>NW_027526385.1:112983031-113583031 GCF_048455015.1 Haemaphysalis longicornis
GTACAACAAAATTCGTCACCCGGCGTTCCTCGTCGGTGCCTGGTTACGACACCAAGGGAACCACACCGCAGACATGCGTATATACAACCAACCGCTGCTACTATCCACAACCAAACCAAAGGCTACTAGACGAGTTTCAGTTTTTTCTCAACGTGAGGTGTGAATCAAACTTCCATTGCCAAGCGCGCTACCATTACTGATAATTCAGGGCATCCCATTTATCAGTCGTCATACAGAATATTTTTGAAGGAGCGAGAAGCGATACGGGAAGAAGTACAACAAATTGTGAGGGTTGACGTCATCCTGCCATTAAACAGTCCTTGGGCTGCGCACGTAGTGTCGGTGAAGCAGAAGAATGGGTACTGTGATTCTCTGTTGATACAGCCGATTGAGCAGTGTAACTAAAAAATATACCTATCCTCTACCCCGTGTGGACGACACGTTTGATCGACTGCAGTTTGCTCGTTACTTCTGATCAGGAGAACACAAAAAGTGTCTGTCGGCAAATCAGAGTCGATGTAAGGGCCGGAATATATGGCGTTTTCTACACCTGGTAGCCTCTATGAATTTAAAAGGATACCGTTCGGACTGTGCACTGCGCCTGCAACTTTTCAAGAGATGATGGATACTGTTAATGCCGGCCTGCAATGACAGACGTGTCTTGTTTATCTCGACGATGTTGTAATTTCCTCAAAAACATTCGACGAACGCCTTAACGCCTCAAAAAAGTTGCCACAGGCAATCAGGAACACGGGTGTTACGCGCTATACGACAAAATGCCGCTTCGCTTACCGGGAGTTGAAGTTTCTCGGACACATCGTTTGCAGTAGAGGTTTTCGCTAGTACCCGCAGAAGACAGTTGCTGTAGCTGCCTTTTCAACACCGGCCGACAAGAAGACCATCAGACGTTTTCTCGGTTTGTGTGCGTTTCATCCGGAACTTGTCTCGTGTAGAGGCCCCACTTAACCACCAGACAAAAGAAAGCGTCGCCGTCGAGTGAAAGATAGCACCGCAAACAGCGTTCGACAAACTAAAATAGGCACTACAAACACCCCTGTAGCTGGGGCATTTTGAACTCGATGCCGAAACAGAAATACACATCGACGCTAGAAACAAAAGCTTTGGAGCACTCCGCGTTCAGAAACGTAATGGGGTTGAGCAAGTCCTTTTGTATGCCAGTGGAGTATTGGTTTCGGCCAGCTTTCGCTGGCCGAAACCAAAAATTCGGAAAAAAATAAAGAGTGCTTCGCGGTGGTTTTTGTACGGACGCCCATTCTGAGTTCTCACAGACCATCATACACTCTCCTGACTGGCGAAATCGAAAGGCCCTGCTGGGCGACTTGCTCGCTGGAGCCGCCGATTGCAAGAATTTGACATTATGGTGACACAAACGTCAGATTGAAAACAAAGGACGCAACCTGCCTTTCGCGAGCCCCAGAAGAGTAAGTGCCACTAGACCGGCCAGATGACGAGGACAGCTTCTTTGCAGCTTTGAACGCAAGAGATATTGGTGTGCGGCAACGACGTGGCCCAGAGCTTCGCAACGTGATGAAACACTCGTAACAAAAAGGAAGCCTGCTCCCTTCCGGATTTCATTCGCAATCTACCCTCACTGAGGAGTAAGAACGGTGTCCTATACAAGAAAAACTTCGAACCCCGTGGATAATCATGGCTTCTTGTTGCGGCCGCCCACCTGCGAGGAGACATTATTGAAGCCTGTCGTGATGACCCCAGCTGTGGACACCTCGGCTCTACTCGCGCAATTTCAAGAGTACAGGAAAGCTACTACTTGCCGCGACTCGCCACGACCATAACATAGTACACTAAGACTTGTAACGAGTGTCAAAGATGGAACACAATGCCCTTACGCCATGCTGGCATTTTGCACCCGATTCTGCCGCCAATGGTGCCATTCCAAGAAACTGCAATGGACCTTCTTGTCCCATTTTCTAGGTCAGCATCTAGAAGTCGGTGGATCACTGCAGAGACTGATTACTAGAGCCGCTACGCCGATACGAAAACTGGCGGCGGAAGTGGCGAATTTCTGTGTCGAATGTATTGTACAAAAGCACGACACTCCCTAGGTTGTCATTGCTGACAGATGATTACCATTTACGCCGCAACTTACGCAGGACGTTCAAGATGCACTAGCCACTGCAATAGAACTGCGTACCACCTGCAAACAAATGGGTTAACCGAAAGGCTACATAAGACGATTTGTGACATGATCGCTATGTATGTAGCCGTTGAACACATGAGGTGAAATGAGGTGGGCAGGGAATGTAATGCGAAGTAAAGGCAATCATTGGTCATTAAGGATAGCAGAGTGGATCCCTGGAGAAGGCAAGCGTGGCAGAGGGCGGCAGAAGGTTGGTTGGGCAGATGCGATCAGGAAGTTCGCGGAGATAAATTGAACGCAGTTAGCGCAGGACAGGGGTAATTTGAGAATAATGGGAGATGCATTTGCCCTGCAGTGGGCGCAGATAGGCTGGTGATGATGATAATGAAGATGAACGCGCTTCGAATTGTGACGCACTGGTAAATTTCGCGCAGATAAAAAAAATAGTTTGACGCTGACTCTACAGCACAGATGAAATTTAAACGCACCTCGTTCTTGGAAAAAGCAGATTTTACTTTGCGCATGCAACTGCGGAAGATAAAACAGAATTGTGCCTAATAGACTTTTTTATTCAGCTGCTCGAGGAAACACGTTATAGCGGGAAACACTGAAGCTTTTGCGATTTCAGGCGCCTTTATATTCTTAATTCTAACCATCGCAGGCTAATTGCAGCATCGCGAAAAAATGTGAAACAGCTGACTTCAGGAATTAGTGCGCGAAAAGTCACTCACATTGTGTTGGCGGATTGTTTTTATTATTGAATTGAGCTGGGATTTGGGGGGACTTAGTGTCCGTTCTGTATGGCAATGCTGCTGGTAGTTTTTCTGCTTATTTTTGTTTTGAGCCCGATTTTAATGCATACTCAAATATTAAGGCGGCATTTTAGCAACATAAGAACACCATCTTCCCGTAGGGGAACCCTGAGTAGTATACGAAGCAGCCATTGGCTGAAGTTCTCTTTGGTTTTCAGTTAGTCGTTTCCGTTGATGTTCAGTTTCGTGTGCATTCGGTATATCAGTAGCTTCTTTACGCAGTTTGATGGAGTGAAGGACGTAGGGCGCGTTGGTAGAACATGCTCCCGTCTCGGTTTGTAGCGCAGTGGGAAGAGCACCACGTACTCCCGTTGTGGCCAGAGTGTCGTGGGATCGAAACCGGGCGCGGCCTAACTATTCCTTTCTATAGTGGACTGCCTTAAGGTCAGCCCAAACGTTGACAGGGCTATAGAGACGCGCATGCGCAGTGGCGTGCGGACTGCGGACAACAGCGACGAGGGAGGGAGGGACGCAGCCGCGAGCATGAAATTCTTCGCATCTAGAATGGTCCGCATCTAGAAGGGTGCGAACTCACCCACTTCCCGTTAGTTTTCTTCGGCTGTCCTGACTCCCTGTCCTTTATATATATATATATATATATATATATATATATATATATATATATATATATATATATATATATATATATATGTATATATATTGTAAGCTATGACTAAGGCAGACATTAGCAGCCGTATGTGGACATTCTCCTCATTGGCTATGTGCCAGATGCTATGTGCCACGAGCCTCGCTCGCCGCGCACATCGTCGTCCACGCTATCATCATCGGGACGTTCTGGAATCTCTGCGCTCGACCTGAGCTCTCTGGCCTGTCGCTCTCTGCGGGATTAGTTTAATAAACCGGTGCCCGGCGACTCCTGGCCTGTGCCTCACAAGTGGTGGAGGTAAAGCGGTCTGATCCTTCATACCTCCTCGACCCCCTGACTTACCCCTGGAGCTCCATTCAGGTCGTCGCTTACCACAAGAGGCCATGCCGATGACATCTGAACCAGCCAGCGCGGCGGGTTCTGCCATTCCACCGTGCTTCGTAACCAGCCGCGAACGGGACCCTCCCTTCTTCACTGGGCTTCCCGGCGATGACGTCGAGGATTGGCTGGATGAATACAACCGAATCAGCTCCTTCAATCGGTGGGACGATGCATTCAAGCTCCGTAACGTCTCCCTTTCCCTCAGAAAAGTAGCGAGGACGTGGTTCTACAACCACGAGCGCGACTTCACTGACTGGCAGCGATTTACTTCCGAGCTGCGCCTATTCTTCGGCACGTCGTCTACGCGTACGGAAGCCGCCAAAAAGAAATTGGACGAGCGCATACAAAGACCTGGTGAGTCGTACACATCCTACATTGAGGACGTTCTTGCATTATCCCACCGTGCCAACAAAGATATGACGGAGGACAGCCGAGTGCGCCATGTCCTGAAAGGAATTTCTCCCTTCGCATTTAACGCGCTGGTCGCACAGAACCCCACTAGCGTTAACCAGGTCGTAACGATGTGTCAGCGCCTCGACGACCTGCCGTCCCTCCGTGTGCAGCCAACACAGTGGGACTCCCGAGCTTCCATGGACAAAGCGGAATTGCGCTCCATGATAAGATCAATTATCTGCGAGGAACTGGGAGTGCAGACACCGCTCGGTTTTTCCGAATCACGACGCGAGACATCTCCTCCGGATCTGCGCGAGATGATCAAACAAGAGTTGGCCTACCTTATGCCGGCCTCCCCATCAGCAACAGATATTCATCCCGGCTCAACTCAAGCCGCATTGGCTTCGCTGCCGTATGCTTCCAATGCCACGATTTCGACACCTCTCTCCGACTCGGTATGTTCGCCTTTGGCACCTGTGTCTACCCCTGTCTCTCGACCACCCATGCTCACCCGGTCTGACCATGTGCATCCTCACCCAGTGCCACCTGCTGGTCCCGTTCAGTTTCTGCCAGGTCCTCCTCAGTTCGCGTATGGCTACCCTGCTTGGCGTCCGTCCCGCCCAACCTGTTTCTATTGCGGCATCCGGGGGCATATCTCTCGTTTCTGTCGAAGACGCCAACAAGATGAAAGGCTCGCGCACTCCCCCGTTCCACAAAGCAGGAGTCAACATCCATCTTACGACTACTATTCTGAAAGGTTGCCGTACGCACAATGTTCGCCGTCACCCGCAGACTACCAGGACCAGCACCGCAGCTCCCGCCCGCCGAGACGATCTTCCCCAACGCTCTTCCGCCGCCGCTCTACAGCGCCGCTTCGTCCTGCCTCCCAGAACACGGAAAACTAAAGGCGGCAGTTTCTGGGGGCGAAACTGCGTCACTTCGGAATTCTGGAAGTCCTCCTCATCACCATCGAACACGTTATCAGTTTTAGTTGAAGGAATTAGTGTTGAAGCTCTTGTGGACACTGGTGCGAGCATTTCGATAATTCACGAAAGTTTATGTTCTCTGCTGCGAAAAGTAAAAACTCCATATTCTGGCCCGGCTCTACGAGGTGCGAACTCCGCTGCTATTCAACCATCTGGACTGTGTACAGCTCGTGTTTTTATCGACGGCATTCGACACCACATTCAGTTCGCAGTACTGGCATCATGCGTTCACCAAATGATATTAGGCTGGGATTTTCTTAAGTCGGCGTATGCGGTGATTTCGTGTGGTGAACCGATGATTCATATGAATGATACAGACTTGGCCAGTGTTTCGGATGCTGCAGACTTGCGATTGGTGGCGTCCTGCGACTTAACTCTTCCCCCTGCTCAAGAAACTATAATCTCGGTTAATTCGGACAAAATTCTAGACGGTGATGTACTCATTGCTCCGACAGGAAAACTCCCCCTTCATGGCGTAGTCATATCCCCCCGCCTCGTCAGTTTTTCTGCGGGAACTGCTCTTCTGGCAGCAGCGAATACTACAGCCGAAGCGGTTTTCTTGCCCCTAGGGACCACCGTTGCTTGTGCTCCGCGCGACGATGCAGAGAATTTCGTCTCATTGGGATCTGTCACGTCGGACGATCATTCGGTGAGCACTAAGCCTTCATCCTTTCCCATTAGTGCAACAATCAGTTCGGATCTTGATCCACAGCAACAGGAAGTGCTATTGGCTCTTCTGGGGAAACACGAAATTTTATTTGATTCTTCTTCTACCATCTTACGGCAGACCTCCGCAGCAACCCACCGAATCGACACAGATGGCTCGTGTATCATTCGCTGTCGCCCGTATCGCGTCTCACTGAAGGAGCGTCAAATCATTCAAGAACATGTCGACGACATGCTGAAGAAAAACATAGTTCGCCATTCAACCAGCTCCTGGTCATCGCCCGTTGTTCTAGTCCAGAAGAAGGACGGATCTGTACGATTTTGTGTGGATTACCGGGCGCTTAACAACATAACTCGGAAAGATGTCTATCCGATGCCTAGAGTTGATGATGCTTTGGACACCTTGCAAGGAGCCGAATACTTCTCCAGTCTGGATTTGAGATCGGGATACTGGAAAATTCCCATGCACGAGCAAGACAAAGAAAAAACAGTTTTCAGCACGCCTGACGGTCTTTACGAATTTAACGTAATCCCGTTCGGGTTGTGTAACGCTCCGGCCACATTTGAACGCATGATCGATACGGTTTTACGCGGCTTAAAGTGGAAGACGTGCCTATGTTACCTTGACGACATAGTCGTATTTTTTTCTACTTTTCCCGAACATCTCCGTCGGCTTAACGAAGTGTTAACTTGCCTTTCAAACGCCGGCCTGACCCTTAACACAAAGAAATGCCACTTTGCAAGCAAGTCAATCAAGGTATTTGGTCACCTGGTGAGCAAAGAGGGAATCCGGCCCGACCCTGACAAAATAAATGCCGTACTAAATATTTCTCGCCCAAGCCGTCAAAAAGAACTTTGCAGCTTCTTAGGATTGGCCTCCTACTTCCGCCGCTTCATTCGAAACTTCGCTTTAATCGCTTCCCCTCTACATAAATTGCTGTCTTCTGACACGCCATTTCTATGGTCCGACGACTGCGAAGCTGCCTTTCAGAAACTGAAGTGTGCCCTAACCTCTGATCGGTACTCGGCCATTTTGATGAAACAGCGCCCACTATACTACACACCGACGCCAGCGGACACGGCATTGGGGCTGTTCTGTTACAGCGCAGGACATCTTCTGTTGAGCAGGTAATTGCCTACGCCAGCCGGACATTGACACCTGCTGAGAAAAATTACACAATAACAGAGCAGGAGTGCCTCGCTGTAGTTTGGGCAGTTCAAAAGTTTCGTCCATATCTGTACGGGCGTCACTTCGTTGTGGTCACGGACCATCACGCCCTTTGTTGGATATCTTCCCTAAAGAACTTGACCGGGTGGCTAGGACGTTGGGTACTCCGTTTACAAGATTACAGCTTCACCGTCGTCTACAAGACTGGCAAAAAGCACGGGGATGCAGACGCTCTTTCACGCTGCCCGTTATCCCCCGCTCAAAATGACATTCAAGCGCTTTCTGAATCAACGACAGCCTTACGGATTGCCTCTGTGGACACTTGCACGGAACCACTTCCTGAATTGGCCTCTCAGCAAAGGTCCGACACTTACTGTCGCAACCTCATTGACCTGTTAGACGGTTCCGCTCAACCACGCAATAGTCGTTCACGCCGCCAGCTCCGCCAGTTTAGACTCAGTAATGGAACCCTTTACCGGTACAACTACCACCCAACAGGCGACAGATGGGTGCCCGTCATTCCCCGTGCCCTCCAACGCAAAATTTTAGAGACATTTCACGACGACGCTACCGCGGGCCACCTTGCCTTCCACAAAACGTATGACCGTATCAAGAGCCGCTTCTTCTAGCCCGGCCTATCCACCTCTGTTGCCAAACACGTTGCATCGTGCGTATTGTGTCAGCGCCGCCAACGTCAAACTTCGGGACCTGCAGGTACACTGCAACCACTGCCGTGCCCCTCCTCTCCTTTCGAAGTCGTCGGCATCGATCTCTACGGTCCTCTTCCCGTCACTTCGGCTGGACATCGGTGGATCATTACCGCAGTGGGCCACTTGACACGATACGCGGAAACAGCTCCCATTCGCACGGGCTGCGCTTTAGAGGTGGCCGAATTCTTTTTGAAGACGATATTTCTGCGACATGGACCGCCCAAAGTGCTTCTTAGTGACCGAGGCCGGGTATTTCTTTCGGCCGTGCTTGCAGAAGTTCTTCGCGCCACCAAAACTGTACATAGAACCACGTCCAGCTACCACCCTAAAACTAATGGTTTGACGGAACGTTTTCATCGCACGCTCTCGGATATGATTTCCTGTTACATTCAGCCCGACCATAAAAACTGCGACGTCATTCTCGCCTTCGTCACCTACGCCTATAATACAGCAGTTCAACGAACCACGGGATTTTCGCCATTTTTCCTTGTTCATGGGCGCCCACCTTCAACTGTTCTCGATAATTCTTTTTTGACTGCGCCTGTGGCCTCTGCATCCAACAGTATCGATGACTTCATTTCTCGCCTGTCTTACAGCCGCCATCTCGATCGTCTCAGGACGACAGCCTCACAGGAAGACCGCAAGTCAAACTACGACGCTTCGCACCGCGTTGTCTCGTTTCGAGCCGGCGATCAGGTCTTACTTTCCACTCCGCTCCGGACCCCAGGACTGTGCGAGAAGTTCCTTCCCCGCTTCGTAGGCCCTTACACTATCCAGGAACAGACTTCACCGGTAAATTCCCGCGTTACGCCTACCTCTACTGTCACCGACCGCCGTTGTCGCGACACTGAAGTTGTACACGTTTCCCGGCTGAAGCCTTTCAACTCCCGGAATCCGCCTTAAGCGCCCGAGTCGGCCGTTTCAGCCCCGAGAGAAATGTTGTAAGCTATGACTAAGGCAGACATTAGCAGCCGTATGAGGACATTCTCCTCATTGGCTATGTGCCAGATGCTATGTGCCACGAGCCTCGCTCGCCGCGCACATCGTCGTCCACGCTATCATCATCGGGACGTTCTGGAATCTCTGCGCTCGACCTGAGCTCGCTGGCCTGTCGCTCTCTGCGGGATTAGTTTAATAAACCGGTGCCCGACGACTCCTGGCCTGTGCCTCACAATATATATAAGTTGCAGTCCTTATTGCCAGTGCTGTTTGGCGCTTTAACAGTGCTTTTATAGTGCCGCATGAGATATGATTGCCTTTATTTTTTTAAGACGCAGGAATAAATAATTGAAAATTCAAGTGAAGAAAAAATGGGCCGTTTTTTTCCGGAAGTGGGAATCGAACCCACAACCTCCGCATAACGCGTGCGGTGCTCTACCATTGAGCTAGTTCCGCGGCGACTCCCCTCTCGACTATCCAGCGGGGTTTTTTATTTACGACTGCTCAGAGCCCGGTCAACTAGCGCCGCCCCTCGACCGCCGCGGGAAAACGTAGAACGTCTTTTCCCAGCGACCGCACGTAAGACGTGGTCGGAAGTCGGGGATAGCCAAAGCCATTTCAGACTGGTGACGCCAGAACCCTCGTAATGCATTTTGTAGAACAGAGACGCACGGGACGAGGGATTCCGTAAGGACACATATCTAAGTTGCAGTCCTTATTGCCAGTGCTGTTTGGCGCTTTAACAGTGCTTTTATAGTGCAGAATGAGATATGATTGCCTTTTTTTTCATGCAGGAATAAATAATTGAAAATTCAAGTCGAGAATTTCAGGCCACTGGGAAAAGACGTTCTACATCTTCCCGCGGTGGTCGAGGGGCGGCGCTAGTTCACCGGGCTCTGAGCAGTCGTAAATACAAAACCCCGCTGGATAGTCGAGAGGGGAGTCGCCGCGGAACTAGCTCACTGGTAGAGCACCGCACGCGTTATGCGGAGATTGTGGGTTCGATTCCCGCTTCCTGAAAAAAAGGCGCATTTTTTCTCGACTTGAATTTTCAATTATTTATTCCTGCATAAAAAAGGCAATCATATCTCATTCGGCACTATAAAAGCACTGTTAAAGCGCCAAACAGCACTGGCAATAAGGACTGCAACTTAGATATGTGTCCTTACGGAATCCCTCGTCCCGTACGTCTCTGTTCTACAAAATGCATTACGAGGGTTCTGGCTTCAGCAGTCTGAAATGGCTTTGGCTATCCCCGACTTCCGACCACGTCTTACGTGCGGCCGCTGGGAAAAGACGTACTACGTCTTCTCGCAGTGGTCGAGGGGCGGCGCTAGTTGACCGGGCTCTGAGCAGTCGTAAATACAAAACCCCGCTGGATAGTCGAGAGGGGAGTCGCCGCGGAACTAGCTCAATGGTAGAGCACCGCACGCGTTGTGCGGAGGTTGTGGGTTTGATTCCCGCTTCCGGAAAAAACGGCGCATTTTTTCTCGACTTGAATTTTCAATTATTTATTCCTGCATAAAAAAAAGGCAATCATATCTCATTCGGCACTATAAAAGCACTGTGAAAGCGCCAAACAGCACTGGTAATAAGGACTGCAACTTAGATATGAGTCCTTACGGAATCCCTCGTCCCGTACGTCTCTGTTCTACAAAATGCATTACGAGGGTTCTGGCTTCAGCAGTCTGAAATGGCTTTGGCTATCCCCGACTTCCGACCACGTCTTACGTGCTGCCGCTGGGAAAAGACGTTCTACGTCTTCCCGCGGTGGTCGAGGGGCGGCGCCAGTTGACCGGGCTCTGAGCAGTCGTAAATACAAAACCCCGCTGGATAGTGGAGAGGGGAGTCGCCGCGGAACTAGCTCAATGGTAGAGCACCGCATGCGTTATGCGGAGATTGTGGGTTCGATTCCCGCTCACGGAAAAAAAGGCGCATTTTTTCTCGACTTGAATTTTCAATTATTTATTTCTGCATAAAACAAAATGGCAATCATATCTCATTCGGCACTATAAAAGCACTGTTAAAGCGCCAAACAGCACTGGCAATAACGACTGCGACTTAGATATGTGTCCTTACGGAATCCCTCGTCCCGTACGTCTCTGTTCTACAAAATGCATTACGAGGGCTCTGGCTTCAGCAGTCTGAAATGGCTTTGGCTATCCCCGACTTCCGACCACGTCTTACGTGCGGCCGCTGGGAAAAGACGTTCTACGTCTTCCCGCGGTGGTCGAGGGGCGGCGCTAGTTGACCGGGCTCTGAGCAGTCGTAAATACAAAACCCCGCTGGATAGTCGAGAGGGGAGTCGCCGCGGAACTAGCTCAATGGTAGAGCACCGCACGCGTTATGCGGAGGTTGTGGGTTCGATTCCCGCTTCCGGAAAAAACGGCGCATTTTTTCTCGACTTGAATTTTCAATTATTTATTCCTGCATAAAAAAAAGGCAATCATATCTCATTCGGCACTATAAAAGCACTGTTAAAGCGCCAAACAGCACTGGCAATAAGGACTGCAACTTATATATGTGTCCTTACGGAATCCCTCGTCCCGTACGTCTCTGTTCTATACATATATGTATGTATATATCCATAATCATGTAACTTTACTCTGATGAAGGCAAGTCCCATTGCCGCTACGTAAGTAAACATTGTTTGTTATTGTTCTTGCTGTGTATCCGACTCTTTACTTATACTATTTCTGCGCGCTTTGTGAGTTTATCTTTCTCTAGATTTGTATGTATATATATATATATATATATATAGGCAGTAAAATAAACTTCTCGAGAAGCCAGAAGAAATAGTTCAGAGAATGGTAGAAGCACAATTAAACACATAAACAGTGCTTTAGTGACATTTCGACTGGAGGACCAGTCTTCATCTTGAGTAACATACAACGTCGGAGCACGCACGCTTATAAAGGGGCCGAAGGTGTGCTGCAGTGCACCCTTGTAAACAACATAAGCGGGTTGGCCGGGCGAGGGAACAGGGAGGGGAGGGCACTATACATGTCGCACTATACATGACGACAAACTCTTTCATAAAAAGCCCAGCAAAATACAACTTCATCCATATATAAAAAAAGAGAAAGAGACAGGATAGGGAGCTGTTCAAAAACAGTTTTTATACGAACCACACAAGTAAATGAATGGTGCAGGAAACGTCTCGACACACAAAATGCAGAGTACAAGAACAACAAATACAGAACGGAAGCGGCCAGTGAAACAGCCATTCCTGAAAATACCAATTACCGGCGGCGTGAGGAATGTCAGGGCAGTTTACAAGTTCACAGAAGCCACAGAAGAGCGCACGTGCTAGCTCATTTTTTCACTCTTTTTTGACGACTTATTGTCACCTGTTTTTTTTTTTCAAAAATCAGTGAGAGTAACAATTGTCTTTTTGCACTTTGCGGAGTCCCTACGACAAGGCTGCGTCAATCAGTCCCACTACGCGTTGTAAGGAATTCCTGTGCCTTTATAACGTATTGGCGAACAAGTTGCAATTTTCTGGAATATTGCATTTGTGTCCGTTGCTTCCTTCTCATGACGCAAGCACTTAAGGCGTTATTATCAATGCATTACGGAAGGCACCTATTGTATCTTGCCGCAAGCTCCCGTCCCGACGTCTTCGTAGTTAGGAGGGACTGCGGCGGGTTTATTGTGTTTGTGAACCAAAAGTTGGAAATGCTGTATAATGACGTTCAAATTACTCTGCAATGTTTTCTGCAGCATACATACAAATATTCATCTTCGCAAGGGCTGCTCATTTGGAATTGTTCGCGTTTTGTCGGAGAGTATAATTGCCATATTATGGTGGTGATGTTATCTGAGACCAATGTCACCTGCAGCTCCGCAGCAGTACTTTTTTTGAGCCGCACAACATCACCGAATAAATGATATGTTCGCAGAAGCAGGTGTCCGCTTGACATTTGTGCCGCGAACCGTGTTTGGGTTTGTTTATTTATTGTTTGTTTACTGCCCGGCCACGCTCGGCTCTGTTATCTGTGTCCCAAGCGAAGCGCATCTTCCATTGTTTATTTTTATGCCGCACGGGCTATCTCATTCAGATAAGCAGACTGTTTCGCCCTAACATCACTAGCCCAGAATAATGGTGTTTCATCTACAATGTTCTGGATGTAAATCAACGGTTCCAGAAACACTCGCGCCGAAAGATAAAAGCCTGCAGAGCAGACGCCGCGGCATTCGAATCGTCACGCTCGCCTTCGCACGTCACTTTGTTGACTGCTGCTTCACCGCCTGTGTATTCGTTGAGTTGTTAGGGGAGCGCAAGTTGGCTCCAATAAACTTGTTTTCTTTGATGACAACCGCGTCGTCTTTGGCTTCGTGACATTATGGTGTAAAAAAACGCATAGTGTAAAAATAACAAGTGCCCACGGCGACAGGAATGCTGCAGGTTATCATGAGCTCCTTAACTCGCGTGGAATGATATAAGTGAACAACCCGAAGTATAACACTTTAGCGCTACTATTCCGACTGGTAATGTCTTTTACAGCACTGGTAAGCCATTTCATTTTCATTGTTAAGATAGGTGTTTATGTTTTTAACAGCACGAAATAGAGATCAGCGCGTAAGAAACATTTTACGCAGCAGGCGTGCTCGTCAAAGCAGCGTCCCCGATTTGAAGCCACGTTGGATCGCGGCTCATTGGTATCTCTGAAGCTCACATTCGGTTATTTTGTAAAAAAAAAACTTCCCTACTCAGAAAAAAATAAAATAATCTGAAGAAATTGAAAAATCAATTCAAAGAGCATTTATGAGAAAAGTAAATAAACAAATGAAAGAGGAAGAGGAACTGTCCTCAACGAATATTTACAGGAGATATCGCTTGAAAAGTACGGGGATTCACAAGTAGGCGTTAAATATACACAATAAGAGTTCAACTGCCGTCTCTCAAAAATACAACCTGGAGATTCTGTGCAAAAAAAATCAAAACAAAAACAAAATAAAGAACAAACTGATTTGTTCATGCACCGAAAACTACTTAAACCCGAAAATGTTTTATTATGTACCAAAATTTTGGACCGAAGGGGCTGCGGAATCCCGATGGACGTTCGCCGTGAGGGTCAGTCACCTGTCTTCCCCGAATTTCTTTCACGCAGGGGAAGTGGCGGAGGAGCACGCATGGCGCTCGCCTGCCCCGGAGCTTGCCTAAAATGCTCGCCCTTGGATCGGGCCCCCGCTGCCATTCGTGCCGCTAATTACGCGCTGCAGCTTCAGCGAGACATGCTAGCCAAGTCAAATTTTTTTGGCAGAAGGCGCCGAAGCAAAAGCGATCACGTGGGTGACGACGGGATGGGAAACACCAAGGCGCAAACAAAAAATACTTTCCCTCGAGACGACGAATATTTAGTATTTCCGTATTTTTGTGTATGGTGCGCTGCCCCATCGGATTCACCTGAGAGGGATTCGTTCCCTGCTAGTCAATCCCAATGCTTTTCCCTTTTTTTTCATTTTGTACGAACGCATACACTTTCTTGCTATACTTCAAACTTCGATCTTCATGGCCCTTATTTTACTTTGCCTCTCATCGCTAGACATAACGAGACCGCTGAGTTGGGAGACCGGGCTGCTCAGTACGGACCCCCAGATTCAGAAGAAACTAATCTAGCTGCCCGATGGCGGCTGCCGGACCCCACGGGCTCCTGGCCGCCCCCTGAGGAATAGGATAAGTTACATCCTCCTTTCAAAGTGAATTCAAATAAAGTTATTCTCTCTCTCTCTCTCTCTCTTTCTCTGTCGACGGGAAGCCTCGTACGCGGAAGAGCCCAAATATGTGCAAGGCGGAATATCAAGGAAAAGTCATTCATTCAAATTTTTTACCAACACTGAGAATAAAAGATCGGGGCTGTTCATTTGAATAATAAATTTTTCGAAAGTTCCACGATAGTAAATATTGAAAAGCGAACTCACAAATTTCGACCGTTAACATCATAGGGGTGGGTATTCTAGGTGGACAGTTTTTCTGTAGCTAAGGAGGGGAGGGGCAGGGAAGGTTTAAACTACTAAAAAGAGAAGCTTCTTGCCATGATTTGTGAAATTTTCGCGACTTACTGTTTCAGGGGGCCTATAAGAAGAGCGGACTGGCAGATCCCCAGCCTTTACGGGCCCCGATACGTGGGAAGTACCCGCAAATGCAATATGCCAGGTAATCAACACAGTCACAACACGTTAATCGACAACGCGTTTATAAAATGATACCTAAAAACGTATCGTTCAACCTCTGCAATAACTTTGGCCGGACGGCTGTATCAAATGACATGCAGGCAGGCAGACAAACTGACGCACATAGAGGCCACATTTTCCGCGTTTGATGAGCCAAAGCAAGACTGTCGTCTTCAGAAAATACTGATGGTGGGGAGCTGCAGGTGCCATTTATCTCTGATAAGAATAGAACCCGACAAAAATATGACAAGTATAATTTCGGGCAGAACCGCCTGGAAATCACAAGCGACCAGACCTTGCAAATAATATATTGTCACGTAGCCAAGGACGAAGCAGTTGTTTGGAAACGAAACAAGTTTATTGGAGCGAACTTGTGCTCCCCTAACAACTGAAAAGAATACAGAGGCGGCGAAGCAGTGGTCAACAAAGTGACGTACAAGCGTCGGCGAGCGTCGCAGAATCGAATGCCGCGGCGTCTGCTGTGCAGGCTTTTATCTTTCGGCGCTCGGGTTTCTGGAACCGTCGATTCGCATCCAGAACATTGTTGATCACAGAAGATTATTCTGGGCTAGTGGCCTTAGGGCGAAACACTCTGCTTATCTGAATGAGATAGCCCGTGCGGCATAAAAATAAAGAATGGAACACGCGCTTCGCATGGGACACAGATAACAGAGCCGGGAACGGCCGGGCATTAAAAACAAACAATAAATAAACAAACCCGTACATGGTTCGCGGCATTACCCCCCTCTAAGAGTACATCGACCCGATGCTAAAATAAAACGACAGTCCGAACAAACAGCAACAACAAAACAACAACAAAAAAAGTTCGTCATCTTGCGAAGTACAGTTTGAGGCGAACCGCGTGGACGACTTCGGGTCGCGTGCGTCGTCGTGATGTGCCGGAGTCACCACTGGGGATCACATCGTAGGTTAATTGGCCAACACGTCGTAGAATCTGGTAGGGTCCGAAATACCGTCGCAGAAGCTTCTCACTGAGTCCGCGTCGTCGAATGGGAGTCCAAACCCACACACGATCCCCTGGTTGGTACTCAGCGTCTCGGCGTCGGAGGTTGTAGCGGCCGGCATACACCAGCTGCTGGTCCGTTATACGAACTCGAGCGAGCTGGCGGGCCTTCTCCGCACGTTGAAGGTATCCTTGGACGTCGGCATTGAGGTCGTCGTCTTCTACATGCGGAAGCATGGCATGGAACATCGTAGTCGGCAGTCTTCCGTAGACAACCTCGAACGGTGTCATATAAGTAGTTTCCTGCGTCGCTGTATTGTACGCAAACGTGACATACGGGAGGACTTCGTCCCACGTCTTATGTTCAACGTCGACGTCCATGGACAGCATATCCGCAATCGTCTTGTTCAGACATTCCGTTAGTCCGTTCGTTTGGGGGTGGTACGCCGTCGTTCTTCGGTGATCCGTATTACTGTAGCGTAAGATTCCTTGCATAAGCTCCGCGGTAAAGGCCGTTCCTCGGTCTGTGATTAGGACTTCAGGAGCTCCATGTCGCAGCACAACTTGGTTTATAAAGAACTTGGCGACTTCTTGTGCAGTCCCCCATGGAAGAACGGCGGTCTCTGCGTAGCGCGTCACGTAGTCTGTCGCTACGACAATCCACTTGTTCTCCGATCGTGACGTCGGGAACGGGCCTAGAAGGTCCATTCCAATCTGTTGAAAGGGCCTCGACGGGACGGTGATCGGTTGCAGAAGTCCGGCGGGTCTTGTCGGCGGCGTTTTTCGTCGCTGGCAGTCACGGCAACTCCGAACGTAGTGGGTGACGTCGGATGTAAGGCGGGGCCAAAAGTACTTCGCCTTAATTTTTGCAATAGTGCGAGCTGTGCCGAGATGTGCGGTAGACGGGTCGTCGTGGGACGCTTCCAAAATTTCGTCACGAAGGTCTGCGGGGATGACAAGTAGATAATTCGTTCTGGTTCCGGGGCTGAAATTCTTCTTCACGAGGACGGAGGTTTTGAGGCTGAATGCTGGTAAGTTCCACTTGAACGCTCTATGCACGGCGACGTTTCGTCCTTCGAGGTAGTCCATCATTACGCGCAAGTCCGGGTCGGCACGCTGCTGGGCGGCTAGGTTGCTCTCCGTAACAACCCCGAAGAACGCGCTGTCTTCATCGGGGTCTTGTGGTGGTGGGTCGACAGGGGCGCGGGACAGGCAGTCGGCGTCGGAGTGTTTCCTGCCGGATTTGTAGACGATTGTAACGTCGAACTCTTGCAGGCGAAAACTCCACCGCCCAAGACGGCCAGAGTGGTCCTTCAAATTGGTGAGCCAACACAGCGCATGGTGGTCGGGTACAACCTTGAACGGTCTGCCATACACGTATGGGCGAAATTTTGAAATGGCCCATAATATAACCAGGCACTCTTTTTCGGAGGCAGAGTAGTTTTTCTCTTCCTTCGACAGACAACGGCTGGCATAGGCGATTACGTTTTCGCACCCGCTTTGTTTTTGGACAAGGACGGCCCCCAAGCCTATATTACTGGCGTCCGTGTGTATTTCCGTTTCGGCGTTTTCGTCGAAATGAGCGAGCACGGGCGGGCTTTGCAGGTGTTTTTCCAGCCCGCAGAATGCCTTTTCTTGGTCGTCTTCCCAGCTGAAAGGGGAGCTATCTTTCGTCAAGCGCGTGAGCGGCTGTGCAATGCGTGCGAAGTTTGCGACGAAGCGCCGGTAGTATGCACACAGTCCAAGAAATCTGCGCACGCCCTTCTTATCTTTCGGCCTTGGGAAGTTCGCTATGGCTGAAGTTTTCGCCGCGTCAGGCAGGACTCCCGCGGCGTTGACGACATGGCCCAAAAACTTCAGTTCCTCGTACGCGAAGCGGCACTTTTCAGGCTTCAGTGTTAACCTCGACGTACGGATGACCTCGAGTACCGACTGCAACCTTGCGAGGTGTTCGGCGAAAGTCCGGGAGAACACCACACCGTCGTCGAGGTATACGAGGCAGGTGTGCCACTTCAGGCCAGCTAGCACAGTGTCCATGACTCTTTGGAACGTTGCTGGTGCCGTGCATAGCCCAAACGGCATCACCTTGAACTCGTATAGGCCGTCCGGGGTTATGAATGCAGTCTTCTCTCGATCTCTCTCGTCCAATTCAATTTGCCAGTAGCCTGTCTTCAGATCCATCGATGAGAAGTACCTCGCATGGCAGAGGTGGTCCAGGGCGTCATCAATTCGTTACAGGGGGTACACGTCCTTTTTGGTGATCTTGTTCAATCGCCGGTAGTCAACGCAGAACCTCAGTGTGCCGTCTTTTTTCTTGACGAGTACGACCGGCGCAGCCCACGGACTTTTCGATGGCTGTATAATGTCGTCGTTGAGCATGTCGTCGACTTGAGTCAGGATGGCTTCGCGCTCGTTTGAAGAGACGCAGTACGGTGACTGTCGGGTAGGTCGGGCTCCATCCTCGGTTATTATCCGGTGCTTCGCCAGAGGTGTTTGACGTAACTTTGATTTCGACGAAAAACACTCGCTGTAGCGACGCAGCAAAGCCAATATCTTGTTCCTTTCTTCTTGCGGTAGGGCCGGATTCATGTCGAAAGGGTGCGGAAGCTTGAAGGTATCGTCGGGTGCGCATTCAAAGTCTGCGACTGCTATCACGTCACTTGCTTGTTGCGTTTCTTCGACGAACGCAATTGCAGCGCCCTTGTTTAAATGCTGGTACTCCTCGGTAAAATTGGTGACCAAAACGTGGGATTTGTGCTGCTTAAACCGCGCATTGCCTCTTGCGACAGACACACCGCGGTCAAGAAGCAACCTTTGGTCACTCTCCACGATAGCGTCGACATCGGGAGCAGCACTTTCACAGTAGACGGTGATCATCAAGCTTGCGCGGGGCGGCAGGGTGACGTGATCATCGGCGATCCTTACAGCTGCACAGTGTTCGGGGTTCGATTGCGGCGTCATGGAGTGGTCGGAGGAAAAAACTCCCAAGCATTTCCCCGAGGGTGAACATGGTTAACTGCGAATGCACGGGGTGATGCTATGAGGGGGAGTAAAGTTAAAATCCGTTGGCATTCGCCCGTGAGCGCGCGCGAGCCGACCCACGGAGGTCTGGCAGTTTATCGCTGCATATATAGGGGGGTACGCCGCGCCGAGCGCGCCGAGCCAGGTGGCTGAGAGAGGAGGCGAGCGCAAGGGGAGAGGGACAGCGGCGCACGGCAGCTGCAGCCGAGCGAGGGGGAGCGGAGAGAGTGTGACGTCACGGTGGAGAGAGAGGCGCGCGGCAGCTGCTGGGGAGAGGAGGCGCGCTGTGACGTCATACCATGACGTCACGGCGCGAGGAGCGGTGCGGGGAGCGGCGCGCACCCACGCAGCCACGGCGAGGAGGCGGAGCGAGCGCGGTCACGTGGTGAAGTGACGTCACCGCGCCGTTGCTACCGACGCTCCTCTCCGCTCCACGCCGTTGCTAGGGAGAGGAGGACTGCGGACGCCGCCGCCGCCGCCGGCGGTGGAAGGTTTGGGGTCGCTTATAAAGTGCATTCGCACTTAAAAGTTATCGACTTCGTCTGGAGATCGATTATTGCGCCGTTGTCTGTCAAAAAGTCTATTCCGAGAATTACGACGCGGGAGCAGTTGGGCAAAACGACGAACACTGCAGGGTACGTCGATTCGTATCCAGAACATTGTAGATCACAGAAGATTATTCTGGGCTAGTGGCGTTAGGGCGAAACACTCTGCTTATCTGAATGAGATAGCCCGTGCGGCATAAAAATAAAGAATGGAACACGCGCTTCGCATGGAACACAGATAACAGAGCCGGGCAAGGCCGGGAATTAAAAACAAACAATAAATAAACAAACCCGTACATGGTTCGCGGCAATATCTATGTAGGTTACAGAAAATATTGCCGATATCTTTGAATATTATAAAAGTCTTTTCAACTTCCAATTTACAAAAAACAGTAAACCCAGCATTGTAACTGATAACGACAATGCCGGCACGGAAGCGTGCGACCATGTACAATAGGTGGCTTCGGTAATGAATTGATAATAAATGAGTATGTGCACTGCGTTATCAGGAGAAAGCAAAGCCCACAAATACGAAACGCCAAAATATTGTAAGATCTTCTTGGTCATTACGTTGGAAAGATACAGGTTCCACTGCCCCTGCAGTGGCACCTAATTACGCAGCTGGTATTGTAGTTTCTGGAAAGTGCAAAAAATAGTTACTGTCGCTGATTATTCATAAAATATGCAATAGAAAATTGATGATGATACTTCGCTAAAGAGACGAAGCAATGAACAAGCTATACTTTTTCTTGCTACTGTTACGCAAATAGATAGGCATTTTTCGGCTAGGCCACATAAATTTTTACTGGCCTGAAATAACGCAGAAATACGAGCAACAACCGCTGTAATAAACAAGTTCGATTTCAGTGCTTGTAACTCCCATGTTAAAAACGCAGGCGAATTTCGCTGCCTCAAACGCTCGCTCGAGTTAGTTTTCATACGAAACCGCCTGTACCGAAATGTCCTGTACCGAAACGCCCATGTCCCGAAAGGGCCGTGTCCCGAAACGCCCGTGTCCCGAAACGACGCCCGTGTCGCGAAATGTCCGTGCACCGAAAAGGCCGTACCAAAACGCCCTGTACCGAACTGCCCTGTACCGAAAAGACAAGACCTAGACCCGATAAAAGCATGTCACAGCAATACGGAGGCATGAAAAGAAGTGAGTAATGAATGACTGTGCAAGAAGCGGAGGGGTTCGGGAAGCGCGCTCATAGAAAATGGTGAGTGACCGCGTGGACCGCCCGTTCGCGATAACAAATTTAACCCTCCAAAGGGGACTGCCAACCGCGGGAGTGAAGGCGTACTGGAAATGCAGCTACTATTCCACGAAAAAAAAGAAAAAGAGAGAGACATCCCGGAGTATGCATCCGCGACGTGCTGTCCCTCCTAGACCTCGTTCTGGATACTGCAAAAACGATCATCCTGCACGTCGGAACAAACGACCTTCGATGGATCCATGGCATTCGAAAGATACAAGGCCCTCCTGGATTTGATTGGTCAAGAATGTCCGAAGGTGTCTCGTGTGTACGCGACCCTGGTGCTGCCAAGAAGCACGAACAGCCATCTCAGGATTCGAAATTACCGGTTGGTTGGACGGTGCAACCGAGAGGCGTCGTTCTGCAATCGGCTTCGCCGGAACTACTGCCGACAATCAATAACGCTTTTCCACCTTGATCACGAGCTGCACTTCCACCCTGCGGCACGAGTTCTTGCAGCAGACGGCCTTCACCCCAGCTTCAAAGGCGCCGCTCTCATGGCCAGCCACCTTCATGGCATGTACCTCAGCAGGAGGGGCCCGTCTACAACCTGGTCTTCGACCTGGCCCAACTACTCTGAACTGGCGGAGCGGTTCCTTCAGGCCTCAACATCACCGCCGCGCAGCTACGCCGCTTTGGCCGCTGCCCCTGTGTGCCTTCCACTGCAGCTTCTACGAGCCGGCAGTACAAACTCCGCTCGAACGCTTCAAAGTTCCTGCCCCACAGCCGCCAGGATTGACTGTGCCCTACAAATGCCGGTAACGCAATCAACCATAATGTCTCTAGAAAATTATTAGATGCCAGAAAACTAACCGACAAACGTGTCCGATATGAGATGCATGACTCCACTCCTAAACAGTACCTGAATTCCTCCATTGTGCCCAAAGTTCTTGCAAAAGAATTAAATCCAGCCACATCTTATTTGTCGCCTGTGAATAAGGAAAAGTGGGACTGTGTGCTCAAATCCGCTTCATTGGACTTGATAGGCATAATTATCGATCACTACCAGACAAATTTCGAACTTAAGGTGAGGAAGGAAAACACTTTCTTTCCACATCTCAGCAAGCATGAGATCGAGTTATTCGCCTCGCACGAATAAAAGGTTCGAGATAAGCTGTCTCATCTCAAGGCCGAAATATTCTCGCTTGATAATGTCATCCCTAAACCAGACGGGCCCGCTGCTCGCACCTTACCAGTAACACAGCAAGAAGATGTCGAGATTAGTAACATAGTCAACTTGTCACATGCGGTTTTGTCCAACGCCGATTTGAGCAAACTTTCTAGGGGTTTGAGTTTTTGCCCAACAACAGGGGGCTTTTCCGAATTCCTGCTTTTTAATGATGTGGAAACTTTTGCCCGTATCATGAGGTTAAAGGAATACTCTCATGACTTCGAAACATGTAGTGACACTGCTAAATTGCTTCCAAGCCCTGAACACTGGACATCGCCCTCCCAGAGGGACGAGTGCTTGGATATGTATATCAAAGCTGTGCAACAAGACATCATTGAAGCTTACAAAAAGAAGTCTACATTCCGCCATAACCTCTCCTTCAGTGAAACAAAATTATTAGAAGCCCTCTCTCACCGCACTGATATTGCAATTAAACCAGCTGACAAAGGTGGTGCAATAGTAATACTTAACCAACTTCACTACGTAAAGAAGCATAGAGGCAGCTATCAGACTCGTCATTTTACAAACCACTCGAAAATGATCCTACAGCCGACTTTAAAGAAACCGTTACACAACATCTCTCTCAATTGGTGAAAGATGGAGTAATTAAAGAAAGAACAGCCCCTTCACTTGTTCCGATTAATCCTATAGCCGGCAGGTTTTTCTTGCTGCCAAAAATTCACAAAAAAGACAATCCCGGCTGTCCAATCATAGCGGGGATAGGCACTGTCACAGAACGCCTTTCGCGTTACGTGGACTCGATAATTAGCATCATACCGCCTAGTTTTCCTTTCTACATTAAAGATACTAACCACTTCCTCTCGGAGGTTTTAGATTTGGATATTCCCAGCAATTCCCTCCTGCTTACAATGGATGTTGCGTCACTCTACACAAATATTCCGCACGACGATGGAATCCGAGCAGTAACTCAAGCTTACAGGGAAGCAATCTTTGACAAACTTGTTGATGGCTCTACACTAAGCAGTCTTCTTCGGCTAATTCTAGAGCTTAACAATTTTGAGTTCGATGGAAAACACTACGTCCAAATAAGTGGAACATCTATGAGAAAACGTGTAGGGCCACACTATGCCAATATATTTATGGGCGTCCTAGAGGGAGAATTTCTGAATAGCCTGAGCTCAAAACCACTCTATTATAAGCGTTTCATCAATGATGATTTCCGGATTTGGACCCACCTGCTAACCTTCATAGACGCGTTCAACTCTGCACATCCCACCATTTCTTTTTCTTACCAATACTCCCCGTCTACTGTTAATTTTCTTGACGTAAACGTAACCGTCTCAGAGGGCAAACTGATCACTAAACTGTACCGAAAATTGACCGACAAGCAACAGTACCTACATTTTCAAAGCAGTCACGTCAAACATTGCAAACCCGGAATTCCCTATACCCAAGCTCATCGTTTTCGTCGAATTTGCTCAAACGAAGAGGACTTCAATGATAATTGTAAAGAGCTACGCCGTGCACTTTTGAAACAAGGATATCCCGTTGAAAGAATTGACAACGCTATAGACAAAGCACAAAACCTGAATCGCTCACACCTTCTCAGAGGCACCAAAACCTACCACGACACCCCGCAAACGAATTTAGTCTTAACACATTCCGCATCTATTCCTAAAGTCTCGTCTATACTAAAAAAACACTATAACATTCTTACCCAAAGTGAGCGCCTAAAGCATATTTTTCCGGAGCCCCCACGGGTTGTGTACAGGAGAAACAAAACATTAGGGATGCCCTGACCTCATCCAAAATAAGGACTCGAACGACCGGCGGATGCAGTCCTTGCGGGAAGCCTCGATGTCAAATATGCACGCAATCAATCCACAACGGTTACCGCGGTCAGCACAGCCTCTGACTTTCGTTTAAAATCGGAGGAAACCTGAATTGTGATAGTTCTATTGTGGTTTATTTGCTCGGGTGTACGGAGTGCCACCTACAATACATCGGGCAAACACAAAAGTCGTTCAGAACAAGGTTTAATAATCAGAAGTTACATTCCAAAACTCTGCCATCTCTCCCGTTGTCAAAACACGTTAACCTTCCTAGGCACTCTTTTGACCAATTCTGAGCCACGATATTAGAATCAGGGTTTCGCTCTCACCATTATCGACGAATCCGCGAATCCTACCTTATTTACAAGTTCACATCAGCTTCCTCAGGCATTAATGAGAGTTTGGGGAAATTATCTTCTTTATTGGGTACCTAAGAAATTTCCACCTTTTTTTTTCTTTCTTCCCTTTTTTGTTTCATTCGCCCTACCTGAACGCTGTCAGCCACCACACGTTCCCCCCCTCCCACCCTTGCCTCTTTCCCTTTTTTTTCCTGGAATAGTAGCTGCATTCCCAGTACGCTCCGCCCCCACGGTTCGCAGCCACCTTTGGGGGGTTAAACTTGTTTTCGCGAACGAGCCGTCCGCGCGGTCCCTCAACATTTTCTATGAGCGCGGTTTCCCAGCCCCTCCGCTTATTGGACAGTCATTCATTACTCCCTTCTTTGCATGCCTCCATCATGCTGTGACATGCTTTTATCATATACACGGAAACGTCTTGACCCTAACTGGCTACCGATCTAATTGGCCGCGAGGCCCACCACTGGAGAGGCCGGCGCTGCGATCGTTTTGACGTCGCTTGTAGGATCACCGTTCCTACCTTGCTGCGTAGTTGGCTTGCAGCGCGTGACACTTCGCTTAGGAGGCGCGTTCTAAAAGCATTTTTGTGTTAATTTCCTCCGTTTGAAGTTAATTCTCAGTGCGTCAAGCGCAATTCGACCTAATGGTGACTGTATAACCGTATCAACTGTGGTAGATTATCCGAAAACATGCAAACACTGTGAGAGTGGTGGTGTATTACGCATGCGACCGAAGCGTAAGCAGCGGCTTGTTTCCCCGATCAACAATGTGGACTACGATGATCGCCGAGTGTAGTTTCTAGATTTCCCTTGTTTGCAAGAAATGTATAAAGCAGGAAATCGTGAAGCGCTAACTGCTCGCAGAAGCACACGCACCCGCCGTGCCTGCCCGCACAACCGACGGTGCGGCTCGAACCGACGCAGGTCGCGGCAGCAACAACTTGTCGCCACTTTTTAAAATCACACAAGTCGTGGAAAAGAAGTTCCAGATTGGTGAAAGTGGATGTTAGTGTGATGAAAAATTCTGATAGGTAGTGTCATCAGCTGGGTTTTCAAAGCGATGCTCAAATATCTGCCGCGATTTACGCCGAACGGCCGCGGAGGTCGGTCCCGGCAGCGCCGGCACGTTCACGCACAGTGCTGCGAACGGCCGAAGGATGGCTATGCTTGCGCGCAAGAATCGGCCGAGGCCGTGCAGGTATCTTGATCGTCGATCGCTTGAACGAAAATCACCGCGCTTACAGAGTTTCCAGCGCGGTGAAACGTTCTGTTAGGAACTGTCACTCGCAACTCTATAGCGGCGATGAAATATCTGCTGCGACGCCAAGCCTTAAGTTCCCAACATCCGATTACGTGCATCCGACACCGGCTGCGAGCTGTTGGCGAAGTCCCTCCCGTCGCGCACGCGCGTGTTGCGTTTGGGTTCCTCTAACTTCTTGGGGGCCCCAACGCTCGGTTCTCCAATTCTAAATATCCCCATTACCCGAAATCATTAACGACGTGTTTCGCCTCGTACGCAGCCTCGCCTTCTGTGAGCAGTCGTGACTTTCGAAATTGATGCTTGAGAAATGCCGGCTTACTGTAAACATACAAAACACGCTGCAATTATAAATTACCACGCCGAGCACCTAATGAAAACTAAAAATAGCCTTGTCCGAACTCGCTGGAAGGCGTTAAAAACTCGCGTGCATACCGTTCATACATTGCGGACAAGTCGCGAAAAGTAAACATCAGCCTTGCAGAGTACAGGCTACGGCAGTGATCGTTAATCAAATCCGGTCATGACTATAAAAACATCGTAGGGGAAATAGGCACTGATTAAGCCAAACTGCTAACCATAACAATACTTTTAAGCATGTGCGGCGAAGCAATCGGATCACCGTTCTCGCGTCATTCATTTATGAGGCAATACGAGCCGTTCGCGCGGTGAGATCATAAGTGAGCGACGCGTTTCCGTCGCTGTTACAAGGTGTTTGCTTGCACACACATGTCCCGTCACAAGTATTTCATAATGAATTTACAGCGTACTTCTCTCGGCATCAGTTGCATAGTCCTTGGCGTTAGCTGGCTGCGTATGTAAGAGCTGTGGGTCGCGATGGTCGCAACTACCTAAACGCGGCGGTGTCGCCGAGAATAAGCGAGTCGCTGATTGCTTGCCCGAATTATTTGGTTTACAGACAACTTTTTTGGCAATTTGCATCAAATTCACAAGGAGCGGGCGAGACGGTGGCCACAACAAAAAAAGCACGCTTCCGCATACGCACGGGAAATGTGTTGCAGCAGACGACAACACGATTCGGCGTCCTACAAGTGACGTCACTCGTAGGTGGCGCCACGGTATGTCCTCGAGGCCAATAGTTTCTTTCATGCAGGACACACCTAGCTAGTTCCTACGTATCAAAATAATTGTTTGCGTTGCTCGCACGTGCGCTGTTCTGTGACTTCTGTGAACTTGTAAACTGCCCTGACGTTCCCCACGCCGCCTGTAATTGGTATTTTCAGGAATGAATGTGTCAGCGGCGGCTTCCGTTCTGTATTTGTTGATCTTGTACTTCGCATTTCGTGTGTGGAGACGTTCCCTGCACCATTCATCTATTCGTGTAATTCGTATGAAAAGTGTTTTAAATGCAGAGCATTTCAGTAACTCACGATGTCACCCGCGTTGGCGTCCGTAGTCCGCACCACACCCCTCCCTACTATATAAAAAAAGACAAGCATTTCCCAAGTGAGAGGGAAGATGGCAAAGTGCGAATGCCCGAGTTTGCCCGAAGTTACCCGATTTGATCCGGAGGGGCGCGCCGTCGCGCGAGCGCCCTCGAGCGTCGGAATGCGGAGCCGACGAGCGAGCGCCCTCAGGCGGACGGAACGCGAAGCGAACCGGCGCAGCGGCGCGCCGCCCGCAGCTACGCCGAGCAAGAGACCGTTGCTACGCCGAGACCGTTGCTACGCACGCTCTCTCTGCTCCTCCGCGCCGTTGCTAGGGGAGAGGGGGAGCGCGGACGGCGGACGAGGGATTCAGGGTCGCTTATAAAGTGCATTCGCACTTAAAAAAGAAATGCTATCCAGCGCCAGGTTTCGATCCCTCGACCCTGCGGGCGGAACGCAATGTACATTGTGCTCTAACCACTGCGCCACAAAGACAACACAGAATTGGAGGCTACGGCCACGCCTTATATCCTTGACTCATTCAAATTACTTCTGACGAGCGCTCTCTCGTCAGCAGTTGCCACAAGTGCAACAGCATTAACGTAACGCCAACTACTTAAAGGGGTCGTGAAAAGAAAATAAAGTCGGCGTTACTTATTTTCTATGCTCTCTACATTCCTCAAAGATAATAAATCCGAAGTATTTCAGCAGAACGTTGTTTGTACAATTTACAGTAACGGTTTGAAATTTGCATTTTTTGGCGCATCTCTACCGACCATGCGCGACGTTCGGCTGAGAGCGTAAACAACCACTGACGTCATGTTAGGTCTATTTTTGATTTAAAAAACTTCAACTTGTTTTCCAGTTTATTTTACATTGCAACAATAAGTTACAGTCAATAAAAATAGTTTACTATTTATTTATTGGAACTTACAGTTTTAGAAATATTTGATTGTAGTACGGCGCACCTTGGGTGGTCTGGGAACCATTGCAGCAGAGCGATTGTCGTCGGCTGCTCTCGCGCGCTTTTTTCGCTGCGTCTGCTCCCTCCCTGTTCTGTGGTATGCTCACGCCCGATCATCAGTGTTCGGCCGAGCCTGCGCTCTTTTCAGTGGCACTTCACGGCCCACGATGCCGACAACGTGCATGGTGAGAGCGTGTGTCACGAAGTACGGGTCGTCTAGTGACGTTCGCTTCCATAAACTGCCCACTGACCCACACCGAAGGTCTTTGTGGCTCAAAGCGATCGATCGCAATCCTGTTGAAGTCGGCTCCAAGTATGGCCATGTATGCTCAGATCACTTTCGCTCGGAGGACTACGACACAAATCCCGACGTGCGTAGAAGCCTCGGTTTGGACCTCAAGCATTTGCGTCTCAAAGACGACGCCGTGCCGACGCAAAAGCTTGGGTACGGTGCACCACCGAGAAAGCGAAGGGCAGTTGAGGTAAGTGAATGTGCAGTGGGTGATGTGTGGCATCCGTTCCAATTGTGCGCAATCTTTGTTGTAGAACGAGTTCGACTTGCCGGACGTTGTGGACGTTGTTGTCGACAACCAGGGGACTGCTTGCCGCACTGCAGACGGTTGGACGCAGACGACGAATACAGCGGTCACAGCTTCCTGCCAGACTGATGGTGGCCGCTACGTTCAAACACAGTGTAGGTGGTCTTTCCTCGCATGAGTGCGCCGTATATAGTACAGTTACGGCCGCTCGTGGTATAGTGTGCACGCGCGCGCGCGTGTGTATGTATGTGCGTGCGCACGCGCGTGTGGCGCCCACAGTTTGCCTTCGTGGTGTTGAGGTAAAGCCTCAGACTTTTGAATGCAAGCTCCAGATTCAAATCCCGGTTATTCTGGACCGCTTATTTTTACAAAGGCCACTTTTTTACAATGACCACTCGTTGTATTTGTTAGTGTTTGTTATCATGATTTCTCAGCCCTATTTTACTTAGCTGGAGTCACATGGAATATAAAGCACTGCCCTGTACTTTGGGGACTCCCGTTTTCTAATAATCACGCCTTATTACACTTATATGCAGTACTTTTAATTGAGAAGCTGAGGTTGGGTGCACTGTTTGGATCACTGTTGACACAGTGCACATCAAAACACTGCTTATAATTTGGATAATATGTAAGTAATGCATATATGCATTCAGGTATAACTGCATGATGTGGTGCGTATAAACTCAGTAACAACAATCAACAACCAAAAAACTTGGTTCTGAGTTGGCGGAAGCAAAAAATATAAAAGTGCCCATGTGTCGAGATTGTGGTGCATGTTCAAAATCCCCAGGGCATCTAAGTTCATCCACAGCTCTCTGCAACGGTGCACTCACAGCCCAAATGAAGCTGTGTTGAACCCTTTTTTCCCCAGCATGTATGGGTGGCTATTAGCTTCCTAAAGTGAATATTTTTGTACCATGCATGCTGGTGTTACTGTTTAGTCACCCTGTACAGCAAATGGACTACCAAAGAACTTTTTGGAGCATACATATCATCAGTGCAGCTGTCGGTCAACTGTTTTCCCAAACAAATAATTTTTTAACAAGTCATCACATGATATGAGAACTCAAGGCTATTGAATGTAGTGAGTGTTTCAGGGGGAAAACGACTGTAAACTCTGTTATAGCAGGTTTTTCTGACTGCTGCTTATTGCTATCAGATACGCAGGTGGATTTCTACGCCCGTGCCAAGAAGTCCACTCATGTTCAGACCGACCAGTGTGAGCAGGTCTCGAGGTTGACTCAGGTGGACATTGCTGACCTCACAACACCGTTATTCCATCCAACTGGTGCATCACCACCTTTGTCGGCCACATGGGACACTCCACGGTCACCGTCGCCCATCCCACCTGGCCTCGGGTGTCCCCGTTACACATCCACACCTGTGGGATCGGATGCCTCAGACTCTGACGAAGACTCTGATGAAGACTCTGACGAAGACCCTGACAAGGAGCAAGAGCTTCAAGACCCGGACTACTTCCCCTCTTTCCATGAGAGCTTTTTAGGGTAATAATCGGTGCATAGTGTGCTACCTAGGCAGTAGAGTTCTCCCTGTTTACGAACATCATTGTATAAGAAGCACAGAGAAAACACTTTAAACAGGAAACCATTCAAGGAGGTAATGATGGTTGGTTGGCAAGCAGCTTCTTGGCCTACCCACTAGGGGTGTGCATGCTTAAAAAATTCAAGAGGCAGCAAGCATTCAATTGAACAGGGGTTCAGGTGGATGCTGAAACGGTTGTGCTGTGATAATAACCGTTAAATGTGATCTATGGTGAAGTTGGTGTTTCTGGAGGCAGTGTGCCTTGAATACGTTTTGTGTGTGCTGTTTCAGACTGGAATGCCCTACAGAAGAAGCTAGACCTCAGAAAGAGAGGAAGTTCATTGTTTTTGAAAGCTGCCTCATGAAGCTTTTCATGACGTGCCAGAGGTGCTACGCGGCGTGCCGAAGTTTCTCTGCAATTAGGGGAACTCTGCTGCAGGTTCAGACATTGTGTCCCAATGATCACTGCCTCGTTTGGCGAAGCCAGCCATTGGTACACGGAAAGCCAGCCGGCAATCTACTCATTTCTGCAGCAATCCTGTTTGCAGGAGGAAGTCCGACAGCCACCATCAAGATGTTTAAGCACATCAAGGTCTGCATGATCTCAGCTCGCACGTTTTTCAACTATCAGCGAGGCTACCTGGTACCAGCCATAAACATGGTAAACAAATATGTTACAAGATTGTGTGCCGTCGTTCTAGCAAGCAAACACCAGACACAGTCGTTGCTTGCTCCAGTGTGCTATTTACTCTTCCATTGCCTTTTTGCTCAGGTGTGGAGCCAACAAGAAGAACAGCTGTTCACTGAGCTGCAAGGCCGGGACATCGATTTGGCTGGGGATGGACGGTGTGACTCACCGGGGTTCTCGGCCAAATACCTGACCTATTCCATCCATGTGGCGCAGCTCAACAAGATTGTCCACTTTGAGCAAGTGCAGGTTGGGGAGGTAAGTCACACCTTCTTAAATAGAGTGGCCTTCAATTTTAACACTGTTTTTCTTCCCCCCAAAGAACGACGAGGTCAGGACGAGCACCGCGATGGAAAAGTTTGGTTTTGTGAAGTGTCTGGAAGCAATGAAGGAGAAATCCATGAAAATTGCCTCAGTCACCACGGACCGCCATGTGCAGGTGGCAAAATACATGCGGACCCATGAGCCTGGCATTCCACACTACTACGATGGATGGCACATTTCCAAAGGTATCACAATGAAAGGCCAAAAGTAAGGCTAAGATTGCAAGTCTACAAAAAAAGTCCACAGGCGGCACTATTGCCAGCTTCGTTATTACTGCAGTGGCAATGGTGCCAAAGGAGGCCACAATTTTGATGTTCCACCTGAGCCACAAAATCTTCAGCATTACATTACGCTCAAGCTGCACTGGATGGCACAGTGGGATCAGACTATTGCATGCTGGTGTGACTTCAGAGAGGCTGAAGTTGTAAAACCAAACCGTGTGTAAAAGATTTTGCCTTGCTGTAGGCAGTCTGTCCTTGACAAAAGGAAATCAAGTGCGTTTATTTGTTATATACTGGTCTTGATCATTGGGAAAGACTAATATTCGTTACCAGCAAAGAAAAAAACAGCCAACTTGACTTTGGGCATGATTAATCACGTTATCATTGCTCGCAATTTTTTTGGCTATTGCAAGTTGTCTAAGGCACCACAGGACTAAATAGGCCTCCCCCATTGGACAGAATAAAGTTATTGCTTCCATTTGTTGAAAAAGTAGCTATAAGCATGGCCAGAAAGAAAACTTTTGAAAGACAGAAGGACACTGCAGGCAACCAGCAAGTTGGGTTCAAGTGGAAGTCTGACCTTCCCATAGCCATTGTAATGTTGATTCGGCGCCAAAAGATGCTTTATTGGCTGAGAAATGGCTAATCAAATATGATGATAGACCGGAAGCAAGTGAGGTAGCAGTAATTTATAGTCGCACAGAAGCAACCAAATACAGCGCTACCACGTGCCAAGCAGTTTGGTCAGTTTCGGTCAAATCAGTCGTGTTCTCCTGTATCCTTAGTAGCTTGCCTTTTCACGTTGCTGCGCAGCATTTTTGTGTTCCCTTGCACCTTCCTCTTAAGGTATACTTTCATCTGCCCTGCCCTCATCGTATAGGCATAAAGAAAAAACTGGCAGCCAAGGCGAAACAGGCTGGATGCAGTGACATCGAGCTGTGGATACAGCCAGCCAGCAACCACTTGTACTGGTGCGCTTCTTTAAGTGGCGGCAATAAGGAGCTGCTTGTAGACATGTGGCGAAGCCTCGTCAACCATGTTGCCAATGTGCACTCGGGACATGAGGGGCTTTTCACTCATTGTGCCCATGAGGACCTTGGAGAGCGGCAATGGCTAAGTGCTGGTAAGTGATTTTTTAATGCAGGCTCAGAACTGCTTTAAAGGGGCCATGAAGGCAAAGGGAGTTCTGGCTCATCAAAAAGATTGCTTTGCTGCCCTAACAATGATACCAATTTTATGGCTAAGCACGAACACATAATGGAGATAATGAAAACGGATGAAGCAGTGGTGAAGAAGCTGATGAAGCTGCCACTTTGTCGCGATTTCTCTATGATGTCACTCAGTATTGCTTCTGCAATTGGCAGCTGCCGACGGAAGGCACTGCTGACAAGGATGATTGTAGTGAGGCCTCTACTTCCGTTTGATCGCATCACTTTAAGGGTAACGTGCAGTGCACAGATGGATAGGTAATTATGCTTTGTGGGCTTGCCCATAATATGTATGTCACCCGTGACCCTATTGCATCGATGCAACATGAACTTTGAAAGTTTCTCACTATTTCTGCCATGTTTTTTTTTCGGTAAAAAAAGTCTTGCGGCTGGAATGGAGCTGAGTGAGTAACCAGAAGCTAGGCTAGTCCTAGGCTGTGCTTTGTCTTCGTGGCCCCTTTAACATACTGTGAAATTGGTCTGTGCCATCACCTACATCTGCAGCATTTTGCATTTCTTGAAAATGGCCACAGTCGGTGCTTCTTTCTACTGCGGTGGGAAAATGAAAGAGACTGTCCACTAGACTTTCTCTCACTACCGACCAGTTAGTGTGCCGGAAAAAAGTCTGCGCCGGCAAAAAATATCTGCATCCAGGTGTTGAGTCATTGTTTCTTCCGGAACATTGGCGCTACTTCTGATTCAAGCAATCCTATTAATTAGAATGTCATCGGGGAGCACAGCATGTGCTTTGATAATAGTCACACTTTGAAGGTACAGTGAAATCTCGATATAACGAACTTCAGGGGACCGTGGAAAATTGCTCGTTATTCTGAAAGGTCGTTATAGTGAAAATCGCAAAATTTAAGAAAACAAATAGTATTTCAATACCTAAAACGACCTACGTGTACAGCAGTGCATCCTTGGAGTCATTTTTCACAAAAAAGATGCACTAGTGATCATGAAACAATGCACGTTTATTTAAAGTGGTTGGCGATTTTCATCTAGCGTGAGTAGCACAAGCTTCCTAGCACGAAGGACTCAAACTCTTACACATTCCTGGGGAGTGAATCAGTGGCCGTGCGGTTTTTCCCCGGACATGTGCGGAGTTTTTGTATGCTGTCCACCACATCCGCAGTCGTCGAGTGCTCGTCGTAGTCTTCGAGTGCTGCTGTGGCACCCTCAGAGGCATCGTTGTTCATGCCATCCTCGTTGCCATCTTCACTTCTTCATCTTGAACGCTCACGGTCTGGGCAATGTCCTCTGTTGACAGCTCCGCTGATGTCCGTGAAGATCCAGCAAGCCACGTGAGCAGCGGCGGAACGTAGAAAAAGTTGGGGTGAGCGCGAATAGCGCGGCCGCGGCTTTCGGGACGGAGAAGGCTACCCATGCTTCATTTTTTCTCTTCTCCTCACCTTTTTTCTCCCTCTTGCATCGGCCGCCGCATTCCGAGGAGCAAGTTGCAAGACGTCCTCTTCTTCGCTGCGCTTTGCCGTGTCGTCTACTAGCACACTGCCCCGGTTGCCGCGATTGTTTAACGGACTTCTAAGAGTCTCCAGCCTTGAAAATATGAGTTCGTAGTACTGAGGTGTTGTTAACATGGCACGGAACTAAATAAAACGATCTTTATTTTGAAACGTTCGCTATTCTGAAGTACGTTGTAGTGAAATAATTTTACATTAAAACTATAAGCAGTCGGCGTGGGATTTCTTAAACGCTCGTTAATCTGAAAAGTTCGTTAATGTGGTGTTCGTTTTACCGAGGTTTGACTGCATACTATTTGTCTTTTTCTCATCCGTAGGCACCCGGGCACACGACAGGTTCACAGAAGTGACCATGGCACCACATCTGCTCAAGGACATCCGCCAGCTGGCCCCTTCAACTCACACCTTTTCCCTAGAGGCATTCCACAGTGTCCTCATTGGGTTTGCACCGAAATCTGTGGCCTTCTCACCCGACGGCATGCGTGCCAGGTAAGCCAAAGACAGATGAAATCTGTGAAACCATCAAATAATTCAGCGGAAGGGCAGACAGAGCGAATGCTGAATAGAAAAGGAAAAAGGCAAGCTAAGGAGAGTATTGGTTAGAAAGGCACTTGAAGGGCTCTTTTAAAGGACTTGTGTGGTGCCACATTGTTTGCGCAGGTTGCTAACACAAATATATGTTTGCTGTGGCAATTTTGAACACAATTTTTTTGAAAATCTCTTCACGACCCCTTTAATGCAATCTGCAACATATTTCCTGATCGCTTTCAAAGCTTAATTTCTTGGTACCACCAGGAAACAATGGAAGAATTCATTGCTTTTTCAAAAAAGGCTTGGGTTCTGATGTCTGAGCAATATCGCAAGCACAGGAAATGCCATCAACAGATATACTCAAGCTGTTGTTGTTGTAATCCTTTATTTCAGAGGGAAGGCCATGCGGCCAAAGTACGGGAAGAGGGGAAAGAGGCAGGGAGGAGTAGCTGAATAGCACAAATGGGGGGTCCTTGAACACCATAGAAAAGGTCGCTACCATCAGCAGAGCCAGGCTAGGGTTGAGATCGTATGAGTCAAGTCAACTATTACGACAGGGTAAGCCCCGGTTTACACTAATCTTGAGAGACCACTCTCTAGGCCGAACACCCCAAGAGTCGTTTTGAGAGGAACCAGGTAGTGAAGCGTTGATGAGTATAGGGCGGTACGAAGAAAATGCGGTGCAGTTAAGTGGTTGAGGGTGGTGAACACTGACGCTTGACAGCAGGGGCAGTAAGGAGATGGAGATTTTGTTAGGTGAATCCATTTTCTCATGATGTGGGGTGTGAGAGCTGCGTTAGCAATAGTTTTGTTTAGGAAGATTTCCACAGAGCGAGGCATCGGAGGAGCCAGAGCTAAGTAGCCAGCGGGTGTAACGGGCACACGGCGTACCTTCCGAGCATGGCGTGCGTGGTCGAGTTGAAGGTGAGGGTCAAGAGAGGGGCACAACGCGTCATCGTCCAGAGAGGAGGGGTACTAGCGAGACACTCCCTTGCTGCATCGTGTGCAGCCTGGTTGCCCCCATCAGAGTCTGTGTGACCCGGCACCCATGCCAAATGGGCACTGGTCCCATTGTGAGCCAGAATGGTGATCATGTGTTGTATTTTGTGTACAGTTGGGCGATCACTGAAGGGCTTGCGGAGTTCTTGAAGTGCCTGACAGGAGTCCGTGAGGATCCGAAAACGTGGAGGGGGCAATGGTGCAATACTGTAGGTCAGGTGATCCATTGCAGTGAGGATGTTCTGAAGTTCTAATTCCCAAGGGAGACGAGTGGTACCCTGGCCGAATGACAGCCGTCCAGGTTCGGCTGAGCTGGGCAGCGCCAGGCCAGACCCATTTGGGAAGGCGAAAGGCTGGCGTCCATGTAAATGTCCACTTCATCTGGCAATTTTGTCGCAAGGACGCGCTGAAGGGCTTCCTCAAGGGCAACTGGTCAAGTACGGGGGATACCAGTTCGTTGATGGGCCACAGTGACAGGCGGGAGTGACCAAGGGGGTGGCGGGGGTGAGGCCGACGGAAGTGTCAGAAGAATACGCAACTCCCAGGCTCAAGAGCATCAATGCAGGTATGCCTGGGAAGTCCAGTGACGGTGCGGAACATGGCCTGATAAAGGACCGCTAGGTGCTTCTTATGAGTCGAGGATAGGTTGTAAGCCGGAGCGCCATAAGTGAGACGACCGACCGCTACCGCCCGAGAGAGCGTGAGGCACGCCCATTGGTGAGCACCGCCAAATTTGTTTGAGAGGCGAGAGATTAAGTGGAGCATTGGCTTCCAATTTTTACATAGTTGACTTATCCACTGTCGAGCACTGTTGTGGCTGGCGAGGGGGATGCCGAGCAAGTGAATATGACCACGGCCAAATTGAAAAGTACGAGTCCAAGGACAGCACCCTGTGGAACGCCCCTATCTAGATAAAAGGTCCTGGGTCTCCTTCCTGGATGTGTGCTGTGGAGCCGAATCAGTCCATATTCTAGAAAATTGCGAATCCAGTTTTCGGTCTTTTGGCTTGGAAAGACTATAGCAAGCTCTTCACGGATAGCTGCCCGACTAACGGTGTCACAAGCTTTAAAGGCATTGAAAACACAATTGGCCAGTACGGTTGATGACGCTCTGCTTAGCCTTCATTTACGGTTCTTTATGTCATTTCAGGACTCAACTTGCAGCTCTTCACTTTAATAAAAACTGCAACAATGAGCAATCCACCACTGCCGACGGGGTACTTCGCTTTAAGATCAAGCGCCCCAAAGCAAGGAAAGGCAAAGCTGTGGCTTTTCCCATCACTGAGGAGCCCACATACAGTAAGCGGTATCGTTTATTTTGGAGGGTGTGAATAATGTATGCCTGGATATCAGCTTTAATTTGAAAAAATGCATGAGTGTTATGGTATGTAGAAATAGAAGTTTGAGGACACCAGCACTTCATATGATGCGATTGCAAAAACATTAGCATCCAATTTACGAATGCAGCCTTTCATTATTGTTGTCCTCCTTCACCTTTTTCATGTCCTTTTTTCTTTTGGTTGCTGTGACACAAAGAGGACATTTAGAGGAAATGTGCTCTATATTGTAAGGCCAATGGTAGGAGACGGCAGACCGTTGCGCTAAAACTGCTTTATTCGAAGGTCAAGTCGGCAGGCAGCAAGATGACGACCAAACCCGGTTAGTGATCTTTCAAAAAGGAAGAAGGTCGGTGATGATGAGATGAAAAAGCTGTCGCCACAAGCAAGCAGCACTGATGGTTGCATTCCACGGTGATAAATAACTTCCTATCACAAACAAGGTTACCACTGATCTCGCACTAATGAAGTTGCAAACGAGGCTTTCGCTGAGCTCACACTAATTTCCCTCCCCCCGAGGGTGGAGCGGCCGCCTGGCTGCAATTCACTGTGGACCACGCTGGTTGAATGCCTTCACTCGGGAAATGTGTACAACCTCCATTCCTTGATGACGGCAGTACGAACTTCTACAGAGGTGGCGCGATAGTTCACAGGAGAGGTGGCCTCAAGAACCTTGTAAAGACCAAGGAGGCAATGAGATATTTTTCGTACAGGCCGGGAGAGTGAACCGGTGTCCAGACCAAGACTTCGTCACCTGGTCAGAAAGAAACAGACCAACGAACAGCATCGTAGCGGTGCTTGCTGTCGTGTTGGCTTACTTCTGTACGCATGCAAGTCAGTTGGTGATCCAAGACATGAATTGTTCTGGGTACGATGAAGAAGTTGGCACAGAGGTGATGAAAAAAACAAATATTGAGCACTGGCGAAGGATGACGGCCATACAGAAAGTAGAAAAGTGCATATTTTGTCGTGCTTTGAACTGTTATGTTTAAGCACAGGTGATTGAGAGTAATAGTGTGCCTCGATTTTGGTGGTCAGGAATTCCCAAAATTCAGTTGTATACGCTTGTGGTCGCTGCCTAGACTGTGACCCTCTTCCTCATCTATGCTTATTCCATCCGAACATTCATAAAGTCCCTCTATTTCCCTATTTACTATGATCATGTTCTGTTCCTCATACATATTTAGCATGGAGATGTCCGTTGCCATCTGTGTACCCGTCTAGATCTTCAATGTGGGTGTTCGTGTTAGGCACACCACCCGTTTTTCATTTTTCTCCTTACTCTCTTAACCCATCCATAGGTACGACACTCCTATACACCTCCGTACCCACTACCATCCCTTTCACTCACACATGCTCTTTACAGTCTTCTTTCACTCTTTTCCTATTTGCCCCATGTCATATAACTATACCTGCTCCTCCAGCCGTCCTACTGCAACCTTCCCATACATACTCTCCAATTACCGGAGGTTCTTCTAGGTCCCTAAAGTGCATCTCGGTCACGGTATATACTGGGATATATTCCTCTCCTAGCTATTCACAAATCTCCATCCATTTCTCTTTTTCAATGGCCGCACTGGTACTGCCTCGGTGACCAACGTTGCCCTGCCCGCCATCATTCTTTTCGGGGTTAAGAACTCTTTTCTTTCACCTGCTTTTTGTTCGCCTAGCTATTGGCCATTTCTGGGGCAATCTCCTGATCTCAGAAAAATTTCACAGCTGTTTTTTTTTTCCTGCATCAGACCATTATAACGCTCTGCATACAATTTCAGAGTATGTGGCCCTCCTGCTAGAAGAGACGGTGCGCTGCTGCGACAGGTGGCCTTCATTCAAGGCAGCTTTTGCAGCAAACCCATCGTGTGCCCCCCCCTCCCATGAGCCACTCTTTCCCAATGCATGACAGGCAACAAACTGTGATGATGCGGACGTCTAGGTATCCTCACACAAATAATGCCTCCTTGTGAGAGCTGCCCGCTTAGCACCGTTCGTTTCACCACTGCCTAAATCAAAACTCAAGAGAAGAAACATTGGTTTTGAGTCAATTGCATGTGAGAGTCCCATGCTCATAATGTGGGGTCCAATGGACGTTTTAAAAATTTTTAGTTCATGTCCTGTTCATTGGATGAAGTGCACATCTGACAGTAACCTTGTTCTTTTTTTGCCCAAGTGTTGGTTTTGCCTTGTTGATGGAGCCTCGGGGTGACCACTTAGTTTTCTTCCTTTCACACTGTGCCAGTGGTAAAATTTATCAGAGTATGATTGCAATTGTGCGCCTAGGGAGTTGTACTAAAGATTGTGCTTTTCACACAGCATGCAGTCAAGAGTATGAGCCATCTCAAGCCTGTCACATCTAGGTGCAGCTGTGCCTTCGGGTTAATCATCTATATGAGATGTTCTGGAATTGTCATCGCAATTTTGCCGCGCTGTGCCTTGAGGGACGTGGCATCAGGAAGTTTTGTTTGTTTTTGGTGTATGCAGCACGACTGTCTTTTTCTATTGTTTGGGAAGTGTGCCAGATGCCCTGTTTATACATAGAACCAGTTCAGCCATACCATTTCACATTAGATGTTTTGAGAGTTTATTTGATTCAACCTGTTGTCGGTGCCCAGCCCACTTCTTGTTCTGGGGATTGTGCGTTCATTTCTTTGTCAAGTGATTCCCCTGGTGCAAATGTGTAATTTGCTGGAGTTTCGTTTAGGTTTGTGAAGCCATATTGTTCACTGGTAATCTCAGGCAAAGTATTTGTCTGAAAGTTTTGTGGGCATCTTAATCTTTCTTCTACGTACTTGGGTCTTGACCATTCTAACAATCTTCAGGATTTGCCAGGCTTACTTTCTGTCCCGTGTATTGTTGAACCTGATTTGGCAGAGTTCATTCTTCTTTTTGCAGCCACTTGAATCGCATACTTTAGCATATCATCTGTAATGTCTTGTACAGTCTCTTTTAGTTGTGTCTCTTGTTTGAACAATGCCTGAAAGACTGCCGAGACGGCTTACCTGAATTGAGCAGGATGAATTTTAGCGTGCTCTTGATCAACTCACCCCAAGCCAAACGGAGTATCTTGCATACATCGTGTTATCGAATGAAACAAAATTTAAAAACACTGCGTATATAAAACTCACAGAACGCGCGACATTGAGCACTATCACCATGTGATGGTATGGAATGACCTGCTGAAGGACTATGCTGTAGCCTCTTTGTGCGTCACATTGTCAACCATTCTTTGGCTAGTGTGAAATAGCATACTGCTTCTAGTATCAGAAGATGCCATGTACTAGAAAATGCTCCAGTAGTGTACAGTGCCAGTGTGTTTGTAAAAATTTTGTTTCCTGGCTCCCTCCTTTTTGCCATATTGTGTGGGCCTGCAGCTCATAGCAAACTGAGCAAAGCTGCATTTTTTTTTCACTTGTAAATAAAACATACAGGTTGCAGTGATCATGAAAGTGGAGGTTAACATAGCTGTGTGTGAAGCGAGATTCTGAAAAAAGATGCCACAAAACAGAACGTATAGTGCTTCGCCTCGTCTTGCCTCTAGTTAGGCAGCCAAAAGAGGGACTGCTTATTTTTGTAGCTTTTATAGAGCTCTTGTATACATATACTACCATGATGAATTATGCGTAATTCCAGCAGCACGTAGCATGGCTTGAAGTGAACAACAAAAAGAAATCTGCATTCACATGCTTGACTTGAAGATCCATGATACAGAAGATTACTCAGCATAAACAAGACAGTGAAAAGGGTTCTTTTATTGCTCATGCCTGCGCGTGACGGAATCCCGTGTATTGGACAGACGGGAATGTTCCTCTGATCTTGGTCACCGCACAGGCAGGCAACACCTTCCTGTTGTTCAGGCCCAGGTAACCCCACAGCCAGTGTGCAAGCTGGCTGAAGCTGATGTACCTGTACTTCCTGTTGAAAAGAATACAAGATTGAATGGTGTTGCACATGGTCTTTTCATTTTCAAAATCTGTGTGCTAATCATTCGAGTTGCGCGGATTGCGGGCTAGTTGGTTCACGTACATATTAAAAAAAACTTTGCGCTAAAGGACGGGACAAAGGAGAGAACGTCGGTGTCGTTCTCTCTTCTCTTCCGGCCTTCAGGGCAAAGTTATTTTAATTATGGGCGAACCAAGCTGTGCAGCTTTTTGTAGTGCATAAAAATATCCGAATCTCCAGGAGGGGAGGGGGGGGGCAGTTGCCCCTGCTTGCCCCCCCTTCCGGACGGCCATGGAGCCCTCCACTACAGTGCGCCTCATCGCCTGCGGTGCGTTGGCGCGGTAAAGCCTCCAATCAATCAATAATAACATAGACTAACACGACAGAATTAAACACTACGACCCATAACTGCAAAAGAATAAAAAAAGACATGCGCCTGGTGTGATGAGTACATAATTATAAATACTACGTCTATGGTGTGCCACAGACCAAAGTCATGGTCCTGCGTAGCACGACAGGCTAATGAAAAAGAGAAGAGCTTGACAGCACTGTCGCTACTACAATAATAAAAAAAAGGAGCGGCACCCTGACAGCACAGTCGTGTTTTGCGTGGGATGGTTAGAATAAAAAAGCAGGCAGTCAAAGATGCGAGACTACGAGAAGTCATTGGAAAAACGCCCCATTCAGCGGTGCAAGCAAAATAAAGCGTAGGAAGGTGAGAGAGCTTTGGTTATTGACAGAATTCAAAGGAATAAGCGAAAGATGCAAAACTCGCATGGTTGCATAGCATGTAACACCAGGCTAGCAAAGTGAACGAAGTTGATAGGTTGAACGCGCCAACGCTACACAGGCGATGAGGCGCGCCGTAGTGGAGGCCGGGCTCTGGAATAATAAAATCTACACACGGGCATTTTCGCGTATCGCCTCCATCAGAAATGCGGCCGCCCGGGCCGGGAAGCGAACCAGCGTACTTGGGCTCAGCAGCACACTGCAAAATGAATGAAGTGTTCGAAAAAAAAAAAACTCACCTCGTGCGTTCCACACGTACTCCGTGCTGCCGAAGCATGAGGTACGCCACATCAAGCACCACCTCATCTAAACAGAGAGTGTGGAAGTGCGGGTGCGCCGTGATGCACCCCGCAGCCTGCTTCGCTGTCGCTTCCGGAATCTCTCGGCAGCAAACGCACTCCGCAAGTGTCGGCATAGCCACACAGAGCCCGCAGGTGCACCTGTAACGAAGCGGCGTTAATTTTTCGCAATGATGGATGAATGAATGAACTGCATTTTGCAAAATACTATCCGCTACGCACCAATGCGCGTTTCCGAGACGTGCTGGGTCGGGCTCGTCGCCGGGGTCTTCGCGAGCTGTATGGGCCGCAGGCGCACGCAAATCGCCGTCGTCACTATCCGAGTCTGACGGCGCTCGGCTCCTGTGGTTGCGCACTCGCGCAGGGGCGTCAGCGTAGGGCTCATACCCCAGCGCCCGACTACGCGCCAGCATGCTGCGCTGCAGCTCAGGGAGCTCCGCCATCTTTTCAGACGTATCAGACGGCAGAAACGTGCGGCTCAGTTAGTGCATGACGTCATCATGGCGCCGCACAAGAAATCTATCTGACCCTGTTGAGGCTACCCACGGCACCGCCATGATGTTCAGACGTTAGAAACAGGCGATTGGTCACTTTTCCTTACGTCATCAGCCTGATTGAGGAGGAAAGACCGGGGGAAACCGTAACTGAATTTTTTATCCCATTTCCAAACCTCGGGCTACAAAACGGACTGGCGCAGCTTTTACAGCAAGGGTCAGCGGTTCTGAATACCCACACAGCAAAACCTTTTCGAAAATCTCTTCACGACCCCTTTAACGTCGTGCGCCCCCGGAAATGCTCTGCATTTGATCGTGCCCCTCGCGAAGGGGATGTTTCAATGCGTCTTCCGACTGGCCAGTACACTCGTCACCATCTCTCGGGTGTTGTGCGAACCTTTTGCGGCTGATGGCGCGCGATTGAAACGACATTTGCATATGATCAAACTGAAAGGCTCTCCAAGAAAAACAAATACCATGGCCAGAGTTTCTGCAGTGGATGTTCTCGAAATTTTTTAAAGTTTGAACAGCTCCCTACCCTGTCTCTTTCTCTTTTTTATATATAGATGAAGTTGCAGATTGCTGGGCTTTTTATAAAAGAGTTTGTCGTCATGTATAGTGCCACATGTATAGTGCCTCCCTTCCCTGTTCCCTCGCCCCAACCCGCCAATGTTGTTAACAAGGGTGCTGTGCAGCACACCTTCTGCACCTTTATAAGCGTGCGTGCTCCTACGTTGTATGTTACTCAAGATGGAGACTGGTCCTCTAGTCGAAGCGTCAGCAAACCACTGTTTGTGTTTTTAATCGTGCGTTTACCGCTTTCTCAACTCTATATATATATATATATATATATATATATATATATACAGGGTGTCCCAGCTATCATGCACCAGGATTTAAAAAAAGAGAAATTGCGTAACTCGAAGAAAACCTAGTGCATAATGTTTGCAGTACTGTGAAGAATCGGAGAGTAATTTTTTCGTGAATGAGACTTAATAATTTATTGTAATTAATTATCTAATTCGAGAAATACTGTCCTACTCACTAAAGTGTCAATGAGGCACTTGTAGGTAACCACGAGGGGCATCTAACTGCGCTATTTTCAGCGACGAACTAATTGCGTACTCATTTATTCTGACTGATAAGGAAACCCGCGAAATATGAAAAATACCACGTGACGACGCTTACGCGCGCATTGTAAAGCAGCGTCCCCAAATAAAGCTGATTGAAAGCAACTGCTTCGCGTGTTACCCGCCCAAAGACACAGCGCATCACCTTGATAATAGCATGCATGGAAGAAGCAGCAGCAGCAAGATTCGCGGGACGCGTGTGAAGATAAGGAACAAACTCGGTCGCGATTTCTTCTTTCTTTCTTTTGTCTATTTCATTCTGGCTAACTCAGAGGCAGCCTGTTTGAGGGCGTTGCTTTACGGTGCGCGCGGAGGAGCCGTCACGTGGTATTTTTCATATTTCGCGAGTTTCCTTTATCAGTCAGAATAAATGTGTACGCAATTAGTTCATCACTGAAAATACCGCAGTTAGATGCCCCTCATGGTTACCTACAAGTGCCTCATTGACACTTTAGTGATTAGGACAGTATTTCTCGAGTTAGATAATTAATTATAATTAGTTAATTAAGTCTCATTAAAGAAAAAAATACTGTGCGCTTCTTCACAGTACTGCAAACATTATGCACCTGGTTTCTTTCGAGTTACGCCTTTACTCTTTTTTTAAATCTTGGTGCATGATAGCTGGGACACCCTGTATATATATATATATATATATATATATATATATATTATCGGGATTGAGAAGAGATTCGACCGGGGACCGGTTTTGTTTGAAAAAGACCAGTTCCCGGTCTAAACGTTGGAATAAATGTTTTTATGTTTTTCAGTTTGACTTCTCTATAGTACAGCTAACCTCATAGCCAGATATATATATATATGTATATATATATATATATACATATATTTGTTATATACCAATATTACGAGGCATGGTTCATTTCCATCTCTCCAGAATTTTTGCTACCAAGCTCCGATTTAGAGGCGCTGTTTGATCACTTTCCTGAACCTTCCATTCTCATAGGTGACATCCACGTACAAGACTCACTCTGAGGCTAGTCCCGCTAAGAGCCCGAGGGCAGGTAACTGAAAAGATTTTACAGGTCAGCCTTTTTGTGGGTCTTTTTGACAGTTATTCAAAGTGACTAGTTTTTCTATTTTTCAAAACATTTGCAAATCGGATAACCTCGCATTGTACGCGTTATATTCAATCACGTTTTAAGAGCTGTCGGACGGGACGGGCAGTGACATAGCTGCTAAGATCACGCACCACGCGAGAGAGTCTTAGCCTTTAACCATCGATGGACGCTTCTTTTGTACGCCTCGTGTTCTGGGGGCTGTTGCGAAGTTGCTATCCAACCTATTGCAAAAATTTCTTGCTTTGGTGGTGATGACAAATAGCCAGGGGGAAGCCTAAATGGTTTTTTGCATAGCGAGAGATGAGCCGAAGAGATGCTGAAACAATGCCCTGGCGGTTGAGGTTACAGTACAAGACTCGGGCAAAATGATAGCTTTGATTCACTGCTCCAAAAAGAATGCACTTCGGCGCATTGGGCTCGTATTTATGCCCAAAGCGCTAACGGTCCCACAAACTTTCCCCCTGTTTTCAGATCATGGCTCAACGAGTTACAGACATACACATGGCTTCTTCCATAGTTCATGAGGACATGGTTGTGTAGGGGCACGCTGAGGCTGAGAGAGGGGTAAGAGTAGGTCTCTGATATGGCATCTGCGTCGCCGGGTCAAGTCTCAGCTTGCTGCGTCGGCGCAACCATAGGAAATGTATCAAGGGCGAAGACAGAGGAAGGGAAGCTTACCCTGTACTTTGAAGAAAGGAAGTGCTTTTCGTGAAACATCCGAAAACTTTTATATATATATATATATATATATATATATATATATATATATATATATATATATATATATATATATATAGTAAAGGAGATGAATGGTAAAGGCGCTAGTGAACGAAACACGACAGTGCGCCATACTCTGCAGTCACGAAAACAGCATCGACAGTGACAACAAAACGAAAACCACCGACGACGAAGACGACAGGCGCGCGTCTGTGAAACCGCTCCATCTTGGAGAACGTTCATTAAATGCATTTCGTCAGCTACCTTGCGTTGAGCAATACATCCCCTTAGAATTGGTGGAGGTTGCTGTGGTCCTGACCTCTCTATACACTGGAACTCCGATCCCGGACACTCCGCAGCGCCCTGGCTCCTTCTCGTGCGACTAGGCCCCCGGCTGCACCTACTTCAACGACAGTCATCTGTTCCGGCTCCATTCGTCAGCGGGATCCCCCATTCTTCAATGGCACAGACAAGCAGGACGTGGAAGACTGGCTCGCCACGTACAACAGAGTAAGCGCCCACAACAACTGGGATGACAACGTGAAGCGGAACAACGTGGAATTTTACCTGACCGGTACGGCCGAGCTTTGGTATGGCAACCACGCCAAGTGATACTCCACGTGGTCGGAATTCAAATCGAGGTTCTAGGAATACTTAGGTCGCCTTTCAGTGCGGAAGCTTCAGGCAGAGCAGTGCTTGCGAGAACGAGCAAAGCAGCCGTCTGAGGGCTTCCTCGGGTACATCGAAGAAGTTCTGGATTTGTGCAGGAGGATGAGCGCCTCGATGAGTGACGAGGAAACAATTAAGCACATCCTCAAATGCATTTCAGATGACGCCTTTCAAATGCTGCTGGCGAAGAATCCCCAAACGGTCACCGAAGTCATCAACCTGTGCCAGAGCTATGACCAGCTCAGGAGACAGCGAGCTCTCACACGGCGATCCGTCGGCCCGGATGTGTCGAGTTTAACTGCTGGTAGCGACAACACTCTGTCTCCGCGCATTTAGCAGTTCATCCGGAAAGAAGTTGCACGTCAGCTTTCCCTAGTTCCCTTCACACCAACGTCTGACGCCACCCTTGCCCCTTCGTTTAGAAGTGCTATCCAGCAGCCGGTGGCCGATACCATACCATGCTCCCGGCAACACACACCTGTGACCGCTTCGCTAATCGGTGCTGGCATCGCGCAACCCATACCACCAGCTGTTCCGCCCACGTCCGTGACCTCGGTGCAGACGCTGCCTGTTGCCGCACTTATAACCTATGCCGATGCCATCTCCAGGACCTTTGCGGAAGCCGTCACAAGTCACCCAATCGTCCCAGTCATGCCGCAACAGCCCACTGAGCTCACAGGAAGATCAAAGTATCCCAGCTACCTGCCCGTGCCGCCTCTGTTGCAGAGGCCACCACGCGTACGGCTTGACCCGTCATTTTAGACAACCGCTTGGCGCACGCCGGACAATCGCCCAATCTGCTTTGTTTGCTTAACTCCCGGACATGTGGAGCGTTACTGCCGCCGCGAGGGGATGCCTGCACGGCAGCCTTCTTGGAACGCGCCGTATGTCTCGCCGCAACCGATGCCTCGTGCTCCCACCAGTTTTACCGAGACGTCTCAAGCGCAAAATTATGCGCCGCAGTTCCGGAGGCAAGAGTTGCGTGCTCGTCGAACTGTTCAAGACCTACCTTCTCACCTCCCAACGTCGTCGACATCGTAGTAGACGGAGTCGCCACTAATGCGCTTGTGGGCACTGGAGCCGCCGCTTCAGTTATCCGCCTAGAGCTTTGCCGCAACGTGAAAAAGGTTATGACGCCACATTTTGGACCACCCTTACGTACTGCTTCAGCACTTTCGATCGAACGAGTAGGTACGTGAACTGGCCTGGTGTTCATCCAAGACGTTGTCTACATTGTTCAGTTCATTGCCCTTTCTTCATGCTCACATGACGTCATACTAGGATGGGATTTCCTCTCCCGGCACAACGCTATCATTGACTGCTCCCGAGCCGAAGTTGAGTTGTTTTTGCCGTTTGATATACCATCTGAAATTTCTCCAACCCCACTTTCCGTGAAAGTTTCTATCGGCGACTACACCACTTTCCTTCATGCTCCCCCGTTCCTGTGCCCTTGATCTGCCATCTTTCTTCCGGCGTCAATGCACTTTTCACGCCGTCGCATTTGTGCTGCCAACGCTGATGTCTGTTGCTTCCTTTCGCCTTGCTCAGTATCCGCGACGGCCAAACCGCCCTTTTCGTTTCAAATCTTGGAGCTAGTCTTCGCTCTTTGCTCCGCGGCGAGTGCATCGGAAGCGCCGAGTCAGTGGAGTCGGCCGTTTTCATCGCCGCTTTAGACGGCCTGCCGCACGTTGAGGTAACCGGGCTCTGCCCACCTCCTGCCACTGCATCTGGGGTATCCCTGGAAGTTTTTGATCGTGCCATCGACGCCGACCTTACGCTGCCCCAATGAGACCAACTGACAAAACTGCTGTGTCAATTTAATTCATCCTTTGACTGTGCGCAGACGTCGCTTGGTCGCACCACGACGGTCAGGCACCCTAACAACACCGCCTCCCACGCGCCTTTACGCCAGCGATCTTACCATGTTTCCCCTTCCGAAAGGAGCATAATTGATGAACAAGTGGGTGACATGCTCCAGCCCTGTATCATTCGACAATCGAACAGCCCTTGGGCGTCGCGGGTAGTGCTCGTGCGGAAAAAGGACAGCTCCATCCGTTTTTGTGTCGACTCATCATCATTATCTTCAGCGTATCTACGCCCAATGCAGGGCAAAGGCCTCCCCCATTATTCTCCAATTACCTCGGTCCTGTGGCAACAGTGACCAATTTATCCCCACAAACTTCTTGATCTCATCTGCCCATTTAACTTTCTGCCACCCCCTGCAACGCTTGCCTTCTATAGGGATCCACTCTGTTACCCTTAATAACCAGCGGTTATCTTGCCTTCGCAGTACATGCCCTGCCCACGTCCATTTCTTTTTCTTAATTTCTACTAATATGTCCTTAACACGTCTTTGTTCCCTGACCCACACTGCTCTCTTCTTGTCCCTTAGTGTTACACCTACCATTTTCCGCACCATTGCACGCTGAGTCGTTCTCAATTTACGTTGAACCCCATTAGTGAACCTCCAGGTTTCTGCCCCGTAGGTGAGTACCGGTAAGATGCAGCTGTTATAGACTTTCTTCTTCAGCGACAATGGTAGGCTGCTGTTCATTATCTGCGAATGTCTGCCATATGCACCCCGCCCCATTCTTATCCTTCTAATTATCTCTGCCTCATGGTTGGGATCTGGGGTCACAACTTGGCCTAAGTAGATATATTCGCTTACCACTTCCACTGCCTCGCCACCTCTCACAAACTGCTGTGCTGTCCTGAGGTGATTGATCATTACTTTAGTTTCCTGCATATTAATTTTCAGGCCCACGGTGCTACTCTGTTCGTCCAGTGCGGAAAGCATGCTTTGCAATTCGTCCCCCGAGTTACTTATCAAGGCAACGTCATCAGTAGATCTGAGGTTACTGAGGTATTCTCCATTAATCCTTACTCCCACCTGTTCCCAATCCAACGTTCTGAATATTTCTTATAAACATGCTGTGAATAACATTGAAGAGATTGTGTCTCCTTGTCTGTCACCCTTCCTAATAGGTGTTTTACTGCTCTGCTTATGAAGGATGATGGTAACCGTGGACCCATTGTAGATATCCTCTAGTATTCTTACATAATGCTCATCTGCCCTCTGGTTCCGTAATGCCTGAATGACTGCTAGGGTTTCGACCGAGTCAAATGTTTTCTCATAATCTATGAAGGCTTTATATAGGGATTCAGTATACTCAGCGCACTTCTCTATCACCTGATTGATTGTGTGAATATGGTCCATTGTTGAATAACCTTTACGGAACCCTGCTTGTTCTTTAGGTTGACTGAAATCTAAGGTTTCAGAAATTCTGTTAGCAATTACCTTGGTAAGTACCTTGTAGACGATTGACAGTAAGCTGATCAGCCTGTAATTTTTCGAGTGCTTCATGTGTGCCTTTCAAATGAATTAGGGCTACCGTCGCATAAACAAAATAACTCGCAAGGATGTTTACCTGCTACCACGCATCAACGATGCCCTAGATAGCTTTCCAGGAGCATATATTTTTCGTCCCTTGACCTACGCTCCGGATACTGGCAATTCCCGATGGGAGATGCGGATCGTCCGAAGACAGCCTTTGTTACTCCAGACGGTTTATGTGAAGTTAACGTCATGCCATTCGGCTTGTGTAACGCGCCCGCCACATTCGAACAGATGATGGACAATATTATTCGCGGCCTCAAATAAAAGGTATGCCTTTGTTGCCTTGACGACGTCGTTGTGTTCTCACCCTACTTTTCCACGCATCTACGGCGGCTCGAGCAAGTTTTAGCTTGTATGAAGGACGCAGGCCTTCAACTAAACCTAAAGAAGTGCCGATTTGCTACTCGCCAGCTGACGATCCTTGGTCACGTCGTTTCCAGAGATGTCATTCTTCCCGATCCGGACATGCTTCGTGCCGTGGCTGAATTCCCCAAGCCGACCACGATCAAACAGCTTTGTAGCTTCATACGGGTATGCTCCTATTTCCGCTGCTTTGTGCGTAACTTCGCCTTCATCATCGCGCCATTGACACAACTTCTTGGCAACAATACGGGTCTTTTGTCGTGGTAATCGGCTTGCGACAAGGCCTTTACAACCCTACGCCGCCTCCTCACGTCCCCGCCAATTCTGCGCCATTTCGACCCGTCGGCCCAACTGAAATCCACACCGATGCGAGTGGAGTTGGTCTGTGTGCTGTTCTAGCTCAAAGGAAGGCCGGGTTTCACGAATACGTGGTCGGCTGCGCGAGCCGCACACTCACACCTGCGGAGTCGAGTTACTCTGTCACTGAGCGGCAATGCTTGGCAATTGTGTGGGCCCTCTCGAAGTTTCGTCCTTATCTGTATGGCCGACCTTTCGACGTGGTCACCGACCATCATGCGCTTTGTTCGTTCTCGTCCCTGAGATACCCTTATGGCCGACTGGCAGGTTGGGCACTCCGCCTTCAGGACTTTGACATCCGCTTGGTGTACCAGTGTGGCGGCAAGCACCACGACGCTGACGCCCTCTCCCTGTGTCCCATATTGCCTGACGAGACGACTAATTCTCCCTATGAGTGCTTTGTATCGCTCGTTGACGTGAGTTCTATGCCATCTGAACAGCGATAAGATCCGTGGGTCAAGTCGCTTTGCAACTACCTTTAAACCCATCGAACTCGTCGGTACTTCGAGCAATTCGGCGCCAAGCGTGCTACTTCGCTATTCGTGATGGCTTGCTCTACAGGCAGAAATACCACCCTAATGGGCGCAAATGGCTGCTCGTCATTCACCGCCGTCTGCGCTCTGAAGTGTGCGACCATTTTCACAGTCAGCCTCAGTGTGCTAACGCCGGCGTGGTAAGCACCTACGAACGCCCTAGACTGCGATATTAGTGGCGTGGCACGTACGGCTTCGTTCGTGAGTTATGTTCGCTCTTGCACGGACTGTCAATGGCGAAAGCCACCACCCCCTCGTGCGTCTGCCCCGATGCAGCCTTTGGCGTGCCTGATTCGACCTCTTGACCGGGTGGAAATTGATCTCTACGGGCCCCTTCCCTGTACTGCGGATGGCAATAGGTGGGTCATCGTAGCCGTCGACCACCTGACACGGTACACCGAAACCGCTGCGCTGCGCGCCGGTACTGCCGACGCCGTTGCAACATTTCTGCTCAACCGCATTATCCTACGTCACGACGCTCCTCGGGAATTTCTCAGTGAAAGCGGGCGTGTCTTTCTTTCTGACGACATTGAAGCGCTCCTAAAGGCCTGCTGCATCGTCCACCGCATGACTAGTGCATATCACCCGCAGACGAATGGCTTAACTGAACGTTTTAACCGCACCTTGGGGGACATGCTGGCAATGTATGTATCATCGGACCATTCCAACTGGGATATGATTCTGCCATTCGTAACCTACGCTACAACACTGCCAATCATGCCACCACGGGTTTCTAACCCTTCTTCCTTGTGTATGGACGCGAGCCGTCGTGCCTGCTTGACACGATCCTCCCGTAAAGTCCCGACGTGTTTGAAGCCTTGTCAATCTCGGATTTCACCCGACGTGCGGAGGAGTGTCGCCAACTGGCACGCTCGTTCACGTCAGACGACCAACGACGCCAAAAGTTTCGTCATGATGCATTGACACCTACCACAGAATTTTGCCCGAATGATCTCGTTTGGCTCTGTATTGGCCACGACTCCTGGGCTGTCGAGCAAGCTCCTTCCAAAGTACCACGGACCGTATCGTGTACTCGAACGGACGTCGCCTGTGAATTATGTGGTCGAGCCTCTGAATCCTTCCTCTGACAATCGCTGCCGTGGCCGAGAGACCGTTCACGTAGCACGCCTGAAGCGTTACTTCGAACCCGCCATGGTCTCGTGCCTCTAAGTCGCCAGGATGGCTCCTATTCGTCCCGGGGAAATTGTAAAGAAGATGAATGGTACAGGCGCTACTGAACGAAACACGATAGTGCGCCAGACTCCACAGCCGCGAAAGCAGAATCGACAGTGACAACCAAGCGAAAACCACCGACGACGACAACGACAGGCGCGCGATTGTGAACCCGCTCCATCATGGATAGTGGTCATGAAAGGCCTTTGGTCAGCTACCTTGCGTTGAGCAATACACCCCCTTAGATATATATATATATATATATATATATATATATATATATATATATATATATTGAAAGGCAATGCCAGGAGACTTGGTGGACGATGTTTATTCGGCGAGCGGTAGCCTGGGCAGAACGGGATCAATAACGATGGCGATGATGGTGCGTCCCAGAAAGACGACGAGCGATGCGATCATCGCCGCACACAATGCAGTGACGACGAGGAAACACGTAGGCGGTATTGCCCCGTAATAATACTAAGCTATTACCTGATGACGGGACATTTAAGATTCGCGCTTACAATATTATCCCCCCTCAGCGGAAGCGGCCATCCTGGCCGTCACAGACAGATAGGGGAAACCCGTCGAATGAAAGGGTTGATTCGGGAAACATGAACGATCTCAGTTCCACAGAACCGGCGGTCACTGACACCGGAAGTAGGGGTTCCGTGGTAGTTAACTGCTGAGGTCTGTGCGACGATTGTGTAGGGGCAAATGAGGCGGGGAAGGAACTTCTCGCATAACCCAGGGGCACGGAAAGGGGTGCCCAGTAGGACATCTTCCCGGGTTGGTAGGATACAGAACGATGCCTGTCATCGTATCGGGACTTGCGGCTGTTTTGGCAGGCTGCCCTGTTCATACGGGCAAGACTGCGGCAGTGCGCAAGTCGGGACAGAAACTGGTCGGGCAGGCTTGCAGTAGAAGATCCGGGTGCAGAAAGGGAAGATGTGTCAAGTACCGACGAAAGGCAATGGCCTTAGACAAGGAAGAAAGGAGGGCATCCTGTGGTTTGTTGTACAACGGTGTTGTAGGCGTAGGTGAGAAAAGGTAAAATGGGGTCCCAGATGGTGTGGTCCGGTCGAATGTAAAAGAAAATCATGTCGGAAAGAGTACGATGGAAGCGCTCAGTGATGCCGTTTGTTTGCGGGTGGTAACTGGACGTAGTCTTGTGAATGGTTTCAGCGGAACGAACACCTTCGGAAAGTAGAGTAGAAAGAAACGTCCTTCCGCGGTCACTGACCCGAGTGCGAGGCGGACCATGGCGCAGGAAGATTGCTTGCAAGAAGAATTCCGCAACCTCCGAGGCACAGTCCGTTGGAAAAGCTGCTGTTTCGGCATAGCGAGTCAGGTGGTCAACCGCGGTGACAACCCACCGATTACCGGCTGGGGTGGCTGAAAGGGGTCCGTGCAGATCGATCCCTACAACTTCGAATGGAGGCGAGGGACATGGAAGGGGTTGTAGCGTCCCTGCTGGACTCGAGGTCTGTTGTTTATGGCGTTGGCATGGTTCACAGGATGAAACGTATTTGGCGACACTTGTTGAAAGTCCGGGCCAAAGAAAGCGGCTTTTTTTTGCGATCGTATGTCCTAATGTAGGCAAGATGACCAGCGGTAGCATCGTCGTGAAAAGATCGTAATATCTCTTCCCGAAGGAACGCGGAACCCATTTGTTGCCAGTGGGATGATAGTTTACCTGGTAAAGGCAGCCGCCAATTATGAGTTTAAATGTGTTGAGTTGTCGACGAGAACGGCTGTTGAGAGGTTAGGTTGAACCGCCTGGGAGGTCGATAAACTTGCGGCAGTACGTGTTAGCTCCTTTTAAGGAGAGAAGATTAGAAGGTAACGCCGGGCTGACAGACTCGGTGGAGGCAATAGTAATAGCTGGCTCTGTCGGAGGTGGCGCTTGACAACTTTCCTCTGTTGACAACAGCGGGTAGCGTGAAAGTGTATCGGCATCCGAGTGCTTTTTGCCGGATTTGTACACCACGTCAAAATCGTAATCGTGCCGCTTAAGTATCCAGCGGGCAAGGCGTCCGTTTACATTCTTGAGGGACGATAGCCAGCAGAGTGCACGGTGATCCGTTACAACGGTGAAGTGATGACCATACAAGTATGGTCGAAACTTTTGAACGGACCAAACTACAGCCAGGCACTCCTGCTCAGTTATTGCGTATTTTAACTCCGCTGGCGTCAACGTCCGGCTGGCGTAGGCAACCTCGTGCTTCAAAGATGATGGATTGCGTTGAAGGAGCACAGCACCAATACCATGTCCACTGGCGTCGGTGTGGAGTATAGTCGGATCGTTGTAATTAAAATGGCTATGTACGGGTGCAGAAGTAACAGCCTGTTTGAGCTCCAGAAACGCTGTTTCGCATTCTTTAGACCAGGTAAACCGTGTGTCAGAAGATAAGAGCTTGTTTAAGGGTGAAGCTATTGCCGAAAAGTTCCGGATGAATCGACGGAAGTATGAAGCCAATCGAAGAAAACTGCAAATTTGTTTCTGACGAAGAGGTCGCGAAAAATTTATTACGGCTCTCGTTTTATCCGGATCGGGGCGAATGCAATCCTTGCTTACAACGAGCCCCAATAATTTGTTGAATGTGCTTGCAAAGTGGCATTTTTTGCATTGAGTTGGAGACCGGCCTCGCTGAGGCAAGTTAATACTTGCTCCAGGCGTTGAAGATGCTCGGCAAATGAAGAGGAAAAGAAAACAATGTCGTCCAGGAAACAGAGACATGTTTTCCATTTAAAGCCACGAAGGACATTGTCTATCATTCTTTCAAATGTGGTGGGAGCATTGCAAAGCCCGAATGGCTTTACATTAAATTCGTAGAGGTCATCGGGTGTTGCGAAAGCTGTCTTCTCTTTGTCGGCTTCGTGCATGGGGATCTGCCAGTATCGCGATCGAAGATCGGGACGAAAAGAATTGTACTTCTTGCTGGGGCACCAAGAGGATGTCCGACGTAGAATTTATAGCAGTGAGATCGGCAAATCCACGAGAAAAACGAACAAGGCACGGCGGTATTAACAGTCTTTTCACAAAGAATTTTCCGGTTGGTGCAATCAGCACGTCGCCGTCAACAATGTGGTCTGATGACACTAAAGAGCAGCTTCTTGTCCAGGGAAAAGTGTACAGTCGAAGTCGTCACCAAACGTAGATCTGACGTGCTATCGATACTTGTGAGCTCTGTCATTGCGATATCAATCAGTGTTTGACCACAGCAGATTATAGCAGATGCCGAACGTAAAAAGTCCCAGCCCAGAATTACTTGATAGACACACGAAGAGAGTACTGCAAACTGAACGTGATGGCGACTGTCATTGATGAGTATGCGCGCAGTACGGTATCCTGAATGCCGAATCATATCCCCGTTCGCACTACGCAGAGCTGGGACCGATAGTTTGATGCGCTGAAGTTTAAGTGGGAAATACCTGTCGGAAAAAAAATGCGTTTTCTAGATTTGCAACTTGCATTCGAGGACACAAAGGTGTGCTGGTAGTATCACGCGCGTGCTAACAAGCAAATCATTCTCTTTGAGAGCGCACACTCAAAAGTGATAAAAAGAGCTTTAGCCATGAATTCCCTAATGGCCGCGTTGAACAGGTCCTGTTTAACGCAGATCCTGTTGAACAGATCCTGTTGAACAGATCCTGTTTAACCAGGGAGAGCAATCTAGCTTTAAATGTCAGATTGAACGGTTCAATCAAGCAGCAATTCTGTCTTTTGTTTTGTCTGGTGTTTGCGAGTCACTTTTGCAGGAAGTGAAGCACCAAGAAAAAAAGGAGGACTAGAAGCAAAAAATCGACCAGAAGGTGCATGTCATCCCTTACGAAGACGACGAAGGTGGCATCGCTACATAGTGAACAGGCTGCTTTGTGCCTTGTGCGCGAAAATAACCAGTGTTTGCTTGCTTGTTTTGAATCCTTTTGTTCGTGTTGATGTGCTGCATCGACTGATACCAAGAATGCTCCCATCAAGGCCATAAGACCATCGCAAGTGGCACAAACAGTTCCTTCCCAGACAGCGGGACGCCCATCACGCCTAAAAGTCTGGCCCCTGCGCTCCAGCAGCACACCACCTGCTGAAGTTGTCGCAGCTACAGCGTGTTGTATGGATGCACCTCCAGTGGCAGCCAACGACGACGCACCGTCGCCGACAATGAACCGGCCACCGCTGCCTCCACCGGTAGCCTACGAACATGGAGCTTCTTCAATAGATCCTAACCACCCTCCGCCATAAGAAGATGCCTCTGAAGGGGTCAACTGCGGGAATGCCGAAGACGACGATGGGAAGATGCAAGACATCGAGGTACCAGTCACAGACAACGATGAAGAGGACAGATGGCAACGCATCCCTCTAACGAAGATTAGCAAACCCAAAAAAATGATCGGGTGAGTCGCCAGCGCTTCACACTAGAGTTAAGACCACTTGCCAAACTTCAAATTAGACACATCGCTCGGCATGCCATTACCTCGATAATAGGACGCACTGCCCCCAAATAGGGGTTGGCCGAAATGGCTGCAGTAACGTTTCATGATGCCGCTAACAGCTCACGGATCTCTGTCTGCGATGCAGTACACGCTACGCGATTAGCTCACATATACCACGCGATTAGCTCACATATACAACATATGTGAGCTAATCGCGTAGCGTGTACTGCATCGCAGACAGAGATCCGTCTGCGATGCAGTACACGCAGACGGATAATACCACACTCACATAGTCCCTTCTTGTCAAACTTTCCTTCACATAATCCTTCGCCAAAAACGACAAACCTAAAAGAATAGAAATTGTAGTTTAGCAGGCCTCTTTCAACAAAAACGCAATTCCTGGTGTCATTCAAGTGTGCCCAGCGAACACTAACGAGGCTGTTCTCAGATGGTTGCGTTCAGAACAAGCCGACATCCTCAAACTTCAAAGAATCGGTGCAATGAACCGCGCAATCGTACCTTTCGACTCAACAACTCTCCCAAAGTCTGTCAAGTACTACATGGAGTTAGTACCCGTTGCAGAATACAAGCCAAAACAACTGGTGTGCTTTGAATGCCACAGCCTGGGACATACGGCTAAATTCTAACTATCTCCGAGCATGTGTGAAGATTATGGCCGTATCTACCCAGAAACCGCTGAATGTGGCTCTACATCATACTGCGTTGTATGCAAAGAACCAAACACCTCGCTGTTAGTAAGGTCTGCCCTACCCACCTTTCTAAAAAAGAAGAACGCAACAACCAATCAGCCTCTGCCAAGAAGATGCTGCCAAAAAGCGCCTTGCGCAGTGGTCCTCGATATAAACCGCTAGGGGTTACATGGGCTACCACCGTCTCTGGCACCTAATCCAATCCGCCCCCCGCAATTGTTCCATTACCAGCGAACCATCCTCCAGGAACTGAAAATGCCCAGCTCCATCGCAGCCTCACCGAAATGCGCGCCGCAGTGACGCCCTAAAACAGGACCTGGCCGCCCTACGAAAGACGGCAACGCGCAGTCAATCGCCCTCCGCTGGGCCAAATAGTTCTGCCGCAGCACGCTGTAGCCCTTCCCGCACAAGCCGCCGCAAGCCAACCACTAACGCTACCCAGTCACCCACGATAAGCCCTTACATAAGGGAACAGATGTTTAGTCAAAGCGATGCCCGTTTCGAATTTGAGACAACCAAAGAATGGCAGGAACCGTCCATCGAAATAGTTGAACTTCAAGATCAGGTGGCTACTATGAAAGATGAACTCCACCAGTTAAGTTATATTCACACGACGGAGCGTTTCAGCGGAGAAATCCGAGGGAGGTCGTGACGTCACCGCAGGCGGACTTCCGCTCGGCCACCTCCTTCGCTCACACGGAGGATGCGACTTTCGGATGGACATCACTGTTTGCAGTGGCCTATATCTAAAGCAGAGCAGCCGTAGCGCCGCCGATACCACTACGGCGGCAATTTCTGCTAAAGCCCCTTCGTACTGATCTTGTCAGCCACCAAAAAATTCCGTCGACGCGATGCAGGTGCTGCCGCGGGTAGAGAACAGCGCGCGACGCGCGAGCCAGTGGGTGGGGATACGCGCGCTGGGAGCAGCCGGCCGGTACGCCTATAGGCCCGCATACCGATGTTCGGCTTAACACTGCGGCGAATATTCCGTTGCCGCGCAGACAAGCGGCGCAGATTTCACATCACATCATTACCACCTTTCTCGCATACGACGCTTTGTTTGCGCCTTTGGAGCGATAACAAGCTATTGCTCAAGCTTCCTACACCGGCCTGCACCACTTCGCGGCCGCGGCTGCCGCTCGCCCAGTGACCATGCGCCAGCCTCAGTGCGCCTGCCGTGTGCGCGGCGCATTTTCGCGTCCAATGTAGTAAGAAGCAATAAAAATAGAGCGCCTGCAACCGCTCTAGAACTTGAGTCGTGGCCAGCTGCCCAAGAGCAGACGAAATCCCCCCTCCTCCACCGCCACCCATCGGATAGTTTGTAGCTCGCTAGCAGAAGCTCCGACCTCCAATCGGAGCGGTGCGCCAGACAGAAACCGTGACGTAAGGGTCACGTGGCGCGCACTTCTAAGAACAAAACAGCGGATTTTTCCGCCGTGTGAATACATCTTTATTGATTGATTGTGGGGTTTAACGCGCCGACGCAACGCAGGCGATGAGGCGCGCCGTAGTGGAGGGCTCCGGATTAATTTTGACCACCTGGGGATCTTTATCGTGCGCCGAAATCTCGTACACACGGGCGTTTTTGCTTTTCGCCTCCATCAGAAAAGCGGCCGCCGCGGCCGGGAATCGAACCCGCGACCTCGTGCTCAGTAGCGCAATGTCTTAGCCACTGAGCCACCGCGGCGGGTGTGAATACATCTTTAATTGAGAAATTTGGTTAAACACTCGTAACTCAACAGCCCTCGACGCCCCCTCCAAGCGAACAAAATGAGGTAAAAAACATTAACCATCCAAAATTCCCTTCAGCTCTTTCTCCTAATAGAAGCATACTACAATGAAATTGCTGTAGTTTTTCTCAAACCGGCCCACTCCTCAAGTCCTAGGTTAAAATGCTCCGTCCTATGAGCACCCATTTCATTTACGGCTTCAAATTCCCCGAACCCAGATGGAATCGTCGCAGAGAGCTTTTCCGAAAGAGCTTAACCAAATCCTCGCGCTTATGATGGGACAAATATGAAAAGAGAAACTCCTGTAGCCATTCATGCGGGGCAGTCATGTGGTCCTTACACCAACAAAAGTTAAAAGAATCCACCCCAGACGTGAATGACTTCCACCTCATCGCGCTGCTTTCAACGGACTACAAAATACTCGGAAAGATTCTGGCCAAGCGACTTGGGGAAACCGTGGGAGACGGGCGGGTACCATTAGAACTGTGGCTACAAGGGCCACTCTATCAATACATTACACAGGATTGGAGCGCGCGCGATGCGACAGCGCTGGGCGTTTCTCCGCTTGCAGAGCTCCAACGTTCAGCTCTGAGTTTTTTATTCTAACCAAAACATTGTTTTCTGCGAGTTTTCCTAAATTTTAGCGTCCCACGCCCTCCGAAACAAAAACATTTAGCTGGAAGTGCAAGTATTTACAGATTATATAACGAGACCATTTAATAAAACATCTGGCAGTCCAGGATTTTATGTGGAGCGTATACATCACTGTTGCATATTTTTCTAAACGATATGACTACGTAAGCCTACAAACAAAAAGCCAGCTTCATGATACATGTATTTATAGATTTACAAGCTTGGGAGTACAATGCGGACCGCCCTTTTTTCAGTCTCACTATCATTGTATCGTGTCGGATCGTTGCGTTGCGTCGGCGAAATAAACCCTACAATCAATCAATCAATCGCATCGTCTCCACCGGAGCTTCTCTTGCTTGGAAGCGTGAAGCTCCACTAAAACCAACCAGTGATATCAATTGCAACATGCCTCAATAAAGAACAGTTCCCCAAATAATCAGAAGTTTGGTTTTGTTCGGTATGTGCTAGAGGAACTTTTGTATTGATGGCGTCAGTTGACACCATCAGGGCTGAAACGGTTAAGGAAAACTTTCGACAAAGTGAAAGACCCTACGTTCTTGCGTTTATGTGTCACCTAGGGATAGAGGACGTAATGCTCAAGTGCATGGAGACTTGTTACAACTACGTTACCACCAAGCTTGTCCAAATAGTCGGCCGTGCATCTCAATGTCAGTGCACAGATCAGAGCGTCAGGGTGACCGATATCACGAGTGCTCTTCGTCCAGTACCTTGAGCCACTCTGCAAGGTTATTGCTGCGTCAGACACAATCAGAGAGGTTATTTTCGGGGAGGAGTAATTGCAAGTACTTTCCTAGGCGGACAGTGTGGCCTCCACTTGCACATGTGCGACGCAGGTGGGTGAGGTGGTAGAGAAAATTTAAACCACAACAAATTTTGACAAAAGACGAATGACACAAGGACAAGCGCTTGTCCTTGTGTCATTCGTCTTTTGTTTAAATTTGTTCCGCTTTAAATTTTCACTATTGGGTACCAACTAGCTCGAACTGGCTGGTAGATTCTGCTGCTTCTCGGGGGCAGAAATAAACATGCTCAAGTCACAAGGAACTCGGCTTGGTGAGTGAGTTTACAAACTTCGACACCTGTTCGGCAATAATTCGTAGGACAGTATTGGAACTGCCTCCGCATAAATCTCGTCCTGGAGAATGCGTGGATGCCAAGATGGTGGAGGAACCTTGACGCTTCGGAGAGGGAAGTCCAGCCATGGAGAACGAGGCACAGCGTCATTTTCCTAAGCGGTCACGTCTGCAGTGCTCCTGTGTACCGTGGCATATTGTACGAAGAACGCATCACTATGATCGACACCAGCTCAATAAACAAACTTCGCCGGTTACGGTTCGCCTTACTCTGGCGTTCAACATACAAACCATGCGTATCTCCAACATGTTTTGCAGTCTGCAAAAAAAGGAGTACAGCTAGTAAATCTATACCTGAATCTAATCGTACAGCGCTTCATGTACTTCCGGGACCAACCCGACTCTTTCCTTCGCGCGGCTTGAAGTGCCTTCGCTCCGCACACATAAACAGGTGGCTCACCACGTCGGAGGGCCATACCCACAATCTGAGTCACACTGGTTTTGACAAAGAGGTTGCCACTGCAGTCATTACTTTAGAGGAGCAGTTTGCAAGGGAGTACACTTTCACCACGAAGCCACGAAGGCTTTACTAAGACCTCATGGCGAAAGTCCTTCCACCACCTCTGTATCGGCTGCCTTCCGAGAGCACGCCAGGCACGAATATATTGAAAATATTGCGAGAGCTGCCTGTGCCGACCAGTACTAAATATTTTTATTTACTTTTCCCACCGGAGTGCTGCCAGTATTGGCGCTGTCGGAGTCTTGGGGATTCTTTATGCCCTAAGCGCGTGATGCAGCTTGAGCAGTAAACCTGAGACGCCTGAGCACGTCGTCCAGTCACGCTAAGCAGCCCAGTAATTTTGGAACAAATTACATTCTTGTTGTGGCAAACCAGGGCGAAAAACCTGGCCGAGCGTCAGACACTTAAGTGCGGACGCGTAATGACCCGCCCTTTCCGACTGTGTTCTCGTCCTGGGCCTTCACTCCCTCGGAAGGGCACAGGTAATGATGGGTGAGTGCCCTGTGCGCTCAAAACCTGCCGGGCAACCCCGTGTTAACCAACTCAACTGGACCACAAGTGTCCTGGAGGGAGCCGAATCTGACGAAGAACTGTGTGAGGCATTGTAGCAGGGCTGTTAGGTTGTTATCTTCTTAAATCAAGAAAGCCCATTTGCCGACGAAGCCATGCTACGTGAAAAATGTAGGCGTAAAGTAGTAAACAAAAAATACAGCTTGCGGTAATTTCTACCATCGCAATAGAATATTTTTTTTGCTTTTCCATAAATGTTAATTCTCTTCGTCAGGGGGTTCACTTGACCTAGGGGATCTCAGGCTCAAACAGTTGGTACCCCCGGTTCTTTTCTGTATGCACTGTCAGACTTGTCCTGCTGCAAAAGGTTTTTAAATTTTTCTTTGCAATCGAGACCCTTTTTACTGTAGAATAATGTGTGACAATTTCTTTGTGTGAGTGTGTAACATAGTCTCCTTTGGACGTGTTTCATGCCTTTGCATAGCATATTCATGTCTTGTGTTATCATTTGTAACCATATTTATTCAGGTAATTAAAGCTGTTGTCGGAGAAAAACTATTAAAATACAAACAGTCCTTACAACTGCACTTTGTTTGCTGCAAGCACTTGGTTGCTTGCTTCAAAAAAGCACACAGCAAAAGTCAAAAAGGAAAATATCTGAACCGAATAGGTGGAGCCAGTTAGTAAATAAATCCTTTAGCATTGAATGGCTTTAGAGAGCCAAAAGACACTGATTTTGGCCCTAAGGAATTATATCCCGTTATCTTGTATCACCCCAAGGCAACTCTTAGGGAACTGAGAGAATGACGTGTAACACACACCTGTAGAAAGCCGTGGTACTGAGGTGAGCATGGCCATTCATAGAACTTGGTATGTGGCAGAAGCAACCCTACCTGCTGCAGCCAAAGCTGAAGGCAAGATGTGGGAAGCACGGACGACCAGAGAGAAAGATTCCAACATATAAAATATTTGCACTCCATTAAACTGCTGACAGCGAGTCTCGGCCTGCAGGTCTTGTATTATAAGCTCCAAGAAAAATTTTCTATTTTCTGATATCTAACATAACATGCAGGGGTACGCTTGCATCTTCCACATAACTGCAGACAGTCGTCATTTTTTCTACAAAAATTGTATAAAAATATCTAGGTAAACAGCATGAACGCAGTTTGTGTAAATTAAATTTTATTGCAGAGAACAAAGCAAAGTGCTTTCGTTTATTTCACCTATTTTTTATTCAACTACACAAAGTTCTGAAGATAGCACGTACTGTTTCATTATACGAGACGGAATTTTGAAGGTCAGGTAAAGTCTTTATTGTTCTTTTCTGCTTGAGTCGTATTGCTACTGAGTTCACGGTGCAGCGAAGCATAACGCCGATCTCGCCACTTTGCAGGCCGATTCCGTCCTGCCGCCAGATTAGTTAACGGAGCCGGAGCAACGGCGGGCCGAGCTCGTAGCGATTCCGGTGTCGCTTGGGATTGAGCCATGCTTTGGGGCCAAAAGCGCGGTCGTAGTGTAGCCTTTGCAGCCAGCAAAGAGAGGGAAAACACCCCTTTGTGTTCGCTTACCGACGGTGTAGCTAGAAGGCCGGCGGACGATGAGGGTGGCAAGACTTTCTGGCATACGTGCGACAAGCGTTCCAATTCAGGCCTGACGAATGGCAGCGCCGTAGCGCACTTCCCGCCGCATCATAGCGCACCTCGGAGCAGCCGAGAAGAAAATCCCGCTCCTTGCTCGAGCGGTGGAAAGTAGGGGAGTTCTCTCAGTACGTTCGAGGTACGAATCGGTAAGAAACCGATGTCGTCTTGGCAGCCAATAGAGAACGGCCGCACTTAACGTGCCATTTCAAAAGGGGAAAGCTCAGGGTAATGAAATTGGAAATCGGAAATTGCAGCTTTGACGTCCAAAAACGTCTGTAGGCACCTGATTTTCTCGTTTGGTTTGTTTTAAGTGCAGATCACTTCCGGGCCTCGGCTTGTCGTCCAGCTAGCTCTCTGATCCCAAGTAGAGCCACACGGCGCTCCTTCCTGGCGGCTGTCGTTGCAGCGTCCCACAGGGGCTTCGAAAACCCAGTTGTTTACATAGTCATAAGCAAAAGAATCTCGTTAACCGCTGCCACTTGTCATATATTTCCACGTTGTTTAGCGCAAACAAAATGGCAGGTACATTTGAGGCACAATATAAATACCTAGGCGGCAGCGCCCGCGTTAATTTAGTTGGCAACGCTCTTTTGGTTTCTTTTTACGATAGTACGCGAACAAAACTGGCAGTGCAACGCCGGCCCGTGCGGGAGGAAAAGCGAGCAGGGGGCCCGCGGACACTGGTTTCGTGGAAAATTTCAAGTGCGCTGAACAAACCTCCGTTGAATTCATCAGGCAAAAAATCAGTCAGCCAGGCAAAAAGCGTGATGGGAGGTAAAAGCGAGCGGATAATGGCGCCACAGATCAATATAGCGAATCACTGCTCTGCAGTTCCGACACCTTTCACATTAGGTGGAACGGCTTTTATTTTTTTTTTAGAAGCAGGTTTCGCTCTTTACGGTTACATGTCATTTTGTGTAGAAAATTTACAGTTATGCAAAATGTCACCCTTTCAAGTTTGTGTGCTTGGCTAAAGTAGTGTTTGGCAAAAATAGAACTATTTGAGTTAGTGAAGTATTTGGTCGCAACTAAAAGCGTGGCACAGCTTCGGTATGGATTTGTCTTCGCACTTACCGGTGATGCAGTTGTATCTTACTTTGTTGTTCTGTTGCTTGTCTGACCAAGACAGAAACCCTCTTGGGGAGCCACAATTCATCCAGTGACCGGCCTCGTAAAGCCCATGCACGGTGTCGTACAGCACAGGCGCGGAGTCGAGCGTCGGTCGAGCACTTCCCTTCGAGAGCATCCCTCCTTGCAAGGGTTATTGACCCTTGTCCATTGGGATTTCGGCCCCTTGGAAGAGAAACTGTTACGATTGAACTCTGTGCTGCAAGCTTCATGGAGCCCTTTTCTGCTTTGTGTGAGAGACACAACCTTGTGCGCTTTCCTCATGGGCGCTCTCTGTCGGTGTCTCAAGCTTGCGGCGACTGCCAACCGATTACAACATGCCACGATCGGACGGCGCAATGGCGCCTTACTGTCGGCGTGATTCAAACTTCGGCGAGGTCAGACGTGGCACGCAAGACATTCCAGAAGGACACGGACGCCACTCTCGAGAATTCCTCTTTCCGCTCTCTTAGACTCAGCCTGCGCCACTACTAACGTCCCCTTCACGAACTCCTGAAATAGCGTTTCGTGTATCTGTACAATATCGGGCCATGTGCGAAAAGCATAATAAAAAGTTGTTTGAGCGTCGGTGCTTTGGGTGTAAATACGCAATCAATACTGTCATGCTGCTCGAGTCCCGTACTGTAACGTCGCCCGTCAGGGCATTGTTCCGATATTGCTTCGGTTCATCTCTCTCGATGCATTAAATCAGTCAAGCTTACCTTCCGTTCCTTGTCGCCATTTTCAAGGCACCATTTTTTGCTGGTCTCTCACCACCACGCTACCACTCGCATGACAGAGGCAATGGAGCTCGGCTCGGTGACACCTTCCCGAATGTAACAATGGGTTCCCAGCGTGGGGACGGCAACGTCGTTACATGATCCGATGTGGAAATTACAGAGGATATTTCTCAATTCTATTTTCGGTTATATTCATGGAGGGATCACTTGCCACTTACACAAAACATAATTTATAATAATGTGTAGGAAGTCGCTATCATTACAGTTTCTCTTGGAGAGCCAGGCGGATAGGGCTCTTCTTTCGCGCAATACGCGCTCCAAGGACACAAAAATGACACATTTTCTTATAATAAAAGAACATGGAAGGAACAACATCTGCGGATAATGTCAAAAAATTGGTGATGATTTTATATCAGCGTCCGAAGTTTGGTCTTCTCAGTTTTTTCTTCCAACTTGTGCGGCAGTTGCGTCCTAACCCTACAGTATACAATTTTAATATTTCGCGCGTTGTTTTGAGGAACGTAATGCACAGACGTGAATAAACTTGAAAAATAGTACCTAAGTAGTTTTTGTAATACATGGTCAAAGTTCGCAAACAATCTTGCATCCCGCCGTTTAACAGCGACAATCGCTGAACGCCAACCTTTCTCGTAATGTATTCTTTGGTTTGGCCATCCCAGACTGCAAATATGTGCTCTGTAACGAGTGTAATGGGTGGAACGCGTGAAACGCCGTGGGAGCCGTTAGCAAACGTTTAGCAGCTGTACGCTGTTTTTTTTTGCGGACGACATTCGGGATGACGCCGGCCAGGTGCATGCTTTCGCCATCCTTGCCAAGTAACAATTTCGCTTTAAAAGACTCCTAAATGATCACACCGTCGAGCCTGCAGAAAGAGCGAACTTAGCCCACTGTGAATCGATAAAATAAAGGCAAAACGCACTGAGATAGGGGCAAAATAACAACAGTGGCAAGCCGAGCAAAGTCGTATGCGGCGGAAAAATTCGGAATAAAAGTTGCGTTAGCCATTGCTGTGTTGTCGGGAAGAACGAAAAAATTCGAACACGAAATATTAAATTAGGCACGCGGAATCGACGCGCATCGCAGGTCGCTGTCTATAAAGCCGGTCATGGTAGTACTAACGTTTGTGTTTGGGGTGTACGATGCGAATCAGTACCTGCTGCTTGGCGTTCACTTCAATCATGTCGAAATTGAGCAATCGGTGATTCAGCTTATATAGGCTATATGATACAAAACATCCAACGAGACGAAAGGTCGAACAGTGAATATTCCATCTCTCATGGGCCCTTCATCTCGTTGGACATTCAGTCTGGATTGGACCTTTCGACCCGGGGGATCTTTAGTGTGGCTGGAAAATTATGCTTTCACTATAAATGACTGTCTGGAACCCTCGAGGGTTACTTTGAATGCCCTCTACCGCACAATAATTGTCGGACCTTTTGTATTTTCACATGCAATAACTTTTACACCAGAATTTGAAGTCAAATGTAAGCTTGAAACCTCTGATTTCTGTCATAAAATATGAGTCTGCCTGCTGCGCTATTGACAAAAACAAGCTTGGTCCCGGGTATATTGCTGAGAGTTTCTAAACGGGACATCAGTTTTTTTCCTTCGGGCCTGTTTTATTATTCGTGCAAACTGTAAGGGTTTTGTTCGTGTTTTTTTTGTTTTGGTCTGCACTATAATCAGCGAAACAATAATGTTCCCGATCTTCAACCGCATGGTAAGCACGTAAGTTCAAAGCCAACAAGTAAACAGGCAGGTGGTCTTCCGTGCAAAAAGGGAGGGTGCTACGACAGTCGCCTGACACTCACCGCGTACGCGCGTGAATGTCCGTCAACTGCTTACATCTCGTAAGAAGCGGTCGGTGCGGATGAGAGTTTTATATTCGGTCGATGTGGATGAGGGTTGTATATTCTCGGTTTGGTATCATGACGGCTTCATTTTTATGTGTCATTTGTCATCCAGGAGTTCACATATTATTCAGCTATTGAGATAAAACAACCAACGCTAATATCTTCCCTTCTGGTAATTCTTTTAAATCTTGCGCCCACTTATACACAAGACGTTATTGTGCTTGTCCCTGTCACAAGCGCAAGCCCAAATACGAACTTCAAGCCTTGGAGTGATCATTGTATTCACTTTTCAGATCTGGAAAGTTTTCAAAAACACTCTTCGTTTCATCGATTCTCTTTTCTCGTCTGTCCGCAACAACTGAATTTGGTTATGCCTTCAGCAGCACAGACTCAGCACCAGGGCATAGAAGGTGTTCATCAAAAAATAGAACACTAAAATTTTTCTTAGCGGATCACTGCTCCGTTCGCGCTGAAATTTCACACGGAGGTCGCAATTTGTAGTATATTTTATTGGCACGGGGAACAACTACAGAAGAAACCTGTTTATTCCGCAAATATAATATTGATTTTCCACTATAGATAAACGGCGGCAATTACGGACGGGCTAGTTGATTTGGATCGGTGGTTCCACCTAAGCTATTCAAAACGAATCGAGCCAGGACAATTCATGGTTGGAAGCAGTCGAATAAGGTAGCAGGTGAGCAGAAAGCCTCTTTGGTGGAGAGCTTAGGATGGCCACAAACAATTACGTACGAGCTAGTGCAATTCATGTTACTGTATTCCTGCGGTTTATTGTTGTCGATACCAGTCATCTGATTTCAGATCAGCTGTCGTCTGCTTTGCCAGGTACCCCACTTTCCGACATAAGGGTTACGACTCTTGATTCATGTTTATTGCTTTGTTCTCATTTTACTGTTCTTATTATTCTGTGCTGCGTGTCGGTGCTTGTATCATTCACTGCATACGAAAAGGCATATCCTGTAACTTGCAGGGAATGATATCATGGCGCAATGCGACAAGCACAGAATGTTTGCAGTTCGGCTGTAAAAAATTCGATGATGACGTCACCGAATTTCATTGTTCTGACAAGGCGAAAAGACGCCGTATTCCTCAACACATTCTCAAGTATTCTAAACAGAGCTGCTACCTCCTCGTGCGCCAGTACATTCCGGCCAACACCAGTACAGTTTCCTTCGGCAGAGGTGCCACCCAGATCGGATAATGTTGCGAGAATTGTGAGTCGTCAATTTTTGGCCATGGCTCCACCGAAGTTTCAGCCTAACCAACAACAAACCAGTGTGGCTGCTGTATCGTTGATACAGGCCGTTTTGCACGACAAACTTTGGATGTTTGATTGTAAGGTTCAATGTGCCGACGCTACTCAGGCGATGAGGTGCGCCTTAGTGGAGGGCTCCGGATTATTTTGACAACCTGGGGTTTTTTAACGTGAGCAGAAAACTCGTAAACACGGGCATTCTTGCTTTTCGCCTCCATCAGAATGCGTGACAAACTTGTCATCCTCACATTCCTGCCTATTTGCGCGTCAGTCTTTCAAATATTTGCCATGTTCTTCCATTCGCTGCGCATAGACGCCAAAAAATATAGCTCTGAGATTGCGCTAGCAGAGCCCTCCTGAATGGAGCACGCCCTATGACCAAAGAATTTGCTTCAAATGCTGCCGTGCTGGCCACATGGCCCAATACTTCGACAGGGTCTCGCTCCCGATCCAAATTAACTCCTCCCACAACACCAGCGGAGGCAATCGACGCTTCTATGCCAGCGGTCAGACGCCACTGCCCAACTTTTCTAATTCTACCTACAGTATCTGGTCGGGTCGCTCGCAATTTCGGAAGCCTCGTCAGTCCTGTTGGCCGTGCCGGTCTTAGTCGCACCCACGCTTCAAACGGAAAACAAGTGATGCAGTGCCTCGGGGATGCTGCATTTTACATTTGACCCAAAAAACCATTAAAAACAAGGGAGCTCACCCTAAGGCGTAAGATGTGAAGGTAGCGAAGCTAAATGACCCCTTGATGGCTATCAGGACTATTTACGTTCAAGATTGCAGCCGGTTTGCTGCCTTTTCACTGCCGCAGTGACATTTACTCCATGATTGCAGCTAGAAGTATGAGCATCCTCCATTTCTTTTAGAAGCGAGAGAGAGAGAGAGAGAGAGAGAGAGAAGCTCTTTATTAAAGGAGGACAGGCAGAGAGGTTTGCCAACATGCGTACGTCGACATGCTACTCTGCAGGAAGGGGAACGTGGAAAAGACAGATGAGTAGTAAAAAGAAGAGTATTAGGTGAAAGAGGGAAAAAAAGAGAGGGTCATACAAAGGGACATGCGGCGTAGCATAGACTGATTGCTTAAGGGGGGATATAAAGCCTCAGTGACGCCAATATCTTCAAGATACCCAAATAACGCACCCAAAACTTTCTGTTGAGATGACGGAGAATGCCATGGGCCAAGTAGCAGGCTCAGAGTAATTGGTCCAGGGTGAATACATGTGATCCTTTGCTCTAACCGACTCCTTGCGTCAGTGTTGGCGGAGCACTCTAGCAGGACATGCTCGACGGTTTCAGGGGCACCACCGTTGTCGCAATGTGGGCTTGTACTTTGGCCTATGCGATGTAAGTAGGCATTAGTGAACGCCACATTAAGTCGCAGTCAATGAAACAGTGTTTCCCGCCGGCGAGGTAGTCGTTCTGGCAGCCTCAGTCTTATCTGTGGGTCAATTCAGTACAGAAAATTATGATGATGTTCCGGAAGGGTCCATAAGCGGTTTCTTTCTGCTAGAGCTAGGGCCTTGGTCATAGTTGAGGCATCATTTTTTGTAAAGAAAATCTTTTTTTGTTTGTTTTTCATTTCTAGGCTCCCTGCGTGCAGCCTCATCTGCTCTCTGATTTCCCAGGACACCACAGTGTCCAGGAAGCCACTGAAAGGTTACGCGATGGCCAGTAGCGTAAGAGAGATGGTGCAGGTATTTGACTTCGCGCTGGATGTGGTCGTGAATGCTGAAGCAGCTAGCACGTCGGAGGCTTTGTAGGGCGGCTTTCGAGTCTGTGAATATGGTCCAGTGTGTCAGTGGCTGAGGAAATATGTACCGGATGGCTTCTTTATTTCCATTTAGTTCAGCTAGCGTGGACGAAGTCGCTCGCTCAAGCCGGCATGACAGTGATTTGTTAGCTGACGGAATAAAAACTCCTGAAGAACTGCGCTCAGGTGTTGCCGATCCATCTGCAAAACTATGGGTCGTTGCGGAGTAAAATTTTTGAATATGGGCAACTGTAACCTGAATTAGGACAGTTTGGGATCTGCACTTTTTTTAGTCAATTCCAGGTATAGAATGTTTTATGGTAACAGGTGACAAAGTTCATGGCGGAAAGCCCAGTGGCATGGTCTGCGGTGCTTGATTTGGCACGGAAGCATCAATTGCCCTTATTGTTCGTCCAAAGCTGGAAGCGTCTTGATCCGCACTACGAGCCAGGAAATGGGTTGTGGCATGTAGTCTGTACCTCAAGTAATTTCGTAGCGTCTCTTGAAGCCGTAACACATCCATGGGCAGGCAGCCAGCTTCTGCAAGGGTCCCACAACATTACGAGCCTGCAGGGAGGCCAAGGCACTTCCTCAGACAGTTGTTCCTTGCCGCTTCCAACTGTTTTCTGCTTGTCGGGGACAGTGTCTGCAAGACGGGAAGGCTATAGCGCAAGATACCATCAACATATGCCTTGAAGAGGAGCACCGCAGAGCGACAATCACTGCCCCAGCGAGTGCCACAAAGATATCCAATAATTTGGGATGCTGCTAAAATTCGCGTGCGTAACCTTTTTACTTCTGGGGAACAGGAGAGGTTTCTGTCTATGACAATGCCAAGGTAGCTTTGGGTGCGTACGTAATGCAGACGCCGGCCACTGAGGATTAGAGGGTATCGGTCCATTGTCTTGCGGGTGAACGCCATTGCGACACTTTTTTCGGAGGAAAGATGGAGGCCTCTCGGCGACAGGTATGCCGCTATTCTTGAAAGAGCCTTCTGCAGCTTCTGCTGTGTCTTCCGTCGCGATCTTGAAGCACTCCAAACACAGATATCATCCGCGTAGAGTGTAACTTTGACACCCCGGGGAAGAACGGGTTTAAGGTCAATAAGCGTAAGATTAAACAGCAGCGGGCTTAAAACTGCTCCTTGAGGGACGCCTCTATTTACGTCGTAGCATGATGTGGGGCCTTCTTCTGGGCACATGAAAAGCTTCCGTCTGTCGAGATAGTTCGCAATCCATGCATATAGCCTCCCTCCTAAGCCGAGTGCAATAAGAGATCCTAGGATAGCATCATGGTAAACCGAGTCAAATGCTGACTTGATGTCTAAAAACACTGCAGTTGGGATATGGCCAGAATTTTGTTCTTCTTCTAAAGATGATACGAGTGCAATTATGTCGTCAATGGCCGATCGATTCTGTCGAAAGCCGTTCATTTCAGGACGGTAAAGTTTCCTGGTTTCGACATACCAATTCATTCTTTTGAATATCATTTTTTCCACTAATTTTACAATGCAACTGAGCAGGGCAATCGGTCGAAAAGAGTCATAACGTGTCGGTGGCTTTGCAGGCTTCAGAACGGAAGTAATCTTCGCTAGCTTCCAATCAGGAGGAACGATTCCATACAGCCACGTAGCGTTATAGTACTCCAAGAGACGCAAGCGAGAGTGGCGTGATAAATGAGAAATAGCCTCATAAGTAATTTTATCGTAACCAGGAGAAGAGCGTTTTTTGACTTCGGAAATAGCCGAATTAAGTTCTTGTATCGAGAACGGGTGAGCTAACGCAGGCACAGCAGATGGAGGGGGACTGAAATAAGTGAACTGTCGGCGCGTCCTTGCGGATGTGGTGGCGGACGGCAGCTTGCAATATTCTTCAGCGGCTTCCCTCTGAGAAATATTCTCATGCAATGACAGCGCGCTGAATGGGCGTAGTTGCGAGATGTTGTTACGCATGCCCTTTACTACACGCCAGATATGCGCCAAAGGCTTGCGGACATCCAATTTTCCGCAAAACTCTTGCCATCGCTGCCTGTTTAACTTCTCTAAATGGCGCCTGACGTGTCTCTGCGCCCTACGTGCTTGCTGCATGTCTTCCAAAGTTTTGGTACGTTGAGCCTTGTGCTCTGCACGCCTGCGAATGGCTCGTAGCCTCTCATTTTCATCATCATTTCTGACATTTGTAGGCCTTTTTATAACACGCGATAATTCCCGCAGGCAGCGAGCAATTATATGAATTATGTCGTCATCGCTAGTTGATGCTGTAATGCTATGACCAACGCTCTCTGCATAGGCCTCCCAGTTAGTGCACTTGACCTTCGCTCCTTCTCGGAGCGCGTCTTTGTCAAGGTAAGAAAGCAAAAACTGGGTAGTGGTCGCTTCCCCTTGTTTCCAGGTCTGTGCACCAGAAGAATTTTGCAGCCCAGCTGCTTGAAATAAAAGAGACGTCAATGCAACTGCTCACTTTCTCGTTTTTCATGTAAGTGATGCTGCCGTCATTAAGAGGCTGAACAGAGTACTTGATCAGCAGCTCGGCTAGCCGCGCTCCCCGGGAATTTGCATGTGCGCTGCCCCAGATCTCATGATGCGCATTAAAGTCACCACAAATCAGATAAGGTGGGGACGTGCCAGTAATAATATTTTCTAGCCGTGAGGCGTCAAAGTGGTTGCTTGGCTCTATGTTTGCAGCAATTAAAGTGAAGCACTGGGTACCAATTCTGGTTTTCGCGCAGTCGTATTCTTCGGATTCATGAGCAGGCACAGCAACGCTTGCTACTGGCACATCATGACGCGCAGCAATAAAAAGTCGACTTGGGCCGCTAAAGCGCTTCGAATGAAGCAATTGATAATTCTTTAACCTAAACTGTTCTTCAACTCGAGATTCACATATAATAATGAACGGAAATTGATATTTCCGCACAAGCTGGCGAAAATCAGCTAGTTTCGACCATAGGCCACGTGCATTCCATTGGAACATAGTACAACTTTTGAGACTTGCGTTAATAAGCGGTTTCAGGCGGTGGGTCTCTGATGCCATCAACTTTGTTGGGCTACAGAGCGATTCCGCGAGGATGATGATGTGGAGGCCACGAAAGGTTCCAAATACACTACCGCTTCTACCGCGGGGATACGGCCATAGGAGGGGTTGGCGCGCAGCAGTGCCCTGATTGCAGCAAAAAGCATGGGGATGAGTATGCCAGTAATGTCAGGCTGCGCGAGCTGAGCTGCCATCTGTCCACGTTCCCTACGGGGACGACGAGTTGAGGGGGAGTCTGCGTCCTGTGAGCGTACATCAGGTGCGGCATGATTAATTGTGGTTGTTTGATGATCCCGTGTGGCCTGCGCGTAGGACTTGCTTGTGGGAGCTTCGCCCTCAAGCGGAGGGTCATTTGAAGGCACAATCGCAGGTGAAAACACAACTTCTGGGTTTGATGGTGGCTCACGTCGGGAAGGAGCTTTCCCTTGTACTTGCTCGACACTGCGTGCAAGAGTAGCTGCCTTTTTCTTCGGGAATCACTGGGCGTTGCATTGGAGGGACGTGAGGTAAGATATGTCTGCCTTAATCCGACGAAGTGTTACCATGATGGCACAGAACGCTGCATTCTCTTTTGTTCCGAGCAACTCTGACCACAATTACGGCATACGCTGCAATTTTTTTCGAATCTCTGCTAATATTCTTAAGTGGGTATTTTTGGCTTGACAAACGTGCACCGATGACACTGAGTGGTCATGGCGTGTTAAGCTCCCACTTGTGCACGCAACACAAAACTTCAGTCATTTGCTGAAACGTTCCTCTGACAAAACACTCCCTTATGAAAAGAACTATTTGTATACGGACGTCGGCAGTGTCTTAGTGCGTGCACTAACCGACAAAGGGGCGTAGGTATCAGTGATTAGTACTAAGTTTCGTTCCCGACTGCTCACCGTTTTGACGCCAGATACTCTTTGTCTCCGAGACGCTGACAGAGGAACTGCCGCTATCGCGGAAATTAGAACTGCACGCGTTCACATTAGCATCGTGACATATATGTCATGTTCACACTTTTAAAGCACTGCAGTCATGACCTGATTCTCGGCCAAATAATTTCTGGGTGATCATTCTGGGCTGATCGATTGTTTTTCTCAACTCCTCAATTCTGACCCACCATTGTCACCAATTGCTGTTGATGAACCCTTGCCCCCTCTGAGCGGGCTGGAACACTCATGTTTGTCACCTGAAGGCGATTCCTATGTTCCGCTGTGTGTACCTCCATGTATAACCTCTTACCAACCTGCTAGATAAACACGTTCGGTGTTCGAGAAGCTCTGAGCAAGTGGGCTCTTTAGCTGCCTCATCTCCGTACTAGCTCATTGTCCCCTCATAGCTCCCTTTCCCAATTACGCGCCCCCCACAGAAGTAGGCATGGATGCCAGTGGGTGTGGAATTGGGGCTGTGTCGACGCAACGGCAGCTTAGTTTGAGCGCGTTTTTACCTATGCCAGCCGTCTTCTTTCTGCCACAGAGTGAAAGTGCTCGATTAAGAAAACAGAATTCCGCACCCTCGTGTGGTCTGTCGCCAAGTTGCTCCTTACCAGCATGGCTGTCCCTTCTCAGTCGTAAGAGATAAACACGTCTGTGCTGGCTCTCTTCGCCTAAAGATAGGTTGGTAGGTTATTTGGTCGAAAATTGTGCCTCAATACCGTGCATTTGACAAAAAATACAAATATCGAAGCTTGCACCAACAAGCCCATTGTTTGTATCGCCATGCCATGGACCCAGGTAACGCCTATGATGATGACGAAGCAATCTTTCTGAGCGCTGTATCTGGTCTAGCTCAAAATAAAAAAGAAAAGCCTCGAGTCCCGGAACTACGGTCCATCATTGACAACCTCAACTCTCTATTCTCCATTACCGCACGCGTCGACGGGCTTTTCGATAACATTTTCTATCGTCACAATATCCGTGGTGACAGGCCTGCACTTTTGCTTGTAGTCTCTGAAAACCTGCCTTCCACTCTCTTCCAGAAGCTTTGCGAATTGCTAACTGCAGCGGCTTTCGGCTTCTCTTGCTCCTATGAACGCGTACTCCACCGTTCTTTTTTTCTGGCCCAGTCTGCAGCGTTCCATCCGCCAATCCGTTACTTTTTGCAATCTGTGTCAGTGCCCTGAGACACCAACATCGCTTCCTGTGGGAAAACTGCAGCCACTTGATATATTTGTAGAATCTTTTTTTCCGGGTTAGCGTGGACTTGATTGTCCCTTTTCACCAGTCGACATCCGCAAAAATCCGGCTTGCTGTGTGGATGGATTACGCCGCAGCCTACGCCATCACGCGTGCTTCGACGACTAGCTGAGCTACTGGTGTGCTCGATGTCCTTATTCGACGTGTCTATCTACAGCATGGGGCTTTGTGTCAGCTGTGCACCGACCACGGGCATTACTTTCACTCACAAGTTTTTGAAGAATTTCTGGAATCATAGGAAACATTACTACAGTGTAGCAACGTCTGCTCACGGACTTGCCGAACACTTCAATCTTACACTGACCAGCATGCTTTTTTGCTACGTTTCTTCTGATCACCGAGACTGGGACACCTTGCTGCCCTTTGTGAGGTTTGCACATAAATCATCACGGCAAATTAAGGCTGTGTGGTAGCAGTTCTACGCGCTTTACGCCCGTGATCCCACCTTACCTATGAGCACTTTCATATCTGCAACGCTAGACCCACCCTCAGTGCAACGGAGTACGCCTGAAATGCCGTTGCTTGCGCTGAATGTCCAAAACCGGCTTTGTTCATCGCAAGCTTATCAGAAAACGATTTATGACCGGAGACATTGTGTGGCTCACTTCCCTTCAGGATCCATTGTCCTTCTCTGGGAGCCTACCCAGAATCTCGGGATTTCTGAAAAACGTTTTCCCAAGTACGACAACTTTGTGGTGGCCTCCACATTGTCGAGTGGAGCCTCTCCAGGAGACATTGTACATGTGCGATTTGTGCTATATTTTTCTGTGCGATTTATGCTGTATTTTTGTATATTATGCTCTAACCCCATTGCGGCAGTACGGCCATCATTTTGTCGGGGGATAATGACACGAGGCACCTGTAAAATCGTGTAATCAGTTATGTGCTTATGAACAATTTCCACAGTTTATACGAACCGAGATTCTGCGAGGAGTTCTGGTAAAGGAAGAGGACGAGGTGTGATTTTTGCGTATTCATTTATGTGCTAGTGGCACCCTTCCTTGTTTTGTAAATATGACAGATACATTCTTCAACCAATCCTGGCCTGGTAACAATATATGATTAAGGAATGATAAAGTTAGGGGACGCACATCTTCGCCGTTCAGGTAATGATTTGATCTTGGCTGTGATGCCTAATAAAAACTGTTATACCAAACACTCAAACCCAAGGAACGAGGGTATAAGTTCAAAGCCTAACATCTGTTCTGAATAACGTGCAATTCTATTTGGTGGCCGCAAGCTGATTTCAGATACAGCGGGAAACATTTATTCCAAAATGTGGCTCTAGATAACGCCTCAGCTTTCAAACATCCCCACCAAATGGAATTTCGTTTTGTGGCAAAAAGACTTGACGGAACTACCTCCACACAATTTTGTTTGATTCATGTCATATTCCTTTTTTAACTTGCACAACTGCCTTTTCCAACGCACATTAATTAACTTAATCGTACAACCAACCATTCAAACGATCACCAAGCAAAACAGGATGTCTTCGTAAAAATATTTACGGATGTGTCACAGCCACAAGGAGCTATGGGCATACAAGCACACCGATTTTAGACATTGCCTTGAGTCGACACGACCAATAGCGAAGCGGAAATATTTAGCTGCAGCCAACCGCAGTCCAGTAGATATAATGGTGACCTAATGTTTCATACTTGATAATAACCGTAAACGTAACCCATTACATTTCGCTGTTGAAGGAGGCTCAGCACTTTTTAATTTTGATTTATATCTAGCATAAATTCTTTAAAATCAGAATGCTTTTTGTGTGCCTTACTACCATTAGGCAGTGGTCGTTTTGCTGCTTGAATCCTAAAAGAAAGATAAGCAATTAGGTTATACAAATTTAAAAGCTTTTCGTTAGGCCCGCTATGTATAGGCTGTGGCAGTATTGTGAAAATGGGCAAGCGTAACGCCCTGAGTGCCACGTCGGGAAGTGGTATCCCTGCTGCGCCTCAGCAGGTTCTTCACAACCGCAAACTGCAAGACTTCTCCTTCGCAAGGAAGTCGTCTCACCGTTCATTGGTGAAAGACAGCGACGATTCAAGGGAGCACCGTTCGCTATGACGGTTACCGGACCGTCGGGGCGTTCCAATACGATGTGCTACGAGACGTAAAATTCAAACTACGAGACGTGTGATGCCAGGACACGAAGTGCGGCGAATTAAAGCCAGAACCACGTACTTTGTGTCGTTTACAGTCACTCCTCGATTTATACCCGTGCCACATGGCAAATTTACTGTCATTCTGATCGAATGCCATTTGTTCGACTTATTGCCATTTTCTTGACGTGCTGCTACACGGCCAAAATTAATGTCATTTGCAAATTATGGCAGTATCGATGAGTAGAAACTTGTGTACAGAAAAAAGCCGTTCAATATTGGCGCAAACTGAGCCAAAATATGTTAAACACCTTCACTGCACTTTTCAATGCACTTTCGGAACGTACTTTGTGAAGCACTTTAAAGTGGTTCCCACCACACACGCTAAGGCTGGACTGGTAGCGATAATAACAGTTTTATTTTTTCCAACTCTGTTCGGATTCTTTCATATGAAGAGATAAATGACTCAAAATTATACGCATGTAAAAATATTATATTGGTACTCACGCTTTAGTAATCTGTATTGGCGCGTATTCCCACCAAGTCTCTGGTGTCGAGATAATTCATTTACTCGCAGAACGTAGTCAAATCGGTTCCGCAAACTCGTTTGTACCCTAATGTTCTGATCGAATGTCGCGAAATTTTCTCGTGTGGCAGGCAGAACGAAGTCGAATAGGTTCCGCAAACTAGTACGTACCCTAATATTTTGATGGAATGTCGTGATATTTTCTCGTGTGGCAGCAAACAAATGTAACTTTGAACCAATGACATTCTATGGGGAGACATTAAATTTGCCCTGCGACACGAGAATTAGACTATAAGCCTTTATTTAAAAAGTTGATGGAGCTCTGTCTACCCCTTTAATACATTTTCCCATAGTTATGCTGATGTGTCAACCCTTTTGCTTTATTTCCCCGTAGGTTGCAGTGTCTCTCCATCTTTGTATTTTTGTGGTTTATGTGTAATATCAACGTAGCGTAGCTTACAATCTCTTCTTGTTCTTACAGTCTCTTTGTGTTCCATATCTGACCTTAGGCAAAGCGTAAGCGCACATGGGTGTAAGGACTTGTCTTGAGCTGTCATGACCTATGTGTAAACACGTTTGTTTCTCTATGAAATATTGTTTTATCATCTGCCATGAATTCTATCGCTTCTGTCCTGCCTCCCCGCCGCTTATTTTTTGGAGTGGGCGGGGTGTATCCTTATTCTGGCTGACCAGTTTGTCATGGTTCCTGAAGCGGTGCTCCCCGTGTCCTTCGGTATTGAAGGCAGGCCCAGCCACGGTGAGTTGGATAACACATCCGAAGTCTGTGTGTTCAACGTTTTAGCTACCAGACCAGCCAATTTTAGCTACCAGACCAGCCAAATTCAACAAGAGCCCTCAAAAAAGACGTTGTCTGACCCCGTTCTCTGTCGCATCTCCAAGGGCTATGAAAAGTGTTTCGTGGCGCTGGCTGAATTTGCTGTTCGGGGGCCGGTGTTTAGCTGACCATTGTTATATGCGGTGGCATGGACTTCACCGCATATTCTTCTGTCATCTCCTTGCCCTCCACCCGACGCTGCACTGTGGCTTCGCCATAAACGGTCTCTTTTGAGGATGGGCAAGTTACGGGATTCCGAAGTGGACACTGGCACAACGCCTCATAATACTTACGACGAAGACGATGAATTACTGCGGAGCACGGGCTAAGCTTCATCAATTATGGCGGAATTGTAAATATAATCCTTCTTTTTACTAAAATACTGGATCATAATCTACCACATTTACGGATATTTCTGTCCGGCTGCCACACAAGACAAATACAACATATCTGTCCCTTTTTTCACATTGCCAAAGGCATCCTTCCCCCTAAACGTAGCTAAGTTGCTTTTTTTCATTAGCACGTAAAACGATATTATTTTAGAGACATCATATATCCCACATATACAAAATAGCTTTCAATTTATTCATATATACAAAAGTGTTTTTGGCCAACGTAACCTTCAAACAACATATCACACGTAGGAATATCGATGCAGCCGTCCCCCAAAATCAGGTGAGCTGCGTTGAACCGGAGCCGTAAAAGATAATGGAATTTCACTGTCTTGTAGATAGAGCTCTCGGATAAAGCACTGATCATTCTTAAACTTAGTGTAAGTGAACTTATTGGCGACTGAGAGATTCAAGTTAAAGCAAGTTATCTCAGATACTTCTGAGGGAAAAAATTAAAAGAATCAGTTATTTTCTCCTGAATGTTTTGACCACATGGTTTTGCTTCGTTTATATTACATCACATTTGGTTCTACATATCGCTCCTGCTGCCAGAGTATTCTTGGAGACAGATAATTATGACCAGTAATAATAAGGAGAGGGAACTCTGTAAATAAGTATGCACATTTTGGATTCAGAAAAAGCCGCATGATCATCGAACCTAAAGACAAACACGAACAAATACAAACGACAAGAGGCTAATAATAAAGAAAAAGAAACTCGTGTTGCTTCGTCGCCCGAGTCGGCCGCCACATTTACGCTATTTGGAGCATGCTCGTGAAGCGACGCCACCACGCGGCCAGGTCTCACCTCAGGGTCTCCAGTAGTACGGCGTATTCCGAGATTCCGCTCACGTCGCAAACGCAGCTCTCTTGCGTTCCGAGCTGCCCTTTTCGGATACTCGAAGAGAGGACTGGCTTTACTGGGAAGCTGTCTGCAGAGGACTGTTGCAGATAATTACTTAACGTAGCACAGGTCCGGGCTCCCAATCGCCTTGCGTCCCGGTCACACTTTACACAGCCTCTTTACCACAAGATCAAAACTCCTCACTGACTGCGGTCGCACGTTGCTCCTTAACGGCTGGCGTCCAGTGCGTGCTCCTGTTCCCACATCGATTACCGAGAGCCTTAGCCCCGGTAATTGACCTTTGCAACTCTGCGCATTGCGTCTTCAGCTAGTGTGGCAACAGTATCTTGTGTTGGTTTATTCGGGCCACCTCCGGTGTCGCTGTTGGCGTTGTGCGCAGAAACGTTCTGCTTAACCCCTCCTCTCCTCAGGTGCAACTGGCGGCCGGACACACGTCCTCGCCCGCAGCTGTCTGGCCTGCTTGCCAGTGGCCGAATTTTCACTTTGTCCACTTTTTATAGACAGAAATGGCAGAAAATTTTGAAAGCCAAAAACAAGAATATTAAGAACAACAGCGGCTTTAACGGTAGATCATTAGCTGGGACGGTAATATTTCACAAAGGAGAAAAAATATCAGCTGTACAAATTGTAAAATTAGCGAAATCATTACTTAGCATTCCACATGTGCCTTTTGCAGAAAGACCGCAGATGGCACCCCACACACGAACACACAGGTAAACACATGCTAACGCCGTCTTCCGCGCGAGCTCCCTATGCGAAATTGGTTATGTTATGGCTAATCGAGGGTCGTCACACACGAACACACAGGTAAACACATGCTAACGCCGTCTTCCGCGCGAGCTCCCGGCGCAAAATTGGTTATGTTATGGTTTATCGAGGGTCGGAAATTTGGTTTAGTAGAAAGTTTACGAAGTATTAGGTTTTCTGCTGTGCACTTGTGCACTGCTGTTCCCTGAAAAGATTGTCTTTTTTTTTTTTGGCGTCATCTTTTTTTACGCTGAACTTTCCCCTCGTGGTAGGCTTTTATATTTTTTTTACTCCTGACATGACATATACCCACAGCTTCCCTGATTTGGCAGTAAGATTGCGGTCTCGCTCCGGTGAAGTATAGGTTGAGAATATCGTGCTCTCGTACCCAGTTGTACCGAACCAATAAAAAGACTTGAAAAAAATGTTCTAGGAATCACTATAAAAATACATATTAAAACAGGGCTCGTGTTGCGATACAACAATTTGCAGGTTTTCTCTTGAAAACTTCGTAAAGCAAATGCTACCTTCGAAAACCTATTACTGTACACTTACTGATTACTTGATCAAGTATTTACAAGTGCTACTTAAACTATTATTTGATATTCAAAATATCAATTTTTTCTTGAAATAACTTTTTTATGTAATAATTTTGGTGTAACAAGTTAAAACGGCACGTTACAACAACTTCACCGACTAGGTGTAAATCGTTTTGAAGTGCAGTTTCAACTTATAACTTGTCAACTTGAATAAATGTAAGGTGTAGGCATACTTCTGCATCCACGGAAACGCTGAAAAGAAGGCTCGAAAGCGTGCGGTATTTGTCCAGGAGTGCGTTTACCTTAAGGCAGACGATGCCACACTGACCCTGGCTCTCAACGCACTTTGTCCCAGTTTTTTGCAGATTACAATTCTGAGTGTACAGCAAAGAATGTCCGTTGCCATTGATGACCGCCTATTAGTTCCTTAGCTCTCGTAATTAAACAACCTTGCATTCTCTGTCTTCAGTAGGTTCCTTTGTGAAGGGAAGACGATAATTTTGAACAGCACACGGATCCTTGAGGCCGCATACAGTGGTGGTGTGCAAAACATTTCGCTGTGCAAAGAACACAATCTTGCCGGTAGCACGCTCTTTAGCTGCAGCTTCAAAAGCAGATGACGGCATAAACAAACTATCTGAGGAACACTAGCGTAGTCTTTTAGCCGGATGTTTCCCGGACCCTGCCAGTAGCGTGGCCAGTACTGCAGCCTGCAGCGGCATCTCGTGTAGTAAACCACCTTCAGGCAAGCCAAGCTAGATCACCGTAGCAAACTAAAAGCTTGAAGAAGACAAAAAAGTATCCTACACCATAAAACATTGATCTCCAATGAACACAGTTCCCTGGCGTAGGAAAAAATTGCACATACAACATGAAAATATTCAAGTGATTTAGTCAATTTTATTTCTTTTTTACAGTATCCGGCGTTGAAGTCATAAATTCTTTCACCAGATTTATGAATTGCCAAATCAGGACACTCAGGTTGACCTTAGGGAAACCAAGGGTTTCAAAAAGCCCTGCCGTATTTTTTTTCCAGAGCTTCACTAATGGCATTGTGGTACATCAGAGGGTAAATATTTCCTTCCCCGCTATGTTTGTTAGCATCGAAGTAAACCCTCTCGGTGTCTTCTCCAATGTCTTCAAGAATGAAACACTTCCTGCTTCTGCGAATCTGAAAGAAATGGTTTCCAGCCAATGTACGTCTTAGCCGTAGTGCTGGTGATGCGAGGGTTGTACAGAATTCCAATCAGCACAATACAAACCGTTCTCCTTTCTTGTTTTAACTAGTTGTCTGTATAATTAAACACAATTATGAGTTTCCTGCCTACTCACAATAAAAGGCCTGCACTTCAGCAGAGAGAACTGGTGTTTTCTTAACCAACCAGAAAACAAATGGTGCAACGTGCTTGCGGTGAGACTACATTCGCAAAAAATTACGTAATTAGGTTTCTTTGATATCTCTTAGCCAAAGTTATGCAAAAAATGGGCTCTAATCGACGCTGTGAAGGTGGTTAGAAAGCAAATCTGCATACGACGTCACTTTACGCCTATGCGAAGTCACTTCAATTCCCACATGTGGCTCTACAAAAAGTGAAACCAAAGATTCTGCCAGCCGTTATTGAAATTTGTGGAGGCCGTGTCGTGAATTCAGCAACGTCGGCGACGGACGGGCTAGAGTGACGGACGCCGCCGCTGTAGCCCCCCTTATGTGTAGCCATCCTCATGTGCTAGCTCGTGGCTACAGCACCGCGCGGCACAAGCGCAGACACCGAAACAATTCGGGATGGGAGCTTAGTGATTCCCTTTTATACTGGTTTAGGTCTATTCATTTAGTTTCAGAATTGCAAGCAAGATGAGGAAACTTTCATAATCGATATTTACCAGAAGGAGTTGCTCTTTTAGCATTTTGTAATACTTCTTAAAATACAACCAAATTGCTATCACCAATTTATAAAACGGACTTCCATTTATGGAAAGCAGTGCCCGAAAGGTAGCGTTTCTCTAGCAGCCAGATGTCTGTAGGTGGTCTCTACATTTTCTTTTCCCACCCTGCAAACCAATCATAAACGTATCTGGGTGCACGACCGCTTAATTTCGTCGGGTGCGGGTTACCCAGAAGGTGCTGTCGAACAATTTAATGGAGTCGTGCGAAAGAAGCGCGCCATGAACGAGGAGCTGATCCATAACATGCTCAAAACAACCGTTGCTAAAGCAGACGATAAACCCGACGGAAGGGAACCGCTTACACGCACACCGTGGTGACCACCGGGAAGGAGGGGTAATAGCGCCCGTTTTTCGAGCCATATACACTGTGCCCCGTTAGTGAACTGCGGCCTCCCCCTCAGGAGTTGTGTTGTAAGTTGTTTGGCGTGCACGCCACGACGACCACTTTGGCTTATAGATGCTGAAAGCTTTGTTTTGCGACAAAAAAAAATCTCCGCTTTTCAAAACTGATGTTCTGCGCGGAATAGGATTGGGTGAAAATTGGAGAACGTTTTCTGCATTATAGGCGTGAAAACCAGCTGTCACTTTACATGCACGACAAAATATTGGCGAAATGGTATTTTCGACATGTCTAAGTCTAGCATTTCTGAACGAACACCACTTCTATATTTCCACGGGGGCCCATGGTTAATAAAAAAGGTACAAATCACTTTATTAGCACCGAACCTTTTGACTCCGGCCAATAGGCAGTGATTTGGAGAAAACTTTGTAGACCGGCTTTTAGAAATTTACACGGGTACCAATTTCAACAAAGCCTGTTCGAAATTTTAATGCGCCTGTGAAAACTGAGCCATTCCTAAAAGTAAAATTCAGCAGTTTCAGTTCTTTACACATGTAGGGCAATTAAAATTATAATGCGGAGCTCCTTTTGTAAAGACAGATTGCTCAACAGAAATTTCAGGCCTCTCAAACAAGCAATTGACTCCGCATTGCATCACCTGTCCAGCGTTTTCGCTGCGACATGGAAGTCATTTCAAATTATTTATGCCTCTTTTATTAGCGTCTCCATTTCTATATGCTCCTTTGTAAGGGTGAGGTTGTCAACAAAATCCTATTCGTTTCATAACTTTCTCAACTCTGTTTTACTTATTTTACATGTTTTTTCTTATTAGAGCCAATCCTTTTTTGAGATTTAAAGAGGAAGGATGTAGAGGGAACGGAAATAAAAAACACGTCTGTAAATTTTGTATTCATGAATGTTGGGGTAACATTTACTATGCTTAACAACCATTTACAATATTAGGAATATGATTTTGACCTTCCGGACAGAATAAACGAGGCAATAATAAAATTACTGTCTAATCTCGTAATTGCAGCGTACCAGGCATCAAACAAGAAAAAAGAGGCAAACCACAATCTGTATCTTCTAAAATGGCTCCACTAGCACCTTGCTAGGCTTTAAACGGAAGTGTTGTTAAACGTGAAGTGAAAATGTATATATAATTTCGTTTATAATCGTGGCAGCTTGGTGTTCCACTCATAATCCTTCTTACTATATGCACAAAAGATGAATCTGCCGCTAGGGTTCATGCGCCTTATAATTAAGCCATTTGTGTCGTTATTAGGCCGCCATTGTACCGTGTTCTCGCCTTTGTTTAGCGATTGCCTTGCATTGCAACTATTTATTGGCACACTGTGCCACAAAATCATAAAGAATGGTGTGTTATTATATAAGTCAAAATAAAACAGGATGTTTCAAAGCTAAGGAAAAAAGAAAATAACGCGCTTTTTCTGGAACGGTTGTGCCTACTATTCGGCAGGCCAAGCTGGTAGTTACAATGTTATGTTTGGCGGGAAACTCATTAGAGACACCTGTTTTGTTAATTTTCCCATTATGTTTGTTTGAAGCGCTGTAAAAGGTTTCTGAGCGTGCCTATAAAGACGTTGCCTTCCCATGAACCGGTGCACCGACCACTGCGACATGTTAACAAAACCTAATGCTCATCGAGTTGGTTCATACTTGAAGAAAAAAGAAAACGTGGTGTGAAGCACTTGATGAGAAAGGGAAGATAAGGGTACAGGCGCCCGTATCTGTCGTAAGTTGTTTTCCCAGAAGTACGTTTGGTTTCTTTTTTTTGGCAGCTACAGCTTTCACGGCGGCATATTCCCAGCTCAGTCATACGTTCCTTTGATTCCGGCATGACCAACTTTTGGTACGATCACGCAGAGCCTGCTCTTTCACCGAACACGCACTTGCTACAGGTTGGATAAGGGCACAGAACAGGAAGGGTTTTGGCTATTACTTGTAGACTTGTTGAAGGCATTGTGAAGAAAGAAAACCCCGAAAACCGCTTAAGACTCCGCTTGTCATACTTCGTCGAAGCCAGAAGTGGTAGTCTTCCCAGAACCCACCCACCGACGGCATGGATTTCCAGGTGCAGTTTCATCTGTAATATACGTACTAAAAACTATATGTTTCCACTCACTTATTGCTGATGGAGAAATGAGTGTTTGAAAACGGCCAGTCAGAAGGAGTATCCTTGAAGTTTTTCAAGGTGCTGTTTACGTGCACATTTTGATTTCTTTAGTGTAATGTTGTGGGAGGCGCATGTGTTGGTTTTATTAGGTTGGAACTAATAGATGAACTGTAGGTGTGCTAGTTGGGCTTGGTTTCGGAGTGCTGACTTAACTTCTTTCTAAGCATTTTTTTACCGTGCCTGTGTGTTTAAACTGGCTGAGTATGCAACGCTCTGATTTTCTGTATTAGTTTCAGTCACGCAAAATGTTTTTTGTACCGCAAGCTATGTTTTAGTATTCAAGAATAGATCTCTGATACATGTTTTAGGCTAAAAATTTATTTTAGAAAGCGTTAGAGATACGCATTGTTTCAGTAAGAATAATCGTTTCAAAGCAGCTGACGTAACAAGAGTTATGTGAGCCTCTCTTATGAGATCGCTGGTAATGGGGAGGATGATGAATTCTCTAGACAACTTCTCTAGATGATGAGTTCCTCTTATTGCTACATAATAACTGTAACCATTTATTTTTGTTGAACTACTGTGTAATGCAAATATTTTTATATTCAGCATGATTTCGCAATAAAAGTACCAGTTTAATAATGCTTCTAGAGCTACATTTAGGGCAACATGGTATTCTTTACTGTGTTTTTGCTGGTAAACATTAACAAATTCCACAAAAAGTACGATGTCGACGCCAGTCTAAGACGTCAAATGTTATTACTTTAAGAATGAGGTCAAAGCACTACTGCTAAAGGTGGAAGACAAGCAATATTAGTGATATTGGTGGACGTGTAAAAATACACGATAATTTCCAACACGAGTGTTTGCACCAGTACTGGTGAGTGGTATGTAGTTCAGCCTCACGTGACCTTGTACGTGACCGTAAGAACCTACACCACAGCCGTCATCATCCACAGTCCCTGCTGCTTCCCGAAATATTCTCGGAAAGGTTCTAGGAGACCTCGTCACATGTAAACTCGTCAGAGTCGTCATAGGTCATTGTTAAGTCGTCATAGGTAAACACGTCCAATGAATATTTATTCAAGTGTCCTTACAGATTCCATTAGGAGTATAGAGTAGGCGGTGTGGCGAGAGCAGCAATTTCAAAAATTAAGAGAGGCAACTTACTATAAACATTACAATTTGGCTACGCATTACAAGAAAATCACGGGGCGCACGGAAATCACCCTAAATTTACAAACAGGTGGCTGCTATAGAGGCAAAGAAATGCAAAAATGTAAAACTAAAAAAATGACACATGCAGCGTCTACGATACGCTCACAATAGTCTCCACAGGAAGTGCTTCTACGGCGAACAAACGAAACCATAAGGATGGCCAGATCGCAAATCGGACGAACCATCGTAGAGAGACAATTAGGCAGCATTACTATAAAGAAATGCTTGTGCATTTGGTAGCAGAATGACGCATGAAGGAACATTAAATCGATTGCTTTGGAAATGTCTTTCAATATTAATGTTGCTCTGGGCAGTGGGTAGAGTTGAAAGCTTCGGTGCAGCCATATATACGTTAAAACAGCGGAGATAGTTTAATTGATTAGATATGCGGGTGGGCACTTTCCTGAGTGATGGAGAAAGATAAGGAGAGTTAACACATTTGTGCAGTATGCAAACAATAGCAACAGAACGAGGGGTGTCCAAGAGTTCAAAGGTTGTAAAACTTTTTATTTGTGTGACGAAAAGCTGCCGGATATAGTTTTGACAATTGAATCACGCAAACTGGTTTTGTATGGCTTCAATATAATCATTTATGTATTTCAGATGAGGAGACAAGATTGATGATCCGAACCCTAATTTCCATATTCGAGGGCAAGTCGTCGTAGTGCATTGTACTAATGAGTCTTGTACCTTGTGGCAACTAGACCCTTGCGCACTTCGTCACGACATATATATATATATATATATATATATATATATATATATATATATATATATATATATATAGCCTTTTCACCCATTCTGCTGGGCCAGTTTGAGTAGAAATCATACAACAATTCGGCGACTTTCTTTCTCATGGAAAAAAAAACTTTGTTACGCTGCTTGTGCATTGAATGAACATAATGCCTCCTTGATCGCTTTAAAAACAAACATCACCCGTGAGCACTTTACCTCCGCTCACCACGTAAGCTCACTTCATTATATTGACCATAATAATTTCGTTACTGTATTTCCAGTCTTGTGTGATATGTTTCTTACTTTTATTATTATGCCTGAGGGCACTCGATTAGGAAATAGTTGTGATTTTGTTTCCCGTTTTTCCCGTTTTTCAGTCTTACTAAACGAAGTAACGGTGCTAGATTGCGTGACTTTTGCAATAACGCTACTTCATGTTTAGTGTGTTATTTTGATTGTTTGTTTTCGTCTTTAAGATTTTAGAGACCACTGACACATGTCAGCTTTTACTGTGATCAAGAACAGGAAGAAATATGGTTTCTTTTATTTGTTATTACAATGCTGTACGTTCGTACTCATATCGCGTTTACACGCGTGCCGTTCCTGAAATAGTTATTTTTCTGCAGTACAAGACATTTTTTCTACCCGCGTTGGAGTCCTCAGCAGAAATCACGTATGCAATTTTTAATACACTTTATTACGAATATATGCCATTTATTACCACTAGATACTAAACTCGTAAAAAAATTCAATGGGCTTACAAAATATTTTACTTGCGTAATCAACACGTATAGTTTTCTGTAGTTGCTTAATTTTTATAACACGCTTTGCTGCGACTAGCCTTGTTGTGCAATCCAGTAACGGATTTCTGTAGTAGACTGCTCAATAGCCTTTGTCGATTGGTCCAAAAACATTTATATTCCGAAAACAACTTTAATAAACGTGCCTTACATAGAACAATGACAGAATTTATTTTTAGAAATGTTTTTAAAGAAGTCCTCGTCCTGTTGCCAGTCAACAGTTACAAGGCTGTGGCCATATGCTCCCCGATGCACCAATCAACTTTCGTCACGCTGGAGTTGTACATGCGCCATGTTCTAGGTAGTGTTTTCACACTTTTATGTTAAGTAAAATAAAACACTAACTTCAAAACAGAAAAATATTACTTTGTGAAAATTCAGAATTGCCCTTAAATTGGCGAAACTTAGGCTACCATAAAAGAAAACAGAAAACACTGCCATTTTTATGAATGAATGAAGAAATGTGTACATGGGTCGCTACGAAAAGGGCAATCAATATGTAAGGCGGCAGTGGATGAAAAGAGGGATATAAGTCTGAACATTTTGCGGAATGCTTTCTGGTTTAGTGGTTGTGCACTTGTGAAACTTGAGCTTTGTGTGTGAAGCCCCAGTCATCATTTCTAAAACAAAAAAATTCCCCGTAAAGCGGTTGGTCGACTGAAACGATTTCGTAAGAGCTCTGGAAACAGCAGCGTACTTGAAACCGGGCTTCAATTGTGGTAAAACTGTTACTTGAAAACTGCGAAAAAGGGAGACCATACACGAAACCCTCATAAAACAGGAGGAGCACGATAGTTTTTGTTTATTTAAAAACCAAGGATCTCTATACGGTTAGGTCGTTCATAGATGCGTTTTCATATTGGAGGAAACATCTATGCATGAGTTTGTTTTTCGTTTGCAATGTTGGCCTTTGGAGGGTTGACGATCATTTCGACGCTGTTCATTGACAACACGTCACAATTGTAGCGAAGGGTTTGAAGCACAATTTGACAGTGTCGATGTCAGAAAGCTTTCCCGCATCCGATAACTGGTTTTAGAAAGGGATAGCAAAGTGTTTTCTTTTTAAGGTTCCTCTCTTTTCAATATTCTCTGCAGGTGTTCGCCATATACATAATCGTAATATTATGGATTTGTTACAGACCATCACACGCCCCCTCATCAATTTGCAATGACCTTCAAGACGTACGTAATAACAATATTACATTCTTTCCAGCATCATTTATTTTTTTTAAGAATTTACTACTCTCAAGTACTTTGGACACAAAGCTCTATTGGTGGTTTAAAATCCTGAGGCAAAACTGCTTAGTTTCATGATTGGTGTTTACTCTGTCATTAACAAGCAGTAATGCACTTTATATGATGCAAAAATCGCTCATTACCTGGTTTATTTTGAAAATGCTTCTGATATACATTTCTGCGTTGCAGTGGCATCTGGCTTGTTTAATTCAGCTTTGCTACGCTCTATATTACGCCATCACCGGGCTTGTTTAAGACAGCTCCTCAAGGCTCTGTAAAAGCCATTTGCTTTATTGCAGCGAGGCTGAATGAGAGCAAGTCGGATTTGTCGGTTTTTTTAATCCCTAGGAGGGCCCCGTGTTGTCGACGAGTGGTACTGATGGATTTGATTGAATATGGGGTTTAATGCGCTCACGGAAATTAGGCGACGAGGCGCGTCGTAGTGGATGGCTCTATGATCATTTGGACCACCTGGGGTTTTTTGCGTACCCCGAAATCTCATACACGCGTGCTTTTTTGCTTCCCCCTCCATCAGGAAAGCGGCCGCTGCGTCCGGAAATGAAACTCGCCTCCTCGTGATCAGCCGAACAACACCTTCGGCACTGATCCACCACGGCGGGTTCGAGTGGAACTGGTGACTAGATTGATACTGTAATTGAGTTTGCGGTGCTATGGGCGCTCAATGGCTGAACGTTAGTGGTACCGATTCCATCTGCCATTTTGTTCTAACAGCATTCAAAAGTAGCGCGGGCATGATTTGTTCGTTTTTTGAATGGACGTCGTACTTTCGACTTCCGGCGGTAGAGCAAACTAACCACCCTCATCATCAACAGCGTGCTCAGGCCCAATGCAAGACGAAGGCCTCTCTCGTTGACTTCCGACACCTCCTGTCCGGACCGGTTCCAGTCCACTGCTGATCACAGAGCTTTCGTATGTCACCTGTGCATCGTATTATCGGCCCTCCTCTTCTTCTGCGTCTATCTCTTGGTACCCACTCTGTTACCCTAATTGTCCACACGAGGTCGGTGACCACACGGTCAGCCCAAGTCCACTTCTTTTTTTTCTGCAAAGCAGTATATGTCTAATCCCCCCCCCCCCCACCGCAGGTTTACTTCCGGTGTCATCTATTTACTGGGCGCCGCTCCGCGGCTCCTCACCACCGCTGACATCTCTTTCTTGACTATTTTCCCCCTCGCCACCACCGATGACCTTTTGGCAAGTTGCGCAGACGGCAGGTAACTATGGTAAGGCGGTTATCATTAGAATGCGCCAAATAAACAAAAGCAGGGATGGGCGAAAAATTGCACTCAAGAATACTACATTCCCTAACATAAAATGTGTGCACAGCGCGAGCTCTATTCTTCCCGGTCACGGAGCATTTCTGCTGCGTCTCAGGAAGTGCTCGCGTGATCATCGACCGTACGCCGGCATGTGCTTTTCTTAAGCTGCTAGCAGTGCGCCACCGCCTGCCAGCCAGCATGTTCCAAATCGTGTTGGAACCTACCGCGCAAATGCCACGTGGTTTAAATTAGCCGAGGATGGAGGAACACCGTCTGGGGAAACATTCAGGGGGAAGGTGCTCAGAGGTGGCGCCGCATGAGACAGGTGTGAGGGAAAGGCAGTGACAGAGATTACATCGTCGCTGCATGTGTCGCACTCCAGCTCACCTGCGGTGCTCCTGCGGTGCTCCCTGACTCGGTTAAGCGGACATAGACACCGCTACCGCGAATCCCATGTGACAGCTTCCAAGGGCTGCCCCTAAAACTACCGAAACCCGCCACCGCCGTTTCCGCTCAAATTTTACTTCGCCACGTAGCTGCAAATCCTTCCCGGCTGAAGAGAAACTTTCCCAATTGGAACACCGGTGTGAGCCCATATTTCTTTTTCAGGTTAGAAGGCCTTCCAAGCAATATTCTTACCGGTGCCTTTCACGCCTAAGTATGCGCCATCACCAGTTCCTTCCTACTGTGTGCGCGGTTTGCGGGTGGAAAACGTGGGGCGTGGAAAAACAGATAGGCTTCATGCCACTTCCGATGAAAAGCCGGTTGTAGTGGTGAGAGATGTCGATATTACTTCGCTCAGTGCGCGTAGTCGGCTGTACTCTTTAATCGAGTGCTTCGGATGGGGGTTGATGCGTTACGCAGACATATTACATAGGCAGTAAGATGCCTACGACGGGGAAGGGAACTGGGCCGCCATATGTTTGCATGCGAGAATGGAGCTCAAGGGCTTCCAGGTTTTGAATCATTATTACACGAATACATACCGTTTGTTTGGAGGGAGGAGAGCACGAATTGAAGCGTTGGCCTGAATACAAGTGCGAACGGGATCAAAAACAAAGAAAAGCCGCGGGCGCCGCCGTTACCGTCCAAAGTTCATTTCGTCGAGTAGCGGTGAATCCCTCTCGGATGAACAGCAACTTGCCCGCTTGCAACGCCAGCGTGAGCCACTATCACTTCTTCCGAGGGCTTTTAGGACGTATTTTCGACCGCGTCTGTAATTTCTAAGCGCGCTCACAGAAAGGTCGCCGGGTTATGCGTGCGCAGGTTTGTAGTAGAAAAGAGTGGGAGAGGGGGAGGCGTGGGCATGCACGCGCAGCTATAGGTTTCATGCCCGTACTGATGGTTGGTATGTTTGTTGTGCTGGGGCGATGGTTAAACAGGGATTTAAACTGTCAGATGGAACCTATCCGAAGCCCATAGTGCTAGAGCGGATTAGGTTTGTGTGTAAAACAAAACAACAACATGCTTAGAATTCGGGTGGTGGAGACAGGCAGCTTTATGTTTGCTGCAAGAACAAAGCTTTATCCTTCATTGGTTCATTCAGCTAATAAAAAGTTTCCTCCACCGGAAGTGGCTAGGAAGTGTGCTTCTCCGCCAATTAGAACATCATGTTTTGTTTCGTGCACTCCGTGGACTGCGTCCAGCTTTGCAGTTCATCCTTCTTCACAGAGGGGATGATCACTAATTATTTTACTTGAACTATATCATGTACTCGATTGTGTTTCATGGTGTCAGAGATAACATTATTCTTTTCATGGCCAATTGTGTTAAGTCTCAGCTGACTATTTCAGCTGCGCATTTTGTTTTGATGATATAGGCAGCCTACTCTTCATTATTTGGAAATGCTTCCGGAGTATTCCGAAGCCTATACCTTTTCTGCACTAGATTTCTCTCTCGTGGTTGGGGTAAGCACTAAACAACTTTTTGAGGTGGTTTTGTTCTGTTGTAGTTTATCTAGCACTTCGTTTCCTAAGCTGTAGTTGGCGCTTACGGCATGCTTATTACTGATTACTTTGTATTTATTCATACTTATTTTTATTCCTACGTCCAATCTTTCCAATTGTAGTTCCTCAAGCATTATTTGCAATTGATCGCTGTCTCACTGCGCAATGCATGTCGTTGGGAAACCTGAAATGACTCAAGTATTCTCTCTTTATCCTTAATCTTGTTTTCCCAGTCAAGCTTTCTGAATTCGCCACCTAACACATGCGGTGAACACTTTTGGGGATGTAGAATCTCCCAATCTTACCCCCTTCCAAACAGGAAATTTATCGCTTTGCTCATGAAGTATCATCCTGCGCGTACATCTCTTCTTTATGTCGCCTAGAAGTCTTAAGTAGGTCTCTACTATTCCCTGTTATAATGCTAATAATACTACTTCGCGTTGTACTGAGTCTAACGCTTTCTCATAGTCTATTAATACAATGTAAAGGGGTTAGTGTATTAAGCCGATTTTTCTATATCTTGAATGATAACATGTATGTGATCTATTATTGACGACCGCTTTATATATCAAGCCTGCTCTTTGGGTTGTTGGAAAGTCAGGCTGTCTCCAATAACTATAACTTTGTTAAACAGCTTGTAAACAATTGACAGGAGGCTGAGCAGTCTGTAATTTTTCTGCTTCTTGATATCTCCATTTTTAAGAATCATATTATTTTGTGTTTTTACAGGCTATGGAAACTTATTGAGTCAGCAGGAATTCTGAAAATATTGCGGAAAGTTTTTTTAGTACTACATCTCCTCTCTTCTTAAATATACCCAAGAGTATGCTTTTTTCGCCTACAGCGTTTGCTCTTTTTACCTCCATGGTAGCATTTCGTACTTCCCCTTTAGTAGCTAGTTCGATATTACAACTTAAGCTTGTACTCTCACTACATTGTCTGATGTAACGTCTCTGGCATACGGTCTGGTGAAATTGTACTGCTAACTTTATTGCCTCCTGCGGGTTGCGCATAATGTTTCGCTGCTCGTCTTTGAGTGCAGATAATCTGTCTTTAACGACGGCTAGCTTTCGCTTAGTTGCGTTTAGGGTTACCCATATTCGCAACGTTTCTTCGATCACTGCCAATTTTTAGCACAAATGTCTATTTGTTTTACCTCTGTTAATCAATTTAGACAGCACCGCTAACCCAGTTTAGTCCACAGCACTGGCACATTGACGTTCGTATGATTGGCGAGTAGTTATTTCAATGTGCTGTTAGGTTTTCCCATTTGTTTTATAAATGCTGAGTCACGTACACATTTTGCAGGTTTAGCCTCTGGTATCAGGTTTAGCCTCTAAGGTATCAGGGATGATGGTTACTTCCGGATCAGGCACAAGCCTACTTTCGGGAAAAAGTAATTTCAAGCGTTCTGTGGACCAAAAGAAGCCTAATATAAGATCAGTATGAAAAGGTTCTCCAATGCCCACCCAGATGAAGCTTAGCGGAGGGCAAAGAGCCGGCGTGAGTATGAACCTTTGTTGGTGATTGAGCATGGTTCATCAGGATATTCTCGATTTACACACCGGTGGACTCTGGTGTGAGCATGGAGGATTATATTCCGCGGAACGTCTGAGCTTTAGCGGAATCTAGCAATGTCACTGAACAAAGGTTTAACAAGTGATATATGAGAAAAATGGGCCTATTGAGTCTATGGAAACAAAGGGTAGACAAATACACAATGGAAGAGCACAAAATCTTTGCTGTGTCGCAAGCTTCATGGGCTTGGTTTCTGGCTCACGCCATGGATGGCGTGCTCCCTGAGCCCTACGCGCATACCTTGATCGCAAACGAATGGATAAATCCTGCCATCCAGTACACATATCAAGGCGACAGGCTTCGTATTTTTAGGGAAAGTAATACGCTCATAAAACACAGCGTGCGTTGTATTTCGTTTGCTCAAGTTATCTATGAATCGAAATGCTAATTTTAGGGTCATTTTTATTTAAAGAACAAAAATCTGCATTGCATCAGGTTTTTTCCCATTCATTTTACAAGACGTTTCTTTCGAAGTTAGGCGAAGGTTTTTTTATGTTTCGCGTCATCAGAGACGCTGAAATGCTATGAGCTATTACCCTATCTTTAGGGTTTGCCTGGAACGTGCGTGTATTGTAAGAGGTGTGCTCGCACCACGCCAAGAGTCGGGTGATTCTGGACTGTGCCAGCAAGCGGTCGATGATTGTGGCACCACCAGGCCAAGGAGCACTTACCAGCCCGTCAGGGTCCGTCTGCGCGTTTACGGATTTGCTGATGGAGCAATGAACAACACACCTCCAAAATGTGGACTTCGGTATAAAATTAGAGTTCAAAAAACAAATAAACCAATTTGAAAAAAGTAATAAACATGCGGTGTCGAGATCCGAACTTGCGGATGGCGAAACAAGCCCCAAACTATTCAGCGACAAGCAAGCGCTAACACGACTGAAAATATAAAGTATATATTGCGTAGCGTGTTTACATTTTTATTAGGTTCTTTCAATAAAAGCCACTTAGAAAACCAATTCTTGAATACTGCTCATGCAGTAGGCGTCCCCTAAATTTTCACAAATATCTCAACTCTAGCGACGGGATTCCTTGGGCCAGTGGTTCTCAAATGGGGGCTCGCGGGCCGCAGGATGTCCACGAGGGCAATTCAGGGGACCACGACGCCTCCTCCAAAACGTTTCCCCTCGCCATTCGTTCCTCAATTTTGCGAAAACTGGCGGCAATGCAAAAATGTGACTTTGCCGCGTGACACGCACGTGTACTCTCTCCGTGTAGCACACACTTTAGCATCTGATTTTTGCACCACACACCAGCTTCAATCGGTATATATGGGAATCACTAAGCTTTAATTCCGAATTGTTTCGGCGTCTTATCTGGCGTAGCCCTAAGCTAGCACATCAGGATGGCTACGTTCCATTTTGTCACCCTTCGAAAGACGCCCCTCCGTTTTCTTTCGCCCAACTCACGGCCGGGCTACAGCGGCCACGGCCGCACCGCTCTAACCAGGCCATGGCCGATGCTGCTGCGGTGTTGGGAACGCCGCGCGAATTCCGGGTAACGGCTGGCAGAATGTCGGGTTTACTGTTTCTATAGCAACGCGTGTGAATTCATGTGACATCGCTTGGGCAATTGTTGTGGGTGTCGTTTAAAGCTTTGCGTTCCAACCACCTTCACCGGGTGGATTGAAGCCTTTTTTGTTTTCGAACACTTTTGCGGTATTCTACCTTCAAATGCTTCGCAAAAACTAAAAGAAACATTTTGGTGTCCTCCGCACAACTGGTTTAAAATACATAATGGTAAAGGGATCGTTTGTTTGTCGTTTTTAAAACGTAAACAAAATACTTTTCTGGAAGAAATACTTTATTTCGTATTTTTCAAAACGTGTTATCACGAGTACGCAATCATAAAGCTAAATGAGCGGAAACAAACGCACTTACCTGAAAGTCTACTATGCGAGCAGCGTAATTATCTGTTCGCGCCTTAATTACATGGGTCGTGGTTTCCCACTCATAGTTTAGGGTTCCAGTGTTATATTCTTTTAAATAATTTGCAGAAGCCAACTGAAAAAGAATTCGGCAAATACTTTGACTAGCCAGTATTTTGAAAGAACAAAATGAGTCAATATGCCATATTCTTCCTAGACTTAAATTGCATATGAGTGCTCCGTTGAATGCAAGTTGCCAGATGAATTCTCTGGATGTCTCCAGCAGTTAGTATACCCCGACAGCATATCGTTTTAAATGCTCAAATACTTCGAAATCTGACTAATTACAAAATCAATTTGAAAAAAAGCTGCCCTCAGTTTTTATTGGCAGCTTTATTTTCAGTCAACTCCCCGCCAGCCGTTACACGATTAGGACTTAATATTGTTGGGACATCTTACATGGGTAACACGAACAACAGATACAGTCAGCTGTACTGGGCACCTTGATAGCGAAAATAAAATGTGCTCTCTTACCAATCGTTAAATTACAAGCTAAGGGTTAAAATTCTTCTCAAATTGCATTCCGTTTCTTCGTAGCTCTCCTCTACATGCAATGTGTTTTGGAAGTTTTACATATTCGCCCTATTTCATTACTTAGTATTCCGTTTAAACTAATTGAACAAGTATTCTTTGTGTATTGAGCATGTATTGGTATTAAACATTTTGTCGAGTTTCTTGAATTTAATTTCTACTGTTCTGTATCACAATATGGCTTCAGAAAAATGGATTCTTGTGAAACACAGCTTGTATTTTTCACCCATGAACTGCGTACGTTTCTTGACCAGTCCTCTTTCACCGATTGCATTTTTCTTTATGTTTCCAAAGCATTTGATAAAGTGTGTCCCAAATTATACTTGTTTAAACTGCATCAGCTTCTTATGATTCCAAACATTTATCTTCGCTTAAGTTTTTTCTTATTAACCGTTCGCAATTTGCATCCGCTAATAATTTTCACTCTGAGCTAACACGAGTCCACTCCGGTGTGCTGCAAGTCTCAGTGCTGGGTCCTCTTCTTTTTCTTATCGACGTTACGTGCTTGCCAGCATGCGTTTCTTCTAACATTAATTTATTCGCCGACGACTGTGTTGTGTACCAACAAAGAACGTGTGACAATGACAGAAACGCCTTGCAATCTGATCTTAAAAGCTATCTCGTCGTGGTGCGAAACTTGGCTCATGGAACCTAACTCTAACAAATATAAGCACTTACATGTCGCCAGAATAGCTCACCATTTACCTACATACTTTATTATTAACTCCCGTTCAGATCATGTGTCATTTTACAAATACCGTGATGTTAACATTTCAGCTGATTTAACATGAACCAATGACACCGAGTATGTAATTGCAAAAGCTAAGCGCACGTTAGGATACCTCCGACGCAATTTTTCAAAGGCCCCTTCTAGACCTAAATTACCAATGTAAAAAAACTAGGTTGTGTTAAACTTGAGTACGTCGTATCAGTGTGGCTTCGAAGTATAGTTACTTTAACACAATCGCTAGAAATGGTACAAAATAATTCTTTTCGTTACATTCTATAAAATTATAATCGCACTGCTAGCATCACTTTGATGAAAAGTAGCCTTCAACTGCCAACTTTATCTTGCCGCCTGAAAGTTTTGAGTGTCTGTTTGTTTCATAAAAATTTTGATCACCCACACGTACGACATCAGCTTATTTAGCCTCCCCATTTTATCTCGTCTCATCTGGATCATGCTAGTAGAGATAGAATACCATCGTGAAGAACCAATGCACTTTTTCAGTCCTTTATACCCAGAACTTCTGTTGAATGAAACCACCTTCCTTTATCAGCAGCTGCATTGTTGATCATAAGTAATTCAAATATGCTATAGCTAATATTGTGTAAATATAGGTTCTTTTGTTGTCCTTTCCCTTCATTGCGAATTAGCTAACATTTTATATTAAGAAGTCAATTTGTCATTTCTCTACTTGGCTTAATATGCGTCAGCTGTAATTGTATGTTTAAAAGCTATTTTTGTAACTTTTTAATGCCATTTACTCCTTTTGTCGTCACTGTATTGTATCTAAACCACTCCCCCTCCAATGCCTTATGGGTTTGACGGTGATGTAAATAAATAAATATAAAAAAATTACCATGTTTGTATTTAGTGGTACAAGCCAAAAGAGTGCCAGAACTTTGGGTAACATACTACAGAATATTTGTAATGCTACAGAACCGGGATTGCATAAAAATATATTTTTATACCACAATGTTAGACCACTTAGATAAGACTTCAAGGAGTAGAAAATCACTGTCGTCAGAGTTGTGAGACTTACTACTTAGGGTAACTATTTCTAAGCAATTGGCTGAGGCCATCTTTCAGACCGTTATTTCTTCTTGAGACCATTTGGACCCTTTTATTTTTATAAAAGGGCGTGCATGGTGGCATCTGGGAACTGTCCTTCATTTGTGAGCAATGTCTGGGTTGAGTGGGCAAAGCTGGCCTTGCTTTTTTTAACGAAGCCCGCTTATCTGTCTGCAGAAAAACCAACGAAGTGCCTAAAAGTGTGGACCGAAATTAGCTGCGCAATGATGGCTATGTTGCCATCGTAGCTGCAAGAAGAAGCACGCATCCCCACTTGCTTCTTCGCTGTTGCAATCAGTTGTGTTTTGGGTGCCTCCGCCTGAACGTGTTGTAAAACAGGGTGCGCAGCAAAGCAGGGCTGCCACAAAAAGGCATTTACGTACATTAGGCCAAGCTTCCTGGTTGTGAGGACCAGAAAGGAGATGCATAAGCACGCCTATGAAAGTCGCAGTACATTTCGTTACTTCTTCTGAATCAATGTAGTGTAATGTGCTTGCCCGTTACATATATAAACTACAGAGGTTCAACGGCAATGTTATTGTTTGTCTGCTCTGGTTCTGGCGTGAAGGCCACTTATGGCCTACCTTAAAACCAAAGCGCGCAGACCGAAATTTTGGGGGAGATAATTCGAGGAAACGGGTCATATTCTTGTACGGTGTGCATTGTGTTTACTGCTGCAATCACGCGGCTCCGAATGGTTCCGAAAGCCGGCCATTATTGTGCATACAGTGTAAAGGCTTCCATGTACCAAATAAAGCATTTCCCACTCACAGGTAAACATAAAACTACAACAATGCACCGAAAAATTGCTTTTGAACCGTAGGCGTATATCAATGTGCCAAAAAAAATCATGACTGCGGGAATGTGGAAGATGGGGAGTCTTTCCTCCAGAGTTGCTCGAACAGCTGAGGTGTGAGCCAGTGTGGTAGCTATCATCAAAGTGGACTGGTCTGCAGTTTTTCTAGTTTGCAGGTGGTGGGGCAATTTTAAGATGGTGTAGCTGGTATTTCGCGCCTTTCTTCTTACTTTTTGTTCGGTGTTCGTAATAACAACGTATAGAAGTCTCTTGATTCCCCGGCTAGATTTGTGGCCACTGGGCGGCTCTATTTGTATGTAGGAGGTACAGTTGAAAGCACTCAGTCAGAGTGGCGTTTATATCATTCCTATTATTGTAGTGCCAGTTAGTGGTGGATTCATCCGGCTAAAGAACTCGAGAGGTGTGCAAGCGGCAATTCTATTCTTTTTTCAGTAAGTACCCAATTTCGCCAAAAAGCCGTTACAGGAGGAGGTTACAGCCTAGAAAAAACTGAATTCACACACCAAACTCACGAATCCTGCAGCCGGTTCCAATGCCTAATGGTAACCACAAAAAGAAATTGTAAAACATGGGTGTAATTGCACGGTACCTTTCACTTTGTGTCGGCGGTCATTACGACTAGATATAAGTAACTGCGTTCATTTATATTAGTTGTTACACAAAATTTCAATGTACTCTATAAGTACCGAAAAGAAAACAATGCCAGCATCCTCAGTTTGTGGATGATGCGAGTCGCGGCGTACGGGGAGCCGAAATGACATCCGAGTAGCGCCCCGAATGACAACCGATTTGCATCCCTACCGTCGTTTGATTTGAGCCGTGAGTTGCACCTTTAATATTTTCTAAATGATAGAGCAACTGGCGGCTCCAATGGAATTTTTCTTAATTTTTGCTTGATGGTGGTGTGTGCACGGATAGACGCGGATGGACATTGGGAGCTCCTAAGGTACTGCGCACCGTTACGGGCGAGGGAGTAAGCCGTTTGACTCTCTAGTACAAAGCCACGGCCTTAGCTCAATGGTAAGACGACTGAAGCTAACTCTGTCTGGTGTACCAGACACATGCTCGAATGCTACCGGTGCCTCTATGATTTTTTGCGATTGTAAATGCTATGCGCACGGATGCGGACGGCCATTGTGCGGTACTAAGTTACTCATCCCTAAAACTCCGAATGCCCTTTTTTTCAGCGCAAAGAAAGCGATTCACTGCCTAAGCTGGTGTTCATAGCATAAAATATGCCTATCCACTTGTACGACCTTAACACAAAGCGTGTAGCGCTTTTCGAGTTTTATTTTCGGCTAGCAATCGACCTGGCCCACACCGGGCCAGGATCACACCGGGCATGAGCAGTTTTCATCATCAAAGCCATCATCGTATTTTAATCGAAGCCGTTTCACGCAATGCCATTTTATAGAAACTGCGGGGCCCGTTTAATTGAACTGTGAACGCTTCCCATCGGTGCACCAAAATTTTTGACATGATGTTTCCTGCCATCTTGCGGCTACTTTTAAACCATGGCTTCATTCTCCTCCACGTTATCAGTGCAAAACGTTTGCAACGGTCCCCTCAATAATAGCCACGCGTGGCGTCCTGAAAATACGACTTAGCTCAGCAAACGAACGAAGATTCTAGAGAAGTATACGATAGATTGGGTTCATTAAAACGAGATTAGTTGTTTAAGTATAGTAGTGTAAATATAGGTGGGCGAGAATGTCCAGATAAATACAATTACAATTACATAAAAATACAATTCCTGAATACAAGCGCACATCGAGGCAACGCACATTCGAGCACGTTACATGAATCTGTATGGTCGTATTTTTAATGCGTTTTGACTCCACTGGCCAAGCTTGCTCAACCGTTACCACTGTACTCTAGATGTCTTTTATGTTTTTAGTTGCAGTTTTTATTTCATGAGAAGGCCGCAGCAAATGATGGGATGGTTGAGGTTGTGAGGGAAGGGATATATAGAGTAGGAACAGTTGCAGTCCTCAGTGGCACTTAATAGTTTCGCAGTGTAACAGACTAGGGAGAAACACGCTAGGTAACCTGTGCCAGACCATTAATACATGCAAAGCTAGCGAGCTTTTAAAGAAACTCAAGTCAGTCTATGTTGTTTGATATTTTAGGCAAGGGAACCTGTGTGTGACTTGACAGAGCAGCGTTCTTGGTTTGTCGTAGTATACGCAAGGCCAAATGAGATGGTTTATATCATCTTTGACATCAAGATTGAATAAGCGAGTGCTCCCGTCATTGAGATCCAGAGCTTCATGCCTGAATACATGGTGAATGGACGCAGCATCAGGACCAAGCATCGTTATGAAAACGGGAGCTACTCTTTATGATTTGGAGGCATTGAAGGGGTAACATGTCGGAGACGCCATACGATATTCATGTTACTTGCCGTCTTACGTTGCAGCGGGCTAAATGCCGTGGGCGTGGGCGGGGTGGGCAAGGAGGAGTTCGTTGGAGTGGAACGAGTGACCCTCCACTGTGCTGCTTCGTGCGCGACCCGATTCGCAATGTTCGCATCCTCATGGCCTGGAGTACAGTGGATACGAGCTTACACAACCTGTCCTTTCATCGGTCAAATTTGCAGCAGAATAGAGTTATCTACTCCGTAGCAGGAGAAGGGCTTTCCCATTTTTTGTACAGCCTGAATGAATCCGTGATGACATGCCCATCTTTAGGGGGAGCTCTTATTGGAGGAATACATATTCGATAAACAGTCGCCCAGTTAGCCCAATTGGTAAGGCATTCGAGATCTAATCGAAAGGCGTGGGTTCGGTCCCCACTCTGGGCGCGAATTTTTCTTTCTTTCTTTCTCACGTAATTAATAATAATAAATAATAATGTAACGTCACTAACGGTAAAATATTCTAACCATTCCCCTATGCCTTCTTTGGTGTTGTAGACTCCCGGCATTTCTTCCAGTATTTCCAACGAGCCCCTCATTTACAAACCCTATTATCATGCGAAAGCTTAGCGAGGGCCTCGGTTCTGGCAGCCTTGATGCCAAGGTAGCATAAGAGGGTTTCACGCCAGTTATCCGCTTATGACAGGCTGTACACGTTCGCGTCACGCCCCGGGGGTTGGAAAAGAAGGTCCCCTTCTCCCCGTGTAGTCTGAGTGGCGCTGGCTACCACCCTCAAGCGTCAGATACAGTTGTATATATAAATACCCCAGAAAGTGAAGCGGAACACAGTCGCCCAGATAGCCGAATTGGTAAGGCATTCGATATCTAATCGAAAGGCGTGGGTTCGGTCCCCACTCTGGGCGCGTGTTTTTCTTTCTTTCTTTCTCACGTAATTAATAATATTAAATAATAATGTAACGTCACTAACGGTAAAAAATGTTCTAACCATTCCCCTATGCCTTCTTTGGTGTTGTAGACTGCCGGCATTTCTTCCTGTATTTTCTAACGAGCCCCTCATTTACAAACCCTATTATCATGCGAAAGCTTAGCGAGGGCCTCGGTTCTGGCAGCCTTGATGCCAAGGTAGCATAAGAGGGTTTCCCGCCAGTTACCTGCTTATGACAGGCTGTAGACATTCGCGTCACGCCCCGGGGGATGAAAAGAAGGTCCCCTTCTCCCCGTGTAGTCTGAGTGGCGCTGGCTACCACCATCAAGCGTCAGATACAGTTTTAGTATATCTAAATACCCCAGAAAGTGAAGCGGAACATAGTTGCCCAGATAGCCGAATTGGTAAGGCATTCGAGATCTAATCGAAAGGCGTGAGTTCGGTCCCCACTCTGGGCGCGTGTTTTTCTTTCTTTGTCACGTAATTAATAATAATAAATAATAATGTAACGTCACTAATGGTAAAAAATATTCTAACCATTCCCCTATGCCTTCTCTGGTTTTGTAGACTGCCGGCATTTCTTCCTGTATTTTCTAACGAGCCCCTCATTTACAAACCCTATTATCATGCGAAAGCTTAGCGAGGGCCTCGGTTCTGGCAGCCTTGATGCCAAGGTAGCATAAAAGGGTTTCCCGCCAGTTACCCGCTTATGACAGGCTGTAGACGTTCGCGTCACGCCCCGGGGGTTGAAAAGAAGGTCCTCTTCTCCCCGTGTAGTCTGAGTGGCGCTGGCTACCACCCTCAAGCGTCAGATACAGTTGTAGTGTATATAAATACCCCAGATAGTGAAGCGGAACACAGTCGCCCAGATAGCCGAATGGGTAAGGCATTCGAGATGTAATCGAAAGGCATGGGTTCGGTCCCCCTCTGGGCGCGTGTTTTTCTTTCTTTCTTTCTCACATAATTAATAATAATAAATAATAATGTAACGTCACTAACGGTAAAAAATATTCTATACATTCCCCTGTGCCTTCTTTGGTGTTGTAGACTGCCGGCATTTCTTCCTGTATTTTCTAACGAGCCCCTCATTTACAAACCTATTATCATGCGAAAGCTTAGCGAGGGCCTCGGTTCTGGCAGCCTTGATGCCAAGGTAGCATAAGAGGGTTTCTCGCCAGTTACCCGCTTATGACAGGCTGTAGACGTTCGCGTCACGCCCCGGGGGTTGAAAAGAAGGTCATCTTCTCCCCGTGTTGTATGAGTGGCGCTGGCTATCACCCTCAAGCGTCAGATACAGTTGTAGTATATATAAATACCCCAGAAAGTGAAGCGGAAAACAGTCGCCCAGATAGCCGAATTGGTAAGACATTCGAAATCTAATCGAAAGGCGTGGGTTCGGTCCCCACTCTGGGCGCGTGTTTTTCTTTCTTTCTTAATAATGTAACGTCACTAATGGTAAAAAATATTCTAACCATTCCCCAATGCCTTCTTTGGTGTTGTAGACTACCGGCATTTCTTCCAGTATTTTCTAACGAGCCCCTCATTTACAAACCCTATTATAATGCGAAAGCTTAGCGAGGGCCTCGGTTCTCGCAGCCTTGATGCCAAGGTAGCATAAGAGGGTTTCCCGCCAGTTACCCGCTTATGACAGGCTGTAGACGTTCGCGTCACGCCCCGGGGGTTGAAAAGAAGGTCCACTTCTCCCCGTGTAGTCTGAGTGGCGCTGGCTAACACCCTCAAGCGTCAGATACAGTTGTAGTATATATAAATACCCCAGAAAGTGAAGCGGAACACAGTCGCCCAGATAGCCGAATTGGTAAGGCATTCGAGATCTAATCGAAAGGCGTGGGTTCGGTCCCCACTCTGGGCGCGTGTTTTTTTCTTTCTTTCTTTCTCACGTAATTAATAATAATAAATAATAATGTAACATCACTAACGGTAAAAAATATTCTAACCATTCCCCTATGCCTTTTTTGTTGTTGTAGCCTGCCGGCATTTCTTCCAGTATTTTCTAACGAGCCCCTCATTTACAAACCTATTATCATGCGAAAGCTTAGCGAGGGCCTTGGTTCTGGCAGCATTGATGCCAAGGTAGCAAAAGAGGGTTTCCCGGCAGTTATCCGCTTATGACAGGCTGTAGACGTTCGCGTCACGCCCCAGGGGTTGAAAAGAAGGTCCCCTTCTCCCCTTGTAGTCTTAGTGGCGCTGGCTACCACTCTCAAGCGTCAGATACAGTTGTAGAATATATAAATACCCCAGAAAGTGAAGCGGAACACAGTCGCCCAGATAGCCGAATTGGTAAGGCCTTCAAGATGTAATCGAAAGGCGTGGGTTCGGTCCCCACTCTGGGCGCGTGTTTTTCTTTCTTTCTTTCTCACGTAATTATTAATAATAAATAATAATGTAACGTCACTAACGGTAAAAAATATTCTAACCATACCCCTATGCCTTCTTTGGTGTTGTAGACTGCCGGCTGTCTTCCTGTATTTTCTAACGAGCCCCTCATTTACAAACCCTATTATCATGCGAAAGCTTAGCGAGGGCCTCGGTTCTGGCAGCCTTGATGCCAAGGTAGCATAAGAGGGTTTCCCGCCAGTTACCCGCTTATGACAGGCTGTAGACGTTCGCGTCACGCCCCGGGGGTTGAAAAGAAGGTCCTCTTCTCCCCGTGTAGTCTGAGTGGCGCTGGCTACCACCCTCAAGCGTCAGATACAGTTGTAGTATATATAAATACCCCAGATAGTGAAGCGGAACACAGTCGCCCAGATAGCCGAATTGGTAAGGCATTCGAGGTCTAATCGAAAGGCGTGGGTTCGGTCCCCACTCTGGGCGCGTGTTTTCTTTCTTTCTCAAGTAATTAATATAATGATAATGTAACGTCACTAATGGTAAAAAATATTCTAACCATTCCCCTATGCCTTCCTTGGTGTTGTAGACTGCCGGCATTTCTTCCTGTATTTTCTAACGAGCCCCTCATTTACAAACCTTATTATCATGCGAAAGCTTAGCGAGGGCCTCGGTTCTGGCAGCCTTGATGCCAAGGTAGCATAAGAGGGTTTCCCGCCAGTTACCCGCTTATGACAGGCTGTACACGTTCGCGTCACGCCCTGGGGGTTGGAAAAGAAGGTCCCCTTCTCCCCGTGTAGTCTGAGTGGCGCTGGCTACCACCCTCAAGCGTCAGATACAGTTGTATATATAAATACCCCAGAAAGTGAAGCGGAAACAGTCGCCGAGATAGCCGAATTGGTAAGGCATTCGATATCTAATCGAAAGGCGTGGGTTCGGTCCCCACTCTGGGCGCGTGTTTTTCTTTCTTTCTTTCTCACGTAATTAATAATAATAAATAATAATGTAACGTCACTAACGGTAAAAAATTTTCTAACCATTCCCCTATGTCTTCTTTGGTGTTGTAGACTGCCGGCATTTCTTCCAGTATTTTCTAACGAGCCCCTCATTTACAAACCCTAATATAATGCGAAAGCTTAGCGATGGCCTCGGTTCTGGCAGCCTTGATGCCAAGGTAGCATAAGAGGGTTTCCCGCCAGTTACCCGCTTATGACAGGCTGTAGACGTTCGCTTCACGCCCCGGGGGTTGAAAAGAAGGTCCCTTTCTCCCCGTGTAGTCTGAGTGGCACGGGCTACCACCCTCAAGCGTCAGATACAGTTGTAGTATATATAAATACCACAGAAAGTGAAGCGGAACACAGTCGCCCAGATAGCCGAATTGGTAAGGCATTCGAGGTCTAATCGAAAGGCGTGGGTTCGGTCCCCACTGTGGGCGCGTGTTTTCTTTCTTTCTCAAGTAATTAATATAATAAATGATAATGTAACGTCACTAACGGTAAAAAATATTCTAACCATTCCCCTATGCCTTCCTTGGTGTTGTAGACTGCCGGCATTTCTTCCTGTATTTTCTAACGAGCCCCTCATTTACAAACCCTATTATCATGCGAAAGCTTAGCGAGGGCCTCGGTTCTGGCAGCCTTGATGCCAAGGTAGCATAAGAGGGTTTCCCGCCAGTTACCCGCTTATGACAGGCTGTACACGTTCGCGTCACCCCCCGGGGGTTGGAAAATAAGGTCCCCTTCTCCCCGTGTAGTCTGAGTGGCGCTGGCTACCACCCTCAAGCGTCAGATACAGTTGTATATATAAATACCCCAGAAAGTGAAGCGGAACACAGTCGTCCAGATAGCCGAATTGGTAAGGCATTCGATATCTAATCGAAAGGCGTGGGTTCGGTCCCCACTCTAGGCGCGTGTTTTTCTTTCTTTCTTTCTCACGTAATTATTAATAATAAAAAATAATGTAACGTCACTAACGGTAAAAAATATTCTAACCATTCCCCTATGCCTTCTTTGGTGTTGTAGACTGCCGGCATTTCTTCCAGTATTTTCTAACGAGCCCCTCATTTACAAACCCTAATATAATGCGAAAGCTTAGCGAGGGCCTCGGTTCTGGCAGCCTTGATGCCAAGGTAGCATAAGAGGGTTTCCCGCCAGTTACCCGCTTATGACAGGCTGTAGACGTTCGCTTCACGCCCCAGGGGTTGAAAAGAAGGTCCCTTTCTCCCCGTGTAGTCTGAGTGGCACGGGCTACCACCCTCAAGCGTCAGATACAGTTGTAGTATATATAAATACCACAGAAAGTGAAGCGGAACACAGTCGCCCAGATAGCCGAATTGGTAAGGCATTCGAGATCTAATCGAAAGGCGTGGGTTCGGTCCCCACTCTGGGCGCGTGTTTTTCTTTCTTTCTTTCTCACGTAATTATAATAATAAATAATAATGTAATGTCACTAACGGTAAAAATATTCTAACCATTCCCCTATGCCTTCTTTGCTGTTGTAGACTGCCGGCATTTCTTCCTGTATTTTCTAACGAGCCCCTCATTTACAAACCCTATTATCATGCGAAAGCTTAGCGAGGGCCTCGGTTCTGGCAGCCTTGATGCCAAGGTAGCATAAGAGGGTTTCCCGCCAGTTACCCGCTTTTGACAGGCTGTAGACGTTCGCGTCACGCCCCGGGGTTGAAAAGAAGGTCCCCTTCTCCCCCTGTAGTCTGAGTGGCGCTGGCTACCACCCTCAAGCGTCAGATACAGTTGTAGTATTTTTAAATACCCCAGAACGCGAAGCGGAACATAGTCGCCCAGATAGCCGAATTGGTAAGGCATTCGAGATCCAATCGAAAGGCGTGGGATCGGTCCCCACTCTGGGCGCGTGTTTTTCTTTCTTTCTTTCTCACGTAATTATAATAATAAATAATAATGTAACGTCACTAACGGTAAAAAATATTCTAACCATTCCCCTATGCCTTCTTTGGTGTTGTAGACTGCCGGCATTTCTTCCAGTATTTTCTAACGAGCCCCTCATTTACAAACCCTGTTATAATGCGAAAGCTTAGCGAGGGCCTCGGTTCTGGCAGCCTTAATGCCAAGGTAGCATAAGAGGGTTTCCCGCCAGTTACCCGCTTATGACAGGCTGTAGACGTTCGCTTCACGCCCCGGGGGTTGAAAAGAAGGTCCCCTTCTCCCCGTGTAGTCTGAGTGGCGCTGGCTACCACCCTCAAGCTTCAGATACAGTTGTAGTATATATAAATACCACAGAAAGTGAAGCGGAACACAGTCGCCCAGATAGCCGAATTGGTAAGGCATTCAAGATCTAATCGAAAGGCGTGGGTTCGGTCCCCACTCTAGGCGCGTGTTTTTCTTTCTTTCTTTCTCACGTAATTATTAATAATAAAAAATAATGTAACGTCACTAACGGTAAAAAATTTTCTAACCATTCCCCTATGTCTTCTTTGGTGTTGTAGACTGCCGGCATTTCTTCCAGTATTTTCTAACGAGCCCCTCATTTACAAACCCTAATATAATGCGAAAGCTTAGCGAGGGCCTCGGTTCTGGCAGCCTTGATGCCAAGGTAGCATAAGAGGGTTTCCCGCCAGTTACCCGCTTATGACAGGCTGTAGACGTTCGCTTCACGCCCCGGGGGTTGAAAAGAAGGTCCCTTTCTCCCCGTGTAGTCTGAGTGGCACGGGCTACCACCCTCAAGCGTCAGATACAGTTGTAGTATATATAAATACCACAGAAAGTGAAGCGGAACACAGTCGCCCAGATAGCCGAATTGGTAAGGCATTCGAGGTCTAATCGAAAGGCGTGGGTTCGGTCCCCACTGTGAGCGCGTGTTTTCTTTCTTTCTCAAGTAATTAATATAATAAATGATAATGTAACGTCACTAACGGTAAAAAATATTCTAACCATTCCCCTATGCCTTCCTTGGTGTTGTAGACTGCCGGCATTTCTTCCTGTATTTTCTAACGAGCCCCTCATTTACAAACCCTATTATCATGCGAAAGCTTAGCGAGGGCCTCGGTTCTGGCAGCCTTGATGCCAAGGTAGCATAAGAGGGTTTCCCGCCAGTTACCCGCTTATGACAGGCTGTACACGTTCGCGTCACGCCCCGGGGGTTGGAAAATAAGGTCCCCTTCTCCCCGTGTAGTCTGAGTGGCGCTGGCTACCACCCTCAAGCGTCAGATACAGTTGTATATATAAATACCCCAGAAAGTGAAGCGGAACACAGTCGCCCAGATAGCCGAATTGGTAAGGCATTCGATATCTAATCGAAAGGCGTGGGTTCGGTCCCCACTCTAGGCGCGTGTTTTTCTTTCTTTCTTTCTCACGTAATTATTAATAATAAAAAATAATGTAACGTCACTAACGGTAAAAAATATTCTAACCATTCCCCTATGCCTTCTTTGGTGTTGTAGACTGCCGGCATTTCTTCCAGTATTTTCTAACGAGCCCCTCATTTACAAACCCTAATATAATGCGAAAGCTTAGCGAGGGCCTCGGTTCTGGCAGCCTTGATGCCAAGGTAGCATAAGAGGGTTTCCCGCCAGTTACCCGCTTATGACAGGCTGTAGACGTTCGCTTCACGCCCCAGGGGTTGAAAAGAAGGTCCCTTTCTCCCCGTGTAGTCTGAGTGGCACGGGCTACCACCCTCAAGCGTCAGATACAGTTGTAGTATATATAAATACCACAGAAAGTTAAGCGGAACACAGTCGCCCAGATAGCCGAATTGGTAAGGCATTCGAGATCTAATCGAAAGGCGTGGGTTCGGTCCCCACTCTGGGCGCGTGTTTTTCTTTCTTTCTTTCTCACGTAATTATAATAATAAATAATAATGTAACGTCACTAACGGTAAAAATATTCTAACCATTCCCCTATGCCTTCTTTGCTGTTGTAGACTGCCGGCATTTCTTCCTGTATTTTCTAACGAGCCCCTCATTTACAAACCCTATTATCATGCGAAAGCTTAGCGAGGGCCTCGGTTCTGGCAGCCTTGATGCCAAGGTAGCATAAGAGGGTTTCCCGCCAGTTACCCGCTTTTGACAGGCTGTAGACGTTCGCGTCACGCCCCGGGGTTGAAAAGAAGGTCCCCTTCTCCCCCTGTAGTCTGAGTGGCGCTGGCTACCACCCTCAAGCGTCAGATACAGTTGTAGTATATTTAAATACCCCAGAACGCGAAGCGGAACATAGTCGCCCAGATAGCCGAATTGGTAAGGCATTCGAGATCCAATCGAAAGGCGTGGGATCGGTCCCCACTCTGGGCGCGTGTTTTTCTTTCTTTCTTTCTCACGTAATTATAATAATAAATAATAATGTAACGTCACTAACGGTAAAAAATATTCTAACCATTCCCCTATGCCTTCTTTGGTGTTTTAGACTGCCGGCATTTCTTCCTGTATTTTCTAACGAGCCCCTCATTTACAAACCTATTATCATGCGAAAGCTTAGCGAGGGCCTCGGTTCTGGCAGCCTTGATGCCAAGGTAGCATAAGAGGGTTTCCTGCCAGTTACCCGCTTATGACAGGCTGTAGACGTTCGCGTCACGCCCCGGGGGTTGAAAAGAAGGTCCCCTTCTTTCCGTGTAATCTGAGTGGCGCTGGCTACCACCCTCAAGCGTCAGATACAGTTGTAGTAATTATAAATACCCCAGAAAGTGAAGCGGAACACAGTCGCCCAGATAGCCGAATGGATAAGGCATTCGAGATGTAATCGAAAGGCATGGGTTCGGTCCCCCTCTGGGCGCGTGTTTTTCTTTTTCTTTCTCACGTAATTAATAATAATAAATAATAATATAACGTCACTAACGGTAAAAAATATTCTAACCATTCCCCTATGCCTTCTTTGGTGTTGTAGACTGCCGGCATTTCTTCCTGTATTTTCTAACGAGCCCCTCATTTACAAACCTATTATCATGCGAAAGCTTAGCGAGGGCCTCGGTTCTGGCAGCCTTGATGCCAAGGTAGAATAAGAGGGTTTCCCGGCAGTTACCCGCTTATGCCAGGCTCTAGACGTTCGCGTCACGGCCCGGGGGTTGAAAAGAAGGTCCCCTTCTCCCCGTGTAGTCTGAGTGGCGCTGGCTATCACCCTCAAGCGTCAGATACAGTTGTAGTATATAAAAATACCCCAGAAAGTGAAGCGGAAAACAGTCGCCCAGATAGCCGAATTGGTAACACATTCGAGATGTAATCGAAATTCGTGGGTTCGGTCCCCACTCTGGGCGCGTGTTTTTCTTTCTTTCTTAATAATGTAACCTCACTAATGGTAAAAAATATTCTAACCATTCCCCTATGCCTTCTTTGGTGTTGTAGACTGCCGGCATTTCTTCCAGTATTTTCTAACGAGCCCCTCATTTACAAACCCTATTATAATGCGAAAGCTTAGCGAGGGCCTCGGTTCTGGCAGCCTTGATGCCAAGGTAGCATAAGAGGGTTTCCCGCCAGTTACCCGCTTATGACAGGCTGTAGACGTTGGCGTCACGCCCCGGGTATTGAAAAGAAGGTCCACTTCTCCCCGTGTAGTCTGAGTGGCGCTGGCTAACACCCTCAAGCGTCAGATACAGTTGTAGTATATATAAATACCCCAGAAAGTGAAGCGGAACACAGTCGCCCAGATAGCCGAATTGGTAAGGCATTCGAGATCTAATCGAAAGGCGTGGGTTCGGTCCCCACTCTGGGCGCGTGTTTTTTTCTTTCTTTCTTTCTCACGTAATTAATAATATTAATAATAATATAACGTCACTAACGGTAAAAAATATTCTAACCATTCCCCTATACCTTCTTTGTTGTTGTAGACTGCCGGCATGTCTTCCTGTATTTTCTAACGAGCCCCTCATTTACAAACCCTATTATCATGCGAAAGCTTAGCGAGGGCCTCGGTTCTGGCAGCCTTGATGCCAAGGTAGCATAAGAGGGTTTCCCGCCAGTTACCCGCTTATGACAGGCTGTAGACGTTCGCGTCACACCCCGGGGGTTGAAAAGAAGGTCCTCTTATCCCCGTGTAGTCTGAGTGGCGCTGGCTACCACCCTCAAGCGTCAGATACAGTTGTAGTATATATAAATACCCCAGATAGTGAAGCGGAACACAGTCTCCCAGATAGCCGAATTGGTAAGGCATTCGAGGTCTTATCGAAAGGCGTGGGTTCGGTCCCAACTCTGGGCGCGTGTTTTTCTTTCTTTCTTTCTCACGTAATTATTAATAATAAATAATAATGTAACGTCACTAACAGTAAAAATATTCTAACCATTCCCCTATGCCTTCTTTGGTGTTGTAGACTGCCGGCATTTCTTCCAGTATTTTCTAACGAGCCCCTCATTTACAAACCCTATTATCATGCGAAAGCTTAGCGAGGGCCTTGGTTTGGCAGCCTTGATGCCAAGGTAGCAAACGAGGGTTTCCCGGCAGTTACCCGCTTATGACAGGCTGTAGACGTTCGCGTCACGCCCCAGGGGTTGAAAAGAAGGTCCCCTTCTCCCCTTGTAGTCTTAGTGGCGCTGGCTACCACTCTCAAGCGTCAGATACAAATGTAGTATATATAAATACCCCAGAAAGTGAAGCGGAACACAGTCGCCCAGATAGCCGAATTGGTAAGGCATTCGAGATGTAATCGAAAGGCGTGGGTTCGGTCCCCACTCTGGGCGCGTGTTTTTCTTTCTTTCTTTCTCACGTAATTATTAATAATAAATATTAATGTAACCACTAACGGTAAAAAATATTCTAACCATACCCCTATGCCTTCTTTGGTGTTGTAGACTGCCGGCATGTCTTCCTGTATTTTCTAACGAGCCCCTCATTTACAAACCCTATTATCATGCGAAAGCTTAGCGAGGGCCTCGGTTCTGGCAGCCTTGATGCCAAGGTAGCATAAGAGGGTTTCCCGCCAGTTACCCGCTTATGACAGGCTGTAGACGTTCGCGTCACACCCCGGGGGTTGAAATGAAGGTCCTCTTATCCCCGTGTAGTCTGAGTGGCGCTGGCTACCACCCTCAAGCGTCAGATACAGTTGTAGTATATATAAATACCCCAGATAGTGAAGCGGAACACAGTCTCCCAGATAGCCGAATTGGTAAGGCATTCGAGGTCTTATCGAAAGGCGTGGGTTCGGTCCCCACTCTGGGCGCGTGTTTTTCTTTCTTTCTTTCTCACGTAATTATTAATAATAAATAATAATGTAACGTCACTAACAGTAAAAATATTCTAACCATTCCCCTATGCCTTCTTTGGTGTTGTAGACTGCCGGCATTTCTTCCAGTATTTTCTAACGAGCCCCTCATTTACAAACCCTAATATAATGCGAAATCTTAGCGAGGGCCTCGGTTCTGGCAGCCTTGATGCCAATGTAGCATAAGAGGGTTTCGCGCCAGTTACCCGCTTATGACAGGCTGTAGACGTTCGCTTCACGCCCCGGGGGTTGAAAAGAAGGTCCCCTTCTCCCAGTGTAGTCTGAGTTGCGCGGGCTACCACCCTCAAGCGTCAGATACAGTTGTAGTATATATAAATACCACAGAAAGTGAAGCGGAACACAGTCGCCCAGATAGCCGAATTGGTAAGGCATTCGAGATCTAATCGAAAGGCGTGGGTTTGGTCCCTACTCTGGGCGCGTGTTTTTCTTTCTTTCTTTCTCACGTAATTAATAATAATAAATAATAATGGAACGTCACTAACGGTAAAAATAATTTAACCATTCCCCTATGCGTTCTTCGTTGTTGTAGACTGCCGGCATTTCTTCCTGTATTTTCTAACGAGCCCCTCATTTACAAACCCTATTATCATGCGAAAGCTTAGCGAGGGCCTCGGTTCTGGCGGCCTTGATGCCAAGGTAGCATAAGAGGGTTTTCCGCCAGTTACCCGCTTATGACAGGCTGTAGACGTACGCGTCACGCCCCGGGGTTGAATTGAAAAGAAGGTCCCCTTCTCCCCGTGTAGTCTGAGTGGCGCTGGCTACCACCCTCAAGCGTCAGATACAGTTGTAGTATATCTAAATACCCCAAAAAACGAAGCGGAACATAGTCGCCCAGATAGCCGAATTGGTAAGGCATTCGAGATCTAATCGAAAGGCGTGGGATCGGTCCCCACACTGGGCGCGTGTTTTTCTTTCTTTCTCTCTCACGTAATTAATAATAATAAATAATAATGTAACGTCACTAACGGTAAAAAATATTCTAACCATTCCCCTATGCCTTCTTTGGTGTTGTAGACTGCCGGCATTTCTTCCTGTATTTTCTAACGAGCCCCTCATTTACAAACCAATTATCATGCGAAAGCTTAGCGAGGGCCTCGGTTCTGGCAGCCTTGATGCCAAGGTAGCATAAGAGGGTTTCTCGCCAGTTACCCGCTTATGACAGGGTGTAGACGTTCGCGTCACGCCCCGGGGGTTGACAAGAAGGTCCCCTTCTCCCCGTGTAGTCTGAGTGGCGCTGGCTATCACCCTCAAGCGTCAGATACAGTTGTAGTATATATAAATACCCCAGAAAGTGAAGCGGAACACAGTCGCCCAGATAGCCGAATTGGTAAGGCATTCGAGATGTAATCGAAAGGCGTGGGTTCGGTCCCCACTCTGGGAGCGTGTTTTTCTTTCTTTCTTAATAATGTAACGTCACTAATGGTAAAAAATATTCTAACCATTCCCCTATGCCTTCTTTGGTGTTGTAGACTGCCGGCATTTCTTCCAGTATTTTCTAACGAGCCCCTCATTTACAAACCCTATTATAATGGGAAAGCTTAGCGAGGGCCTCGGTTCTGGCAGCCTTGATGCCAAGGTAGCATAAGAGGGTTTCCCGCCAGTTACCCGCTTATGACAGGCTGTACACGTTCGCGTCACGCCCCGGGGGTTGGAAAATAAGGTCCCCTTCTCCCCGTGTAGTCTGAGTGGCGCTGGCTACCACCCTCAAGCGTCAGATACAGTTGTATATATAAATACCCCAGAAAGTGAAGCGGAACACAGTCGCCCAGATAGCCGAATTGGTAAGGCATTCGATATCTAATCGAAAGGCGTGGGTTCGGTCCCCACTCTAGGCGCGTGTTTTTCTTTCTTTCTTTCTCACGTAATTATTAATAATAAAAAATAATGTAACGTCACTCACGGTAAAAAATATTCTAACCATTCCCCTATGCCTTCTTTGGTGTTGTAGACTGCCGGCATTTCTTCCAGTATTTTCTAACGAGCCCCTCATTTACAAACCCTAATATAATGCGAAAGCTTAGCGAGGGCCTCGGTTCTGGCAGCCTTGATGCCAAGGTAGCATAAGAGGGTTTCCCGCCAGTTACCCGCTTATGACAGGCTGTAGACGTTCGCTTCACGCCCCGGGGGTTGAAAAGAAGGTCCCTTTCTCCCCGTGTAGTCTGAGTGGCACGGGCTACCACCCTCAAGCGTCAGATACAGTTGTAGTATATATAAATACCACAGAAAGTGAAGCGGAACACAGTCGCCCAGATAGCCGAATTGGTAAGGCATTCGAGATCTAATCGAAAGGCGTGGGTTCGGTCCCCACTCTGGGCGCGTGTTTTTCTTTCTTTCTTTCTCACGTAATTATAATAATAAATAATAATGTAACGTCACTAACGGTAAAAATATTCTAACCATTCCCCTATGCCTTCTTTGCTGTTGTAGACTGCCGGCATTTCTTCCTGTATTTTCTAACGAGCCCCTCATTTACAAACCCTATTATCATGCGAAAGCTTAGCGAGGGCCTCGGTTCTGGCAGCCTTGATGCCAAGGTAGCATAAGAGGGTTTCCCGCCAGTTACCCGCTTTTGACAGGCTGTAGACGTTCGCGTCACGCCCCGGGGTTGAAAAGAAGGTCCCCTTCTCCCCCTGTAGTCTGAGTGGCGCTGGCTACCACCCTCAAGCGTCAGATACAGTTGTAGTATATTTAAATACCCCAGAACGCGAAGCGGAACATAGTCGCCCAGATAGCCGAATTGGTAAGGCATTCGAGATCCAATCGAAAGGCGTGGGATCGGTCCCCACTCTGGGCGCGTGTTTTTCTTTCTTTCTTTCTCACGTAATTATAATAATAAATAATAATGTAACGTCACTAACGGTAAAAAATATTCTAACCATTCCCCTATGCCTTCTTTGGTGTTGTAGACTGCCGGCATTTCTTCCTGTATTTTCTAACGAGCCCCTCATTTACAAACCTATTATCATGCGAAAGCTTAGCGAGGGCCTCGGTTCTGGCAGCCTTGATGCCAAGGTAGCATAAGAGGGTTTCCTGCCAGTTACCCGCTTATGACAGGCTGTAGACGTTCGCGTCACGCCCCGGGGGTTGAAAAGAAGGTCCCCTTCTTTCCGTGTAATCTGAGTGGCGCTGGCTACCACCCTCAAGCGTCAGATACAGTTGTAGAATTATAAATACCCCAGAAAGTGAAGCGGAACACAGTCGCCCAGATAGCCGAATGGATAAGGCATTCGAGATGTAATCGAAAGGCATGGGTTCGGTCCCCCTCTGGGCGCGTGTTTTTCTTTTTCTTTCTCACGTAATTAATAATAATAAATAATAATATAACGTCACTAACGGTAAAAAATATTCTAACCATTCCCCTATGCCTTCTTTGGTGTTGTAGACTGCCGGCATTTCTTCCTGTATTTTCTAACGAGCCCCTCATTTACAAACCTATTATCATGCGAAAGCTTAGCGAGGGCCTCGGTTCTGGCAGCCTTGATGCCAAGGTAGCATAAGAGGGTTTCCTGCCAGTTACCCGCTTATGACAGGCTGTAGACGTTCGCGTCACGCCCCGGGGGTTGAAAAGAAGGTCCCCTTCTTTCCGTGTAATCTGAGTGGCGCTGGCTACCACCCTCAAGCGTCAGATACAGTTGTAGTAATTATAAATACCCCAGAAAGTGAAGCGGAACACAGTCGCCCAGATAGCCGAATGGATAAGGCATTCGAGATGTAATCGAAAGGCATGGGTTCGGTCCCCCTCTGGGCGCGTGTTTTTCTTTTTCTTTCTCACGTAATTAATAATAATAAATAATAATATAACGTCACTAACGGTAAAAAATATTCTAACCATTCCCCTATGCCTTCTTTGGTGTTGTAGACTGCCGGCATTTCTTCCTGTATTTTCTAACGAGCCCCTCATTTACAAACCTATTATCATGCGAAAGCTTAGCGAGGGCCTCGGTTCTGGCAGCCTTGATGCCAAGGTAGAATAAGAGGGTTTCCCGGCAGTTACCCGCTTATGCCAGGCTCTAGACGTTCGCGTCACGGCCCGGGGGTTGAAAAGAAGGTCCCCTTCTCCCCGTGTAGTCTGAGTGGCGCTGGCTATCACCCTCAAGCGTCAGATACAGTTGTAGTATATAAAAATACCCCAGAAAGTGAAGCGGAAAACAGTCGCCCAGATAGCCGAATTGGTAACACATTCGAGATGTAATCGAAATTCGTGGGTTCGGTCCCCACTCTGGGCGCGTGTTTTTCTTTCTTTCTTTCTCACGTAATTATAATAATAAATAATAATGTAATGTCACTAACGGTAAAAAATATTCTAACCATTCCCCTATGCCTTCTTTGGTGTTGTAGACTGCCGGCATTTCTTCCAGTATTTTCTAACGAGCCCCTCATTTACAAACCCTATTATAATGCGAAAGCTTAGCGAGGGCCTCGGTTCTGGCAGCCTTGATGCCAAGGTAGCATAAGAGGGTTTCCCGCAAGTTACCCGCTTATGACAGGCTGTAGACGTTGGCGTCACGCCCCGGGTATTGAAAAGAAGGTCCACTTCTCCCCGTGTAGTCTGAGTGGCGCTGGCTAACACCCTCAAGCGTCAGATACAGTTGTAGTATATATAAATACCCCAGAAAGTGAAGCGGAACACAGTCGCCCAGATAGCCGAATTGGTAAGGCATTCGAGATCTAATCGAAAGGCGTGGGTTCGGTCCCCACTCTGGGCGCGTGTTTTTTTCTTTCTTTCTTTCTCACGTAATTAATAATATTAATAATAATATAACGTCACTAACGGTAAAAAATATTCTAACCATTCCCCTATACCTTCTTTGTTGTTGTAGACTGCCGGCATTTCTTCCAGTATTTTCTAACGAGCCCCTCATTTACAAACCCTATTATCATGCGAAAGCTTAGCGAGGGCCTTGGTTCTGGCAGCCTTGATGCCAAGGTAGCAAACGAAGGTTTCCCGGCAGTTACCCGCTTATGACAGGCTGTAGACGTTCGCGTCACGCCCCAGGGGTTGAAAAGAAGGTCCCCTTCTCCCCTTGTAGTCTTAGTGGCGCTGGCTACCACTCTCAAGCGTCAGATACAAATGTAGTATATATAAATACCCCAGAAAGTGAAGCGGAACACAGTCGCCCAGATAGCCGAATTGGTAAGGCATTCGAGATGTAATCGAAAGGCGTGGGTTCGGTCCCCACTCTGGGCGCGTGTTTTTCTTTCTTTCTTTCTCACGTAATTATTAATAATAAATATTAATGTAACCACTAACGGTAAAAAATATTCTAACCATACCCCTATGCCTTCTTTGGTGTTGTAGACTGCCGGCATGTCTTCCTGTATTTTCTAACGAGCCCCTCATTTACAAACCCTATTATCATGCGAAAGCTTAGCGAGGGCCTCGGTTCTGGCAGCCTTGATGCCAAGGTAGCATAAGAGGGTTTCCCGCCAGTTACCCGCTTATGACAGGCTGTAGACGTTCGCGTCACACCCCGGGGGTTGAAAAGAAGGTCCTCTTATCCCCGTGTAGTCTGAGTGGCGCTGGCTACCACCCTCAAGCGTCAGATACAGTTGTAGTATATATAAATACCCCAGATAGTGAAGCGGAACACAGACTCCCAGATAGCCGAATTGGTAAGGCATTCGAGGTCTTATCGAAAGGCGTGGGTTCGGTCCCCACTCTGGGCGCGTGTTTTTCTTTCTTTCTTTCTCACGTAATTATTAATAATAAATAATAATGTAACGTCACTAACAGTAAAAATATTCTAACCATTCCCCTATGCCTTCTTTGGTGTTGTAGACTGCCGGCATTTCTTCCAGTATTTTCTAACGAGCCCCTCATTTACAAACCCTATTATCATGCGAAAGCTTAGCGAGGGCCTTGGTTCTGGCAGCCTTGATGCCAAGGTAGCAAACGAGGGTTTCCCGGCAGTTACCCGCTTATGACAGGCTGTAGACGTTCGCGTCACGCCCCAGGGGTTGAAAAGAAGGTCCCCTTCTCCCCTTGTAGTCTTAGTGGCGCTGGCTACCACTCTCAAGCGTCAGATACAAATGTAGTATATATAAATACCCCAGAAAGTGAAGCGGAACACAGTCGCCCAGATAGCCGAATTGGTAAGGCATTCGAGATGTAATCGAAAGGCGTGGGTTCGGTCCCCACTCTGGGCGCGTGTTTTTCTTTCTTTCTTTCTCACGTAATTATTAATAATAAATATTAATGTAACCACTAACGGTAAAAAATATTCTAACCATACCCCTATGCCTTCTTTGGTGTTGTAGACTGCCGGCATGTCTTCCTGTATTTTCTAACGAGCCCCTCATTTACAAACCCTATTATCATGCGAAAGCTTAGCGAGGGCCTCGGTTCTGGCAGCCTTGATGCCAAGGTAGCATAAGAGGGTTTCCCGCCAGTTACCCGCTTATGACAGGCTGTAGACGTTCGCGTCACACCCCGGGGGTTGAAAAGAAGGTCCTCTTATCCCCGTGTAGTCTGAGTGGCGCTGGCTACCACCCTCAAGCGTCAGATACAGTTGTAGTATATATAAATACCCCAGATAGTGAAGCGGAACACAGTCTCCCAGATAGCCGAATTGGTAAGGCATTCGAGGTCTTATCGAAAGGCGTGGGTTCGGTCCCCACTCTGGGCGCGTGTTTTTCTTTCTTTCTTTCTCACGTAATTATTAATAATAAATAATAATGTAACGTCACTAACAGTAAAAATATTCTAACCATTCCCCTATGCCTTCTTTGGTGTTGAAGACTGCCGGCATTTCTTCCAGTATTTTCTAACGAGCCCCTCATTTACAAACCCTAATATAATGCGAAATCTTAGCGAGGGCCTCGGTTCTGGCAGCCTTGATGCCAATGTAGCATAAGAGGGTTTCGCGCCAGTTACCCGCTTATGACAGGCTGTAGACGTTCGCTTCACGCCCCGGGGGTTGAAAAGAAGGTCCCCTTCTCCCAGTGTAGTCTGAGTTGCGCGGGCTACCACCCTCAAGCGTCAGATACAGTTGTAGTATATATAAATACCACAGAAAGTGAAGCGGAACACAGTCGCCCAGATAGCCGAATTGGTAAGGCATTCGAGATCTAATCGAAAGGCGTGGGTTTGGTCCCTACTCTGGGCGCGTGTTTTTCTTTCTTTCTTTCTCACGTAATTAATAATAATAAATAATAATGGAACGTCACTAACGGTAAAAATAATTTAACCATTCCCCTATGCCTTCTTCGTTGTTGTAGACTGCCGGCATTTCTTCCTGTATTTTCTAACGAGCCCCTCATTTACAAACCCTATTATCATGCGAAAGCTTAGCGAGGGCCTCGGTTCTGGCGGCCTTGATGCCAAGGTAGCATAAGAGGGTTTTCCGCCAGTTACCCGCTTATGACAGGCTGTAGACGTTCGCGTCACGCCCCGGGGTTGAATTGAAAAGAAGGTCCCCTTCTCCCCGTGTAGTCTGAGTGGCGCTGGCTACCACCCTCAAGCGTCAGATACAGTTGTAGTATATCTAAATACCCCAAAAAACGAAGCGGAACATAGTCGCCCAGATAGCCGAATTGGTAAGGCATTCGAGATCTAATCGAAAGGCGTGGGATCGGTCCCCACACTGGGCGCGTGTTTTTCTTTCTTTCTCTCTCACGTAATTAATAATAATAAATAATAATGTAACGTCACTAACGGTAAAAAATATTCTAACCATTCCCCTATGCCTTCTTTGGTGTTGTAGGCTGCCGGCATTTCTTCCTGTATTTTCTAACGAGCCCCTCATTTACAAACCAATTATCATGCGAAAGCTTAGCGAGGGCCTCGGTTCTGGCAGCCTTGATGCCAAGGTAGCATAAGAGGGTTTCTCGCCAGTTACCCGCTTATGACAGGGTGTAGACGTTCGCGTCACGCCCCGGGGGTTGACAAGAAGGTCCCCTTCTCCCCGTGTAGTCTGAGTGGCGCTGGCTATCACCCTCAAGCGTCAGATACAGTTGTAGTATATATAAATACCCCAGAAAGTGAAGCGGAACACAGTCGCCCAGATAGCCGAATTGGTAAGGCATTCGAGATGTAATCGAAAGGCGTGGGTTCGGTCCCCACTCTGGGAGCGTGTTTTTCTTTCTTTCTTAATAATGTAACGTCACTAATGGTAAAAAATATTCTAACCATTCCCCTATGCCTTCTTTGGTGTTGTAGACTGCCGGCATTTCTTCCAGTATTTTCTAACGAGCCCCTCATTTACAAACCCTATTATAATGGGAAAGCTTAGCGAGGGCCTCGGTTCTGGCAGCCTTGATGCCAAGGTAGCATAAGAGGGTTTCCTGCCAGTTACCCGCTTATGACAGGCTGTAGACGTTCGCGTCACGCCCCGGGGGTTGAAAAGAAGGTCCCCTTCTCCCCGTGTAGTCTGAGTTGCGCGGGCTACCACCCTCAAGCGTCAGATACAGTTGTAGTATATATAAATACCACAGAAAGTGAAGCGGAACACAGTCGCCCAGATAGCCGAATTGGTAAGGCATTCGAGATCTAATCGAAAGGCGTGGGTTTGGTCCCTACTCTGTGCGCGTGTTTTTCTTTCTTTCTTTCTCACGTAATTAATAATTATAAATAATAATGGAACGTCACTAACGGTAAAAATAATTTAACCATTCCCCTATGCCTTCTTTGTTGTTGTAGACTGCCGGCATTTCTTCCTGTATTTTCTAACGAGCCCCTCATTTACAAACCCTATTATCATGCGAAAGCTTAGCGAGGGCCTCGGTTCTGGCAGCCTTGATGCCAAGGTAGCATAAGAGGGTTTCCCGCCAGTTACCCGCTTATGACAGGCTGTAGACGTTCGCGTCACGCCCCGGGGGTTGAAAAGAAGGTCCTCTTCTCCCCGTGTAGTCTGAGTGGCGCTGGCTACCACCCTCAAGCGTCAGATACAGTTGTAGTATATATATATATACCCCAGATAGTGAAGCCGAACACAGTCGCCCAGATAGCCGAATTGGTAAGGCATTCGAGGTCTAATCGCAAGGCTTGGGTTCGGTCCCCACTCTGGGCGCGTGTTTTCTTTCTTTCTCACGTAATTAATAGTATTAAATAATAATGTAATGTCACTAACGGTAAAAAATATTCCAACCATTCCCCTATGCCTTCCTTGGTGTTGTAGTCTGCCGGCATTTCTTCCTGTATTTTCTAACGAGCCCCTCATTTACAAACCCTATTATCATGAGAAAGCTTAGCGAGGGCCTCGGTTCTGGCAGCCTTCATGCCAAGGTAGCATAAGAGGGTTTTCTGCCAGTTACCCACTTATGACAGGCTGTAGACGTTCGCGTCACGCCCCGGGGGTTGAAAAGAAGGTCCCCTTCTTCCCGTGTATTCTGAGTGGCGCTGGCTACCACCCTCAAGCGTCAGATACAGTTGTAGTATATAAAAATACCCCAGAAAGTGAAGCGGAACACAGTCGCCCAGATAGCCGAATGGGTAAGGCATTCGAGATGTAATCGAAAGGCATGGGTTCGGTCCCCCTCTGGGCTCGTGTTTTTCTTTCTTTCTTTCTCACGTAATTAATAATAATAAATAATAATGTAACGTCACTAACGGTAAAAAATATTCTAACCATTCCCCTATGCCTTCTTTGGTGTTGTAGACTGCCGGCATTTCTTCCTGTATTTTCTAACGAGCCCCTCATTTACAAACCTATTATCATGCGAAAGCTTAGCGAGGGCCTCGGTTCTGGCAGCCTTGATGCCAAGGTAGCATAAGAGGGTTTCTCGCCAGTTACCCGCTTATGACAGGCTTTTGACGTTCGCGTCACGCCCCGGGGGTTGAAAAGAAGGTCCCCTTCTCCCCGTGTAGTCTGAGTGGTGCTGGCTATCACCCTCAAGCGTCAGATACAGTTGTAGTATATATAAATACCCCAGAAAGTGAAGCGGAACACAGTCGCCCAGATAGCCGAATTGGTAAGGCATTCGAGATCTAATCGAAAGGCGTGGGTTCAGTCCCCACTCTGGGCGCGTGTTTTTTTTTCTTTCTTTCTTTCTCACGTAATTAATAATAATAAATAATAATGTAACGTCACTAACGGTAAAAAATATTCTAACCATTCCCCCATGCCTTCTTTGGTGTTGTAGACTGCCGGCATTTCTTCCAGTATTTTCTAACGAGCCCCTCATTTACAAACCCTATCATAATGCGAAAGCTTAGCGAGGGCCTCGGTTCTCGCAGACTTGATGCCAAGGTAGCATAAGAGGGTTTGCCGCCAGTTACCAGCTTATGACAGGCTGTAGACGTTCGCTTCACGCCCCGGGGGTTGAAAAGAAGGTCCCCTTCTCCCCGTGTAGTCTGAGTGGCGCGGGCTACCACCCTAAAGCGTCAGATACAGTTGTAGTATATATAAATACCACAGAAAGTGAAGCGGAACACAGTCGCCCAGATAGCCGAATTGGTAAGGCATTCGAGATCTAATCGAAAGGCGTGGGTTCGGTCCCCACTCTTGGCGCGTGTTTTTCTTTCTTTCTTTCTCACGTAATTATTAATAATAAAAAATAATGTAACATCACTAACGGTAAAAAATATTCTAACCATTCCCCTATGCCTTCTTTGGTGTTGTAGGCTGCCGGCATTTCTTCCAGTATTTTCTAACGAGCCCCTCATTTACAAACCCTAATATAATGCGAAAGCTTAGCGAGGGCCTCGGTTCTGGCAGCCTTGATGCCAAGGTAGCATAAGAGGGTTTCCCGCCAGTTACCCGCTTATGACAGGCTGTAGACGTTCGCTTCACGCCCCGGGGGTTGAAAAGAAGGTCCCCTTCTCCCCGTGTAGTCTGAGTGGCGCGGGCTACCACCCTAAAGCGTCAGATACAGTTGTAGTATATATAAATACCACAGAAAGTGAAGCGGAACACAGTCGCCCAGATAGCCGAATTGGTAAGGCATTCGAGATCTAATCGAAAGGCGTGGGTTCGGTCCCCACTCTGGGCGCGTGTTTTTCTTTCTTTCTTTCTCACGTAATTAATAATAATAAATAATAATGTAACGTCACTAACGGTAAAAAATATTCTAACCATTCCCCTATGCCTTCTTTGGTGTTGTAGACTGCCGCATTTCTTCCTGTATTTTCTAACGAGCCCCTCATTTACAAACCTATTATCATGCGAAAGCTTAGCGAGGGCCTCGGTTCTGGCAGCCTTGATGCAAAGGTAGCATAAGAGGGTTTCTCGCCAGTTACCCGCTTATGACCGGGTGTAGACGTTCGCGTCACGCCCCGGGGGTTGAAAAGAAAGTCCCCTTCTCCCCGTGTAGTCTGAGTGGCGCTGGCTATCACCCTCAAGCGTCAGATACAGTTGAAGTATATATAAATACCCCAGAAAGTGAAGCGGAACAAAGTCGCCCAGATAGCCGAATTGGTAAGGCATTCGAGATGTAATCGAAAGGCGTGGGTTCGGTCCCCACTCTGGGCGCGTGTTTTTCTTTCTTTCTAAATAATGTAACGTCACTAATGGTAAAAAATATTCTAACCATTCCCCTATGCCTTCTTTGGTGTTGTAGACTGCCGGCATTTCTTCCAGTATTTTCTAACGAGCCCCTCATTTACAAACCCTATTATAATGCGAAAGCTTAGCGAGGGCCTCGGTTCTGGCAGCATTGATGCCAAGGAAGCATAAGAGGGTTTCCCGCCAGTTACCCGCTTATGATAGGCTGTAGACGTTCGCGTCACGCCCCGGGGGTTGAAAAGAAGGTCCTCTTCTCCCCGTGTAGTCTGAGTGGCGCTGGCTACCACCCTCAAGCGTCAGATACAGTTGTAGTATATATATATATACCCCAGATAGTGAAGCCGACCACAGTCCCCCAGATAGCCGAATTGGTAAGGCATTCGAGGTCTAATCGCAAGGCTTGGGTTCGGTCCCCACTCTGGGCGCGTGTTTTCTTTCTTTCTCACGTAATTAATAGTATTAAATAATAATGTAATGTCACTAACGGTAAAAAATATTCCAACCATTCCCCTATGCCTTCCTTGGTGTTGTAGTCTGCCGGCATTTCTTCCTGTATTTTCTAACGAGCCCCTCATTTACAAACCCTATTATCATGAGAAAGCTTAGCGAGGGCCTCGGTTCTGGCAGCCTTCATGCCAAGGTAGCATAAGAGGGTTTTCTGCCAGTTACCCACTTATGACAGGCTGTAGACGTTCGCGTCACGCCCCGGGGGTTGAAAAGAAGGTCCCCTTCTTCCCGTGTATTCTGAGTGGCGCTGGCTACCACCCTCAAGCGTCAGATACAGTTGTAGTATATAAAAATACCCCAGAAAGTGAAGCGGAACACAGTCGCCCAGATAGCCGAATGGGTAAGGCATTCGAGATGTAATCGAAAGGCATGGGTTCGGTCCCCCTCTGGGCTCGTGTTTTTCTTTCTTTCTTTCTCACGTAATTAATAATAATAAATAATAATGTAATGTCACTAACGGTAAAAATATTCTAACCATTCCCCTATGCCTTCTTTGGTGTTGTAGACTGCCGGCATTTCTTCCTGTATTTTCTAACGAGCCCCTCATTTACAAACCTATTATAATGCGAAAGCTTAGCGAGGGCCTCGGTTCTGGCAGCATTGATGCCAAGGAAGCATAAGAGGGTTTCCCGCCAGTTACCCGCTTATGATAGGCTGTAGACGTTCGCGTCACGCCCCGGGGGTTGAAAAGAAGGTCCACTTATCCCCGTGTAGTCTGAGTGGCGCTGGCTAACACCCTCAAGCGTCAGATACAGTTGTAGTATATATATAAATACCCCAGAAAGTGAAGCGGAACACAGTCGCCCAGATAGCCGAATTGGTAAGGCATTCGAGATCTAATCGAAAGGCGTGGGTTCGGTCCCCACTCTGGGCGCGTGTTTTTCTTTCTTTCTTTCTCACGTAATAAATAATAATAAATAATAATGTAACGTCACTAACAGTAAAAAATATTCTAACCATTCCCCTATGCCTTCTTTGGTGTTGTACACTGCCGGCATTTCTTCCAGTATTTTCTAACGAGCCCCTCATTTACAAACCCTATTATCATGCGAAAGCTTAGCGAGGGCCTTGGTTCTGGCAGCCTTGATGCCAAGGTAGCAAAAGAGGGTTTCCCGGCAGTTACCCGCTTATGACAGGCTGTAGACGTTCGCGTCACGGCCCGGGGGTTGAAAAGAAGGTCCTCTTCTCCCCGTGTAGTCTGAGTGGCACTGGCTACCACCCTCAAGCGTCAGATACAGTTGTAGTATATATAAATACCCCAGATAGTGAAGCGGAACACAGTCGCCCAGATAGCCGAATTGGTAAGGCATTCGAGGTCTAATCGAAAGGCGTGGGTTCGGTCCCCACTCTGGGCGCGTGTTTTCTTTCTTTCTCACGTAATTATTATAATAAATAATAATGTAACGTCACTAACGGTAAAAAATATCCTAACCATTCCCCTATGCTTTTCTTGGTGTTGTAGACTGCCGGCATTTCTTCCAGTATTTTCTAACGAGCCCGTCATTTACAAACCCTATTATCATGCGAAAGCATAGCGAGGGCCTCGGTTCTGGCAGCCTTGATGCCAAGGTAGAAAAGAGGGTTTCCCGCCAGTTACCCGCTTATGACAGGCTGTAGACGTTCGCGTCACGCCCCGGGGGTTGAAAAGAAGGTCCCCTTCTCCCCGTGTAGTCTGAGTGGCGCTAGCTACCACCCTCAAGCGTCAGACACAGTTGTAGTATATATAAATACCCCAGAAAGTGAAGCGGAACACAGTCGCCCAGATAGCCGAATTGGTAAGGCATTCGAGATGTAATCGAAAGGCGTGGGTTCGGTCCCCACTCTAGGCGCGTGTTTTTCTTTCTTTCTTTCTCACGTAATATTAATAATAAAAAATAATGTAACGTCACTAACGGTAAAAAATATTCTAACCATTCCCTTATGCCTTCTTTGGTGTTGTAGACTGCTGGCATTTCTTCCTGTATTTTCTAACGAGCCCCTCATTTACAAACCCTATTATCATGCGAAAGCTTAGCGAGGGCCTCGGTTCTGGCAGCCTTGATGCCAAGGTAGCATAAGAGGGTTTCCCGCCAGTTACCCGCTTATGACAGGCTGTAGACGTTCGCTTCACGCCCCGGGGGTTGAAAAGAAGGTCCATTTCTCCCCGTGTAGTCTGAGTGGCGCTGGCTACCACCCTCAAGCGTCAGATACAGTTGTAGTATATATAAATACCACAGAAAGTGAAGCGGATCACAGTCGCCCAGATAGCCGAATTGGTAAGGCATTCGAGATCTAATCGAAAGGCGTGGGTTCGGTCCCCACTCTGGGCGCGTGTTTTTCTGTCTTTCTTTCTCACGTAATTAATAATAATAAATATTAATGTAACGTCACTAACAGTAAAAAATATTCTAACCATTCCCCTATGCCTTCTTTGGTGTTGTAGACTGCCGGCATTTCTTCCAGTATTTTCTAACGAGCCCCTCATTTACAAACCCGATTATAATGCGAAAGCTTAGCGAGGGCCTCGGTTCTGGCAGCCTTGATGCCAAGGTAGCATAAGAGGGTTTCCCGCCAGTTACCCGCTTATGACAGGCTGTAGACGTTCGCTTCACGCCCCGGGGTTTAAAAAGAAGGTCCCCTTCTTCCCGTGTATTCTGAGTGGCGCTGGCTACCACCCGCAAGCGTCAGATACAGTTGTAGTATATATAAATACCACAGAAAGTGAAGCTGAACACGGTCGCCCAGATAGCCGAATTGGTAAGGCATTCGAGATCTAATCGAAAGGCGTGGGTTCGGTCCCCACTCTAGGCGCGTGTTTTTCTCTTTCTTTCTCACGTAAGAATAATAACAAATGATAATGTAACGTCACTAACGGTAAAAAATATTCTAACCATTCCCCTATGCCTTCTTTGGTGTTGTAGACTGCCGGCATTTCTTCCTGTATTTTCCAATGAGCCCCTTATTTACAAACCCTATTATCATGCGAAAGCTTAGCGAGGGCCTCGGTTCTGGCAGCCTTGATGCCAAGGTAGCATAAGGGGGTTTCCCGCCAGTTACCCGCTTATGACAGGCTGTAGACGTTCGTGTCACGCCCCGGGGGTTGAAAAGAAGGTCTCCTTCTCCCCGTGTAGTCTTAGTGGCGCTGGCTACCACTCTCAAGCGTCAGATACAGTTGTAGTATATATAAATACCCCAGAAAGTGAAGCGGAACACAGTCGCCCAGATAGCCGAATTGGTAAGGCATTCGAGATCTAATCGAAAGGCGTGGGTTCGGTCCCCACTCTGGGCGCGTGTTTTTCTTTCTTTCTTTCTCACGTAATAAATAATAATAAATAATAATGTAACGTCACTAACGGTAAAAAATATTCTAACCATTCCCCTATGCCTTCTTTGGTGTTGTACACTGCCGGCATTTCTTCCAGTATTTTCTAACGAGCCCCTCATTTACAAACCCTATTATCATGCGAAAGCTTAGCGAGGGCCTTGGTTCTGGCAGCCTTGATGCCAAGGTAGCAAAAGAGGGTTTCCCGGCAGTTACCTGCTTATGACAGGCTGTAGACGTTCGCGTCACGGCCCGGGGGTTGAAAAGAAGGTCCTCTTCTCCCCGTGTAGTCTGAGTGGCACTGGCTACCACCCTCAAGCGTCAGATACAGTTGTAGTATATATAAATACCCCAGATAGTGAAGCGGAACACAGTCGCCCAGATAGCCGAATTGGTAAGGCATTCGAGGTCTAATCGAAAGGCGTGGGTTCGGTCCCCACTCTGGGCGCGTGTTTTCTTTCTTTCTCACGTAATTATTATAATAAATAATAATGTAACGTCACTAACGGTAAAAAATATCCTAACCATTCCCCTATGCTTTTCTTGGTGTTGTAGACTGCCGGCATTTCTTCCTGTATTTTCTAACGAGCCCCTCATTTACAAACCCTATAATCATGCGAAAGCTTAGCGAGGGCCTCGGTTCTGGCAGCCTTGATGCCAAGGTAGCATAAGAGGGTTTCCCGTCAGTTACCCGCTTATGACAGGCTGTACACGTTCGCGTCAGGCCCCGGGGGGTGGAAAAGAAGATCCCCTTCTCCCCGTGAAGTCTGAGTGGCGCTGGCTACCACCCTCAAGCATCAGATACGGTTGTAGTATATATAAATACCCCAGAAAGTGAAGCGGAACACAGTCGCCCAGATAGCCGAATTGGTAAGGCATTCGAGATCTAATCGAAAGGCGTTGGTTCGGTCCCCACTCTGGGCGCGTGTTTTTCTTTCTTTCTTTCTCACGTAATTAATAATAATAAATAATAATGTAACGTCACTAAAGGTAAAAAATATTCTAACCATTCCCCTATGCCTTCTTTGGTGGTGTAGACTGCCGGCATTTCTTCCTGTATTTTCTAACGAGCCCCTCATTTACAAACCCTATTATCATGCGAAAGCATAGCGAGGGCCTCGGTTCTGGCAGCCTTGATGCCAAGGTAGAAAAGAGGGTTTCCCCCCAGTTACCCGCTTATGACAGGCTGTAGACGTTCGCGTCACGCCCCGGGGGTTGAAAAGAAGGTCCCCTTCTCCCCGTGTAGTCTGAGTGGCGCTGGCTACCACCCTCAAGCGTCAGACACAGTTGTAGTATATATAAATACCCCAGAAAGTGAAGCGGAACACAGTCGCCCAGATAGCCGAATTGGTAAGGCATTCGAGATGTAATCGAAAGGCGTGGGTTCGGTCCCCACTCTAGGCGCGTGTTTTTCTTTCTTTCTTTCTCACGTAATATTAATAATAAAAAATAATGTAACGTCACTAACGGTAAAAAATATTCTAACCATTCCCTTATGCCTTCTTTGGTGTTGTAGACTGCCGGCATTTCTTCCTGTATTTTCTAACGAGCCCCTCATTTACAAACCCTATTATCATGCGAAAGCTTAGCGAGGGCCTCGGTTCTGGCAGCCTTGATGCCAAGGTAGCATAAAGGGTTTCCCGCCAGTTACCCGCTTATGACAGGCTGTAGACGTTCGCTTCACGCCCCGGGGGTTGAAAAGAAGGTCCATTTCTCCCCGTGTAGTCTGAGTGGCGCTGGCTACCACCCTCAAGCGTCAGATACAGTTGTAGTATATATAAATACCACAGAAAGTGAAGCGGAACACAGTCGCCCAGATAGCCGAATTGGTAAGGCATTCGATATCTAATCGAAAGGCGTGGGTTCGGTCCCTACTCTGGGCGCGTGTTTTTCTGTCTTTCTTTCTCACGTAATTAATAATAATAAATATTAATGTAACGTCACTAACAGTAAAAAATATTCTAACCATTCCCCTATGCCTTCTTTGGTGTTGTAGACTGCCGGCATTTCTTCCAGTATTTTCTAACGAGCCCCTCATTTACAAACCCGATTATAATGCGAAAGCTTAGCGAGGGCCTCGGTTCTGGCAGCCTTGATGCCAAGGTAGCATAAGAGGGTTTCCCGCCAGTTACCCGCTTATGACAGGCTGTAGACGTTCGCTTCACGCCCCGGGGTTTGAAAAGAAGGTCCCCTTCTCCCCGTGTAGTCTGAGTGGCGCTGGCTACCACCCGCAAGCGTCCGATACAGTTGTAGTATATATAAATACCACAGAAAGTGAAGCGGAACACGGTCGCCCAGATAGCCGAATTGGTAAGGCATTCGAGATCTAATCGAAAGGCGTGGGTTCGGTCCCCACTCTAGGCGCGTGTTTTTTTCTTTCTTTCTCACGTAAGAATAATAACAAATGATAATGTAACGTCACTAACGGTAAAAAATATTCTAAATATTCCCCTATGCCTTCTTTGGTGTTGTAGACTGCCGGCATTTCTTCCTGTATTTTCTAATGAGCCCCTTATTTACAAACCCTATTATCATGCGAAAGCTTAGCGAGGGCCTCGGTTCTGGCAGCCTTGATGCCAAGGTAGCATAAGGGGGTTTCCCGCCAGTTACCCGCTTATGACAGGCTGTAGACGTTCGCGTCACACCCCGGGGGTTGAAAAGAAGGTCCACTTCTCCCCGTGTAGTCTGAGTGGCGCTGGCTAACACCCTCAAGCGTCAGATACAGTTGTAGTATATATAAATACCCCAGAAAGTGAAGCGGAACACAGTCGCCCAGATAGCCGAATTGGTAAGGCATTCGAGATCTAATCGAAAGGCGTGGGTTCGGTCCCCACTCTGGGCGCGTGTTTTTCTGTCTTTCTTTCTCACGTAATTAATAATAATAAATATTAATGTAACGTCACTAACAGCAAAAAATATTCTAACCATTCCCCTATGCTTCTTTGGTGTTGTAGACTGCCGGCATTTCTTCCAGTATTTTCTAACGAGCCCCTCATTTACAAACCCGATTATAATGCAAAAGCTTAGCGAGGGCCTCGGTTCTGGCAGCCTTGATGCCAAGGTAGCATAAGAGGGTTTTCGCCAGTTACCCGCTTATGACAGGCTGTAGACGTTCGCTTCACGCCCCGAAGGTTGAAAAGAAGGTCCCCTTCTCCCCGTGTAGTCTGAGTGGCGCTGGCTACCACCCGCAAGCGTCAGATACAGTTGTAGTATATATAAATACCACAGAAAGTGAAGCGGAACACGGTCGCCCAGATAGCCGAATTGGTAAGAAATTCGAGATCTAATCGAAAGGCGTGGGTTCGGTCCCCACTCTAGGCGCGTGTTTTTTTTCTTTCTTTCTCACGTCATTATTAATAATAAATAATAATGTAACGTCACTAACGGTAAAAAATATTCTAACCATTCCCCTATGCCTTCTTTGGTGTTGTAGACTGCCGGCATTTCTTCCTGTATTTTCTAATGAGCCCCTTATTTACAAACCCTATTATCATGCGAAAGCTTAGCGAGGGCCTCGGTTCTGGCAGCCTTGATGCCAAGGTAGCATAAGAGGGTTTCCCGCCAGTTACCCGCTTATGACAGGCTGTAGACGTTCGCGTCACGCCCCGGGGGTTGAAAAGAAGGTCCCCGTCTCCCCGTGTAGTCTTAGTGGCGCTGGCTACCACTCTCAAGCGTCAGATACAGTTGTAGTATATATAAATACCCCAGAAAGTGAAGCGGAACACAGTCGCCCAGATAGCCGAATTGGTAAGGCATTCGAGATCTAATCGAAAGGCGTGGGTTCGGTCCCCACTCTGGGCGCGTGTTTTTCTTTCTTTCTTTCTCACGTAATAAATAATAATAAATAATAATGTAACGTCACTAACGGTAAAAAATATTCTAACCATTCCCCTATGCCTTCTTTGGTGTTGTACACTGCCGGCATTTCTTCCAGTATTTTCTAAGGAGCCCCTCATTTACAAACCCTATTATCATGCGAAAGCTTAGCGAGGGCCTTGGTTCTGGCAGCGTTGATGCCAAGGTAGCAAAAGAGGGTTTCCCGGCAGTTACCCGCTTATGACAGGCTGTAGACGTTCGCGTCAAGGCCCGGGGGTTGAAAAGAAGGTCCTCTTCTCCCCGTGTAGTCTGAGTGGCACTGGCTACCACCCTCAAGCGTCAGATACAGTTGTAGTATATATAAATACCCCAGATAGTGAAGCGGAACACAGTCGCCCAGATAGCCGAATTGGTAAGGCATTCGAGGTCTAATCGAAAGGCGTGGGTTCGGTCCCCACTCTGGGCGCGTGTTTTCTTTCTTTCTCACGTAATTATTATAATAAATAATAATGTAACGCCACTAACGGTAAAAAATATCCTAACCATTCCCCTATGCTTTTCTTGGTGTTGTAGACTGCCGGCATTTCTTCCTGTATTTTCTAACGAGCCCCTCATTTACAAACCCTATTATCATGCGAAAGCTTAGCGAGGGCCTCGGTTCTGGCAGCCAAGGTAGCATAAGAGGGTTTCCCGTCAGTTACCCGCTTATGACAGGCTGTACACGTTCGCGTCAGGCCCCGTGGGTGGAAAAGAAGATCCCCTTCTCCCCGTGAAGTCCGAGTGGTGCTGGCTACCACCCTCAAGCATCAGATACGGTTGTAGTATATATAAATACCCCAGAAAGTGAAGCGGAACACAGTCGCCCAGATAGCCGAATTGGTAAGGCATTCGAGATCTAATCGAAAGGCGTTGGTTCGGTCCCCACTCTGGGCGCGTGTTTTTCTTTCTTTCTTTCTCACGTAATTATTAATAATAAATAATAATGTAACGTCACTAAAGGTAAAAAATATTCTAACCATTCCCCTATGCCTTCTTTGGTGTTGTAGACTGCCGGCATTTCTTCCTGTATTTTCTAACGAGCCCCTCATTTACAAACCCTATTATCATGCGAAAGCATAGCGAGGGCCTCGGTTCTGGCAGCCTTGATGCCAAGGTAGAAAAGAGGGTTTCCCGCCAGTTACCCGCTTATGACAGGCTGTAGACGTTCGCGTCACGCCCCGGGGGTTGAAAAGAAGGTCCCCTTCTCCCCGTGTAGTCTGAGTGGCGCTGGCTACCACCCTCAAGCGTCAGACACAGTTGTAGTATATATAAATACCCCAGAAAGTGAAGCGGAACACAGTCGCCCAGATAGCCGAATTGGTAAGGCATTCGAGATGTAATCGAAAGGCGTGGGTTCGGTCCCCACTCTAGGCGCGTGTTTTTCTTTCTTTCTTTCTCACGTAATATTAATAAGAAAAAATAATGTAACGTCACTAACGGTAAAAAATATTCTAACCATTCCCTTATGCCTTCTTTGGTGTTGTAGACTGCCGGCATTTCTTCCTGTATTTTCTAAAGAGCCCCTCATTTACAAACCCTATTATCATGCGAAAGCTTAGCGAGGGCCTCGGTTCTGGCAGCCTTGATGCCAAGGTAGCATAAGAGGGTTTCCCGCCAGTTACCCGCTTATGACAGGCTGTAGACGTTCGCTTCACGCCCCGGGGGTTGAAAAGAAGGTCCATTTCTCCCCGTGTAGTCTGAGTGGCGCTGGCTACCATCCTCAAGCGTCAGATACAGTTGTAGTATATATAAATACCACAGAAAGTGAAGCGGAACACAGTCGCCCAGATAGCCGAATTGGTAAGGCATTCGAGATCTAATCGAAAGGCGTGGGTTCGGTCCCCACTCTGGGCGCGTGTTTTTCTGTCTTTCTTTCTCACGTAATTAATAATAATAAATATTAATGTAACGTCACTAACAGTAAAAAATATTCTAACCATTCCCCTATGCCTTCTTTGGTGTTGTAGACTGCCGGCATTTCTTCCAGTATTTTCTAACGAGCCCCTCATTTACAAACCCTATTATCATGCGAAAGCTTAGCGAGGGCCTCGGTTCTGGCAGCCTTGATGCCAAGGTAGCATAAGGGGGTTTCCCGCCAGTTACCTGCTTATGACAGGCTGTAGACGTTCGCGTCACACCCCGGGGGTTGAAAAGAAGGTCCACTTCTCCCCGTGTAGTCTGAGTGGCGCTGGCTAGCACCCTCAAGCGTCAGATACAGTTGTAGTATATATAAATACCCCAGAAAGTGAAGCGGAACACAGTCGCCCAGATAGCCGAATTGGTAAGGCATTCGAGATCTAATCGAAAGGCGTGGGTTCGGTCCCCACTCTGGGCGCGTGTTTTTCTTTCTTTCTTTCTCACGTAATTAATAATAATATTTAATAATGTAACGTCACTAATGGTAAAAAATATTCTAACCACTCCCCTATGCCTTCTTTGGTGTTGTAGACTGCCGGCATTTCTTCCTGTATTTTCTAACGAGCCCCTCATTTACAAACCCTATAATCATGCGAAAGCTTAGCGAGGGCCTCGGTTCTGGCAGCCTTGATGCCAAGGTAGCATAAGAGGGTTTCCCGCCAGTTACCCGCTTATGACAGGCTGTAGACGTTCGTGTCACGCCCCGGGGGTTGAAAAGAAGGTCTCCTTCTCCCCGTGTAGTCTTAGTGGCGCTGGCTACCACTCTCAAGCGTCAGATACAGTTGTAGTATATATAAATACCCCAGAAAGTGAAGCGGAACACAGTTGCCCAGATAGCCGAATTGGTAAGGCATTCGAGGTCTAATCGAAAGGCGTGGGTTCGGTCCCCACTCTGGGCGCGTGTTTTTCTTTCTTTCTTTCTCACGTAGTTAATAATAATAAATAATAATGTAACGTCACTAACGGTAAAAATATTCTAATCATTCCCCTATGCCTTTTTGTTGTTGTAGACTGCTGGCATTTCTTCCTGTATTTTCTAACGAGCCCCTCATTTACAAACCCTATTATCATGCGAAAGCTTAGCGAGGGCCTCGGTTCTGGCAGCCTTGATGCCAAGGTAGCATAAGAGGGTTTCCCGCCAGTTACCCGCTAATGACAGGCTGTAGACGTTCGCGTCACGCCCCGGAGGTTGAAAAGAAGGTCCCCTTCTCCCCGTGTAGTTTGAGTGGCGCTGGCTACCACCCTCAAGCGTCAGATACAGTTGTAGTATATATAAATACCCCAGAAAGTGAAGCGGAACACAGTCGCCCAGATAGCCGAATTGGTAAGGCATTCGAGATCTAATCGAAAGGCGTGGGTTCGGTCCCCACTCTGGGCGCGTGTTTTTCTGTCTTTCTTTCTCACGTAATTAATAATAATAAATATTAATGTAACGTCACTAACAGCAAAAAATATTCTAACCATTCCCCTATGCTTCTTTGGTGTTGTAGACTGCCGGCATTTCTTCCAGTATTTTCTAACGAGCCCCTCATTTACAAACCCGATTATAATGCAAAAGCTTAGCGAGGGCCTCGGTTCTGGCAGCCTTGATGCCAAGGTAGCATAAGAGGGTTTTCGCCAGTTACCCGCTTATGACAGGCTGTAGACGTTCGCTTCACGCCCCGAAGGTTGAAAAGAAGGTCCCCTTCTCCCCGTGTAGTCTGAGTGGCGCTGGCTACCACCCGCAAGCGTCAGATACAGTTGTAGTATATATAAATACCACAGAAAGTGAAGCGGAACACGGTCGCCCAGATAGCCGAATTGGTAAGAAATTCGAGATCTAATCGAAAGGCGTGGGTTCGGTCCCCACTCTAGGCGCGTGTTTTTTTTCTTTCTTTCTCACGTCATTATTAATAATAAATAATAATGTAACGTCACTAACGGTAAAAAATATTCTAACCATTCCCCTATGCCTTCTTTGGTGTTGTAGACTGCCGGCATTTCTTCCTGTATTTTCTAATGAGCCCCTTATTTACAAACCCTATTATCATGCGAAAGCTTAGCGAGGGCCTCGGTTCTGGCAGCCTTGATGCCAAGGTAGCATAAGAGGGTTTCCCGCCAGTTACCCGCTTATGACAGGCTGTAGACGTTCGCGTCACGCCCCGGGGGTTGAAAAGAAGGTCCCCGTCTCCCCGTGTAGTCTTAGTGGCGCTGGCTACCACTCTCAAGCGTCAGATACAGTTGTAGTATATATAAATACCACAGAAAGTGAAGCGGAACACAGTCGCCCAGATAGCCGAATTGGTAAGGCATTCGAGGTCTAATCGAAAGGCGTGGGTTCGGTCCCCACTCTGGGCGCGTGTTTTTCTTTCTTTCATTCTCACGTAATTATTAATAATAAATAATAATGTAACGTCACTAACAGTAAAAAATATTCTAAACATTCCCCTATGCCTTCTTTGGTGTTGTAGGCTGCCGGCATTTCTTCCAGTATTTTCTAACGAGCCCCTCATTTACAAACCCTAATATAATGCGAAAGCTTAGCGAGGGCCTCGGTTCTGGCAGCCTTGATGCCAAGGTAGCATAAGAGGGTTTCCCGCCAGTTACCCGCTTATGACAGGCTGTAGACGTTCGCTTCACGCCCCGGGGGTTGAAAAGAAGGTCCCCTTCTCCCCGTGTAGTCTGAGTGGCGCGGGCTACCACCCTAAAGCGTCAGATACAGTTGTAGTATATATAAATACCACAGAAAGTGAAGCGGAACACAGTCGCCCAGATAGCCGAATTGGTAAGGCATTCGAGATCTAATCGAAAGGCGTGGGTTCGGTCCCCACTCTGGGCGCGTGTTTTTCTTTCTTTCTTTCTCACGTAATTAATAATAATAAATAATAATGTATCGTCACTAACGGTAAAAAATATTCTAACCATTCCCCTATGCCTTCTTTGGTGTTGTAGACTGCCGCATTTCTTCCTGTATTTTATAACGAGCCCCTCATTTACAAACCTATTATCATGCGAAAGCTTAGCGAGGGCCTCGGTTCTGGCAGCCTTGATGCAAAGGTAGCATAAGAGGGTTTCCCGCCAGTTACCCGCTAATGACAGGCTGTAGACGTTCGCGTCACGCCCCGGGGGTTGAAAATAAGGTCCCCTTCTCCCCGTGTAGTCTGAGTGGCGCTGGCTACCACCCTCAAGCTTCAGATACAGTTGTAGTATATATAAATACCCCAGAAAGTGAAGCGGAACACAGTCGCCCAGATAGCCGAATTGGTAAGGCATTCGAGATCTAATCGAAAGGCGTGGGTTCGGTCCCCACTCTGGGCGCGTGTTTTTCTGTCTTTCTTTCTCACGTAATTAATAATAATAAATATTAATGTAACGTCACTAACAGCAAAAAATATTCTAACCATTCCCCTATGCTTCTTTGGTGTTGTAGACTGCCGGCATTTCTTCCAGTATTTTCTAACGAGCCCCTCATTTACAAACCCGATTATAATGCAAAAGCTTAGCGAGGGCCTCGACTCTGGCAGCCTTGATGCCAAGGTAGCATAAGAGGGTTTTCGCCAGTTACCCGCTTATGACAGGCTGTAGACGTTCGCTCCACGCCCCGAAGGTTGAAAAGAAGGTCCCCTTCTCCCCGTGTAGTCTGAGTGGCGCTGGCTACCACCCGCAAGCGTCAGATACAGTTGTAGTATATATAAATACCACAGAAAGTGAAGCGGAACACGGTCGCCCAGATAGCTGAATTGGTAAGAAATTCGAGATCTAATCGAAAGGCGTGGGTTCGGTCCCCACTCTAGGCGCGTGTTTTTTTTCTTTCTTTCTCACGTCATTATTAATAATAAATAATAATGTAACGTCACTAACGGTAAAAAATATTCTAACCATTCCCCTATGCCTTCTTTGGTGTTGTAGACTGCCGGCATTTCTTCCTGTATTTTCTAATGAGCCCCTTATTTACAAACCCTATTATCATGCGAAAGCTTAGCGAGGGCCTCGGTTCTGGCAGCCTTGATGCCAAAGTAGCATAAGAGGGTTTCCCGCCAGTTACCCGCTTATGACAGGCTGTAGACGTTCGCGTCACGCCCCGGGGGTTGAAAAGAAGGTCCCCGTCTCCCCGTGTAGTCTTAGTGGCGCTGGCTACCACTCTCAAGCGTCAGATACAGTTGTAGTATATATAAATACCCCAGAAAGTGAAGCGGAACACAGTCGCCCAGATAGCCGAATTGGTAAGGCATTCGAGATCTAATCGAAAGGCGTGGGTTCGGTCCCCACTCTGGGCGCGTGTTTTTCTTTCTTTCTTTCTGACGTAATTAATAATAATATATAATAATGTAACGTCACTAATGGTAAAAAATATTCTAACCACTCCCCTATGCCTTCTTTGGTGTTGTAGACTGCCGGCATTTCTTCCTGTATTTTCTAACGAGCCCCTCATTTACAAACCCTATAATCATGCGAAAGCTTAGCGAGGGCCTCGGTTCTGGCAGCCTTGATGCCAAGGTAGCATAAGAGGGTTTCCCGCCAGTTACCCGCTTATGACAGGCTGTAGACGTTCGTGTCACGCCCCGGGGGTTGAAAAGAAGGTCTCCTTCTCCCCGTGTAGTCTTAGTGGCGCTGGCTACCACTCTCAAGCGTCAGATACAGTTGTAGTATATATAAATACCCCAGAAAGTGAAGCGGAACACAGTTGCCCAGATAGCCGAATTGGTAAGGCATTCGAGGTCTAATCGAAAGGCGTGGGTTCGGTCCCCACTCTGGGCGCGTGTTTTTCTTTCTTTCTTTCTCACGTAGTTAATAATAATAAATAATAATGTAACGTCACTAACGGTAAAAATATTCTAATCATTCCCCTATGCCTTTTTGTTGTTGTAGACTGCCGGCATTTCTTCCTGTATTTTCTAACGAGCCCCTCATTTACAAACCCTATTATCATGCGAAAGCTTAGCGAGGGCCTCGGTTCTGGCAGCCTTGATGCCAAGGTAGCATAAGAGGGTTTCCCGCCAGTTACCCGCTAATGACAGGCTGTAGACGTTCGCGTCACGCCCCGGGGGTTGAAAAGAAGGTCCCCTTCTCCCCGTGTAGTTTGAGTGGCGCTGGCTACCACCCTCAAGCGTCAGATACAGTTGTAGTATATATAAATACCCCAGAAAGTGAAGCGGAACACAGTCGCCCAGATAGCCGAATTGGTAAGGCATTCGAGATCTAATCGAAAGGCGTGGGTTCGGTCCCCACTCTGGGCGCGTGTTTTTCTGTCTTTCTTTCTCACGTAATTAATAATAATAAATATTAATGTAACGTCACTAACAGCAAAAAATATTCTAACCATTCCCCTATGCTTCTTTGGTGTTGTAGACTGCCGGCATTTCTTCCAGTATTTTCTAACGAGCCCCTCATTTACAAACCCGATTATAATGCAAAAGCTTAGCGAGGGCCTCGGTTCTGGCAGCCTTGATGCCAAGGTAGCATAAGAGGGTTTTCGCCAGTTACCCGCTTATGACAGGCTGTAGACGTTCGCTTCACGCCCCGAAGGTTGAAAAGAAGGTCCCCTTCTCCCCGTGTAGTCTGAGTGGCGCTGGCTACCACCCGCAAGCGTCAGATACAGTTGTAGTATATATAAATACCACAGAAAGTGAAGCGGAACACGGTCGCCCAGATAGCCGAATTGGTAAGAAATTCGAGATCTAATCGAAAGGCGTGGGTTCGGTCCCCACTCTAGGCGCGTGTTTTTTTTTCTTTCTTTCTCACGTCATTATTAATAATAAATAATAATGTAACGTCACTAACGGTAAAAAATATTCTAACCATTCCCCTATGCCTTCTTTGGTGTTGTAGACTGCCGGCATTTCTTCCTGTATTTTCTAATGAGCCCCTTATTTACAAACCCTATTATCATGCGAAAGCTTAGCGAGGGCCTCGGTTCTGGCAGCCTTGATGCCAAGGTAGCATAAGAGGGTTTCCCGCCAGTTACCCGCTTATGACAGGCTGTAGACGTTCGCGTCACGCCCCGGGGGTTGAAAAGAAGGTCCCCGTCTCCCCGTGTAGTCTTAGTGGCGCTGGCTACCACTCTCAAGCGTCAGATACAGTTGTAGTATATATAAATACCACAGAAAGTGAAGCGGAACACAGTCGCCCAGATAGCCGAATTGGTAAGGCATTCGAGGTCTAATCGAAAGGCGTGGGTTCGGTCCCCACTCTGGGCGCGTGTTTTTCTTTCTTTCATTCTCACGTAATTATTAATAATAAATAATAATGTAACGTCACTAACAGTAAAAAATATTCTAAACATTCCCCTATGCCTTCTTTGGTGTTGTAGGCTGCCGGCATTTCTTCCAGTATTTTCTAACGAGCCCCTCATTTACAAACCCTAATATAATGCGAAAGCTTAGCGAGGGCCTCGGTTCTGGCAGCCTTGATGCCAAGGTAGCATAAGAGGGTTTCCCGCCAGTTACCCGCTTATGACAGGCTGTAGACGTTCGCTTCACGCCCCGGGGGTTGAAAAGAAGGTCCCCTTCTCCCCGTGTAGTCTGAGTGGCGCGGGCTACCACCCTAAAGCGTCAGATACAGTTGTAGTATATATAAATACCACAGAAAGTGAAGCGGAACACAGTCGCCCAGATAGCCGAATTGGTAAGGCATTCGAGATCTAATCGAAAGGCGTGGGTTCGGTCCCCACTCTGGGCGCGTGTTTTTCTTTCTTTCTTTCTCACGTAATTAATAATAATAAATAATAATGTATCGTCACTAACGGTAAAAAATATTCTAACCATTCCCCTATGCCTTCTTTGGTGTTGTAGACTGCCGCATTTCTTCCTGTATTTTATAACGAGCCCCTCATTTACAAACCTATTATCATGCGAAAGCTTAGCGAGGGCCTCGGTTCTGGCAGCCTTGATGCAAAGGTAGCATAAGAGGGTTTCCCGCCAGTTACCCGCTAATGACAGGCTGTAGACGTTCGCGTCACGCCCCGGGGGTTGAAAATAAGGTCCCCTTCTCCCCGTGTAGTCTGAGTGGCGCTGGCTACCACCCTCAAGCTTCAGATACAGTTGTAGTATATATAAATACCCCAGAAAGTGAAGCGGAACACAGTCGCCCAGATAGCCGAATTGGTAAGGCATTCGAGATCTAATCGAAAGGCGTGGGTTCGGTCCCCACTCTGGGCGCGTGTTTTTCTGTCTTTCTTTCTCACGTAATTAATAATAATAAATATTAATGTAACGTCACTAACAGCAAAAAATATTCTAACCATTCCCCTATGCTTCTTTGGTGTTGTAGACTGCCGGCATTTCTTCCAGTATTTTCTAACGAGCCCCTCATTTACAAACCCGATTATAATGCAAAAGCTTAGCGAGGGCCTCGACTCTGGCAGCCTTGATGCCAAGGTAGCATAAGAGGGTTTTCGCCAGTTACCCGCTTATGACAGGCTGTAGACGTTCGCTTCACGCCCCGAAGGTTGAAAAGAAGGTCCCCTTCTCCCCGTGTAGTCTGAGTGGCGCTGGCTACCACCCGCAAGCGTCAGATACAGTTGTAGTATATATAAATACCACAGAAAGTGAAGCGGAACACGGTCGCCCAGATAGCTGAATTGGTAAGAAATTCGAGATCTAATCGAAAGGCGTGGGTTCGGTCCCCACTCTAGGCGCGTGTTTTTTTTCTTTCTTTCTCACGTCATTATTAATAATAAATAATAATGTAACGTCACTAACGGTAAAAAATATTCTAACCATTCCCCTATGCCTTCTTTGGTGTTGTAGACTGCCGGCATTTCTTCCTGTATTTTCTAATGAGCCCCTTATTTACAAACCCTATTATCATGCGAAAGCTTAGCGAGGGCCTCGGTTCTGGCAGCCTTGATGCCAAAGTAGCATAAGAGGGTTTCCCGCCAGTTACCCGCTTATGACAGGCTGTAGACGTTCGCGTCACGCCCCGGGGGTTGAAAAGAAGGTCCCCGTCTCCCCGTGTAGTCTTAGTGGCGCTGGCTACCACTCTCAAGCGTCAGATACAGTTGTAGTATATATAAATACCCCAGAAAGTGAAGCGGAACACAGTCGCCCAGATAGCCGAATTGGTAAGGCATTCGAGGTCTAATCGAAAGGCGGGGGATCGGTCCCCACTCTGGGCGCGTGTTTTTCTTTCTTTCATTCTCACGTAATTATTAATAATAAATAATAATGTAACGTTACTAACAGTAAAAAATATTCTAAACATTCCCCTATGCCTTCTTTGGTGTTGTAGGCTGCCAGCATTTCTTCCAGTATTTTCTAACGAGCCCCTCATTTACAAACCCTAATATAATGCGAAAGCTTAGCGAGGGCCTCGGTTCTGGCAGCCTTGATGCCAAGGTAGCATAAGAGGGTTTCCCGCCAGTTACCCGCTTATGACAGGCTGTAGACGTTCGCTTCACGCCCCGGGGGTTGAAAAGAAGGTCCCCTTCTCCCCGTGTAGTCTGAGTGGCGCGGGCTACCACCCTAAAGCGTCAGATACAGTTGTAGTATATATAAATACCACAGAAAGTGAAGCGGAACACAGTCGCCCAGATAGCCGAATTGGTAAGGCATTCGAGATCTAATCGAAAGGCGTGGGTTCGGTCCCCACTCTGGGCGCGTGTTTTTCTTTCTTTCTTTCTCACGTAATTAATAATAATAAATAATAATGTAACGTCACTAACGGTAAAAAATATTCTAACCATTCCCCTATGCCTTCTTTGGTGTTGTAGACTGCCGCATTTCTTCCTGTATTTTATAACGAGCCCCTCATTTACAAACCTATTATCATGCGAAAGCTTAGCGAGGGCCTCGGTTCTGGCAGCCTTGATGCAAAGGTAGCATAAGAGGGTTTCTCGCCAGTTACCCGCTTATGACCGGGTGTAGACGTTCGCGTCACGCGACGGGGGTTGAAAAGAAGGTCCCCTTCTCCCCGTGTAGTGTGAGTGGCGCTGGCTATCACCCTCAAGCGTCAGATACAGTTGTAGTATATATAAATACCCCAGAAAGTGAAGCGGAACAAAGTCGCCCAGATAGCCAAATTGGTAAGGCATTCGAGATGTAATCGAAAGGCGTGGGTTCGGTCCCCACTCTGGGCGCGTGTTTTTCTTTCTTTCTTAATAATGTAACGTCACTAATGGTAAAAAATATTCTAACCATTCCCCTATGCCTTCTTTGGTGTTGTAGACTGCCGGCATTTCTTCCAGTATTTTCTAACGAGCCCCTCATTTACAAACCCTATTATAATGCGAAAGCTTAGCGAGGGCCTCGGTTCTGGCAGCATTGATGCCAAGGTAGCATAAGAGGGTTTCCCGCCAGTTACCCGCTTATGATAGGCTGTAGACGTTCGCGTCACGCCCCGGGGGTTGAAAAGAAGGTCCACTTATCCCCGTGTAGTCTGAGTGGCGCTGGCTAACACCCTCAAGCGTCAGATACAGTTGTAGTATATATATAAATACCCCAGAAAGTGAAGCGGAACACAGTCGCCCAGATAGCCGAATTGGTAAGGCATTCGAGATCTAATCGAAAGGCGTGGGTTCGGTCCCCACTCTGGGCGCGTTTTTCTTTCTTTCTTTCTCACGTAATAAATAATAATAAATAATAATGTAACGTCACTAACGGTAAAAAATATTCTAACCATTCCCCTATGCCTTCTTTGGTGTTGTACACTGCCGGCATTTCTTCCAGTATTTTCTAACGAGCCCCTCATTTACAAACCCTATTATCATGCGAAAGCTTAGCGAGGGCCTCGGTTCTGGCAGCCTTGATGCCAAGGTAGCATAAGAGGGTTTCCCGTCAGTTACCCGCTTATGACAGGCTGTACACGTTCGCGTCAGGCCCCGGGGGTGGAAAAGAAGATCCCCTTCTCCCCGTGAAGTCTGAGTGGCGCTGGCTACCACCCTCAAGCATCAGATACGGTTGTAGTATATATAAATACCCCAGAAAGTGAAGCAGAACACAGTCGCCCAGATAGCCGAATTGGTAAGGCATTCGAGATCTAATCGAAAGGCGTTGGTTCGGTCCCCACTCTGGGCGCGTGTTTTTCTTTCTTTCTTTCTCACGTAATTAATAATAATAAATAATAATGTAACGTCACTAAAGGTAAAAAATATTCTAACCATTCCCCTATGCCTTCTTTGGTGTTGTAGACTGCCGGCATTTCTTCCTGTATTTTCTAACGAGCCCCTCATTTACAAACCCTATTATCATGCGAAAGCATAGCGAGGGCCTCGGTTCTGGCAGCCTTGATGCCAAGGTAGAAAAGAGGGTTTCCCGCCAGTTACCCGCTTATGACAGGCTGTAGACGTTCGCGTCACGCCCCGGGGGTTGAAAAGAAGGTCCCCTTCTCCCCGTGTAGTCTGAGTGGCGCTGGCTACCACCCTCAAGCGTCAGACACAGTTGTAGTATATGTAAATACCCCAGAAAGTGAAGCGGAACACAGTCGCCCAGATAGCCGAATTGGTAAGGCATTCTAGATGTAATCGAAAGGCGTGGGTTCGGTCCCCACTCTAGGCGCGTGTTTTTCTTTCTCACGTAATATTAATAATAAAAAATAATGTAACGTCACTAACGGTAAAAAATATTCTAACCATTCCCTTATGCCTTCTTTGGTGTTGTAGACTGCCGGCATTTCTTCCTGTATTTTCTAACGAGCCCCTCATTTACAAACCCTATTATCATGCGAAAGCTTAGCGAGGGCCTCGGTTCTGGCAGCCTTGATGCCAAGGTAGCATAAGAGGGTTTCCCGCCAGTTACCCGCTTATGACAGGCTGTAGACGTTCGCTTCACGCCCCGGGGGTTGAAAAGAAGGTCCATTTCTCCCCGTGTAGTCTGAGTGGCGCTGGCTACCACCCTCAAGCGTCAGATACAGTTGTAGTATATATAAATACCACAGAAAGTGAAGCGGAACACAGTCGCCCAGATAGCCGAATTGGTAAGGCATTCGAGATCTAATCGAAAGGCGTGGGTTCGGTCCCCACTCTGGGCGCGTGTTTTTCTGTCTTTCTTTCTCACGTAATTAATAATAATAAATATTAATGTAACGTCACTAACAGTAAAAAATATTCTAACCATTCCCGTATGCCTTCTTTGGTGTTGTAGACTGCCGGCATTTCTTCCAGTATTTTCTAACGAGCCCCTCATTTACAAACCCGATTATAATGCGAAAGCTTAGCGAGGGCCTCGGTTCTGGCAGCCTTGATGCCAAGGTAGCATAAGAGGGTTTCCCGCCAGTTACCCGCTTATGACAGGCTGTAGACGTTCGCTTCACGCCCCGGGGTTTGAAAAGAAGGTCCCCTTCTCCCCGTGTAGTCTGAGTGGCGCTGGCTACCACCCTGCAAGCGTCAGATACAGTTGTAGTATATATAAATACCACAGAAAGTGAAGCGGAACACGGTCGCCCAGATAGCCGAATTGGTAAGGCATTCGAGATCTAATCGAAAGGCGTGGGTTCGGTCCCCACTCTAGGCGCGTGTTTTTTTCTTTCTTTCTCACGTAAGAATAATAACAAATGATAATGTAACGTCACTAACGGTAAAAAATATTCTAACCATTCCCCTATGCCTTCTTTGGTGTTGTAGACTGCCGGCATTTCTTCCTGTATTTTCTAATGAGCCCCTTATTTACAAACCCTATTATCATGCGAAAGCTTAGCGAGGGCCTCGGTTCTGGCAGCCTTGATGCCAAGGTAGCATAAGGGGGTTTCCCGCCAGTTACCCGCTTATGACAGGCTGTAGACGTTCGCGTCACACCCCGGGGGTTGAAAAGAAGGTCCACTTCTCCCCGTGTAGTCTGAGTGGCGCTGGCTAACACCCTCAAGCGTCAGATACAGTTGTAGTATATATAAATACCCCAGAAAGTGAAGCGGAACACAGTCGCCGAGATAGCCGAATTGGTAAGGCATTCGAGATCTAATCGAAAGGCGTGGGTTCGGTCCCCACTCTGGGCGCGTGTTTTTCTGTCTTTCTTTCTCACGTAATTAATAATAATAAATAATTATGTAACGTCACTAACAGCAAAAAATATTCTAACCATTCCCCTATGCTTCTTTGGTGTTGTAGACTGCCGGCATTTCTTCCAGTATTTTCTAACGAGCCCCTCATTTACAAACCCGATTATAATGCAAAAGCTTAGCGAGGGCCTCGGTTCTGGCAGCCTTGATGCCAAGGTAGCATAAGAGGGTTTTCGCCAGTTACCCGCTTATGACAGGCTGTAGACGTTCGCTTCACGCCCCGAAGGTTGAAAAGAAGGTCCCCTTCTCCCCGTGTAGTCTGAGTGGCGCTGGCTACCACCCGCAAGCGTCAGATACAGTTGTAGTATATATAAATACCACAGAAAGTGAAGCGGAACACGGTCGCCCAGATAGCCGAATTGGTAAGAAATTCGAGATCTAATCGAAAGGCGTGGGTTCGGTCCCCACTCAAGGCGCGTGTTTTTTTTCTTTCTTTCTCACGTCATTAATAATAATAAATAATAATGTAACGTCACTAACGGTAAAAAATATTCTAACCATTCCCCTATGCCTTCTTTGGTGTTGTAGACTGCCGGCATTTCTTCCTGTATTTTCTAGTGAGCCCCTTATTTACAAACCCTATTATCATGCGAAAGCTTAGCGAGGGCCTCGGTTCTGGCAGCCTTGATGCCAAGGTAGCATAAGAGGGTTTCCCGCCAGTTACCCGCTTATGACAGGCTGTAGACGTTCGCGTCACGCCCCGGGGGTTGAAAAGAAGGTCCCCGTCTCCCCATGTAGTCTTAGTGGCGCTGGCTACCACTCTCAAGCGTCAGATACAGTTGTAGTATATATAAATACCCCAGAAAGTGAAGCGGAACACAGTCGCCCAGATAGCCGAATTGGTAAGGCATTCGAGATCTAATCGAAAGGCGTGGGTTCGGTCCCCACTCTGGGCGCGTGTTTTTCTGTCTTTCTTTCTCACGCAATTAATAATAATAAATATTAATGTAACGTCACTAACAGTAAAAAATATTCTAACCATTCCCCTATGCCTTCTTTGGTGTTGTAGACTGCCGGCATTTCTTCCAGTATTTTCTAACGAGCCCCTCATTTACAAACCCGATTATAATGCGAAAGCTTAGCGAGGGCCTCGGTTCTGGCAGCCTTGATGCCAAGGTAGCATAAGAGGGTTTCCCGCCAGTTACCCGCTTATGACAGGCTGTAGACGTTCGCTTCACGCCCCGGGGTTTGAAAAGAAGGTCCCCTTCTCCCCGTATAGTCTGATTGGCGCTGGCTTACACCCTCAAGCGTCAGATACAGTTGTAGTATATATAAATACCCCAGAAAGTGAAGCGGAACACAGTCGCCCAGATAGCCGAATTGGTAAGGCATTCGAAGATCTAATCGAAAGGCGTGGGTTCGGTCCCCACTCTGGGGGCGTGTTTTTCTTTCTTTCTTTCTCATGTAATTAATAATAATAAATAATAATGTAACGTCACTAACGTTAAAAAATATTCTAACCATTCCCCTATGCCTTCTTTGGTGTTGTACACTGCCGGCATTTCTTCCAGTAATTTCTAACGAGCCCCTCATTTACAAACCCTATTATCATGCGAAAGCTTAGCGAGGCCCTCGGTTCTGGTAGCCTTGATGCCAAGGTAGCAAAAGAGGGTTTCCCGGCAGTTACCCGCTTATGACAGGCTGTAGACGTTCGCGTCACGCCCCGGGGGTTGAAAAGAAGGTCCCCTTCTCCCCGTGTCGTCTGAGTGGCGCTGGCTACCACCCTCAAGCGTCAGACACAGTTGTAGTATATATAAATACCCCAGAAAGTGAAGCGGAACACAGTCGCCCAGATAGCCGAATTGGTAAGGCATTCGAGATCTAATCGAAAGGCGTGTGTTCGGTCCCCACTCTGGGCGCGTGTTTTTCTTTCTTTCTTTCTCACGTAGTTATTAATAATAAATAATAATGTAACGTCACTAATGGTAAAAATATTCTAACCATTCCCCTATGCCTTCTTTGTTGTTGTAGACTGCCGGCATTTCTTCCTGTATTTTCTAACGAGCCCCTCATTTACAAACCTATTATCATGCGAAAGCTTAGCGAGGGCCTCGGTTGTGGCAGCCTTGATGCCAAGGTAGCCTAGGAGGGTTTTTAGCCAGTTACCCGCTTATGACAGGGTGTAGACGTTCGCGTCACGCCCCGGGGGTTGCAAAGAAGGTCCCCTTCTCCCCGTGTAGTCTGAGTGGCGCTGGCTAACACCCTCAAGTGTCAGATACAGTTGTAGTATATATAAATACCACAGAAAGTGAAGCGGAACACAGTCGCCCAGATAGCCGAATTGGTAAGGCATTCGAAGATCTAATCGAAAGGCGTGGGTTCGGTCCCCACTCTGGGCGCGTGTTTTTCTTTCTTTCTTTCTCACGTAATTAATAATAATAAATAATAATGTAACGTCAGTAACGGTAAAAAATATTCTAACCATTCCCCTATGCCTTCTTTGGTGTTGTACACTGCCGGCATTTCTTCCAGTAATTTCTAACGAGCCCCTCATTTACAAACCCTATTATCATGCGAAAGCTTAGCGAGGCCCTCGGTTCTGGTAGCCTTGATGCCAAGGTAGCAAAAGAGGGTTTCCCGGCAGTTACCCGCTTATGACAGGCTGTAGACGTTCGCGTCACGCCCCGGGGGTTGAAAAGAAGGTCCCCTTCTCCCCGTGTCGTCTGAGTGGCGCTGGCTACCACCCTCAAGCGTCAGACACAGTTGTAGTATATATAAATACCCCAGAAAGTGAAGCGGAACACAGTCGCCCAGATAGCCGAATTGGTAAGGCATTCGAGATCTAATCGAAAGGCGTGGGTTCGGTCCCCACTCTGGGCGCGTGTTTTTCTGTCTTTCTTTCTCACGTAATTAATAATAATAAATATTAATGTAACGTAACTAACAGCAAAAAATATTCTAACCATTCCCCTATGCTTCTTTGGTGTTGTAGACTGCCGGCATTTCTTCCAGTATTTTCTTACGAGCCCCTCATTTACAAACCCGATTATAATGCAAAAGCTTAGCGAGGGCCTCGGTTCTGGCAGCCTTGATGCCAAGGTAGCATAAGAGGGTTTTCGCCAGTTACCCGCTTATGACAGGCTGTAGACGTTCGCTTCACGCCCCGGGGGTTGAAAAGAAGGTCCCCTTCTCCCCGTGTAGTCTGAGTGGCGCTGGCTACCACCCGCAAGCGTCAGATACAGTTGTAGTATATATAAATACCACAGAAATAGAAGCGGAACACGGTCGCCCAGATAGCCGAATTGGTAAGGCATTCGAAGATCTAATCGAAAGGCGTGGGTTCGGTCCCCACTCTAGGCGCGTGTTTTTTTTCTTTCTTTCTCACGTAATTAATAATAATAAATATTAATGTAACGTCACTAACGGTAAAAAATATTCTAACCATTCCCCTATGCCTTGTTTGGTGTTGTACACTGCCGGCATTTCTTCCAGTATTTTCTAACGAGCCCCTCACTTACAAACCCTATTATCATGCGAAAGCTTAGCGAGGCCCTCCGTTCTGGTAGCCTTGATGCCAAGGTAGCAAAAGAGGGTTTCCCGGCAGTTACCCGCTTATGACAGGCTGTAGACGTTCGCGTCACGCCCCGGGGGTTGAAAAGAAGGTCCCCTTCTCCCCGTGTAGTCTGAGTGGCGCTGGCTACCACCCTCAAGCGTCAGACACAGTTGTAGTATATATAAATACCCCAGAAAGTGAAGCAGAACACAGTCGCCCAGATAGCCGAATTGGTAAGGCATTCGAGATGTAATCGAAAGGCGTGGGTTCGGTCCCCACTCTAGGCGCGTGTTTTTCTTTCTTTCTTTCTCACGTAATATTAATAATAAAAAATAATGTAACGTCACTAACGGTAAAAAATATTCTAACCATTCCCTTATGCCTTCTTTGGTGTTGTAGACTGCCGGCATTTCTTCCTGTATTTTCTAACAAGACCCTCATTTACAAACCCTATTATCATGCGAAAGCTTAGCGAGGGCCTCGGTTCTGGCAGCCTTGATGCCAAGGTAGCATAAGAGGGTTTCCCGTCAGTTACCCGCTTATGACAGGCTGTACACGTTCGCGTCAGGCCCCGGGGGTAGAAAAGAAGGTCCCCTTCTCCCCGTGAAGTCTGAGTGGCGCTGGCTACCACCCTCAAGCATCAGATACAGTTGTAGTATATATAAATACCCCAGAAAGTGAAGCGGAACACAGTCGTCCAGATAGCCGAATTGGTAAGGCATTCGAGATCTAATTGAAAGGCGTGGGTTTGGTCCCCACTCTCGGCGCGTGTTTTTCTTTCTTCTTTCTCACGTAATTATTAATAATAAATACCGTAATATTGTAACGTCACTAATTGTAAAAAATATTCTAACCATTCCCCTATGCCTTCTTTGTTGTTGTAGACTGCCGGCATTTCTTCCTGTATTTTCTAACGAGCCCCTCATTTACAAACAGTATTATCATGCGAAAGCTTAGCGAGGGCCTCGGTTCTGGGAGCCTTGATGCCAAGGTAGCATAAGAGGGTTTCCCGCAAGTTACCCGCTTATGACAGGCTGTAGACGTTCGCGTCACGCCCCGGGGGTTGAAAAGAAGGTCCTCTTCTCCCCGTGTAGTCTGAGTGGAGCTGTATACCACCCTCAAGCGTCAGATACAGTTGTAGTATATATAAATACCCCACAAAGTGAAGCAGAACACAGTCGCCCAGATAGCCGAATTGGTAAGGCATTCGAGATCTAATCGAAAGGCGTGGGTTCGGTCCCCACTCTGGGCGCGTGTTTTTCTTTCTTTCTTTCTCACGTAATTATAATAAAAAATAATAATGTAACATCACTAACGGTAAAAAATATTCAAACCATTCCCCTATGCTTTCTTTGGTGTTGTAGACTGCCGGCATTTCTTCCTGTTTTTTCTAACGAGCCCCTCATTTACAAACCCTATTATCATGCGAAGGCTAAGCGAGGGCCTCGGTTCTGGCAGCCTTAATGCCAAGGTAGCATAAGAGGGTTTCCCGCCAGTACCCGCTTATGACAGGCTGTACACGTTCGCGTCACGCCCCGGGGGTTGAAAAGAAGGTCCCCTTCTCCCCGTGTAGTCTGAGTGGCGCTGGCTACCACCCTCAAGCGTCAGATACAGTTGTAGTATACATAAATACCCCAGAAAATGAAGCGGAACACAGTCGCCCAGATAGCCGAAGTGGTAAGGCATTCGAGATCTAATCGAAAGGCGTTGGTTCGGTCCCCACTCTGGGAGCGTGTTTTCTTTCTTTCTCACGTAATTAATAATAATAAATAATAATGTAACGTCACTAACGGTAAAAAATATTCTAACCATTCCCCTATGCCTTCTTTGGGGTTGTAGACTGCCGGCATTTCTTCCTGTATTTTCTAACGAGCCCCTCATTTACAAACCCTATTATCATGCGAAAGCTTAGCGAGGGCCTCGGTTCTGGCAGCCTTGATGCCAAGGTAGCATAAGAGGGTTTCCCGCCAGTTACCTGCTTATGACAGGCTGTAGACGTTCGCGTCACGCCCCGGGGGTTGAAAAGAAGGTCCCCTTCTCCCCGTGTAGTCTGAGTGGCGCTGGCTACCACCCTCAAGCATCAGATACAGTTGTAGTATATATAAATACCCCAGAAAGTGAAGCGGAACACAGTCGTCCAGATAGCCGAATTGCTAAGGCATTCGAGATCTAATCGAAAGGCGTGGGTTCGGTCCCCACTCTCGGCGCGTGTTATTCTTTCTTCTTTCTCACTAAATTATTAATAATAAATACCGTAATAATGTAACGTCACTAATTGTAAAAAATATTCTAACCATTCCCCTATGCCTTCTTTGGTGTTGTAGACTGCCGGCATTTCTTCCTGTTTTTTCTAACGAGCCCCTCATTTACAAACCCTATTATCATGCGAAAGCTTAGCGAGGGCCTCGGTTCTGGCAGCCTTGATGCCAAGGTAGCATAAGAGGGTTTCCCGCCAGTACCCGATTATGACCGGATGTACACGTTCGCGTCACGGCCCGGGGGTTGAAAAGAAGGTCCCCTTCTCCCCGTGTAGTCTGAGTGGCGCTGGCTACCACCCTCAAGCGTCAGATACAGTTGTAGTATATATAAATACCCCAGAAAGTGAGCGGAACACAGTCGCCCAGATAGCCGAATTGGTAAGGCATTCGAGATCTAATCGAAAGGCGTTGGTTCGGTCCCCACTCTGGGCGCGTGTTTTTCTTTCTTTTTTTCTCACGTAATTAATAATAATAAATAATAATGTAACGTCACTAATTGTAAAAAATATTCTAACCATTCCCCTATGCCTTCTTTGTTGTTGTAGACTGCCGGCATTTCTTCCTGTATTTTCTAACGAGCCCCTCATTTACAAACCCTATTATCATGCGAAAGCTTAGCGAGGGCCTCGGTTCTGGCAGCCTTGATGCCAAGGTAGCATAAGAGGGTTTCCCGTCAGTTACCCGCTTATGACAGGCTGTACACGTTCGCTTCAGGCCCCGGGGGTAGAAAAGAAGGTCCCCTTCTCCCCGTGAAGTCTGAGTGGCGCTGGCTACCACCCTCAAGCATCAGATACAGTTGTAGTATATATAAATACCCCAGAAAGTGAAGCGGAACACAGTCGTCCAGATAGCCGAATTGCTAAGGCATTCGAGATCTAATCGAAAGGCGTGGGTTCGGTCCCCACTCTCGGCGCGTGTTATTCTTTCTTCTTTCTCACTAAATTATTAATAATAAATACCGTAATAATGTAACGTCACTAATTGTAAAAAATATTCTAACCATTCCCCTATGCCTTCTTTGGTGTTGTAGACTGCCGGCATTTCTTCCTGTTTTTTCTAACGAGCCCCTCATTTACAAACCCTATTATCATGCGAAAGCTTAGCGAGGGCCTCGGTTCTGGCAGCCTTGATGCCAAGGTAGCATAAGAGGGTTTCCCGCCAGTACCCGATTATGACCGGATGTACACGTTCGCGTCACGGCCCGGGGGTTGAAAAGAAGGTCCCCTTCTCCCCGTGTAGTCTGAGTGGCGCTGGCTACCACCCTCAAGCGTCAGATACAGTTGTAGTATATATAAATACCCCAGAAAGTGAAGCGGAACCCAGTCGCCCAGATAGCCGAATTGGTAAGGCATTCGAGATCTAATCGAAAGGCGTTGGTTCGGTCCCCACTCTGGGCGCGTGTTTTTCTTTCTTTTTTTCTCACGTAATTAATAATAATAAATAATAATGTAACGTCACTAACAGTAAAAAATATTCTAACCATTCCCTTATGCCTTCTTTGGTGTTGTAGACTACCGGCATTTCTTCCTGTATTTTCTAACGAGCCCCTCATTTACAAACCCTATTATCATGCGAAAGCTTAGCGAGGGCCTCGGTTCTGGCAGCCTTGATGCCAAGGTAGCATAAGAGGGTTTCCCGCCAGTTACCCGCTTATGACAGGCTGTAGACGTTCGCTTCACGCCCCGGGGGTTGAAAAGAAGGTCCCCTTCTCCCCGTGTAGTCTGAGTGGCGCTGGCTACCACCCTCAAGCGTCAGATACAGTTGTAGTATATATAAATACCACAGAAAGTGAAGCGGAACACAGTCGCCCAGATAGCCGAATTGGTAAGGCATTCGAGATCTAATCGAAAGGCGTGGGTTCGGTCCCCACTCTGGGCGCGTGTTTTTCTGTCTTTCTTTCTCACGCAAATAATAATAAATATTAATGTAACGTCACTAACAGTAAAAAATATTCTAACCATTCCCCTATGCCTTCTTTGGTGTTGTAGACTGCCGGCATTTCTTGCAGTATTTTCTAACGAGCCCCTCATTTACAAACCCGATTATAATGCGAAAGCTTAGCGAGGGCCTCGGTTCTGGCAGCCTTGATGCCAAGGTAGCATAAAAGGGTTTCCCGCCAGTTACCCGCTTATGACAGGCTGTAGACGTTCGCTTCACGCCCCGGGGTTTGAAAAGAAGGTCCCCTTCTCCCCGTGTAGTCTGATTGGCTCTGGCTTACACCCTCAAGCGTCAGATACAGTTGTAGTATATATAAATACCCCAGAAAGTGAAGCGGAACACAGTCGCCCAGATAGCCGAATTGGTAAGGCATTCGAGATCTAATCGAAAGGAGTGGGTTCGGTCCCCACTCTGGGCGCGTGTTTTTCTTTCTTTCTTTCTCACGTAATTAATAATAATAAATAATAATGTAACGTCACTAACGGTAAAAAATATTCTAACCATTCCCCTTTGCCTTCTTTGGTGTTGTACACTGCCGGCATTTCTTCCAGTATTTTCTAACGAGCCACTCATTTACAAACCCTTTTATCATGCGAAAGCTTAGCGAGGGCCTCGGTTCTGGCAGCCTTGATGCCAAGGTAGCAAAAGAGGGTTTCCCGGCAGATACCCGCTTATGACAGGCTGTAGACGTTCGCGTCACGCCCCGGGGGTTGAAAAGAAGGTCCTCTTCTCCCCGTGTAGTCTGAGTGGCGCTGGCTACCACCCTCAAGCGTCAGATACAGTTGTAGTATATATAAATACGCCAGATAGTGAAGCGGAACACAGTCGCCCAGATAGCCTAATTGGTAAGGCATTCGAGGTCTAATCGAAAGGCGTGGGTTCGGTCCCCACTCTGGGCGCGAGTTTTCTTTCTTTCTCACGTAATTGTAATAATAAAAAATAATGTAACGTCACTAACAGTAAAAAATATCCTAACCATTCCCCTATGCTTTCCTTGGTTTTGTAGACTGCCGGCATTTCTTCCTGTATTTTCTAACGAGCCCCTCATTTACAAACCCTATTATCATGCGAAAGCTTAGCGAGGGCCTCGGTTCTGGCAGCCTTGATGCCAAGGTAGCATAAGAGGGTTTCCCGTCAGTTACCCGCTTATGACAGGCTGTACACGTTCGCGTCAGGCCCCGGGGGTAGAAAAGAAGGTCCCCTTCTCCCCGTGAAGTCTGAGTGGCGCTGGCTACCACCCTCAAGCATCAGATACAGTTGTAGTATATATAAATACCCCAGAAAGTGAAGCGGAACACAGTCGTCCAGATAGCCGAATTGGTAAGGCATTCGAGATCTAATTGAAAGGCGTGGGTTCGGTCCCCACTCTCGGCGCGTGTTTTTCTTTCTTCTTTCTCACGTAATTATTAATAATAAATACCGTAATATTGTAACGTCACAAATTGTAAAAAATATTCTAACCATTCCCCTATGCCTTCTTTGTTGTTGTAGACTGCCGGCATTTCTTCCTGTATTTTCTAACGAGCCCCTCATTTACAAACAGTATTATCATGCGAAAGCTTAGCGAGGGCCTCGGTTCTGGGAGCCTTGATACCAAGGTAGCATAAGAGGGTTTCCCGCCAGTTACCCGCTTATGACAGGCTGTAGACATTCGCGTCACGCCCCGGGGGTTGAAAAGAAGGTCCTCTTCTCCCCGTGTAGTCTGAGTGGAGCTGTATACCCCCCTCAAGCGTCAGATACAGTTGTAGTATATATAAATACCCCACAAAGTGAAGCGGAACACAGTCGCCCAGATAGCCGAATTGGTAAGGCATTCGAGATCTAATCGAAAGGCGTGGGTCCGGTCCCCACTCTGGCGGCGTGTTTTTCTTTCTTTCTTTCTCACGTAATTATAATAATAAATAATAATGTAACATCACTAACGGTAAAAAATATTCAAACCATTCCCCTATGCTTTCTTTGGTGTTGTAGACTGCCGGCATTTCTTCCTGTATTTTCTAACGAGCCCCTCATTTACAAACCCTATTATCATGCGAAAGCTTAGCGAGGGCCTCGGTTCTGGCAGCCTTGATGCCAAGGTAGCATAAGAGGGTTTCCCGCCAGTACCCGCTTATGACAGGCTGTACACGTTCGCGTCACGCCCCGGGGGTTGAAAAGAAGGTCCCCTTCTCCCCGTGTAGTCTGAGTGGCGCTGGCTACCACCCTCAAGCGTCAGATACAGTTGTAGTATATATAAATACCCCAGAAAATGAAGCGGAACACAGTCGCCCAGATAGCCGAATTGGTAAGGCATTCGAGATCTAATCGAAAGGCGTTGGTTCGGTCCCCACTCTGGGAGCGTGTTTTTCTTTCTTTCTCACGTAATTAATAATAATAAATAATATTATAACGTCACTAACGGTAAAAAATATTCTAACCATTCCCCTATGCCTTCTTTGGTGTTGTAGACTGCCGGCATTTCTTCCTGTATTTTCTAACGAGCCCCTCATTTACAAACCCTATTATCATGCGAAAGCTTAGCGAGGGCCTCGGTTCTGGCAGCCTTGATGCCAAGGTAGCATAAGAGGGTTTCCCGCCAGTTACCCGCTTATGACAGGCTGTAGACATTCGCGTCACGCCCCGGGGGTTGAAAAGAAGGTCCCCTTCTCCCCGTGTAGTCTGAGTGGCGCTGGCTACCACCCTCAAGCATCAGATACAGTTGTAGTATATATAAATACCCCAGAAAGTGAAGCGGAACACAGTCGTCCAGATAGCCGAATTGCTAAGGCATTCGAGATCTAATCGAAAGGCGTGGGTTCGGTCCCCACTCTCGGCGCGTGTTTTTCTTTCTTCTTTCTCACGTAATTATTAATAATAAATAATAATGTAACGTCACTAATTGTAAAAAATATTCTAACCATTCCCCTATGCCTTCTTTGTTGTTGTAGACTGCTGGCATTTCTTCCTGTATTTTCTAACGAGCCCCTCATTTACAAACCCTATTATCATGCGAAAGCTTAGCGAGGGCCTCGGTTCTGGCAGCCTGGATGCCAAGGTAGCATAAGAGGGTTTCCCGCCGGTTACCCGCTTATGACAGGCTGTAGCCGTTCGCGTCACGCCCCGGGGGTTGAAAAGAAGGTCCTCTTCTCCCCGTGTAGTCTGAGTGGCGCTGTATACCACCCTCAAGCGTCAGATACAGTTGTAGTATATATAAATACCCCAGAAAGTGAAGCAGAACACAGTCGCCCAGATAGCCGAATTGGTAAGGCATTCGAGATCTAATCGAAAGGCGTGGGTTCGGTCCCCACTATGGGCGCATGTTTTTCTTTCTTTCTTTCTGACGTAATTATAATAATAAATAATAATGTAGCATCACTAACGGTAAAAAATATTCAAACCATTCCCCTATGCCTTCTTTGGTGTTGTAGACTGCCGGCATTTCTTCCTGTATTTTCTAACGAGCCCCTCATTTACAAACCCTATTATCATGCGAAAGCTTAGCGAGGGCCTCGGTTCTGGCAGCCTTGATGCCAAGGTAGCATAAGAGGGTTTCCCGCAAGTACTCGCTTATGACCGGATGTACAGGTTCGCGTCACGCCCCGGGGGTTGAAAAGAAGGTCCCCTTCTCCCCGTGTAGTCTGAGTGGCGCTGGCTACCACCCTCAAGCGTCAGATACAGTTGTAGTATATATAAATACCCCAGAAAGTGAAGCGGAACACAGTCGCCCAGATAGCCGAATTGGTAAGGCATTCGAGATCTAATCGAAAGGCGTTGGTTCGGTCCCCACTCTGGGCGCGTTTTTCTTTCTTTTTTTCTCACGTAATTAATAATAATAAATAATAATGTAACGTCACTAACGGAAAAAAATATTCTAACCATTCCCGTATGCCTTCTTTGGTGTTGTAGACTGCCGGCATTTCTTCCTGTATTTTCTAAAGAGCCCCTCATTTACAAACCCTATTATCATGCGAAAGCTTAGCGAGGGCCTCGGTTCTGGCAGCCTTGATGCCAAGGTAGCATAAGAGGGTTTCCCGTCAGTTACCCGCTTATGACAGGCTGTACACGTTCGCGTCAGGCCCCGGGGGTAGAAAAGAAGGTCCCCTTCTCCCCGTGAAGTCTGAGTGGCGCTGGCTACCACCCTCAAGCATCAGATACAGTTGTAGTATATATAAATACCCCAGAAAGTGAAGCGGAACACAGTCGTCCAGATAGCCGAATTGGTAAGGCATTCGAGATTTTATCGAAAGGCGTGGGTTCGGTCCCCACTCTCGGCGCGTGTTTTTCTTTCTTCTTTCTCACGTAATTATTAATAATAAATACCGTAATAATGTAACGTCACTAATTGTAAAAAATATTCTAACCATTCCCCTATGCCTTCTTTGGTGTTGTAGACTGCCGGCATTTCTTCCTGTTTTTTCTAACGAGCCCCTCATTTACAAACAGTATTATCATGCGAAAGCTTAGCGAGGGCCTCGGGTCTGGCAGCCTTGATGCCAAGGTAGCATAAGAGGGTTTCCCGCCAGTTACCCGCTTATGACAGGCTGTAGACGTTCGCGTCACGCCCCGGGGGTTGAAAAGAAGGTCCCCTTCTCCCCGTGTAGACTGAGTGGCGCTGGCTACCACCCTGAAGCATCAGATACAGTTGTAGTATATATAAATACCCCAGAAAGTGAAGCGGAACACATTCGTCCAGATAGCCGAATTGCTAAGGCATTCGAGATCTAATCGAAAGGCGTGGGTTCGGTCCCCACTGTCGGCGCTTGTTTTTCTTTCTTCTTTCTCACGTAATTATTAATAATAAATAATAATGTAACGTCACTAATTGTAAAAAATATTCTAACCATTCCCCTATGCCTTCTTTGTTGTTGTAGACTGCTGGCATTTCTTCCTGTATTTTTTAACGAGCCCCTCATTTACAAACCCTATTATCATGCGAAAGCTTAGCGAGGGCCTCGGTTCTGGCAGCCTGGATGCCAAGGTAGCATAAGAGGGTTTCCCGCCAGTTACCCGCTTATGACAGGCTGTAGCCGTTCGCGTCACGCCCCGGGGGTTGAAAAGAAGGTCCTCTTCTCCCCGTGTAGTCTGAGTGGCGCTGTATACCACCCTCAAGCGTCAGATACAGTTGTAGTATATATAAATACCCCAGAAAGTGAAGCAGAACACAGTCGCCCAGATAGCCGAATTGGTAAGGCATTCGAGATCTAATCGAAAGGCGTGGGTTCGGTCCCCACTCTGGGCGCGTGTTTTTCTTTCTTTCTTTCTCACGTAATTATTAATAATAAATAATAATGTAACGTCACTAATTGTAAAAAATATTCTAACCATTCAACTATGCCTTCTTTGTTGTTGTAGACTGCTGGCATTTCTTCCTGTATTTTCTAACGAGCCCCTCATTTACAAACCCTATTATCATGCGAAAGCTTAGCGAGGGCCTCGGTTCTGGCAGCCTGGATGCCAAGGTAGCATAAGAGGGTTTCCCGCCAGTTACCCGCTTATGACAGGCTGTAGCCGTTCGCGTCACGCCCCGGGGGTTGAAAAGAAGGTCCTCTTCTCCCCGTGTAGTCTGAGTGGCGCTGTATACCACCCTCAAGCGTCAGATACAGTTGTAGTATATATAAATACCACAGAAAGTGAAGCGGAACACAGTCGCCCAGATAGCCGAATTGGTAAGGCATTCGAGATCTAATCGAAAGGCGTGGGTTCGGTCCCCACTCTAGGCGCGTGTTTTTCTTTCTTTCTTTCTCACGTAATTATTAATAATAAATAATAATGTAACGTCACTAACGGTAAAAATATTCTAACCATTCCCCTATGCCTTCTTTGGTGTTGTAGACTGCCGGCATTTCTTCCTGTATTTTCTAATGAGCCCCTTATTTACAAACCCTATTATCATGCGAAAGCTTAGCGAGGGCCTCGGTTCTGGCAGCCTTGTTGCCAAGGAAGCATAAGGGGGTTTCCAGCCAGTTACCCGCTTATGACAGGCTGTAGACGTTTGCGTCACTCCCCGGGGGTTGAAAAGAATGTCCACTTCTCCCCGTGTAGTCTGAGTGGCGCTGGCTAACACCATCAAGCGTCAGATACAGTTGTAGTATATATAAATACCCCAGAAAGTGAAGTGGAACACAGTCGCCCAGATAGCCGAATTGGTAAGGCATTCGAGATCTAATCGAAAGTCGTGGGTTCGGTCCCCACTCTGGGCGCGTGTTTTTCTTTCTTTCTTTCTCACGTAATTAATAATAATAAATTATAACGTAACGTCACTAACGGTAAAAAATATTCTAACTATTCCGCTATGCCTTCTCTGGTGTTGTACACTGCCGGCATTTCTTCCAGTATTTTCTAATGAGCCCCTCATTTACAAACCCTATTATCATGCGAAAGCTTAGCGAGGGCCTCGGTTCTGGCAGCCTTGATGCCAAGGTAGCAAAACAGGGTTTCCCGGCAGTTACCCGCTTATGACAGGCTGTAGACGTTCGCGTCACGCCCCGGGGGTTGAAAAGAAGGTCCTCTTCTCCCCGTGTAGTCTGAGTGACGCTGGCTACCACCCTCAAGCGTGAGACACAGTTGTAGTATATATAAATACCCCAGATAGCGAAGCGGAACACAGTCGCCCAGATAGCCGAATTTGTAAGGCATTCGAGATGTAATCGAAAGGCGTGGGTTCGGTCCCCACTCTGGGCGCGTGCTTTTTCTTTCTTTCTTAATAATGTAACGTCACTAATGGTAAAAAATATTCTAACCATTCCCCTATGCCTTCTTTGGTGTTGTAGACTGCCGGCATTTCTTCCAGTATTTTCTAACGAGCCCCACATTTACAAACCCTATTATAATGCGAAAGCTTAGCGAGGGCCTCGGTTCTGGCAGCCTTGATGCCAAGGTAGCATAAGAGGGTTTCCCACCAGTTACCCGCTTATGACAGGCTGTAGACGTTCGCGTCACGCCCCGGGGGTTGAAAAGAAGGTCCACTTCTCCCCGTGTAGTCTGAGTGGCGCTGGCTAACACCCTCAAGCGTCAGATACAGTTGTAGTAATTATAAATACCCCAGAAAGTGAAGCGGAACACAGTCGCCCAGATAGCCAAATTGGTAAGGCATTCGAGATCTAATCGAAAGGCGTGGGTTCGGTCCCCACTCTGGGCGCGTGTTTTTCTTTCTTTCTTTCTCACGTAATAATAATAATAAATAATAATGTAACGTCACTAACGGTAAAAAATATTCTAACCATTCCCCTATGCCTTCTTTGGTGTTGTACACTGCCGGCATTTCTTCCAGTATTTTCTAATGAGCCCCTCATTTACAAACCCTATTATCATGCGAAAGCTTAGCGAGGGCCTCGGTTCTGGCAGCCTTGATGCCAAGGTAGCAAAACAGGGTTTCCCGGCAGTTACCCGCTTATGACAGGCTGTAGACGTTCGCGTCACGCCCCGGGGGTTGAAAAGAAGGTCCTCTTCTCCCCGTGTAGTCTGAGTGACGCTGGCTACCACCCTCAAGCGTGAGACACAGTTGTAGTATATATAAATACCCCAGATAGTGAAGCGGAACACAGTCGCCAAGATAGCCGAATTGGTAAGGCATTCGAGGTCTAATCGAAAGGCGTGGGTTCGGTCCCCACTCTGGGCGCGTGTTTTCTTTCTTTCTCACGTAATTATAATAATAAATAATATTGTAACGTCACTAACAGTAAAAAATATCCTAACCATTCCCCTATTCTTTCCTTGGTGTTGTAGACTGCCGGCATTTCTTCCTGTATTTTCTAACGAGCCCCTCATTTACAAACCCTATTATCATGCGAAAGCTTAGCGAGGGCCTCGGTTCTGGAAGCCTTGATGCCAAGGTAGCATAAGAGGGTTTCCCGTCAGTTACCCGCTTATGACAGGCTGTACACGTTCGGGTCAGGCCCCGGGGGTAGAAAAGAAGGTCCCCTTCTCCCCGTGAAGTCTGAGTGGCGCTGGCTACCACCCTCAAGCATCAGATACAGTTGTAGTATATATAAATACCCCAGAAAGTGAAGCGGAACACAGTCGTCCAGATAGCCGAATTGGTAAGGCATTCGAGATCTAATCGAAAGGCGTTGGTTCGGTCCCCACTCTGGGCGCGTGTTTTTCTTTTTCTTTCTTTCTTTCTCACGTAATTAATAATAATAAATAATAATGTAACGTCACTAACGGTAAAAATATTCTAACCATTCCCCTATGCCTTCTTTGGTGTTGTAGACTGCCGGCATTTCTTCCTGTATTTTCTAACGAGCCCCTCATTTACAAACCCTATTATCATGCGAAAGCTTAGCGAGGGCCTCGGTTCTGGCAGCCTTGATGCCAAGGTAGCATAAGAGGGTTTCCCGCCAGTTACCCGCTTATGACAGGCTGTAGACGTTCGCGTCACGCCCCGGGGGTTGAAAAGAAGGTCCCCTTCTCCCCGTGTAGTCTGAGTGGCGCTGGCTCCCACCCTCAAGCGTCAGACACAGTTGTAGTATATATTAGTACCCCAGAAAGTGAAGCGGAACACAGTCGCCCAGATAGCCGAATTGGTAAGGCATTCGAGATGTAATCGAAAGGCGTGGGTTCGGTCCCCACTCTGGGCACGTGTTTTTCTTTCTTTCTTAATAATATAACGTCACTAATGGTAAAAATATTCTAACCATTCCCCTATGCCTTCTTTGGTGTTGTAGACTGCAGGCATGTCTTCCTGTATTTTCTAACGAGCCCCTCATTTACAAACCCTATTATCATGCGAAAGCTTAGCGAGGGCCTCGGTTCTGGCAGCATTGATGCCAAGGTAGCAAAAGAGGGTTTCCCGGCAGTTACCCGCTTATGACAGGCTGTAGACGTTCGCGTCACGCCCCAGGGGTTGAAAAGAAGGTCCCCTTCTCCCCTTGTAGTCTTAGTGGCGCTGGCTACCACTCTCAAGCGTCAGATACAGTTGTAGAATATATAAATACCCCAGAAAGTGAAGCGGAACACAGTCGCCCAGATAGCCGAATTGGTAAGGCATTCGAGATGTAATCGAAAGGCGTGGGTTCGGTCCCCACTCTGGGCGCGTGTTTTTCTTTCTTTCTTTCTCACGTATTATTAATAATAAATAATAATGTAACGTCACTAACGGTAAAAAATATTCTAACCATACCCCTATGCCTTCTTTGGTGTTGTAGACTGCCGGCATGTCTTCCTGTATTTTCTAACGAGCCCCTCATTTACAAACCCTATTATCATGCGAAAGCTTAGCGAGGGCCTCGGTTCTGGCAGCCTTGATGCCAAGGTAGCATAAGAGGGTTTCCCGCCACTTACCCGCTTATGACAGGCTGTAGACGTTCGCGTCACGCCCCGGGGGTTGAAAAGAAGGTCCTCTTCTCCCCGTGTAGTCTGAGTGGCGCTGGCTACCACCCTCAAGCGTCAGATACAGTTGTAGTATATATAAATACCCCAGATAGTGAAGCGGAACACAGTCGCCCAGATAGCCGAATTGTTAAGGCATTCGAGGTCTAATCGAAAGGCGTGGGTTCGGTCCCCACTCTGGGCGCGTGTTTTCTTTCTTTCTCAAGTAATTAATATAATAAATGATAATGTAACGTCACTAACGGTAAAAAATATTCTAACCATTCCCCTATGCCTTCCTTGGTGTTGTAGACTGCCGGCATTTCTTCCTGTATTTTCTAACGAGCCCCTCATTTACAAACCCTATTATCATGCGAAAGCTTAGCGAGGGCCTCGGTTCTGGCAGCCTTGATGCCAAGGTAGCATAAGAGTATTTCCCCCCAGTTACCCGCTTATGACAGGCTGTACACGTTCGCGTCACGCCCCGGGGGTTGGAAAAGAAGGTCCCCTTCTCCCCGTGTAGTCTGAGTGGCGCTGGCTACCACCCTCAAGCGTCAGATACAGTTGTATATATAAATACCCCAGAAAGTGAAGCGGAACACAGTCGCCCAGATAGCCGAATTGGTAAGGCATTCGATAGCTAATCGAAAGGCGTGGGTTCGGTCCCCACTCTGGGCGCGTGTTTTTCTTTCTTTCTTTCTCACGTAATTAATAATATTAAATAATAATGTAACGTCACTAACGGTAAAAAATATTCTAACCATTCCCCTATGCCTTCTTTGGTGTTGTACACTGCCGGCATTTCTTCCAGTATTTTCTAACGAGCCCCTCATTTACAAACCCTATTATCATGCGAAAGCTTAGCGAGGGCCTCGCTTCTGGCAGCCTTGATGCCAAGGTAGCAAAACAGGGTTTCCCGGCAGTTACCCGCTTATGACAGGCTGTAGACGTTCGCGTCACGCCCCGGGGGTTTAAAAGAAGGTCCTCTTCTCCCCGTGTAGTCTGAGTGACGCTGGCTACCACCCTCAAGCGTGACCCACAGTTGTAGTATATATAAATACATCAGATAGTGAAGCGGAACACAGTCGCCAAGATAGCCGAATTGGTAAGGCATTCGAGGTCTAATCGAAAGGCGTGGGTTCGGTCCCCACTCTGGGCGCGTGTTTTCTTTCTTTCTCACGTATTTATAATAATAAATAATATTGTAACGTCACTAACAGTAAAAAATATCCTAACCATTCCCCTATCCTTTCCTTGGTGTTGTAGACTGCCGGCATTTCTTCCTGTATTTTCTAACGAGCCCCTCATTACAAACCCTATTATCATGCGAAAGCTTAGCGAGGGCCTCGGTTCTGGCAGCCTTGATGCCAAGGTAGCATAAGAGGGTTTCCCGTCAGTTACCCGCTTATGACAGGCTGTACACGTTCGCGTCAGGCCCCGGGGGTAGAAAAGAAGGTCCCCTTCTCCCCGTGAAGTCTGAGTGGCGCTGGCTACCACCCTCAAGCATCAGATACAGTTGTAGTATATATAAATACCCCAGAAAGTGAAGCGGAACACAGTCGTCCAGATAGCCGAATTGGTAAGGCATTCGAGATCTAATCGAAAGGCGTGGGTTCGGTCCCCACTCTGGGCGCGTGTTTTTCTTTCTTTCTTTCTCACGTAATTATTAATAATAAAAAATAATGTAACGTCACTAACGGTAAAAAATATTCTAACCATTCCCCTATGCCTTCTTTGGTGTTGTAGACTGCCGGCATTTCTTCCAGTATTTTCTAACGAGCCCCTCATTTACAAACCCTAATATAATGCGAAAGCTTAGCGAGGGCCTCGGTTCTGGCAGCCTTGATGCCAAGGTAGCATAAGAGGGTTTCCCGCCAGTTACCCGCTTATGACAGGCTGTAGACGTTCGCTTCACGCCCCGGGGGTTGAAAAGAAGGTCCCTTTCTCCCCGTGTAGTCTGAGTGGCACGGGCTACCACTCTCAAGCGTCAGATACAGTTGTAGTATATATAAATACCACAGAAAGTGAAGCGGAACACAGTCGCCCAGATAGCCGAATTGGTAAGGCATTCGAGATCAAATCGAAAGGCGTGGGTTCGGTCCCCACTCTGGGCGCGTGTTTTTCTTTCTTTCTTTCTCACGTAATTATAATAATAAATAATAATGTAACATCACTAACGGTAAAAATATTCTAACCATTCCCCTATGCCTTCTTTGCTGTTGTTAGACTGCCGGCATTTCTTCCTGTATTTTCTAACGAGCCCCTCATTTACAAACCCTATTATCATGCGAAAGCTTAGCGAGGGCCTCGGTTCTGGCAGCCTTGATGCCAAAGTAGCATAAGAGGGTTTCCCGCCAGTTACCCGCTTATGACAGGCTGTAGACGTTCGCGTCACGCCCCGGGGTTGAAAAGAAGGTCCCCTTCTCCCCCTGTAGTCTGAGTGGCGCTGGCTACCACCCTCAAGCGTCAGATACAGTTGTAGTATATTTAAATACCCCAGAACGCGAAGCGGAACATAGTCGCCCAGATAGCCGAATTGGTAAGGCATTCGAGATCTAATCGAAAAGCGTGGGATCGGTCCCCACTCTGGGCGCGTGTTTTTCTTTCTTTCTTTCTCACGTAATTAATAATAATAAATAATAATGTAACGTCACTAACGGTAAAAAATATTCTAACCATTCCCCTATGCCTTCTTTGGTGTTGTAGACTGCCGGCATTTCTTCCTGTATTTTCTAACGAGCCCCTCATTTACAAACCTATTATCATGCGAAAGCTTAGCGAGGGCCTCGGTTCTGGCAGCCTTGATGCCAAGGTAGCATAAGAGGGTTTCTCGCCAGTTACCCGCTTATGACAGGGTGTAGACGTTCGCGTCACGCCCCGGGGGTTGCAAAGAAGGTCCCCTTCTCCCCGTGTAGTCTGAGTGGCGCTGGCTATCACCCTCAAGCGTCAGATACAGTTGTAGTATATATAAATACCCCAGAAAGTGAAGCGGAACACAGTCGCTCAGATAGCCGAATTGGTAAGGCATTCGAGATGTAATCGAAAGGCGTGGGTTCGGTCCCCACTCTGGGCGCGTGTTTTTCTTTCTTTCTTAATATTGTAACGTCACTAATGGTAAAAAATATTCTAACCATTCCCCTATGCCTTCTTTGGTGTTGTAGACTGCCGGCATTTCTTCCAGTATTTTCTAACGAGCCCCTCATTTACAAACCTTTTATAATGCGAAAGCTTAGCGAGGGCCTCGGTTCTGGCAGCCTTGATGCCAAGGTAGCATAAGAGGGTTTCCCGCCAGTTACCCACATATGACAGGCTGTAGACGTTCGCGTCACGCCCCGGGGGTTGAAAAGAAGGTCCCCTTCTCCCCGTGTTGTCTGAGTGGCGCTGGCTACCACCCTCAAGCGTCAGATACAGTTGTAGTATATCTAAATACCCCAGAAAGTGAAGCGGAACATAGTCGCCCAGATAGCCGAATTGGTACGGCATTCGAGATCTAATCGAAAGGCGTGGGTTCGGTCCCCACTCTGGGCGCGTGTTTTTCTTTCTTTCTCACGTAATTAATAATAATAAATAATAATGTAACGTCACTAACGGTAAAAAATATTCTAACCATTCCCCTATGCCTTCTGTGGTTTTTTAGACTGCCGGCATTTCTTCCTGTATTTTGTAACGAGCCCCTCATTTACAAACCCTATTATCATGCGAAAGCTTAGCGAGGGCCTCGGTTCTGGCAGCCTTGATGCCAAGGTAGCATAAGAGGGTTTCCCGCCAGTTACCCGCTTATGACAGGCTGTAGACGTCCGCGTCACGCCCCGGGGGTTGAAAAGAAGGTCGTCTTCTCCCCGTGTAGTCTGAGTGGCGCTGGCTACCACCCTCAAGCGTCAGATACAGTTGTAGTATATATAAATACCCCAGATAGTGAAGCGGAACACAGTCGCCCAGATAGCCGAATTGGTAAGGCATTCGAGGTCTAATCGAAAGGCTTGGGTTCGGTCCCCACTCTGGGCGCGTGTTTTCTTTCTTTCTCACGTAATTAATAATATTAAATAATAATGTAACGTCACTAACGGTAAAAAATATTCTAACCATTCCCCTATGCCTTCCTTGGTGTTGTAGACTGCCGGCATTTCTTCCTGTATTTTCTAACGAGCCCCTCATTTACAAACCCTATTATCATGCGAAAGCTTAGCGAGGGCCTCGGTTCTGGCAGCCTTGATGCCAAGGTAGCATAAGAGGGTTTCCCGCCAGTTACCCGCTTATGACAGGCTGTAGACGTTCGCGTCACGCCCCGGGGGTTGAAAAGAAGGTCCCCTTCTCCCCGTGTAGTCTGAGTGGCGCTGGCTCCCACCCTCAAGCGTCAGACACAGTTGTAGTATATATAAATACCCCAGAAAGTGAAGCAGAACACAGTCGCCCAGATAGCCGAATTGGTAAGGCATTCGAGATGTAATCGAAAGGCGTGGGTTCGGTCCCCACTCTGGGCACGTGTTTTTCTTTCTTTCTTAATAATATAACGTCACTAATGGTAAAAATATTCTAACCATTCCCCTATGCCTTCTTTGGTGTTGTAGACTGCCGGCATGTCTTCCTGTATTTTCTAACGAGCCCCTCATTTACAAACCCTATTATCATGCGAAAGCTTAGCGAGGGCCTCGGTTCTGGCAGCATTGATGCCAAGGTAGCAAAAGAGGGTTTCCCGGCAGTTACCCGCTTATGACAGGCTGTAGACGTTCGCGTCACGCCCCAGGGGTTGAAAAGAAGGTCCCCTTCTCCGCTTGTAGTCTTAGTGGCGCTGGCTACCACCCTCAAGCGTCAGATACAGTTGTAGTATATATAAATACCCCAGATAGTGAAGCGGAACACAGTCGCCCAGATAGCCGAATTGGTAAGGCATTCGAGGTCTAATCGAAAGGCGTGGGTTCGGTCCCCACTCTGGGCGCGTGTTTTTCTTTCTTTCTTTCTCACGTATTATTAATAATAAATAATAATGTAACGTCACTAACGGTAAAAAATATTCTAACCATACCCCTATGCCTTCTTTGGTGTTGTCGACTGCCGGCATGTCTTCCTGTATTTTCTAACGAGCCCCTCATTTACAAACCCTATTATCATGCGAAAGCTTAGCGAGGGCCTCGGTTCTGGCAGCCTTGATGCCAAGGTAGCATAAGAGGGTTTCCCGCCAGTTACCCGCTTATGACAGGCTGTAGACGTTCTCGTCACGCCCCGGGGGTTGAAAAGAAGGTCCTCTTCTCCCCGTGTAGTCTGAGTGGCGCTGGCTACCACCCTCAAGCGTCAGATACAGTTGTAGTATATATAAATACCCCAGATAGTGAAGCGGAACACAGTCGCCCAGATAGCCGAATTGGTAAGGCATTCGAGGTCTAATCGAAAGGCGTGGGTTCGGTCCCCACTCTGGGCGCGTGTTTTCTTTCTTTCTCAAGTAATTAATATAATAAATGATAATGTAACGTCACTAACGGTAAAAAATATTCTAACCATTCCCCTATGCCTTCCTTGGTGTTGTAGACTGCCGGCATTTCTTCCTGTATTTTCTAACGAGCCCCTCATTTACAAACCCTATTATCATGCGAAAGCTTAGCGAGGGCCTCGGTTCTGGCAGCCTTGATGCCAAGGTAGCATAAGAGGGTTTCCCGCCAGTTACCCGCTTATGACAGGCTGTACACGTTCGCGTCACGCCCCGGGGGTTGGAAAAGAAGGTCCCCTTCTCCCCGTGTAGTCTGAGTGGCGCTGGCTACCACCCTCAAGCGTCAGATACAGTTGTATATATAAATACCCCAGAAAGTGAAGCGGAACACAGTCGCCCAGATAGCCGAATTGGTAAGGCATTCGATATCTAATCGAAAGGCGTGGGTTCGGTCCCCACTCTGGGCGCGTGTTTTTCTTTCTTTCTTTCTCACGTAATTAATAATAATAAATAATAATGTAACGTCACTAACGGTAAAAAATATTCTAACCATTCCCCTATGCCTTCTTTGGTGTTGTACACTGCCGGCATTTCTTCCAGTATTTTCTAACGAGCCCCTCATTTACAAACCCTATTATCATGCGAAAGCTTAGCGAGGGCCTCGGTTCTGGCAGCCTTGATGCCAAGGTAGCAAAACAGGGTTTCCCGGCAGTTACCCGCTTATGACAGGCTGTAGACGTTCGCGTCACGCCCCGGGGGTTGAAAAGAAGGTCCTCTTCTCCCCGTGTAGTCTGAGTGACGCTGGCTACCACCCTCAAGCGTGACCCACACTTGTAGTATATATAAATACCCCAGATAGTGAAGCGGAACACAGTCGCCAAGATAGCCGAATTGGTAAGGCATTCGAGGTCTAATCGAAAGGCGTGGGTTCGGTCCCCACTCTGGGCGCGTGTTTTCTTTCTTTCTCACGTAATTATAATAATAAATAATATTGTAACGTCACTAACAGTAAAAAATATCCTAACCATTCCCCTATCCTTTCCTTGGTGTTGTAGACTGCCGGCATTTCTTCCTTATTTTCTAACGAGCCCCTCATTTACAAACCCTATTATCATGCGAAAGCTTAGCGAGGGCCTCGGTTCTGGCAGCCTTGATGCCAAGGTAGCATAAGAGGGTTTCCCGTCAGTTACCCGCTTATGACAGGCTGTACACGTTCGCGTCAGGCCCCGGGGGTAGAAAAGAAGGTCCCCTTCTCCCCGTGAAGTCTGACTGGCGCTGGCTACCACCCTCAAGCATCAGATACAGTTGTAGTATATATAAATACCCCAGAAAGTGAAGCGGAACACAGTCGTCCAGATAGCCGAATTGGTAAGGCATTCGAGATCTAATCGAAAGGCGTTGGTTCGGTCCCCACTCTGGGCGCGTGTTTTTCTTTTTCTTTCTTTCTTTCTCACGTAATTAATAATAATAAATAATAATGTAACGTCACTAACGGTAAAAATATTCTAACCATTCCCCTATGCCTTCTTTGGTGTTGTACACTGCCGGCATTTCTTCCAGTATTTTCTAACGAGCCCCTCATTTACAAACCCTATTATCATGCGAAAGCTTAGCGAGGGCCTCGCTTCTGGCAGCCTTGATGCCAAGGTAGCAAAACAGGGTTTCCCGGCAGTTACCCGCTTATGACAGGCTGTAGACGTTCGCGTCACGCCCCGGGGGTTGAAAAGAAGGTCCTCTTCTCCCCGTGTAGTCTGAGTGACGCTGGCTACCACCCTCAAGCGTGACCCACAGTTGTAGTATATATAAATACATCAGATAGTGAAGCGGAACACAGTCGCCAAGATAGCCGAATTGGTAAGGCATTCGAGGTCTAATCGAAAGGTGTGGGTTCGGTCCCCACTCTGGGCGCGTGTTTTCTATCTTTCTCACGTATTTATAATAATAAATAATATTGTAACGTCACTAACAGTAAAAAATATCCTAACCATTCCCCTATCCTTTCCTTGGTGTTGTAGACTGCCGGCATTTCTTCCTGTATTTTCTAACGAGCCCCTCATTTACAAACCCTATTATCATGCGAAAGCTTAGCGAGGGCCTCGGTTCTGGCAGCCTTGATGCCAAGGTAGCATAAGAGGGTTTCCCGTCAGTTACCCGCTTATGACAGGCTGTACACGTTCGCGTCAGGCCCCGGGGGTAGAAAAGAAGGTCCCCTTCTCCCCGTGAAGTCTGAGTGGCGCTGGCTACCACCCTCAAGCATCAGATACAGTTGTAGTATATATAAATACCCCAGAAAGTGAAGCGGAACACAGTCGTCCAGATAGCCGAATTGGTAAGGCATTCGAGATCTAATCGAAAGGCGTGGGTTCGGTCCCCACTCTGGGCGCGTGTTTTTCTTTCTTTTTTTCTCACGTAATTAATAATAATAAATAATAATGTAACGTCACTAACGGTAAAAAATGTTCTAACCATTCCCCTATGCCTTCTTTGGTGTTGTAGACTGCCGGCATTTCTTCCAGTATTTTCTAACGAGCCCCTCATTTACAAACCCTGTTATAATGCGAAAGCTTAGCGAGGGCCTCGGTTCTGGCAGCCTTGATGCCAAGGTAGCATAAGAGGGTTTCCCGCCAGTTACCCGCTTATGACAGGCTGTAGACGTTCGCTTCACGCCCCGGGGGTTGAAAAGAAGGTCCCCTTCTCCCCGTGTAGTCTGAGTGGCGCTGGCTACCACCCTCAAGCTTCAGATACAGTTGTAGTATATATAAATACCACAGAAAGTGAAGCGGAACACAGTCGCCCAGATAGCCGAATAGGTAAGGCATTCGAGATCTAATCGAAAGGCGTGGGTTCGGTCCCCACTCTAGGCGCGTGTTTTTCTTTCTTTCTTTCTCACGTAATTATTAATAATAAAAAATAATGTAACGTCACTAACGGTAAAAAATATTCTAACCATTCCCCTATGCCTTCTTTGGTGTTGTAGACTGCCGGCATTTCTTCCAGTATTTTCTAACGAGCCCCTCATTTACAAACCCTAATATAATGCGAAAGCTTAGCGAGGGCCTCGGTTCTGGCAGCCTTGATGCCAAGGTAGCATAAGAGGGTTTCCCGCCAGTTACCCGCTTATGACAGGCTGTAGACGTTCGCTTCACGCCCCGGGGGTTGAAAAGAAGGTCCCTTTCTCCCCGTGTAGTCTGAGTGGCACGGGCTACCACTCTCAAGCGTCAGATACAGTTGTAGTATATATAAATACCACAGAAAGTGAAGCGGAACACAGTCGCCCAGATAGCCGAATTGGTAAGGCATTCGAGATCAAATCGAAAGGCGTGGGTTCGGTCCCCACTCTGGGCGCGTGTTTTTCTTTCTTTCTTTCTCACGTAATTATAATAATAAATAATAATGTAACATCACTAACGGTAAAAATATTCTAACCATTCCCCTATGCCTTCTTTGCTGTTGTTAGACTGCCGGCATTTCTTCCTGTATTTTCTAACGAGCCCCTCATTTACAAACCCTATTATCATGCGAAAGCTTAGCGAGGGCCTCGGTTCTGGCAGCCTTGATGCCAAGGTAGCATAAGAGGGTTTCCCGCCAGTTACCCGCTTATGACAGGCTGTAGACGTTCGCGTCACGCCCCGGGGTTGAAAAGAAGGTCCCCTTCTCCCCCTGTAGTCTGAGTGGCGCTGGCTACCACCCTCAAGCGTCAGATACAGTTGTAGTATATTTAAATACCCCAGAACGCGAAGCGGAACATAGTCGCCCAGATAGCCGAATTGGTAAGGCATTCGAGATCTAATCGAAAGGCGTGGGATCGGTCCCCACTCTGGGCGCGTGTTTTTCTTTCTTTCTTTCTCACGTAATTAATAATAATAAATAATAATGTAACGTCACTAACGGTAAAAAATATTCTAACCATTCCCCTATGCCTTCTTTGGTGTTGTAGACTGCCGGCATTTCTTCCTGTATTTTCTAACGAGCCCCTCATTTACAAACCTATTATCATGCGAAAGCTTAGCGAGGGCCTCGGTTCTGGCAGCCTTGATGCCAAGGTAGCATAAGAGGGTTTCTCGCCAGTTACCCGCTTATGACAGGGTGTAGACGTTCGCGTCACGCCCCGGGGGTTGCAAAGAAGGTCCCCTTCTCCCCGTGTAGTCTGAGTGGCGCTGGCTATCACCCTCAAGCGTCAGATACAGTTGTAGTATATATAAATACCCCAGAAAGTGAAGCGGAACACAGTCGCTCAGATAGCCGAATTGGTAAGGCATTCGAGATGTAATCGAAAGGCGTGGGTTCGGTCCCCACTCTGGGCGCGTGTTTTTCTTTCTTTCTTAATATTGTAACGTCACTAATGGTAAAAAATATTCTAACCATTCCCCTATGCCTTCTTTGGTGTTGTAGACTGCCGGCATTTCTTCCAGTATTTTCTAACGAGCCCCTCATTTACAAACCTTTTATAATGCGAAAGCTTAGCGAGGGCCTCGGTTCTGGCAGCCTTGATGCCAAGGTAGCATAAGAGGGTTTCCCGCCAGTTACCCACATATGACAGGCTGTAGACGTTCGCGTCACGCCCCGGGGGTTGAAAAGAAGGTCCCCTTCTCCCCGTGTTGTCTGAGTGGCGCTGGCTACCACCCTCAAGAGTCAGATACAGTTGTAGTATATCTAAATACCCCAGAAAGTGAAGCGGAACATAGTCGCCCAGATAGCCGAATTGGTACGGCATTCGAGATCTAATCGAAAGGCGTGGGTTCGGTCCCCACTCTGGGCGCGTGTTTTTCTTTCTTTCTCACGTAATTAATAATAATAAATAATAATGTAACGTCACTAACGGTAAAAAATATTCTAACCATTCCCCTATGCCTTCTGTGGTTTTTTAGACTGCCGGCATTTCTTCCTGTATTTTGTAACGAGCCCCTCATTTACAAACCCTATTATCATGCGAAAGCTTAGCGAGGGCCTCGGTTCTGGCAGCCTTGATGCCAAGGTAGCATAAGAGGGTTTCCCGCCAGTTACCCGCTTATGACAGGCTGTAGACGTCCGCGTCACGCCCCGGGGGTTGAAAAGAAGGTCGTCTTCTCCCCGTGTAGTCTGAGTGGCGCTGGCTACCACCCTCAAGCGTCAGATACAGTTGTAGTATATATAAATACCCCAGATAGTGAAGCGGAACACAGTCGCCCAGATAGCCGAATTGGTAAGGCATTCGAGGTCTAATCGAAAGGCTTGGGTTCGGTCCCCACTCTGGGCGCGTGTTTTCTTTCTTTCTCACGTAATTAATAATATTAAATAATAATGTAACGTCACTAACGGTAAAAAATATTCTAACCATTCCCCTATGCCTTCCTTGGTGTTGTAGACTGCCGGCATTTCTTCCTGTATTTTCTAACGAGCCCCTCATTTACAAACCCTATTATCATGCGAAAGCTTAGCGAGGGCCTCGGTTCTGGCAGCCTTGATGCCAAGGTAGCATAAGAGGGTTTCCCGCCAGTTACCCGCTTATGACAGGCTGTAGACGTTCGCGTCACGCCCCGGGGGTTGAAAAGAAGGTCCCCTTCTCCCCGTGTAGTCTGAGTGGCGCTGGCTCCCACCCTCAAGCGTCAGACACAGTTGTAGTATATATAAATACCCCAGAAAGTGAAGCGGAACACAGTCGCCCAGATAGCCGAATTGGTAAGGCATTCGAGATGTAATCGAAAGGCGTGGGTTCGGTCCCCACTCTGGGCACGTGTTTTTCTTTCTTTCTTAATAATATAACGTCACTAATGGTAAAAATATTCTAACCATTCCCCTATGCCTTCTTTGGTGTTGTAGACTGCCGGCATGTCTTCCTGTATTTTCTAACGAGCCCCTCATTTACAAACCCTATTATCATGCGAAAGCTTAGCGAGGGCCTCGGTTCTGGCAGCATTGATGCCAAGGTAGCAAAAGAGGGTTTCCCGGCAGTTACCCGCTTATGACAGGCTGTAGACGTTCGCGTCACGCCCCAGGGGTTGAAAAGAAGGTCCCCTTCTCCCCTTGTAGTCTTAGTGGCGCTGGCTACCACTCTCAAGCGTCAGATACAGTTGTAGAATATATAAATACCCCAGAAAGTGAAGCGGAACACAGTCGCCCAGATAGCCGAATTGGTAAGGCATTCGAGATGTAATCGAAAGGCGTGGGTTCGATCCCCACTCTGGGCGCGTGTTTTTCTTTCTTTCTTTCTCACGTATTCTTAATAATAAATAATAATGTAACGTCACTAACGGTAAAAAATATTCTAACCATACCCCTATGCCTTCTTTGGTGTTGTCGACTGCCGGCATGTCTTCCTGTATTTTCTAACGAGCCCCTCATTTACAAACCCTATTATCATGCGAAAGCTTAGCGAGGGCCTCGGTTCTGGCAGCCTTGATGCCAAGGTAGCATAAGAGGGTTTCCCGCCAGTTACCCGCTTATGACAGGCTGTAGACGTTCTCGTCACGCCCCGGGGGTTGAAAAGAAGGTCCTCTTCTCCCCGTGTAGTCTGAGTGGCGCTGGCTACCACCCTCAAGCGTCAGATACAGTTGTAGTATATATAAATACCCCAGATAGTGAAGCGGAACACAGTCGCCCAGATAGCCGAATTGGTAAGGCATTCGAGGTCTAATCGAAAGGCGTGGGTTCGGTCCCCACTCTGGGCGCGTGTTTTCTTTCTTTCTCAAGTAATTAATATAATAAATGATAATGTAACGTCACTAACGGTAAAAAATATTCTAACCATTCCCCTATGCCTTCCTTGGTGTTGTAGACTGCCGGCATTTCTTCCTGTATTTTCTAACGAGCCCCTCATTTACAAACCCTATTATCATGCGAAAGCTTAGCGAGGGCCTCGGTTCTGGCAGCCTTGATGCCAAGGTAGCATAAGAGGGTTTCCCGCCAGTTACCCGCTTATGACAGGCTGTACACGTTCGCGTCACGCCCCGGGGGTTGGAAAAGAAGGTCCCCTTCTCCCCGTGTAGTCTGAGTGGCGCTGGCTACCACCCTCAAGCGTCAGATACAGTTGTATATATAAATACCCCAGAAAGTGAAGCGGAACACAGTCGCCCAGATAGCCGAATTGGTAAGGCATTCGATATCTAATCGAAAGGCGTGGGTTCGGTCCCCACTCTGGGCGCGTGTTTTTCTTTCTTTCTTTCTCACGTAATTAATAATAATAAATAATAATGTAACGTCACTAACGGTAAAAAATATTCTAACCATTCCCCTATGCCTTCTTTGGTGTTGTACACTGCCGGCATTTCTTCCAGTATTTTCTAACGAGCCCCTCATTTACAAACCCTATTATCATGCGAAAGCTTAGCGAGGGCCTCGGTTCTGGCAGCCTTGATGCCAAGGTAGCAAAACAGGGTTTCCCGGCAGTTACCCGCTTATGACAGGCTGTAGACGTTCGCGTCACGCCCCGGGGGTTGAAAAGAAGGTCCTCTTCTCCCCGTGTAGTCTGAGTGACGCTGGCTACCACCCTCAAGCGTGACCCACAGTTGTAGTATATATAAATACCCCAGATAGTGAAGCGGAACACAGTCGCCAAGATAGCCGAATTGGTAAGGCATTCGAGGTCTAATCGAAAGGCGTGGGTTCGGTCCCCACTCTGGGCGCGTGTTTTCTTTCTTTCTCACGTAATTATAATAATAAATAATATTGTAACGTCACTAACAGTAAAAAATATCCTAACCATTCCCCTATCCTTTCCTTGGTGTTGTAGACTGCCGGCATTTCTTCCTGTATTTTCTAACGAGCCCCTCATTTACAAACCCTATTATCATGCGAAAGCTTAGCGAGGGCCTCGGTTCTGGCAGCCTTGATGCCAAGGTAGCATAAGAGGGTTTCCCGTCAGTTACCCGCTTATGACAGGCTGTACACGTTCGCGTCAGGCCCCGGGGGTAGAAAAGAAGGTCCCCTTCTCCCCGTGAAGTCTGACTGGCGCTGGCTACCACCCTCAAGCATCAGATACAGTTGTAGTATATATAAATACCCCAGAAAGTGAAGCGGAACACAGTCGTCCAGATAGCCGAATTGGTAAGGCATTCGAGATCTAATCGAAAGGCGTTGGTTCGGTCCCCACTCTGGGCGCGTGTTTTTCTTTTTCTTTCTTTCTTTCTCACGTAATTAATAATAATAAATAATAATGTAACGTCACTAACGGTAAAAATATTCTAACCATTCCCCTATGCCTTCTTTGGTGTTGTAGACTGCCGGCATTTCTTCCTGTATTTTCTAACGAGCCCCTCATTTACAAACCCTATTATCATGCGAAAGCTTAGCGAGGGCCTCGGTTCTGGCAGCCTTGATGCCAAGGTAGCATAAGAGGGTTTCCCGCCAGTTACCCGCTTATGACAGGCTGTAGACGTTCGCGTCACGCCCCGGGGGTTGAAAAGAAGGTCCCCTTCTCCCCGTGTAGTCTGAGTGGCGCTCGCTCCCACCCTCAAGCGTCAGACACAGTTGTAGTATATATAAATACCCCAGAAAGTGAAGCGGAACACAGTCGCCCAGATAGCCGAATTGGTAAGGCATTCGAGATGTAATCGAAAGGCGTGGGTTCGGTCCCCACTCTGGGCACGTGTTTTTCTTTCTTTCTTAATAATATAACGTCACTAATGGTAAAAATATTCTAACCATTCCCCTATGCCTTCTTTGGTGTTGTAGACTGCCGGCATGTCTTCCTGTATTTTCTAACGAGCCCCTCATTTACAAACCCTATTATCATGCGAAAGCTTAGCGAGGGCCTCGGTTCTGGCAGCATTGATGCCAAGGTAGCAAAAGAGGGTTTCCCGGCAGTTACCCGCTTATGACAGGCTGTAGACGTTCGCGTCACGCCCCAGGGGTTGAAAAGAAGGTCCCCTTCTCCCCTTGTAGTCTTAGTGGCGCTGGCTACCACTCTCAAGCGTCAGATACAGTTGTAGAATATATAAATACCCCAGAAAGTGAAGCGGAACACAGTCGCCCAGATAGCCGAATTGGTAAGGCATTCGAGATGTAATCGAAAGGCGTGGGTTCGGTCCCCACTCTGGGCGCGTGTTTTTCTTTCTTTCTTTCTCACGTATTATTAATAATAAATAATAATGTAACGTCCCTAACGGTAAAAAATATTCTAACCATACCCCTATGCCTTCTTTGGTGTTGTAGACTGCCGGCATGTCTTCCTGTATTTTCTAACGAGCCCCTCATTTACAAACCCTATTATCATGCGAAAGCTTAGCGAGGGCCTCGGTTCTGGCAGCCTTGATGCCAAGGTAGCATAAGAGGGTTTCCCGCCAGTTACCCGCTTATGACAGGCTGTAGACGTTCGCGTCACGCCCCGGGGGTTGAAAAGAAGGTCCTCTTCTCCCCGTGTAGTCTGAGTGGCGCTGGCTACCACCCTCAAGCGTCAGATACAGTTGTAGTATATATAAATACCCCAGATAGTGAAGCGGAACACAGTCGCCCAGATAGCCGAATTGGTAAGGCATTCGAGGTCTAATCGAAAGGCGTGGGTTCGGTCCCCATTCTGGGCGCGTGTTTTCTTTCTTTCTCAAGTAATTAATATAATAAATGATAATGTAACGTCACTAACGGTAAAAAATATTCTAACCATTCCCCTATGCCTTCCTTGGTGTTGTAGACTGCCGGCATTTCTTCCTGTATTTTCTAACGAGCCCCTCATTTACAAACCCTATTATCATGCGAAAGCTTAGCGAGGGCCTCGGTTCTGGCAGCCTTGATGCCAAGGTAGCATAAGAGGGTTTCCCGCCAGTTACCCGCTTATGACAGGCTGTACACGTTCGCGTCACGCCCCGGGGGTTGGAAAAGAAGGTCCCCTTCTCTCGTGTAGTCTGAGTGGCGCTGGCTACCACCCTCAAGCGTTAGATACAGTTGTATATATAAATACCCCAGAAAGTGAAGCGGAACACAGTCGCCCAGATAGCCGAATTGGTAAGGCATTCGATATCTAATCGAAAGGCGTGGGTTCGGTCCCCACTCTGGGCGCGTGTTTTTCTTTCTTTTTTTCTCACGTAATTAATAATAATAAATAATAATGTAACGTCACTAACGGTAAAAAATGTTGTAACCATTCCCCTATGCCTTCTTTGGTGTTGTAGACTGCCGGCATTTCTTCCAGTATTTTCTAACGAGCCCCTCATTTACAAACCCTGTTATAATGCGAAAGCTTAGCGAGGGCCTCGGTTCTGGCAGCCTTGATGCCAAGGTAGCATAAGAGGGTTTCCCGCCAGTTACCCGCTTATGACAGGCTGTAGACGTTCGCTTCACGCCCCGGGGGTTGAAAAGAAGGTCCCCTTCTCCCCGTGTAGTCTGAGTGGCGCTGGCTACCACCCTCAAGCTTCAGATACAGTTGTAGTATATATAAATACCACAGAAAGTGAAGCGGAACACAGTCGCCCAGATAGCCGAATAGGTAAGGCATTGGAGATCTAATCGAAAGGCGTGGGTTCGGTCCCCACTCTAGGCGCGTGTTTTTCTTTCTTTCTTTCTCACGTAATTATTAATAATAAAAAATAATGTAACGTCACTAACGGTAAAAAATATTCTAACCATTCCCCTATGCCTTCTTTAGTGTTGTAGACTGCCGGCAGTTCTTCCAGTATTTTCTAACGAGCCCCTCATTTACAAACCCTAATATAATGCGAAAGCTTAGCGAGGGCCTCGGTTCTGGCAGCCTTGATGCCAAGGTAGCATGAGAGGGTTTCCCGCCAGTTACCCGCTTATGACAGGCTGTAGACGTTCGCTTCACGCCCCGGGGGTTGAAAAGAAGGTCCCTTTCTCCCCGTGTAGTCTGAGTGGCACGGGCTACCACCCTCAAGCGTCAGATACAGTTGTAGTATATATAAATACCACAGAAAGTGAAGTGGAACACAGTCGCCCAGATAGCCGAATTGGTAAGGCATTCGAGATCTAATCGAAAGGCGTGGGTTCGGTCCCCACTCTGGGCGCGTGTTTTTCTTTCTTTCTTTCTCACGTAATTATAATGATAAATAATAATGTAACGTCACTAACGGTAAAAATATTCTAACCATTCCCCTATGCCTTCTTTGCTGTTGTTAGACTGCCGGCATTTCTTCCTGTATTTTCTAACGAGCCCCTCATTTACAAACCCTATTATCATGCGAAAGCTTAGCGAGGGCCTCGGTTCTGGCAGCCTTGATGCCAAGGTAGCATAAGAGGGTTTCCCGCCAGTTACCCGCTTATGACAGGCTGTAGACGTTCGCGTCACGCCCCGGGGATGAAAAGAAGGTCCCCTTCTCCCCCTGTAGTCTGAGTGGCGCTGGCTACCACCCTCAAGCGTCAGATACAGTTGTAGTATATTTAAATACCCCAGAACGCGAAGCGGAACATAGTCGCCCAGATAGCCGAATTGGTAAGGCATTCGAGATCTAATCGAAAGGCGTGGGATCGGTCCCCACTCTGGGCGCGTGTTTTTCTTTCTTTCTTTCCCACGTAATTAATAATAATAAATAATAATGTAACGTCACTAACGGTAAAAAATATTCTAACCATTCCCCTATGCCTTCTTTGGTGTTGTAGACTGCCGGCATTTCTTCCTGTATTTTCTAACGAGCCCCTCATTTACAAACCTATTATCATGCGAAAGCTTAGCGAGGGCCTCGGTTCTGGCAGCCTTGATGCCAAGGTAGCATAAGAGGGTTTCTCGCCAGTTACCCGCTTATGACAGGGTGTAGACGTTCGCGTCACGCCCCGGGGGTTGCAAAGAAGGTCCCCTTCTCCCCGTGTAGTCTGAGTGGCGCTGGCTATCACCCTCAAGCGTCAGATACAGTTGTAGTATATATAAATACCCCAGAAAGTGAAGCGGAACATAGTCGCCCAGATAGCCGAATTGGTACGGCATTCGAGGTCTAATCGAAAGGCGTGGGTTCGGTCCCCACTCTGGGCGCGTGTTTTTCTTTCTTTCTCACGTAATTAATAATAATAAATAATAATGTAACGTCACTAACGGTAAAAAATATTCTAACCATTCCCCTATGCCTTCTGTGGTTTTTTAGACTGCCGGCATTTCTTCCTGTATTTTCTAACGAGCCCCTCATTTACAAACCCTATTATCATGCGAAAGCTTAGCGAGGGCCTCGGTTCTGGCAGCCTTGATGCCAAGGTAGCATAAGAGGGTTTCCCGCCAGTTACCCGCTTATGACAGGCTGTAGACGTCCGCGTCACGCCCCGGGGGATGAAAAGAAGGTCGTCTTCTCCCCGTGTTGTCTGAGTGGCGCTGGCTACCACCCTCAAGCGTCAGATACAGTTGTAGTATATATAAATACCCCAGATAGTGAAGCGGAACACAGTCGCCCAGATAGCCGAATTGGTAAGGCATTCGAGGTCTAATCGAAAGGCTTGGGTTCGGTCCCCACTCTGGGTGCGTGTTTTCTTTCTTTCTCACGTAATTAATAATATTAAATAATAATGTAACGTCACTAACGGTAAAAAATATTCTAACCATTCCCCTATGCCTTCCTTGGTGTTGTAGACTGCCGGCATTTCTTCCTGTATTTTCTAACGAGCCCCTCATTTACAAACCCTATTATAATGAGAAAGCTTAGCGAGGGCCTCAGTTCTGGCAGCCTTGATGCCAAGGTAGCATAAGAGGGTTTCCTGCCAGTTACCCGCTTATGACAGGCTGTAGACGTTCGCGTCACGCCCCGGGGGTTGAAAAGAAGGTCCCCTTCTTTCCGTGTAATCTGAGTGGCGCTGGCTACCACCCTCAAGCGTCAGATACAGTTGTAGTATATATAAATACCCTAGAAAGTGAAGCGGAACACAGTCGCCCAGATAGCCGAATGGGTAAGGCATTCGAGATGTAATCGAAAGGCATGGGTTCGGTCCCCCTCTGGGCGCGTGTTTTTCTTTTTCTTTCTCACGTAATTAATAATAATAAATAATAATGTAACGTCACTAACGGTAAAAAATATTCTAACCATTCCCCTATGCCTTCTTTGGTGTTGTAGACTGCCGGCATTTCTTCCTGTATTTTCTAACGAGCCCCTCATTTACAAACCTATTATCATGCGAAAGCTTAGCGAGGGCCTCGGTTCTGAAAGCCTTGATGCCAAGGTAGCATAAGTAGGTTTCCCGCCAGTTACCCGCTTATGACAGGCTGTAGACGTTCGCGTCACGCCCCGGGGGTTGAAAGAAGGTCCCCTTCTCCCCGTGTAGTCTGAGTGGCGCTGGCTACCACCCTCAAGCGTCAGACACAGTTGTAGTATATATAAATACCCCAGAAAGTGAAGCGGAACACAGTCGCCCAGATAGCCGAATTGGTAAGGCATTCGAGATGTAATCGAAAGGCGTGGGTTCGGTCCCCACTCTGGGCACGTGTTTTTCTTTCTTCCTAATAATGTAACGTCACTAATGGTAAAAATATTCTAACCATTCCCCTATGCCTTCTTTGGTGTTGTAGACTGCCGGCATGTCTTCCTGTATTTTCTAATGAGCCCCTCATTTACAAACCCTATTATCATGCGAAAGCTTAGCGAGGGCCTCGGTTCTGGCAGCATTGATGCCAAGGTAGCAAAAGAGGGTTTCCCGGCAGTTACCCGCTTATGACAGGGTGTAGACGTTCGCGTCACGACCCAGGGGTTGAAAAGAAGGTCCCCTTCTCCCCTTGTAGTCTTAGTGGCGCTGGCTACCACTCTCAAGCGTCAGATACAGTTGTAGAATATATAAATACCCCAGAAAGTGAAGCGGAACACAGTCGCCCAGATAGCCGAATTGGTAAGGCATTCGAGATGTAATCGAAAGGCGTGGGTTCGGTCCCCACTCTGGGCGCGTGTTTTTCTTTCTTTCTCACGTAATTATTAATAATAAATAATAATGTAACGTCACTAACGGTAAAAAATATTCTAACCATAACCCTATGCCTTCTTTGGGGTTGTAGACTGCCGGCATGTCTTCCTGTATTTTCTAACGAGCCCCTCATTTACAAACCCTATTATCATGCGAAAGCTTAGCGAGGGCCTCGGTTCTGGCAGCCTTGATGCCAAGGTAGCATAAGAGGGTTTCCCGCCAGTTACCCGCTTATGACAGGCTGTAGACGTTCGCGTCACGCCCCGGGGGTTGAAAAGAAGGTCCTCTTCTCCCCGTGTAGTCTGAGTGGCGCTGGCTACCACCCTCAAGCGTCAGATACAGTTGTAGTATATATAAATACCCCAGATAGTGAAGCGGAACACAGTCGCCCAGATAGCCGAATTGGTAAGGCATTCGAGGTCTAATCGAAAGGCGTAGGTTCGGTCCCCACTCTGGGCGCGTGTTTTCTTTCTTTCTCAAGTAATTAATATAATAAATGATAATGTAACGTCACTAACGATAAAAAATATTCTAACCATTCCCCTATGCCTTCCTTGGTGTTGTAGACTGCCGGCATTTCTTCCTGTATTTTCTAACGAGCCCCTCATTTACAAACCCTATTATCATGCGAAAGCTTAGCGAGCGCCTCGGTTCTGGCAGCCTTGATGCCAAGGTAGCATAAGAGGGTTTCCCGCCAGTTACCTGCTTATGACAGGCTGTACACGTTCGCGTCACGCCCCGGGGGTTGGAAAAGAAGGTCCCCTTCTCCCCGTGTAGTCTGAGTGGCGCTGGCTACCACCCTCAAGCGTCAGATACAGTTGTATATATAAATACCCCAGAAAGTGAAGCGGAACACAGTCGCCCAGATAGCCGAATTGGTAAGGCATTCGATATCTAATCGAAAGGCGTGGGTTCGATCCCCACTCTGGGCGCGTGTTTTTCTTTCTTTTTTTCTCACGTAATTAATAATAATAAATAATAATGTAACGTCACTAACGGTAAAAAATGTTCTAACCATTCCCCTATGCCTTCTTTGGTGTTGTAGACTGCCGGCATTTCTTCCAGTATTTTCTAACGAGCCCCTCATTTACAAACCCTGTTATAATGCGAAAGCTTAGCGAGGGCCTCGGTTCTGGCAGCCTTGATGCCAAGGTAGCATAAGAGGGTTTCCCACCAGTTACCCGCTTATGACAGGCTGTAGACGTTCGCTTCACGCCCCGGGGGTTGAAAAGAAGGCCCCTTCTCCCCGTGTAGTCTGAGTGGCGCTGGCTACCACCCTCAAGCTTCAGATACAGTTGAAGTATATATAAATACCACAGAAAGTGAAGCGGAACACAGTCGCCCAGATAGCCGAATTGGTAAGGCATTCGAGATCTAATCGAAAGGCGTGGGTTCGGTCCCCACTCTAGGCGCGTGCTTTTCTTTCTTTCTTTCTCACGTAATTATTAATAAAAAAAATAATGTAACGTCACTAACGGTAAAAAATATTCTAACCATTCCCCTATGTCTTCTTTGGTGTTGTAGACTGCTGGCATTTCTTCCAGTATTTTCTAACGAGCCCCTCATTTACAAACCCTAATATAATGCGAAAGCTTAGCGAGGGCCTCGGTTCTGGCAGCCTTGATGCCAAGGTAGCATAAGAGGGTTTCCCGCCAGTTACCCGCTTATGACAGGCTGTAGACGTTCGCTTCACGCCCCGGGGGTTGAAAAGAAGGTCCCCTTCTCCCCGTGTAGTCTGAGTGGCGCTGGCTACCACCCTCAAGCTTCAGATACAGTTGTAGTATATATAAATACCACAGAAAGTGAAGCGGAACACAGTCGCCCAGATAGCCGAATAGGTAAGGCATTCGAGATCTAATCGAAAGGCGTGGGTTCGGTCCCCACTCTAGGCGCGTGTTTTTCTTTATTTCTTTCTCACGTAATTATTAATAATAAAAAATAATGTAACGTCACTAACGGTAAAAAATATTCTAACCATTCCCCTATGCCTTCTTTGGTGTTGTAGACTGCCGGCATTTCTTCCAGTATTTTCTAACGAGCCCCTCATTTACAAACCCTAATATAATGCGAAAGCTTAGCGAGGGCCTCGGTTCTGGCAGCCTTGATGCCAAGGTAGCATAAGAGGGTTTCCCGCCAGTTACCTGCTTATGACAGGCTGTAGACGTTCGCTTCACGCCCCGGGGGTTGAAAAGAAGGTCCCTTTCTCCCCGTGTAGTCTGAGTGGCACGGGCTACCACCCTCAAGCGTCAGATACAGTTGTAGTATATATAAATACCACAGAAAGTGAAGTGGAACACAGTCGCCCAGATAGCCGAATTGGTAAGGCATTCGAGATCTAATCGAAAGGCGTGGGTTCGGTCCCCACTCTGGGCGCGTGTTTTTCTTTCTTTCTTTCTCACGTAATTATAATAATAAATAATAATGTAACGTCACTAACGGTAAAAATATTCTAACCATTCCCCTATGCCTTCTTTGCTGTTGTTAGACTGCCGGCATTTCTTCCTGTATTTTCTAACGAGCCCCTCATTTACAAACCCTATTATCATGCGAAAGCTTAGCGAGGGCCTCGGTTCTGGCAGCCTTGATGCCAAGGTAGCATAAGAGGGTTTCCCGCCAGTTACCCGCTTATGACAGGCTGTAGACGTTCGCGTCACGCCCCGGGGATGAAAAGAAGGTCCCCTTCTCCCCCTGTAGTCTGAGTGGCGCTGGCTACCACCCTCAAGCGTCAGATACAGTTGTAGTATATATAAATACCCCAGATAGTGAAGCGGAACACAGTCGCCCAGATAGCCGAATTGGTAAGGCATTCGAGGTCTAATCGAAAGGCGTAGGTTCGGTCCCCACTCTGGGCGCGTGTTTTCTTTCTTTCTCAAGTAATTAATATAATAAATGATAATGTAACGTCACTAACGATAAAAAATATTCTAACCATTCCCCTATGCCTTCCTTGGTGTTGTAGACTGCCGGCATTTCTTCCTGTATTTTCTAACGAGCCCCTCATTTACAAACCCTATTATCATGCGAAAGCTTAGCGAGGGCCTCGGTTCTGGCAGCCTTGATGCCAAGGTAGCATAAGAGGGTTTCCCGCCAGTTACCTGCTTATGACAGGCTGTACACGTTCGCGTCACGCCCCGGGGGTTGGAAAAGAAGGTCCCCTTCTCCCCGTGTAGTCTGAGTGGCGCTGGCTACCACCCTCAAGCGTCAGATACAGATGTATATATAAATACCCCAGAAAGTGAAGCGGAACACAGTCGCCCAGATAGCCGAATTGGTAAGGCATTCGATATCTAATCGAAAGGCGTGGGTTCGATCCCCACTCTGGGCGCGTGTTTTTCTTTCTTTTTTTCTCACGTAATTAATAATAATAAATAATAATGTAACGTCACTAACGGTAAAAAATGTTCTAACCATTCCCCTATGCCTTCTTTGGTGTTGTAGACTGCCGGCATTTCTTCCAGTATTTTCTAACGAGCACCTCATTTACAAACCCTGTTATAATGCGAAAGCTTAGCGAGGGCCTCGGTTCTGGCAGCCTTGATGCCAAGGTAGCATAAGAGGGTTTCCCACCAGTTACCCGCTTATGACAGGCTGTAGACGTTCGCCTCACGCCCCGGGGGTTGAAAAGAAGGCCCCTTCTCCCCGTGTAGTCTGAGTGGCGCTGGCTACCACCCTCAAGCTTCAGATACAGTTGAAGTATATATAAATACCACAGAAAGTGAAGCGGAACACAGTCGCCCAGATAGCCGAATTGGTAAGGCATTCGAGATCTAATCGAAAGGCGTGGGTTCGGTCCCCACTCTAGGCGCGTGCTTTTCTTTCTTTCTTTCTCACGTAATTATTAATAAAAAAAATAATGTAACGTCACTAACGGTAAAAAATATTCTAACCATTCCCCTATGTCTTCTTTGGTGTTGTAGACTGCTGGCATTTCTTCCAGTATTTTCTAACGAGCCCCTCATTTACAAACCCTAATATAATGCGAAAGCTTAGCGAGGGCCTCGGTTCTGGCAGCCTTGATGCCAAGGTAGCATAAGAGGGTTTCCCGCCAGTTACCCGCTTATGACAGGCTGTAGACGTTCGCTTCACGCCCCGGGGGTTGAAAAGAAGGTCCCCTTCTCCCCGTGTAGTCTGAGTGGCGCTGGCTACCACCCTCAAGCTTCAGATACAGTTGTAGTATATATAAATACCACAGAAAGTGAAGCGGAACACAGTCGCCCAGATAGCCGAATAGGTAAGGCATTCGAGATCTAATCGAAAGGCGTGGGTTCGGTCCCCACTCTAGGCGCGTTTTTTTCTTTCTTTCTTTCTCACGTAATTATTAATAATAAAAAATAATGTAACGTCACTAACGGTAAAAAATATTCTAACCATTCCCCTATGCCTTCTTTGGTGTTGTAGACTGCCGGCATTTCTTCCAGTATTTTCTAACGAGCCCCTCATTTACAAACCCTAATATAATGCGAAAGCTTAGCGAGGGCCTCGGTTCTGGCAGCCTTGATGCCAAGGTAGCATAAGAGGGTTTCCCGCCAGTTACCCGCTTATGACAGGCTGTAGACGTTCGCTTCACGCCCCGGGGGTTGAAAAGAAGGTCCCTTTCTCCCCGTGTAGTCTGAGTGGCACGGGCTACCACCCTCAAGCGTCAGATACAGTTGTAGTATATATAAATACCACAGAAAGTGAAGTGGAACACAGTCGCCCAGATAGCCGAATTGGTAAGGCATTCGAGATCTAATCGAAAGGCGTGGGTTCGGTCCCCACTCTGGGCGCGTGTTTTTCTTTCTTTCTTTCTCACGTAATTATAATAATAAATAATAATGTAACGTCACTAACGGTAAAAATATTCTAACCATTCCCCTATGCCTTCTTTGCTGTTGTTAGACTGCCGGCATTTCTTCCTGTATTTTCTAACGAGCAGCTCATTTACAAACCCTATTATCATGCGAAAGCTTAGCGAGGGCCTCGGTTCTGGCAGCATTGATGCCAAGGTAGCAAAAGAGGGTTTCCCGGCAGTTACCCGCTTATGACAGGCTGTAGACGTTCGCGTCACGACCCAGGGGTTGAAAAGAAGGTCCCCTTCTCCCCTTGTAGTCTTAGTGGCGCTGGCTACCACCCTCAAGCGTCAGATACAGTTGTAGTATATATAAATACCCCAGATAGTGAAGCGGAACACAGTCGCCCAGATAGCCGAATTGGTAAGGCATTCGAGGTCTAATCGAAAGGCGTGGGTTCGGTCCCCACTCTGGGCGCGTGTTTTCTTTCTTTCTCAAGTAATTAATATAATAAATGATAATGTAACGTCACTAACGATAAAAAATATTCTAACCATTCCCCTATGCCTTCCTTGGTGTTGTAGACTGCCGGCATTTCTTCCTGTATTTTCTAACGAGCCCCTCATTTACAAACCCTATTATCATGCGAAAGCTTAGCGAGGGCCTCGGTTCTGGCAGCCTTGATGCCAAGGTAGCATAAGAGGGTTTCCCGCCAGTTACCTGCTTATGACAGGCTGTACACGTTCGCGTCACGCCCCGGGGGTTGGAAAAGAAGGTCCCCTTCTCCCCGTGTAGTCTGAGTGGCGCTGGCTACCACCCTCAAGCGTCAGATACAGTTGTATATATAAATACCCCAGAAAGTGAAGCGGAACACAGTCGCCCAGATAGCCGAATTGGTAAGGCATTCGATATCTAATCGAAAGGCGTGGGTTCGATCCCCACTCTGGGCGCGTGTTTTTCTTTCTTTTTTTCTCACGTAATTAATAATAATAAATAATAATGTAACGTCACTAACGGTAGAAAATGTTCTAACCATTCCCCTATGCCTTCTTTATTGTTGTAGACTGCCGGCATTTCTTCCAGTATTTTCTAACGAGCCCCTCATTTACAAACCCTGTTATAATGCGAAAGCTTAGCGAGGGCCTCGGTTCTGGCAGCCTTGATGCCAAGGTAGCATAATAGGGTTTCCCACCAGTTACCCGCTTATGACAGGCTGTAGACGTTCGCTTCACGCCCCGGGGGTTGAAAAGAAGGTCTCCTTCTCCCCGTGTAGTCTGAGTGGCGCTGGCTATCCACCCTCAAGCTTCAGATACAGTTGTAGTATATATAAATACCACAGAAAGTGAAGCGGAACACAGTCGCCCAGATAGCCGAATTGGTAAGGCATTCGAGATCTAATCGAAAGGCGTGGGTTCGGTCCCCACTCTAGGCGCGTGTTTTTCTTTCTTTCTTTCTCACGTAATTATTAATAAAAAAAATAATGTAACGTCACTAACGGTAAAAAATATTCTAACCATTCCCCTATGTCTTCTTTGGTGTTGTAGACTGCTGGCATTTCTTCCAGTATTTTCTAACGAGCCCCTCATTTACAAACCCGATTATAATGCGAAAGCTTAGCGAGGGCCTCGGTTCTGGCAGCCTTGATGCCAAGGTAGCATAAGAGGGTTTCCTGCCAGTTACCCGCTTATGACCGGCTGTAGACGTTCGCGTCACGCCCCGGGGGTTGAAAAGAAGGTCCCCTTCTTTCCGTGTAATCTGAGTGGCGCTGGCTACCACCCTCAAGCGTCAGATACAGTTGTAGTATATATAAATACCACAGAAAGTGAAGCGGAACACAGTCGCCCAGATAGCCGAATTGGTAAGGCATTCGAGATCTAATCGAAAGGCGTGGGTTTGGTCCCTACTCTGGGCGCGTGTTTTTCTTTCTTTATCTCTCACGTAATTAATAATAATAAATAATAATGTAACGTCACTAACGGTAAAAAATATTCTAACCATTCCCCTATGCCTTCTTTGGTGTTGTAGACTGCCGGCATTTCTTCCTGTATTTTCTAACGAGCCCCTCATTTACAAACCAATTATCATGCGAAAGCTTAGCGAGGGCCTCGGTTCTGGCAGCCTTGATGCCAAGGTAGCATAAGAGGGTTTCTCGCCAGTTACCCGCTTATGACAGGGTGTAGACGTTCGCGTCACGCCCCGGGGGTTGAAAAGAAGGTCCCCTTCTCCCCGTGTAGTCTGAATGGCGCTGGCTATCACTCTCAAGCGTCAGATACAGTTGTAGTATATATAAATACCCCAGAAAGTGAAGCGGAACACAGTCGCCCAGATAGCCGAATTGGTAAGGCATTCGAGATGTAATCGAAAGGCGTGGGTTCGGTCCCCACTCTGGGCGCGTGTTTTTCTTTCTTTCTTAATAATGTAACGTCACTAATGGTAAAATATATTCTAACCATTCCCCTATGCCTTCTTTGGTGTTGTAGACTGCCGGCATTTCTTCCAGTATTTTCTAACGAGCCCCTTATTTACAAACCCTATTATAATGGGAAAGCTTAGCGAGGGCCTCGGTTCTGGCAGCCTTGATGCCAAGGTAGCATAAGAGGGTTTCCTGCCAGTTACCCGCTTATGACAGGCTGTAGACGTTCGCGTCACGCCCCGGGGGTTGAAAAGAAGGTCCCCTTCTCCCCGTGTAGTCTGAGTGGCGCTGTCTACCACCCTCAAGCGTCAGATACAGTTGAAGTATATCTAAATACCCCAGAAAGTGAAGCGGAACATAGTCGCCCAGATAGCAGAATTGGTAAGGCATTTGAGATCTAATCGAAAGGCGTGGGTTCGGTCCCCACTCTGGGCGCGTGTTTTTCTTTCTTTCTCACGTAATTAAAATAATAAATAATAATGTAACGTCACTAACGGTAAAAAATATTCTAACCATTCCCCTATGCCTTCTCTGGTTTTGTAGACTGCCGGCATTTCTTCCAGTATTTTCTAACGAGCCCCTCATTTACAAACCCTATTATAATGCGAAAGCTTAGCGAGGGCCTCGGTTCTCGCAGACTTGATGCCAAGGTAGCATAAGAGGGTTTGCCGCCAGTTACCAGCTTATGACAGGCTGTAGACGTTCGCTTCACGCCCCGGGGTTTGAAAAAAAAGGTCCCCTTCTCCCCGTGTAGTCTGAGTGGCGCTGGCTACCACCCTCAAGCGTCAGATACAGTTGTAGTGTATATAAATACCCCAGAAAGTGAAGCGGAACACAGTCGCCCAGATAGCCAAATTGGTAAGGCATTCGAGATCTAATCGAAAGGCGTGGGTTCGGTCCCCACTCTGGGCGCGTGTTTTTCTGTCTTTCTTTCTCACGTAATTAATAATAATAAATAATAATGTAACGTCACTAACAGTAAAAAATATTCTAACCATTCCCCTATGCCTTCTTTGGTGTTGTAGACTGCCGGCAATTCTTCCAGTATTTTCTAACGAGCCCCTCATTCACAATCCCGATCATAAAGCGAAAGCTTAGCGAGGGCCTCGGTTCTGGCAGCCTTGATGCCAAGGTAGCATAAGAGGGTTTCCCGCCAGTTACCCGCCTATGACAGGCTGTAGACGTTCGCTTCATGCCCCGGGGGTTGAAAAGAAGGTCCCCTTCTCCCCGTGTAGTCTGAGTGGCGCTGGCTACCACCCGCAAGCGTCAGATACTGTTGTAGTATATATAAATATCACAGAAAGTGAAGCGGAACACAGCCGCCCAGATAGCCGAATTGGTAAGGCAATCGAGTTCTAATCGAAAGGCGTGGGTTCGGGCCCCACTCTAGGCGCGTGTTTTTTTTTTCTTTCTTTCTCACGTAATAATAATATTAAATAATAATGTAACGCCACTAACGGTAAAAAATATTCTAACCATTCCCCTATGCCTTCTTTGGTGTTGTAGACTGCCGGCATTTCTTCCTGTATTTTCTAACGAGCCCCTTATTTACAAACCCTATTATCATGCGAAAGCTTAGCGAGGGCCTCGGTTCTGGCAGCCTTGATGCCAAGGTAGCATAAGAGGGTTTCCCGCCAGTTACCCGCTTATGACAGGCTGTAGACGTTCGTGTCACACCCCGGGGGTTGAAAAGAAGGTCCACTTCTCATGTAGTCTGAGTCGCGCTGGCTACCACCCTCAAGCATCAGATACAGTTGTAGTATATATAAATACCACAGAAAGTGAAGCGGAACACAGTCGCCCAGATAGCCGAATTGGTAAGGCATTCGAGATCTAATCGAAAGGCGTGGGTTCGGTCCCCACTCTGGGCGCGTGTTTTTCTTTCTTTCTTTCTCACGTAATTAATAATAATAAATAATAATGTAACGTCACTAACGGTAAAAAATATTATAACCATTCCCCTATGCCTTCTTTGGTGTTGTAGACTGCCGGCATTTCTTCCTCTATTTTCTAACGAGCCCCTCATTTACAAACCTATTATCATGCGAAAGCTTAGCGAGGGCCTCGGTTCTGGCAGCCTTGATGCCAAGGTAGCATAAGAGGGTTTCCCGCCAGTTACCCGCTTATGACAGGCTGTAGACGTTCGCTTCACGCCCCGGGGGTTGAAAAGAAGGTCCCCTTCTCCCCGTGTAGTCTGAGTGGCGCTGGCTACCACCCTCAAGCGTCAGATACAGTTCTAGTATATATAAATACCACAGAAAGTGAAGCGGAACACAGTCGCCCAGATAGCCGAATTGGTAAGGCATTCGAGATCTAATCGAAAGGCGTGGGTTCGGTCCCCACTCTGGGAGCGTGTTTTTCTGTCTTTCTTTCTCACGTAATTAATAATAATAAATATTAATGTAACGTCACTAACAGTAAAAAATATTCTAACCATTCCCCTATGCCTTCTTTGGTGTTGTAGACTGCCGGCATTTCTTCCAGTATTTTCTAACGAGCCCCTCATTTACAAACCCGATTATAATGCGAAAGCTTAGCGAGGGCCTCGGTTCTGGCAGCCTTGATGCCAAGGTAGCATAAGACGGTTTCCCGCCAGTTACCCGCTTATGACAGGCTGTAGACGTTCGCGTCACACCCCGGGGGTTGAAAAGAAGGTCCACTTCTCCCCGTGTAGTCTGAGTGGCGCTGGCTAACACCCTCAAGCGTCAGATACAGTTGTAGTATATATAAATACCCCAGAAAGTGAAGCGGAACACAGTCGCCCAGATAGCCGAATTGGTAAGGCAATCGTGATCTAATCGAAAGGCGTGGGTTCGGTCCCCACTCTAGGCGCGTGTTTTTTTTTATTTCTTTCTCACGTAATAATAATAATAAATAATATTGTAACGCCACTAACGGTAAAAAATATTCTAACCATTCCCCTATGCCTTCTTTGGTGTTGTAGACTGCCGGCATTTCTTCCTGTATTTTCTAATGAGCCCCTTATTTACAAACCCTATTATCATGCGAAAGCTTAGCGAGGGCCTCGGTTCTGGCAGCCTTGATGCCAAGGTAGCATAAGGGGGTTTCCCGCCAGTTACCCGCTTATGACAGGCTGTAGACGTTCGCGTCACGCCCCGGGGGTTGAAAAGAAGGTCCCCTTCTCCCCGTGTAGTCTTAGTGGCGCTGGCTACCACTCTCAAGCGTCAGATACAGTTGTAGTATATATAAATACCCCAGAAAGTGAAGCGGAACACAGGCGCCCAGATAGCCGAATTGGTAAGGCATTCGAGGTCTAATCGAAAGGCGTGGGTTCGGTCCCCACTCTGGGCGCGTGTTTTTCTTTCTTTCTTTCTCACGTAGTTAATAATAATAAATAATAATGTAACGTCACTAACGGTAAAAATATTCTAACCATTCCCCTATGCCTTCTTTGTTGTTGTAGACTGCCGGCATTTCTTCCTGTATTTTCTAACGAGCCCCTCATTTACAAACCCTATTATCATGCGAAAGCTCAGCGAGGGCCTCGGTTCTGGCAGCCTTGATGCCAATGTAGCATAAGAGGGTTTCCCACCAGATACCCGCTTTTGACAGGCTGTAGACATTCGCGTCACGCCCCGGGGGTTGAAAAGAAGGTCCTCTTCTCCCCGTGTAGTCTGAGTGGCGCTAGCTACCACCCTCAAGCGTCAGATACAGTTGTAGTATATAGAAATACCACAGAAAGTGAAGCGGAACACAGTCGCCCAGATAGCCGAATTGGTAAGGCATTCGAGATCTAATCGAAAGGCGTGCGTTCGGTCCCCACTCTAGGCGCGTGTTTTTTTTTCTTTCTTTCTCACGTAATTAACAATAATAAAAAATAATGTAACGTCACTAACGGTAAAAAATATTCTAACCATTCCCCTATGCCTTCTTTGGTGTTGTAGACTGCCGGCGTTTCTTCCTGTATTTTCTAACGAGCCCCTCATTTACAAACCCTATTATCATGCGAAAGCTTAGCGAGGGCCTCGGTTCTGGCAGCCTTGATGCCAAGGTAGCATAAGAGGGTTTCCCGCCAGTTACCCGCTAATGACAGGCTGTAGACGTTCGCGTCACGCCCCAGGGGTTGAAAAGAAGGTCCCTTTCTCCCCGTGTAGTCTGAGTGGCACGGGCTACCACCCTCAAGCGTCAGATACAGTTGTAGTATATATAAATACCACAGAAAGTGAAGCGGAACACAGTCGCCCAGATAGCCGAATTGGTAAGGCATTCGAGATCTAATCGAAAGGCGTGGGTTCGGTCCCCACTCTGGGCGCGTGTTTTTATTTCTTTCTTTCTCACGTAATTATAATAATAAATAATAATGTAACGTCACTAACGGTAAAAATATTCTAACCATTCCCCTATGCCTTCTTTGCTGTTGTAGACTGCCGGCATTTCTTCCTGTATTTTCTAACGAGCCCCTCATATACAAACCCTATTATCATGCGAAAGCTTAGCGAGGGCCTCGGTTCTGGCAGCCTTGATGCCAAGGTAGCATAAGAGGGTTTCCCGCCAGTTACCCGCTTATGACAGGCTGTAGACGTTCGCGTCACGCCCCGGGGTTGAAAAGAAGGTCCCCTTCTCCCCCTGTAGTCTGAGTGGCGCTGGCTACCACCCTCAAGCGTCAGATACAGTTGTAGTATATTTAAATACCCCAGAACGCGAAGCGGAACATAGTCGCCCAGATAGCCGAATTGGTAAGGCATTCGAGATCTAATCGAAAGGCGTGGGATCGGTCCCCACTTTGGGCGCGTGTTTTTCTTTCTTTCTTTCTCACGTAATTAATAATAATAAATAATAATATAACGTCACTAACGGTAAAAAATATTCTAACCATTCCCCTATGCCTTCTTTGGTGTTGTAGACTGCCGGTATTTCTTCGTGTATTTTCTAACGAGCCCCTCATTTACAAACCTATTATCATGCGAAAGCTTAGCGAGGCCCTCGGTTCTGGCAGCCTTGATGCCAAGGTAGCATAAGAGGGTTTCTCGCCAGTTACCCGCTTATGACAGGGTGTAGACGTTCGCGTCACGCCCCGGGGGTTGAAAAGAAGGTCCCCTTCTCCCCGTGTAGTCTGAGTGGAGCTGGCTATCACCCTCAAGCGTCAGATACAGTTGTAGTATATATAAATACCCCAGAAAGTGAAGCGGAACACAGTCGCCCAGATAGCCGAATTGGTAAGGCATTCGAGATGTAATCGAAAGGCGTGGGTTCGGTCCCCACTCTGGGCGCGGGTTTTTCTTTCTTTCTTAATAATGTAACGTCACTAATGGTAAAAAATATTCTAACCATTCCCCTATGCCTTCTTTGGTGTTGTAGACTGCCGGCATTTCTTCCAGTATTTTCTAACGAGCCCCTCATTTACAAACCTTTTATAATGCGAAAGCTTAGCGAGGGCCTCGGTTCTGGCAGCCTTGATGCCAAGGTAGCATAAGAGGGTTTCCCGCCAGTTACCCACATATGACAGGCTGTAGACGTTCGCGTCACGCCCCGGGGGTTGAAAAGAAGGTCCCCTTCTCCCCGTGTAGTCTGAGTGGCGCTGGCTACCACCCTCAAGCGTCAGATACAGTTGTAGTATATCTAAATACCCCAGAAAGTGAAGCGGAACATAGTCGCCCAGATAGCCGAATTGGTACGGCATTGGAGATCTAATCGAAAGGCGTGGGTTCGGTCCCCACTCTAGGCGCGTGTTTTTTTTTCTTTCTTTCTCACGTAATAATAATATTAAATAATAATGTAACGCCACTAACGGTAAAAAATATTCTAACCATTCCCCTATGCCTTCTTTGGTGTTGTAGACTGCCGGCATTTCTTCCTGTATTTTCTAACGAGCCCCTTATTTACAAACCCTATTATGATGCGAAAGCTTAGCGAGGGCCTCGGTTCTGGCAGCCTTGATGCCAAGGTAGCATAAGAGGGTTTCCCGCCAGTTACCCGCTTATGACAGGCTGTAGACGTTCGTGTCACACCCCGGGGGTTGAAAAGAAGGTCCACTTCTCATGTAGTCTGAGTCGCGCTGGCTACCACCCTCAAGCATCAGATACAGTTGTAGTATATATAAATACCACAGAAAGTGAAGCGGAACACAGTCGCCCAGATAGCCGAATTGGTAAGGCATTCGAGATCTAATCGAAAGGCGTGGGTTCGGTCCCCACTCTGGGCGCGTGTTTTTCTTTCTTTCTTTCTCACGTAATTAATAATAATAAATAATAATGTAACGTCACTAACGGTAAAAAATATTATAACCATTCCCCTATGCCTTCTTTGGTGTTGTAGACTGCCGGCATTTCTTCCTCTATTTTCTAACGAGCCCCTCATTTACAAACCTATTATCATGCGAAAGCTTAGCGAGGGCCTCGGTTCTGGCAGCCTTGATGCCAAGGTAGAATAAGAGGGTTTCCCGGCAGTTACCCGCTTATGCCAGGCTGTAGACGTTCGCGTCACGGCCCGGGGGTTGAAAAGAAGGTCCCCTTCTCCCCGTGTAGTCTGAGTGGCGCTCGCTATCACCCTCAAGCGTCAGATACAGTTGCAGTATATAAAAATACCCCAGAAAGTGAAGCGGAAAACAGTCGCACAGATAGCCGAATTGGTAAGACATTCGAGATGTAATCGAAATTCGTGGGTTCGGTCCCCACTCTGGGCGCGTGTTTTTCTTTCTTTCTTAATAATGTAACGTCACTAATGGTAAAAAATATTCTAACCATTCCCCTATGCCTTCTTTGGTGTTGTAGACTGCCGGCATTTCTTCCAGTATATTCTAATGAGCCCCTCATTTACAAACCCTATTATAATGCGAAAGCTTAGCGAGGGCCTCGGTTCTGGCAGCCTTGATGCCAAGGTAGCATAAGAGGGTTTCCCGCCAGTTACCCGCTTATGACAGACTGTAGACGTTCGCGTCACTCCCCGGGTGTTGAAAAGAAGGTCCACTTCTCCCCCTGTAGTCTGAGTGGCGCTGGCTAACACCCTCAAGCGTCAGATACAGTTGTAGTATATATAAATACCCCAGAAAGTGAAGCGGAACACAGTCGCCCAGATAGCCGAATTGGTAAGGCATTCGAGATGTAATCGAAAGGCGTGGGTTCGGTCCCCACTCTGGGCGCGTGTTTTTCTTTCTTTCTTTCTCACGTAATTATTAATAATAAATAATAATGTAACCACTAACGGTAAAAAATATTCTAACCATACCCCTATGCCTTCTTTGGTGTTGTAGACTGCCGGCATGTCTTCCTGTATTTTCTAACGAGCCCCTCATTTACAAACCCTATTATCATGCGAAAGCTTAGCGAGGGCCTCGGTTCTGCTAGCCTTGATGCCAACGTAGCATAAGAGGGTTTCCCGCCAGTTACCCGCTTATGACAGGCTGTAGACGTTCGCGTCAGGCCCCGGGGGTTGAAAAGAAGGTCCTCTTATCCAAGTCTAGTCTGAGTGGCGCTGGCTACCACCCTCAAGCGTCAGATACAGTTGTAGTATATATAAATACCCCAGATAGTGTAGCGGAACACAGTCTCCCAGATAGCCGAATTGGTAAGGCATTCGAGGTCTAATCGAAAGGCGTGGGTTCGGTCCCTACTCTGGGCGCGTGTTTTTCTTTCTTTCTTTCTCACGTAATTAATAATAATAAATAATAATGGAACGTCACTAACGGTAAAAATAATTTAACCATTCCCCTATGCCTTCTTTGTTGTTGTAGACTGCCGGCATTTCTTCCTGTATTTTCTAACGAGCCCCTCATTTACAAACCCTATTATCATGCGAAAGCTTAGCGAGGGCCTCGGTTCTGGCAGCCTTGATGCCAAGGTAGCATAAGAGGGTTTTCCGCCAGTTACCCGCTTATGACAGGCTGTAGACGTTCGCGTCACGCCGCGGGGTTGAAAAGAAGGTCCCCTTCTCCCCGTGTAGTCTGAGTGGCGCTGGCTACCACCCTCAAGCGTCAGATACAGTTGTAGTATATCTAAATACCCCAAAAAACGAAGCGGAACATAGTCGCCCAGATAGTTGAATTGGTAAGGCATTCGAGATGTAATCGAAAGGCGTGGGTTCGGTCCCCACTCTGGGCGCATGTTTTTCTTTCTTTCTTAATAATGTAACGTCACTAATGGTAAAAAATATTCTAACCATTCCCCTATGCCTTCCTTGGTGTTGTAGACTGCCGGCATTTCTTCCTGTATTTTCTAACGAGCCCCTCATTTACAAACCCTATTATAATGAGAAAGCTTAGCGAGGGCCTCGGTTCTGGCAGCCTTGATGCCAAGGTAGCATAAGAGGGTTTCCTGCCAGTTACCCGCTTATGACCGGCTGTAGACGTTCGCGTCACGCCCCGGGGGTTGAAAAGAAGGTCCCCTTCTTTCCGTGTAATCTGAGTGGCGCTGGCTACCACCCTCAAGCGTCAGATACAGTTGTAGTATATATAAATACCACAGAAAGTGAAGCGGAACACAGTCGCCCAGATAGCCGAATTGGTAAGGCATTCGAGATCTAATCGAAAGGCGTGGGTTTGGTCCCTACTCTGGGCGCGTGTTTTTCTTTCTTTATCTCTCACGTAATTAATAATAATAAATAATAATGTAACGTCACTAACGGTAAAAAATATTCTAACCATTCCCCTATGCCTTCTTTGGTGTTGTAGACTGCCGGCATTTCTTCCTGTATTTTCTAACGAGCCCCTCATTTACAAACCAATTATCATGCGAAAGCTTAGCGAGGGCCTCGGTTCTGGCAGCCTTGATGCCAAGGTAGCATAAGAGGGTTTCTCGCCAGTTACCCGCTTATGACAGGGTGTAGACGTTCGCGTCACGCCCCGGGGGTTGAAAAGAAGGTCCCCTTCTCCCCGTGTAGTCTGAATGGCGCTGGCTATCACTCTCAAGCGTCAGATACAGTTGTAGTATATATAAATACCCCAGAAAGTGAAGCGGAACACAGTCGCCCAGATAGCCGAATTGGTAAGGCATTCGAGATGTAATCGAAAGGCGTGGGTTCGGTCCCCACTCTGGGCGCGTGTTTTTCTTTCTTTCTTAATAATGTAACGTCACTAATGGTAAAATATATTCTAACCATTCCCCTATGCCTTCTTTGGTGTTGTAGACTGCCGGCATTTCTTCCAGTATTTTCTAACGAGCCCCTTATTTACAAACCCTATTATAATGGGAAAGCTTAGCGAGGGCCTCGGTTCTGGCAGCCTTGATGCCAAGGTAGCATAAGAGGGTTTCCTGCCAGTTACCCGCTTATGACAGGCTGTAGACGTTCGCGTCACGCCCCGGGGGTTGAAAAGAAGGTCCCCTTCTCCCCGTGTAGTCTGAGTGGCGCTGTCTACCACCCTCAAGCGTCAGATACAGTTGAAGTATATCTAAATACCCCAGAAAGTGAAGCGGAACATAGTCGCCCAGATAGCAGAATTGGTAAGGCATTTGAGATCTAATCGAAAGGCGTGGGTTCGGTCCCCACTCTGGGCGCGTGTTTTTCTTTCTTTCTCACGTAATTAATAATAATAAATAATAATGTAACGTCACTAACAGTAAAAAATATTCTAACCATTCCCCTATGCCTTCTTTGGTGTTGTAGACTGCCGGCAATTCTTCCAGTATTTTCTAACGAGCCCCTCATTCACAATCCCGATTATAAAGCGAAAGCTTAGCGAGGGCCTCGGTTCTGGCAGCCTTGATGCCAAGGTAGCATAAGAGGGTTTCCCGCCAGTTACCCGCCTATGACAGGCTGTAGACGTTCGCTTCATGCCCCGGGGGTTGAAAAGAAGGTCCCCTTCTCCCCGTGTAGTCTGAGTGGCGCTGGCTACCACCCGCAAGCGTCAGATACTGTTGTAGTATATATAAATATCACAGAAAGTGAAGCGGAACACAGCCGCCCAGATAGCCGAATTGGTAAGGCAATCGAGTTCTAATCGAAAGGCGTGGGTTCGGGCCCCACTCTAGGCGCGTGTTTTTTTTTCTTTCTTTCTCACGTAATAATAATATTAAATAATAATGTAACGCCACTAACGGTAAAAAATATTCTAACCATTCCCCTATGCCTTCTTTGGTGTTGTAGACTGCCGGCATTTCTTCCTGTATTTTCTAACGAGCCCCTTATTTACAAACCCTATTATCATGCGAAAGCTTAGCGAGGGCCTCGGTTCTGGCAGCCTTGATGCCAAGGTAGCATAAGAGGGTTTCCCGCCAGTTACCCGCTTATGACAGGCTGTAGACGTTCGTGTCACACCCCGGGGGTTGAAAAGAAGGTCCACTTCTCATGTAGTCTGAGTCGCGCTGGCTACCACCCTCAAGCATCAGATACAGTTGTAGTATATATAAATACCACAGAAAGTGAAGCGGAACACAGTCGCCCAGATAGCCGAATTGGTAAGGCATTCGAGATCTAATCGAAAGGCGTGGGTTCGGTCCCCACTCTGGGCGCGTGTTTTTCTTTCTTTCTTTCTCACGTAATTAATAATAATAAATAATAATGTAACGTCACTAACGGTAAAAAATATTATAACCATTCCCCTATGCCTTCTTTGGTGTTGTAGACTGCCGGCATTTCTTCCTCTATTTTCTAACGAGCCCCTCATTTACAAACCTATTATCATGCGAAAGCTTAGCGAGGGCCTCGGTTCTGGCAGCCTTGATGCCAAGGTAGCATAAGAGGGTTTCCCGCCAGTTACCCGCTGATGACAGGCTGTAGACGTTCGCTTCACGCCCCGGGGGTTGAAAAGAAGGTCCCCTTCTCCCCGTGTAGTCTGAGTGGCGCTGGCTACCACCCTCAAGCGTCAGATACAGTTCTAGTATATATAAATACCACAGAAAGTGAAGCGGAACACAGTCGCCCAGATAGCCGAATTGGTAAGGCATTCGAGATCTAATCGAAAGGCGTGGGTTCGGTCCCCACTCTGGGAGCGTGTTTTTCTGTCTTTCTTTCTCACGTAATTAATAATAATAAATATTAATGTAACGTCACTAACAGTAAAAAATATTCTAACCATTCCCCTATGCCTTCTTTGGTGTTGTAGACTGCCGGCATTTCTTCCAGTATTTTCTAACGAGCCCCTCATTTACAAACCCGATTATAATGCGAAAGCTTAGCGAGGGCCTCGGTTCTGGCAGCCTTGATGCCAAGGTAGCATAAGACGGTTTCCCGCCAGTTACCCGCTTATGACAGGCTGTAGACGTTCGCGTCACACCCCGGGGGTTGAAAAGAAGGTCCACTTCTCCCCGTGTAGTCTGAGTGGCGCTGGCTAACACCCTCAAGCGTCAGATACAGTTGTAGTATATATAAATACCCCAGAAAGTGAAGCGGAACACAGTCGCCCAGATAGCCGAATTGGTAAGGCAATCGTGATCTAATCGAAAGGCGTGGGTTCGGTCCCCACTCTAGGCGCGTGTTTTTTTTTATTTCTTTCTCACGTAATAATAATAATAAATAATAATGTAACGCCACTAACGGTAAAAAATATTCTAACCATTCCCCTATGCCTTCTTTGGTGTTGTAGACTGCCGGCATTTCTTCCTGTATTTTCTAATGAGCCCCTTATTTACAAACCCTATTATCATGCGAAAGCTTAGCGAGGGCCTCGGTTCTGGCAGCCTTGATGCCAAGGTAGCATAAGGGGGTTTCCCGCCAGTTACCCGCTTATGACAGGCTGTAGACGTTCGCGTCACGCCCCGGGGGTTGAAAAGAAGGTCCCCTTCTCCCCGTGTAGTCTTAGTGGCGCTGGCTACCACTCTCAAGCGTCAGATACAGTTGTAGTATATATAAATACCCCAGAAAGTGAAGCGGAACACAGGCGCCCAGATAGCCGAATTGGTAAGGCATTCGAGGTCTAATCGAAAGGCGTGGGTTCGGTCCCCACTCTGGGCGCGTGTTTTTCTTTCTTTCTTTCTCACGTAGTTAATAATAATAAATAATAATGTAACGTCACTAACGGTAAAAATATTCTAACCATTCCCCTATGCCTTCTTTGTTGTTGTAGACTGCCGGCATTTCTTCCTGTATTTTCTAACGAGCCCCTCATTTACAAACCCTATTATCATGCGAAAGCTCAGCGAGGGCCTCGGTTCTGGCAGCCTTGATGCCAATGTAGCATAAGAGGGTTTCCCACCAGATACCCGCTTTTGACAGGCTGTAGACGTTCGCGTCACGCCCCGGGGGTTGAAAAGAAGGTCCTCTTCTCCCCGTGTAGTCTGAGTGGCGCTGGCTACCACCCTCAAGCGTCAGATACAGTTGTAGTATATAGAAATACCACAGAAAGTGAAGCGGAACACAGTCGCCCAGATAGCCGAATTGGTAAGGCATTCGAGATCTAATCGAAAGGCGTGCGTTCGGTCCCCACTCTAGGCGCGTGTTTTTTTTTCTTTCTTTCTCACGTAATTAATAATAATAAAAAATAATGTAACGTCACTAACGGTAAAAAATATTCTAACCATTCCCCTATGCCTTCTTTGGTGTTGTAGACTGCCGGCATTTCTTCCTGTATTTTCTAACGAGCCCCTCATTTACAAACCCTATTATCATGCGAAAGCTTAGCGAGGGCCTCGGTTCTGGCAGCCTTGATGCCAAGGTAGCATAAGAGGGTTTCCCGCCAGTTACCCGCTAATGACAGGCTGTAGACGTTCGCGTCACGCCCCGGGGGTTGAAAAGAAGGTCCCTTTCTCCCCGTGTAGTCTGAGTGGCACGGGCTACCACCCTCAAGCGTCAGATACAGTTGTAGTATATATAAATACCACAGAAAGTGAAGCGGAACACAGTCGCCCAGATAGCCGAATTGGTAAGGCATTCGAGATCTAATCGAAAGGCGTGGGTTCGGTCCCCACTCTGGGCGCGTGTTTTTCTTTCTTTCTTTCTCACGTAATTATAATAATAAATAATAATGTAACGTCACTAACGGTAAAAATATTCTAACCATTCCCCTATGCCTTCTTTGCTGTTGTAGACTGCCGGCATTTCTTCCTGTATTTTCTAACGAGCCCCTCATATACAAACCCTATTATCATGCGAAAGCTTAGCGAGGGCCTCGGTTCTGGCAGCCTTGATGCCAAGGTAGCATAAGAGGGTTTCCCGCCAGTTACCCGCTTATGACAGGCTGTAGACGTTCGCGTCACGCCCCGGGGTTGAAAAGAAGGTCCCCTTCTCCCCCTGTAGTCTGAGTGGCGCTGGCTACCACCCTCAAGCGTCAGATACAGTTGTAGTATATTTAAATACCCCAGAACGCGAAGCGGAACATAGTCGCCCAGATAGCCGAATTGGTAAGGCATTCGAGATCTAATCGAAAGGCGTGGGATCGGTCCCCACTTTGGGCGCGTGTTTTTCTTTCTTTCTTTCTCACGTAATTAATAATAATAAATAATAATATAACGTCACTAACGGTAAAAAATATTCTAACCATTCCCCTATGCCTTCTTTGGTGTTGTAGACTGCCGGTATTTCTTCGTGTATTTTCTAACGAGCCCCTCATTTACAAACCTATTATCATGCGAAAGCTTAGCGAGGGCCTCGGTTCTGGCAGCCTTGATGCCAAGGTAGCATAAGAGGGTTTCTCGCCAGTTACCCGCTTATGACAGGGTGTAGACGTTCGCGTCACGCCCCGGGGGTTGAAAAGAAGGTCCCCTTCTCCCCGTGTAGTCTGAGTGGAGCTGGCTATCACCCTCAAGCGTCAGATACAGTTGTAGTATATATAAATACCCCAGAAAGTGAAGCGGAACACAGTCGCCCAGATAGCCGAATTGGTAAGGCATTCGAGATGTAATCGAAAGGCGTGGGTTCGGTCCCCACTCTGGGCGCGTGTTTTTCTTTCTTTCTTAATAATGTAACGTCACTAATGGTAAAAAATATTCTAACCATTCCCCTATGCCTTCTTTGGTGTTGTAGACTGCCGGCATTTCTTCCAGTATTTTCTAACGAGCCCCTCATTTACAAACCTTTTATAATGCGAAAGCTTAGCGAGGGCCTCGGTTCTGGCAGCCTTGATGCCAAGGTAGCATAAGAGGGTTTCCCGCCAGTTACCCACATATGACAGGCTGTAGACGTTCGCGTCACGCCCCGGGGGTTGAAAAGAAGGTCCCCTTCTCCCCGTGTAGTCTGAGTGGCGCTGGCTACCACCCTCAAGCGTCAGATACAGTTGTAGTATATCTAAATACCCCAGAAAGTGAAGCGGAACATAGTCGCCCAGATAGCCGAATTGGTACGGCATTGGAGATCTAATCGAAAGGCGTGGGTTCGGTCCCCACTCTAGGCGCGTGTTTTTTTTCTTTCTTTCTCACGTAATAATAATATTAAATAATAATGTAACGCCACTAACGGTAAAAAATATTCTAACCATTCCCCTATGCCTTCTTTGGTGTTGTAGACTGCCGGCATTTCTTCCTGTATTTTCTAACGAGCCCCTTATTTACAAACCCTATTATGATGCGAAAGCTTAGCGAGGGCCTCGGTTCTGGCAGCCTTGATGCCAAGGTAGCATAAGAGGGTTTCCCGCCAGTTACCCGCTTATGACAGGCTGTAGACGTTCGTGTCACACCCCGGGGGTTGAAAAGAAGGTCCACTTCTCATGTAGTCTGAGTCGCGCTGGCTACCACCCTCAAGCATCAGATACAGTTGTAGTATATATAAATACCACAGAAAGTGAAGCGGAACACAGTCGCCCAGATAGCCGAATTGGTAAGGCATTCGAGATCTAATCGAAAGGCGTGGGTTCGGTCCCCACTCTGGGCGCGTGTTTTTCTTTATTTCTTTCTCACGTAATTAATAATAATAAATAATAATGTAACGTCACTAACGGTAAAAAATATTATAACCATTCCCCTATGCCTTCTTTGGTGTTGTAGACTGCCGGCATTTCTTCCTCTATTTTCTAACGAGCCCCTCATTTACAAACCTATTATCATGCGAAAGCTTAGCGAGGGCCTCGGTTCTGGCAGCCTTGATGCCAAGGTAGCATAAGAGGGTTTCCCGCCAGTTACCCGCTTATGACAGGCTGTAGACGTTCGCTTCACGCCCCGGGGGTTGAAAAGAAGGTCCCCTTCTCCCCGTGTAGTCTGAGTGGCGCTGGCTACCACCCTCAAGCGTCAGATACAGTTCTAGTATATATAAATACCACAGAAAGTGAAGCGGAACACAGTCGCCCAGATAGCCGAATTGGTAAGGCATTCGAGATCTAATCGAAAGGCGTGGGTTCGGTCCCCACTCTGGGAGCGTGTTTTTCTGTCTTTCTTTCTCACGTAATTAATAATAATAAATATTAATGTAACGTCACTAACAGTAAAAAATATTCTAACCATTCCCCTATGCCTTCTTTGGTGTTGTAGACTGCCGGCATTTCTTCCAGTATTTTCTAACGAGCCCCTCATTTACAAACCCGATTATAATGCGAAAGCTTAGCGAGGGCCTCGGTTCTGGCAGCCTTGATGCCAAGGTAGCATAAGACGGTTTCCCGCCAGTTACCCGCTTATGACCGGCTGTAGACGTTCGCGTCACACCCCGGGGGTTGAAAAGAAGGTCCACTTCTCCCCGTGTAGTCTGAGTGGCGCTGGCTAACACCCTCAAGCGTCAGATACAGTTGTAGTATATATAAATACCCCAGAAAGTGAAGCGGAACACAGTCGCCCAGATAGCCGAATTGGTAAGGCAATCGTGATCTAATCGAAAGGCGTGGGTTCGGTCCCCACTCTAGGCGCGTGTTTTTTTTTATTTCTTTCTCACGTAATAATAATAATAAATAATAATGAAACGCCACTAACGGTAAAAAATATTCTAACCATTCCCCTATGCCTTCTTTGGTGTTGTAGACTGCCGGCATTTCTTCCTGTATTTTCTAATGAGCCCCTTATTTACAAACCCTATTATCATGCGAAAGCTTAGCGAGGGCCTCGGTTCTGGCAGCCTTGATGCCAAGGTAGCATAAGGGGGTTTCCCGCCAGTTACCCGCTTATGACAGGCTGTAGACGTTCGCGTCACGCCCCGAGGGTTGAAAAGAAGGTCCCCTTCTCCCCGTGTAGTCTTAGTGGCGCTGGCTACCACTCTCAAGCGTCAGATACAGTTGTAGTATATATAAATTCCCCAGAAAGTGAAGCGGAACACAGGCGCCCAGATAGCCGAATTGGTAAGGCATTCGAGGTCTAATCGAAAGGCGTGGGTTCGGTCCCCACTCTGGGCGCGTGTTTTTCTTTCTTTCTTTCTCACGTAGTTAATAATATTAATAATAATGTAACGTCACTAACGGTAAAAATATTCTAACCATTCCCCTATGCCTTCTTTGTTGTTGTAGACTGCCGGCATTTCTTCCTGTATTTTCTAACGAGCCCCTCATTTACAAACCCTATTATCATGCGAAAGCTCAGCGAGGGCCTCGGTTCTGGCAGCCTTGATGCCAAGGTAGCATAAGAGGGTTTCCCACCAGATACCCGCTTTTGACAGGCTGTAGACGTTCGCGTCACGCCCCGGGGGTTGAAAAGAAGGTCCCTTTCTCCCCGTGTAGTCTGAGTGGCACGGGCTACCACCCTCAAGCGTCAGATACAGTTGTAGTATATATAAATACCACAGAAAGTGAAGCGGAACACAGTCGCCCAGATAGCCGAATTGGTAAGGCATTCGAGATCTAATCGAAAGGCGTGGGTTCGGTCCCCACTCTGGGCGCGTGTTTTTCTTTCTTTCTTTCTCACGTAATTATAATAATAAATAATAATGTAACGTCACTAACGGTAAAAATATTCTAACCATTCCCCTATGCCTTCTTTGCTGTTGTAGACTGCCGGCATTTCTTCCTGTATTTTCTAACGAGCCCCTCATATCCAAACCCTATTATCATGCGAAAGCTTAGCGAGGGCCTCGGTTCTGGCAGCCTTGATGCCAAGGTAGCATAAGAGGGTTTCCCGCCAGTTACCCGCTTATGACAGGCTGTAGACGTTCGCGTCACGCCCCGGGGTTGAAAAGAAGGTCCCCTTCTCCCCCTGTAGTCTGAGTGGCGCTGGCTACCACCCTCAAGCGTCAGATACAGTTGTAGTGTATTTAAATACCCCAGAACGCGAAGCGGAACATAGTCGCCCAGATAGCCGAATTGGTAAGGCATTCGAGATCTAATCGAAAGGCGTGGGATCGGTCCCCACTTTGGGCGCGTGTTTTTCTTTCTTTCTTTCTCACGTAATTAATAATACTAAATAATAATATAACGTCACTAACGGTAAAAAATATTCTAACCATTCCCCTATGCCTTCTTTGGTGTTGTAGACTGCCGGTATTTCTTCGTGTATTTTCTAACGAGCCCCTCATTTACAAACCTATTATCATGCGAAAGCTTAGCGAGGGCCTCGGTTCTGGCAGCCTTGATGCCAAGGTAGCATAAGAGGGTTTCTCGCCAGTTACCCGCTTATGACAGGGTGTAGACGTTCGCGTCACGCCCCGGGGGTTGAAAAGAAGGTCCCCTTCTCCCCGTGTAGTCTGAGTGGCGCTGGCTACCACCCTCAAGCGTCAGATACAGTTGTAGTATATCTAAATACCACAGAAAGTGAAGCGGAACATAGTCGCCCAGATAGCCGAATTGGTACGGCATTGGAGATCTAATCGAAAGGCGTGGGTTCGGTCCCCACTCTAGGCGCGTGTTTTTTTTTCTTTCTTTCTCACGTAATAATAATATTAAATAATAATGTAACGCCACTAACGGTAAAAAATATTCTAACCATTCCCCTATGCCTTCTTTGGTGTTGTAGACTGCCGGCATTTCTTCCTGTATTTTCTAACGAGCCCCTTATTTACAAACCCTATTATCATGCGAAAGCTTAGCGAGGGCCTCGGTTCTGGCAGCCTTGATGCCAAGGTAGCATAAGAGGGTTTCCCGCCAGTTACCCGCTTATGACAGGCTGTAGACGTTCGTGTCACACCCCGGGGGTTGAAAAGAAGGTCCACTTCTCATGTAGTCTGAGTCGCGCTGGCTACCACCCTCAAGCATCAGATACAGTTGTAGTATATATAAATACCACAGAAAGTGAAGCGGAACACAGTCGCCCAGATAGCCGAATTGGTAAGGCATTCGAGATCTAATCGAAAGGCGTGGGTTCGGTCCCCACTCTGGGCGCGTGTTTTTCTTTCTTTCTTTCTCACGTAATTAATAATAATAAATAATAATGTAACGTCACTAACGGTAAAAAATATTATAACCATTCCCCTATGCCTTCTTTGGTGTTGTAGACTGCCGGCATTTCTTCCTCTATTTTCTAACGAGCCCCTCATTTACAAACCTATTATCATGCGAAAGCTTAGCGAGGGCCTCGGTTCTGGCAGCCTTGATGCTAAGGTAGCATAAGAGGGTTTCCCGCCAGTTACCCGCTTATGACAGGCTGTAGACGTTCGCTTCACGCCCCGGGGGTTGAAAAGAAGGTCCCCTTCTCCCCGTGTAGTCTGAGTGGCGCTGGCTACCACCCTCAAGCGTCAGATACAGTTCTAGTATATAAAAATACCACAGAAAGTGAAGCGGAACACAGTCGCCCAGATAGCCGAATTGGTAAGGCATTCGAGATCTAATCGAAAGGCGTGGGTTCGGTCCCCACTCTGGGAGCGTGTTTTTCTGTCTTTCTTTCTCACGTAATTAATAATAATAAATATTATTGTAACGTCACTAACAGTAAAAAATATTCTAACCATTCCCCTATGCCTTCTTTGGTGTTGTAGACTGCCGGCATTTCTTCCAGTATTTTCTAACGAGCCCCTCATTTACAAACCCGATTATAATGCGAAAGCTTAGCGAGGGCCTCGGTTCTGGCAGCCTTGATGCCAAGGTAGCATAAGACGGTTTCCCGCCAGTTACCCGCTTATGACAGGCTGTAGACGTTCGCGTCACACCCCGGGGGTTGAAAAGAAGGTCCACTTCTCCCCGTGTAGTCTGAGTGGCGCTGGCTAACACCCTCAAGCGTCAGATACAGTTTTAGTATATATAAATACCCCAGAAAGTGAAGCGGAACACAGTCGCCCAGATAGCCGAATTGGTAAGGCAATCGTGATCTAATCGAAAGGCGTGGGTTCGGTCCCCACTCTAGGCGCGTGTTTTTTTTTATTTCTTTCTCACGTAATAATAATAATAAATAATAATGAAACGCCACTAACGGTAAAAAATATTCTAACCATTCCCCTATGCCTTCTTTGGTGTTGTAGACTGCCGGCATTCCTTCCTGTATTTTCTAATGAGCCCCTTATTTACAAACCCTATTATCATGCGAAAGCTTAGCGAGGGCCTCGGTTCTGGCAGCCTTGATGCCAAGGTAGCATAAGGGGGTTTCCCGCCAGTTACCCGCTTATGACAGGCTGTAGACGTTCGCGTCACGCCCCGGGGGTTGAAAAGAAGGTCCCCTTCTCCCCGTGTAGTCTTAGTGGCGCTGGCTACCACTCTCAAGCGTCAGATACAGTTGTAGTATATATAAATACCCCAGAAAGTGAAGCGGAACACAGGCGCCCAGATAGCCGAATTGGTAAGGCATTCGATGTCTAATCGAAAGGCGTGGGTTCGGTCCCCACTCTGGGCGCGTGTTTTTCTTTCTTTCTTTCTCACGTAGTTAATAATAATAAATAATAATGTAACGTCACTAACGGTAAAAATATTCTAACCATTCCCCTATGCCTTCTTTGTTGTTGTAGACTGCCGGCATTTCTTCCTGTATTTTCTAACGAGCCCCTCATTTACAAACCCTATTATCATGCGAAAGCTCAGCGAGGGCCTCGGTTCTGGCAGCCTTGATGCCAAGGTAGCATAAGAGGGTTTCCCACCAGATACCCGCTTTTGACAGGCTGTAGACGTTCGCGTCACGCCCCGGGGGTTGAAAAGAAGGTCCTCTTCTCCCCGTGTAGTCTGAGTGGCGCTGGCTACCACCCTCAAGCGTCAGATACAGTTGTAGTATATAGAAATACCACAGAAAGTGAAGCGGAACACAGTCGCCCAGATAGCCGAATTGGTAAGGCATTCGAGATCTAATCGAAAGGCGTGCGTTCGGTCCCCACTCTAGGCGCGTGTTTTTTTTTCTTTCTTTCTCACGTAATTAATAATAATAAAAAATAATGTAACGTCACTAACGGTAAAAAATATTCTAACCATTCCCCTATGCCTTCTTTGGTGTTGTAGACTGCCGGCATTTCTTCCTGTATTTTCTAACGAGCCCCTCATTTACAAACCCTATTATCATGCGAAAGCTTAGCGAGGGCCTCGGTTCTGGCAGCCTTGATGCCAAGGTAGCATAAGAGGGTTTCCCGCCAGTTACCCGCTAATGACAGGCTGTAGACGTTCGCGTCACGCCCCGGGGGTTGAAAAGAAGGTCCCTTTCTCCCCGTGTAGTCTGAGTGGCACGGGCTACCACCCTCAAGCGTCAGATACAGTTGTAGTATATATAAATACCACAGAAAGTGAAGCGGAACACAGTCGCCCAGATAGCCGAATTGGTAAGGCATTCGAGATCTAATCGAAAGGCGTGGGTTCGTTCCCCACTCTGGGCGCGTGTTTTTCTTTCTTTCTTTCTCACGTAATTATAATAATAAATAATAATGTAACGTCACTAACGGTAAAAATATTCTAACCATTCCCCTATGCCTTCTTTGCTGTTGTAGACTGCCGGCATTTCTTCCTGTATTTTCTAACGAGCCCCTCATATACAAACCCTATTATCATGCGAAAGCTTAGCGAGGGCCTCGGTTCTGGCAGCCTTGATGCCAAGGTAGCATAAGAGGGTTTCCCGCCAGTTACCCGCTTATGACAGGCTGTAGACGTTCGCGTCACGCCCCGGGGTTGAAAAGAAGGTCCCCTTCTTTCCGTGTAATCTGAGTGGCGCTGGCTACCACCCTCAAGCGTCAGATACAGTTGTAGTATATATAAATACCCTAGAAAGTGAAGCGGAACACAGTCGCCCAGATAGCCGAATGGGTAAGGCATTCGAGATGTAATCGAAAGGCATGGGTTCGGTCCCCCTTGGGCGCGTGTTTTTCTTTTTCTTTCTCACGTAATTAATAATAATAAATAATAATGTAACGTCACTAACGGTAAAAAATATTCTAACCATTCCCCTATGCCTTCTTTGGTGTTGTAGACTGCCGGCATTTCTTCCTGTATTTTCTAACGAGCCCCTCATTTACAAACCCTATTATCATGCGAAAGCTTAGCGAGGGCCTCGGTTCTGGCAGCCTTGATGCCAAGGTAGCATAAGAGGGTTTCCCGCCAGTTACCCGCTAATGACAGGCTGTAGACGTTCGCGTCACGCCCCGGGGGTTGAAAAGAAGGTCCCTTTCTCCCCGTGTAGTCTGAGTGGCGCTGGCTACCACCCTCAAGCGTCAGATACAGTTGTAGTATATATAAATACCCCAGATAGTGAAGCGGAACACAGTCGCCCAGATAGCCGAATTGGTAAGGCATTCGAGGTCTAATCGAAAGGCTTGGGTTCGGTCCCCACTCTGGGCGCGTGTTTTCTTTCTTTCTCACGTAATTAATAATATTAAATAATAATGTAACGTCACTAACGGTAAAAAATATTCTAGCCATTCCCCTATGCCTTCCTTGGTGTTGTAGACTGCCGGCATTTCTTCCTGTATTTTCTAACGAGCCCCTCATTTACAAACCCTATTATAATGAGAAAGCTTAGCGAGGGCCTCGGTTCTGGCAGCCTTGAAGCCAAGGTAGCATAAGAGGGTTTCCTGCCAGTTACCCGCTTATGACAGGCTGTAGACGTTCGCGTCACACCCCGGGGGTTGAAAAGAAGGTCCCCTTCTTTCCGTGTAATCTGAGTGGCGCTGGCTACCACCCTCAAGCGTCAGATACAGTTGTAGTATATATAAATACCCTAGAAAGTGAAGCGGAACACAGTCGCCCAGATAGCCGAATGGGTAAGGCATTCGAGATGTAATCGAAAGGCATGGGTTCGGTCCCCCTTGGGCGCGTGTTTTTCTTTTTCTTTCTCACGTAATTAATAATAATAAATAATAATGTAACGTCACTAACGGTAAAAAATATTCTAACCATTCCCCTATGCCTTCTTTGGTGTTGTAGACTGCCGGCATTTCTTCCTGTATTTTCTAACGAGCCCCTCATTTACAAACCTATTATCATGCGAAAGCTTAGCGAGGGCCTCGGTTCTGGCAGCCTTGATGCCAAGGTAGAATAAGAGGGTTTCCCGGCAGTTACCCGCTTATGCCAGGCTGTAGACGTTCGCGTCACGGCCCGGGGGTTGAAAAGAAGGTCCCCTTCTCCCCGTGTAGTCTGAGTGGCGCTCGCTATCACCCTCAAGCGTCAGATACAGTTGTAGTATATAAAAATACCCCAGAAAGTGAAGCGGAAAACAGTCGCCCAGATAGCCGAATTGGTAAGACATTCGAGATGTAATCGAAATTCGTGGGTTCGGTCCCCACTCTGGGCGCGTGTTTTTCTTTCTTTCTTAATAATGTAACGTCACTAATGGTAAAAAATATTCTAACCATTCCCCTATGCCTTCTTTGGTGTTGTAGACTGCCGGCATTTCTTCCAGTATATTCTAACGAGCCCGTCATTTACAAACCTTTTATAATGCGAAAGCTTAGCGAGGGCCTCGGTTCTGGCAGCCTTGATGCCAAGGTAGCATAAGAGGGTTTCCCGCCAGTTACCCGCTTATGACAGACTGTAGACGTTCGCGTCACGCCACGGGTGTTGAAAAGAAGGTCCACTTCTCCCCCTGTAGTCTGAGTGGCGCTGGCTAACACCCTCAAGCGTCAGATACAGTTGTAGTATATATAAATACCCCAGAAAGTGAAGCGGAACACAGTCGCCCAAATAGCCGAATTGGTAAGGCATTCGAGATCTAATCGAAAGGCGTGGGTTCAGTCCCCACTCTGGGCGCGTGTTTTTTTCTTTCTTTCTTTCTCCCGTAATTAATAATAATAAATAATAATGTAACGTCACTAACGGTAAAAAATATTCTAACCATTCCCCTATGCCTTCTTTTTTGTTGTAGACTGCCGGCATTTCTTCCAGTATTTTCTAACGAGCCCCTCATTTACAAACCCTATTATCATGCGAAAGCTTAGCGAGGGCCTCGGTTTTTGCAGCCTTGATGCCAAGGTAGCAAACGAGTGTTTCCCGGCAGTTACCCGCTTATGACAGGCTGTAGACGTTCGCGTCACGCCCCAGGGGTTGAAAAGAAGGTCCCCTTCTCCCCTTGTAGTCTTAGTGGCGCTGGCTACCACTCTCAAGCGTCAGATACAAATGTAGTAGATATAAATACCCCAGAAAGTGAAGCGGAACACAGTCGCCCAGATAGCCGAATTGGTAAGGCATTCGAGATGTAATCGAAAGGCGTGGGTTCGGTCCCCACTCTGGGCGCGTGTTTTTCTTTCTTTCTTTCTCATGTAATTATTAATAATAAATAATAATGTAACCACTAACGGTAAAAAATATTCTAACCATACCCCTATGCCTTCTTTGGTGTTGTAGACTGCCGGCATGTCTTCCTGTATTTTCTAACGAGCCCCTCATTTACAAACCCTATTATCATGCGAAAGCTAAGCGAGGGCCTCGGTTCTGGCAGCCTTGATGCCAACGTAGCATAAGAGGGTTTCCCGCCAGTTACCCGCTTATGACAGGCTGTAGACGTTCGCGTCAGGCCCCGGGGGTTGAAAAGAAGGTCCTCTTATCCAAGTCTAGTCTGAGTGGCGCTGGCTACCACCCTCAAGCGTCAGATACAGTTGTAGTATATATAAATACCCCAGATAGTGTAGCGGAACACAGTCTCCCAGATAGCCGAATTGGTAAGGCATTCGAGGTCTAATCGAAAGGCGTGGGTTCGGTCCCTACTCTGGGCGCGTGTTTTTCTTTCTTTCTTTCTCACGTAATTAATAATAATAAATAATAATGGAACCTCACTAACGGTAAAAATAATTTAACCATTCCCCTATGCCTTCTTTGTTGTTGTAGACTGCCGGCATTTCTTCCTGTATTTTCTAACGAGCCCCTCATTTACAAACCCTATTATCATGCGAAAGCTTAGCGAGGGCCTCGGTTCTGGCAGCCTTGATGCCAAGGTAGCATAAGAGGGTTTTCCGCCAGTTACCCGCTTATGACAGGCTGTAGACGTTCGCTTCATGCCCCGGGGGTTGAAAAGAAGGTCCCCTTCTCCCCGTGTAGTCTGAGTGGCGCTGGCTACCACCCTCAAGCGTCAGATACAGTTGTAGTATATCTAAATACCCCAAAAAACGAAGCGGAACATAGTCGCCCAGATAGTTGAATTGGTAAGGCATTCGAGATGTAATCGAAAGGCGTGGGTTCGGTCCCCACTCTGGGCGCGTGTTTGTCTTTCTTTCTTAATAATGTAACGTCACTAATGGTAAAAAATATTCTAACCATTCCCCTGTGCCTTCTTTGGTGTTGTAGACTGCCGGCATTTCTTCCTGTATTTTCTAACGAGCCCCTCATTTACAAACCCTATTATAATGCGAAAGCTTAGCGAGGGCCTCGGTTCTCGCAGACTTGATGCCAAGGTAGCATAAGAGGGTTTGCCGCCAGTTACCAGCTTATGACAGGCTGTAGACGTTCGCTTCACGCCCCGGGGTTTGAAAAGAAGGTCCCCTTCTCCCCGTGTAGTCTGAGTGGCGCTGGCTACCACCCTCAAGCGTCAGATACAGTTGTAGTGTATATAAATACCCCAGAAAGTGAAGCGGAACACAGTCGCCCAGATAGCCAAATTGGTAAGGCATTCGAGATCTAATCGAAACGCGTGGGTTCGGTCCCCACTCTGGGCGCGTGTTTTTCTGTCTTTCTTTCTCACGTAATTAATAATAATAAATAATAATGTAACGTTACTAACAGTAAAAAATATTCTAACCATTCCCCTAAGCCTTCTTTGGTGTTGTAGACTGCCGGCAATTCTTCCAGTATTTTCTAACGAGCCCCTCATTCACAATCCCGATTATAAAGCGAAAGCTTAGCGAGGGCCTCGGTTCTGGCAGCCTTGATGCCAAGGTAGCATAAGAGGGTTTCCCGCCAGTTACCCGCTTATGACAGGCTGTAGACGTTCGCTTCATGCCCCGGGGGTTGAAAAGAAGGTCCCCTTCTCCCCGTGTAGTCTGAGTGGCGCTGGCTACCACCCGCAAGCGTCAGATACTGTTGTAGTATATATAAATATCACAGAAAGTGAAGCGGAACACAGCCGCCCAGATAGCCGAATTGGTAAGGCAATCGAGTTCTAATCGAAAGGCGTGGGTTCGGTCCCCACTCTAGGCGCGTGTTTTTTTTTCTTTCTTTCTCACGTAATAATTATATTAAATAATAATGTAACGCCACTAACGGTAAAAAATATTCTAACCATTCCCCTATGCCTTCTTTGGTGTTGTAGACTGCCGGCATTTCTTCCTGTATTTTCTAACGAGCCCCTTATTTACAAACCCTATTATCATGCGAAAGCTTAGCGAGGGCCTCGGTTCTGGCAGCCTTGATTCCAAGGTAGCATAAGAGGGTTTCCCGCCAGTTATCCGCTTATGACAGGCTGTAGACGTTCGTGTCACACCCCGGGGGTTGAAAAGAAGGTCCACTTCTCATGTAGTCTGAGTCGCGCTGGCTACCACCCTCAAGCATCAGATACAGTTGTAGTATATATAAATACCACAGAAAGTGAAGCGGAACACAGTCGCCCAGATAGCCGAATTGGTAAGGTATTCGAGATCTAATCGAAAGGCGTGGGTTCGGTCCCCACTCTGGGCGCGTGTTTTTCTTTCTTTCTTTCTCACGTAATTAATAATAATAAATAATAATGTAACGTCACTAACGGTAAAAAATATTATAACCATTCCCCTATGCCTTCTTTGGTGTTGTAGACTGCCGGCATTTCTTCCTGTATTTTCTAACGAGCCCCTCATTTACAAACCTATTATCATGCGAAAGCTTAGCGAGGGCCTCGGTTCTGGCAGCCTTGATGCCAAGGTAGCATAAGACGGTTTCCCGCCAGTTACCCGCTTATGACAGGCTGTAGACGTTCGCGTCACACCCCGGGGGTTGAAAAGAAGGTCCACTTCTCCCCGTGTAGTCTGAGTGGCGCTGGCTAACACCCTCAAGCGTCAGATACAGTTGTAGTATATATAAATACCCCAGAAAGTGAAGCGGAACACAGTCGCCCAGATAGCCGAATTGGTAAGGCAATCGTGATCTAATCGAAAGGCGTGGGTTCGGTCCCCACTCTAGGCGCGTGTTTTTTTTTATTTCTTTCTCACGTAATAATAATAATAAATAATAATGTAACGCCACTAACGGTAAAAAATATTCTAACCATTCCCCTATGCCTTCTTTGGTGTTGTAGACTGCCGGCATTTCTTCCTGTATTTTCTAATGAGCCCCTTATTTACAAACCCTATTATCATGCGAAAGCTTAGCGAGGGCCTCGGTTCTGGCAGCCTTGATGCCAAGGTAGCATAAGGGGGTTTCCCGCCAGTTACCCGCTTATGACAGGCTGTAGACGTTCGCGTCACGCCCCGGGGGTTGAAAAGAAGGTCCCCTTCTCCCCGTGTAGTCTTAGTGGCGCTGGCTACCACTCTCAAGCGTCAGATACAGTTGTAGTATATATAAATACCCCAGAAAGTGAAGCGGAACACAGGCGCCCAGATAGCCGAATTGGTAAGGCATTCGAGGTCTAATCGAAAGGCGTGGGTTCGGTCCCCACTCTGGGCGCGTGTTTTTCTTTCTTTCTTTCTCACGTATTTAATAATAATAAATAATAATGTAACGTCACTAACGGTAAAAATATTCTAACCATTCCCCTATGCCTTCTTTGTTGTTGTAGACTGCCGGCATTTCTTCCTGTATTTTCTAACGAGCCCCTCATTTACAAACCCTATTATCATGCGAAAGCTCAGCGAGGGCCTCGGTTCTGGCAGCCTTGATGCCAAGGTAGCATAAGAGGGTTTCCCACCAGATACCCGCTTTTGACAGGCTGTAGACGTTCGCGTCACGCCCCGGGGGTTGAAAAGAAGGTCCCCTTCGCCCCGTGTATTCTGAGTGGCGCTGGCTACCACCCTCAAGCGTCAGATACAGTTGTAGTATATATAAATACCACAGAAAGTGAAGCGGAACACAGTCGCCCAGATAGCCGAATTGATAAGGCATTCGAAGATCTAATCGAAAGGCGTGGGTTCGGTCCCCACTCTGGGCGCGTGTTTTTCTTTCTTTCTTTCTCACGTAATTCATAATAATAAATAATAATGTAATGTCACTAACGGTAAAAAATATTCTAACCATTCCCCTATGCCTTCTTTGGTGTTGTACACTGCCGGCATTTCTTCCAGTATTTTCTAACGAGCCCCTCATCTACAAACCCTATTATCATGCGAAAGCTTAGCGAGGCCCTCGGTTCTGGTAGCCTTGATGCCAAGGTAGCAAAAGAGGGTTTCCCGGCAGTTACCCGCTTATGACAGGCTGTAGACGTTCGCGTCACGCCCCGGGGGTTGAAAAGAAGGTCCCCTTCTCCCCGTGTAGTCTGAGTGGCGCTGGCTACCACCCTCAAGCGTCAGACACAGTTGTAGTATATATAAATACCCCAGAAAGTGAAGCGGAACACAGTCGCCCAGATAGCCGAATTGGTAAGGCATTCGAGATGTAATCGAAAGGCGTGGGTTCGGTCCCCACTATAGGCGCGTGTTTTTCTTTCTTTCTTTCTCACGTAATATTAATAATAAAAAATAATGTAACGTCACTAACGGTAAAAAATATTCTAACCATTCCCTTATGCCTTCTTTGGTGTTGTAGACTGCCGGCATTTCTTCCTGTATTTTCTAACGAGCCCCTCATTTACAAACCCTATTATCATGCGAAAGCTTAGCGAGGGCCTCGGTTCTGGCAGCCTTGATGCCAAGGTAGCATAAGAGGGTTTCCCGCCAGTTACCCGCTTATGACAGGCTGTAGACGTTCGCTTCACGCCCCGGGGGTTGAAAAGAAGGTCCCCTTCTCCCCGTGTAGTCTTAGTGGCGCTGGCTACCACCCTCAAGCGTCAGATACAGTTTTAGTATATATAAATACCACAGAAAGTGAAGCGGAACACAGTCGCCCAGATAGACGAATTGGTAAGGCATTCGAGATCTAATCGAAAGGCGTGGGTTCGGTCCCCACTCTGGGCGCGTGTTTTTCTTTCTTTCTTTCTCACGTAATTAATAATAAATATTAATGTAACATCACTAACAGTAAAAAATATTCTAACCATTCCCCTATGCCTTCTTTGGTGTTGTAGACTGCCGGCATTTCTTCCAGTATTTTCTAACGAGCCCCTCATCTACAAACCCTATTATCATGCGAAAGCTTAGCGAGGCCCTCGGTTCTGGTAGCCTTGATGCCAAGGTAGCAAAAGAGGGTTTCCCGGCAGTTACCCGCTTATGACAGGCTGTAGACGTTCGCGTCACGCCCCGGGGGTTGAAAAGAAGGTCCCCTTCTCCCCGTGTAGTCTGATTGGCGCTGGCTTACACCCTCAAGCATCAGATACAGTTGTAGTATATAGAAATACCCCAGAAAGTGAAGCGGAACACAGTCGCCCAGATAGCCGAAGTGGTAAGGCATTCGAGATCTAATCGAAAGGCGTGGGTTCGGTCCCCACTCTGGGCGCGTGTTTTTCTTTCTTTCTTTCTCACGTAATTAATAATAATAAATAATAATGTAACGTCACTAACGGTAAAAAATATTCTAACCATTCCCCTATGCCTTCTTTGGTGTTGTACACTGCCGGCATTTCTTCCAGTATTTTCTAACGAGCCCCTCATTTACAAACCCTATTATCATGCGAAAGCTTAGCGAGGGCCTCGGTTCTGGCAGCGTTGATGCCAAGGTAGCAAAAGAGGGTTTCCCGGCAGTTACCCGCTTATGACAGGCTGTAGACGTTCGCGTCATGCCCCGGGGGTTGAAAAGAAGGTCCTCTTCTCCCCGTGTAGTCTGAGTGGCGCTGGCTACCACCCTCAAGCGTCAGATACAGTTGTAGTATATATAAATACCCCAGATAGTGAAGCGGAACACAGTCGCCCAGATAGCCGAATTGGTAAGGCATTCGAGGTCTTATCGAAAGGCGTGGGTTCGGTCCCCTCTCTGGGCGCGTGTTTTCTTTCTTTCTCACGTAATTATAATAATAAATAATAATGTAACGTCACTAACAGTAAAAAATATCCTAACCATTCCCCTATGCTTTCCTTGGTTTTGTAGACTGCCGGCATTTCTTCCTGTATTTTCTAACGAGCCCCTCATTTACAAACCCTATTATCATGCGAAAGCTTAGCGAAGGCCTCGGTTCTGGCAGCCTTGATGCCAAGGTAGCATAAGAGGGTTTCCCGTCAGTTACCCGCTTATGACAGGCTGTACACGTTCGCGTCAGGCCCCGGGGGTAGAAAAGAAGGTCCCCTTCTCCCCGTGAAGTCTGAGTGGCGCTGGCTACCACCCTCAAGCATCAGATACAGTTGTAGTATATAAAAAAACCCCAGAAAGTGAAGCGGAACACAGTCGTCCAGATAGCCGAATTGGTAAGGCATTCGAGATCTAATCGAAAGGCGTGGGTTCGGTCCCCACTATCGGCGCGTGTTTTTCTTTCTTCTTTCTCCCGTAATTATTAATAATAAATACCGTAAAAATGTAACATCACTAATTGTAAAAAATATTCTAACCATTCCCCTATGCCTTCTTTGTTGTTGTAGACTGCCGGCATTTCTTCCTGTATTTTCTAACGAGCCCCTCATTTACAAACAGTATTATCATGCGAAAGCTTAGCGAGGGCCTCGGTTCTGGGAGGCTTGATGCCAAGGTAGCATAAGAGGGTTTCCCGCCAGTTACCCGCTTATGACAGGCTGTAGACGTTCGCGTCACGCCCCGGGGGTTGAAAAGAAGGTCCCCTTCTCCCCGTGTAGTCTGAGTGGCGCTGGCTACCACCCTCAAGCGTCAGATACAGTTGTAGTATATATAAATACCCCAGAAAGTGAAGCGGAACACAGTCGCCCAGATAGCCGAATTGGTAAGGCATTCGAGATCTAATCGAAAGGCGTTGGTTCGGTCCCCACTCTGGGCGCGTGTTTTTCTTTCTTTCTTTCTCACGTAATTAATAATAATAAATAATAATGTAACGTCACTAACGGTAAAAAATATTCTAACCATTCCCCTATGCCTTCTTTGTTGTTGTAGACTGCCGGCATTTCTTCCTGTATTTTCTAACGAGCCCCTCATTTACAAACCCTATTATCATGCGAAAGCTTAGCGAGGGCCTCGGTTCTGGCAGCCTTGATGCCAAGGTAGCATAAGAGGGTTTCCCGTCAGTTACCCGCTTATGACAGGCTGTACACGTTCGCGTCAGGCCCCGGGGGTAGAAAAGAAGGTCCCCTTCTCCCCGTGAAGTCTGAGTGGCGCTGGCTACCACCCTCAAGCATCAGATACAGTTGTAGTATATATAAATACCCCAGAAAGTGAAGCGGAACACAGTCGTCCAGATAGCCGAATTGGTAAGGCATTCGAGATCTAATCGAAAGGCGTGGGTTCGGTCCCCACTCTCGGCGCGTGTTTTTCTTTCTTCTTTCTCACGTAATTATTAATAATAAATACCGTAATAATGTAACGTCACTAATTGTAAAAAATATTCTAACCATTCCCCTATGCCTTCTTTGTTGTTGTAGACTGCCGGCATTTCTTCCTGTATTTTCTAACGAGCCCCTCATTTACAAACCCTATTATCATGCGAAAGCTTAGCGAGGGCCTCGGTTCTGGCAGCCTGGATGCCAAGGTAGCATAAGAGGGTTTCCCGCCAGTTACCCGCTTATGACAGGCTGTAGCCGTTCGCGTCACGCCCCGGGGGTTGAAAAGAAGGTCCTCTTCTCCCCGTGTAGTCTGAGTGGCGCTGGCTACCACCCTCAAGCGTCAGATACAGTTGAAGTATATATAAATACCCCAGAAAGTGAAGCGGAACACAGTCGCCCAGATAGCCGAATTGGTAAGGCATTCGAGATCTAATCGAAAGGCGTTGGTTCGGTCCCCACTCTGGGCGCGTGTTTTTCTTTCTTTTTTTCTCACGTAATTAATAATAATAAATAATAATGTAACGTCACTAACGGTAAAAAATATTCTAACCATTCCCCTATGCCTTCTTTGGTGTTGTAGACTGCCGGCATTTCTTCCTGTATTTTCTAACGAGCCCCTCATTTACAAACGCTATTATCATGCGAAAGCTTAGCGAGGGCCTCGGTTCTGGCAGCCTTGATGCCAAGGTAGCATAAGAGGGTTTCCCGCCAGTTACCCGCTTATGACAGGCTGTAGACGTTCGCGTCACGCCCGGGGGTTTAAAAGAAGGTCCCCTTCTCCCCGTGTAGTCTGAGTGGCGCTGGCTACCACCCGCAAGCGTCAGATACAGTTGTAGTATATATAAATACCACAGAAAGTGAAGCGGAACACGGTCGCCCAGATAGCCGAATTGGTAAGGCATTCGACATCTAATCGAAAGGCGTGGGTTCGGTCCCCACTTTCGGCGCGTGTTTTTCTGTCTTTCTTTCTCACGTAATTAATAATAATAAATAATAATGTAACGTCACTAACAGTAAAAAATATTCTAACCATTCCCCTATGCCTTCTTTGGTGTTGTAGACTGCCGGCATTTCTTCCAGTATTTTCTAACGAGCCCCTCATTTACATACCCGATTATAATGCGAAAGCTTTGCGAGGGCCTCGGTTCTGGCAGCCTTGATGCCAAGGTAGCATAAGAGGGTTTCCCGCCAGTTACCCGCTTATGGCAGGCTGTAGACGTTCGCTTCACTCCCCGGAGGTTGAAAAGAAGGTCCCCTTCTCCCCGTGTAGTCTGAGTGGCGCTGGCTACCACCCGCAAGCGTCAGATACCGTTGTAGTACATATAAATACCACAGAAAGTGAAGCGGAACACAGTCGCCCAGATAGCCGAATTGGTAAGGCATTCGAGATCTAATCGAAAGGCGTGGGTTCGGTCCCCACTCTAGGCGCGTGTTTTTCTTTCTTTCTTTCTCACGTAATTATTAATAATAAATATTAATGTAACGTCACTAACGGTAAAAATATTCTAACCATTCCCCTCTGCCTTCTTTGGTGTTGTAGACTGCCAGCATTTCTTCCTGTATTTTCTAATGAGCCCCTTATTTACAAACCCTATTATCATGCGAAAGCTTAGCGAGGGCCTCGGTTCTGGCAGCCTTGATGCCAAGGAAGCATAAGGGGGTTTCCTGCCAGTTACCCGCTTATGACAGGCTGTAGACGTTTGCGTCACTCCCCGGGTGTTGAAAAGAAGGTCCACTTCTCCCCGTGTAGTCTGAGTGGCGCTGGCTAACACCCTCAAGCGTCAGATACAGTTGTAGTATATATAAATACCCCAGAAAGTGAAGCGGAACACAGGCGCCCAGATAGCCGAATTGGTAAGGCATTCGAGGTCTAATCGAAAGGCGTGGGTTCGGTCCCCACTCTGGGCGCGTGTTTTTCTTTCTTTCTTTCTCACGTATTTAATAATAATAAATAATAATGTAACGTCACTAACGGTAAAAATATTCTAACCATTCCCCTATGCCTTCTTTGTTGTTGTAGACTGCCGGCATTTCTTCCTGTATTTTCTAACGAGCCCCTCATTTACAAACCCTATTATCATGCGAAAGCTCAGCGAGGGCCTCGGTTCTGGCAGCCTTGATGCCAAGGTAGCATAAGAGGGTTTCCCACCAGATACCCGCTTTTGACAGGCTGTAGACGTTCGCGTCACGCCCCGGGGGTTGAAAAGAAGGTCCCCTTCGCCCCGTGTATTCTGAGTGGCGCTGGCTACCACCCTCAAGCGTCAGATACAGTTGTAGTATATATAAATACCACAGAAAGTGAAGCGGAACACAGTCGCCCAGATAGCCGAATTGATAAGGCATTCGAAGATCTAATCGAAAGGCGTGGGTTCGGTCCCCACTCTGGGCGCGTGTTTTTCTTTCTTTCTTTCTCACGTAATTCATAATAATAAATAATAATGTAATGTCACTAACGGTAAAAAATATTCTAACCATTCCCCTATGCCTTCTTTGGTGTTGTACACTGCCGGCATTTCTTCCAGTATTTTCTAACGAGCCCCTCATCTACAAACCCTATTATCATGCGAAAGCTTAGCGAGGCCCTCGGTTCTGGTAGCCTTGATGCCAAGGTAGCAAAAGAGGGTTTCCCGGCAGTTACCCGCTTATGACAGGCTGTAGACGTTCGCGTCACGCCCCGGGGGTTGAAAAGAAGGTCCCCTTCTCCCCGTGTAGTCTGAGTGGCGCTGGCTACCACCCTCAAGCGTCAGACACAGTTGTAGTATATATAAATACCCCAGAAAGTGAAGCGGAACACAGTCGCCCAGATAGCCGAATTGGTAAGGCATTCGAGATGTAATCGAAAGGCGTGGGTTCGGTCCCCACTATAGGCGCGTGTTTTTCTTTCTTTCTTTCTCACGTAATATTAATAATAAAAAATAATGTAACGTCACTAACGGTAAAAAATATTCTAACCATTCCCTTATGCCTTCTTTGGTGTTGTAGACTGCCGGCATTTCTTCCTGTATTTTCTAACGAGCCCCTCATTTACAAACCCTATTATCATGCGAAAGCTTAGCGAGGGCCTCGGTTCTGGCAGCCTTGATGCCAAGGTAGCATAAGAGGGTTTCCCGCCAGTTACCCGCTTATGACAGGCTGTAGACGTTCGCTTCACGCCCCGGGGGTTGAAAAGAAGGTCCCCTTCTCCCCGTGTAGTCTTAGTGGCGCTGGCTACCACCCTCAAGCGTCAGATACAGTTTTAGTATATATAAATACCACAGAAAGTAAAGCGGAACACAGTCGCCCAGATAGACGAATTGGTAAGGCATTCGAGATCTAATCGAAAGGCGTGGGTTCGGTCCCCACTCTGGGCGCGTGTTTTTCTTTCTTTCTTTCTCACGTAATTAATAATAAATATTAATGTAACATCACTAACAGTAAAAAATATTCTAACCATTCCCCTATGCCTTCTTTGGTGTTGTAGACTGCCGGCATTTCTTCCAGTATTTTCTAACGAGCCCCTCATCTACAAACCCTATTATCATGCGAAAGCTTAGCGAGGCCCTCGGTTCTGGTAGCCTTGATGCCAAGGTAGCAAAAGAGGGTTTCCCGGCAGTTACCCGCTTATGACAGGCTGTAGACGTTCGCGTCACGCCCCGGGGGTTGAAAAGAAGGTCCCCTTCTCCCCGTGTAGTCTGATTGGCGCTGGCTTACACCCTCAAGCATCAGATACAGTTGTAGTATATAGAAATACCCCAGAAAGTGAAGCGGAACACAGTCGCCCAGATAGCCGAAGTGGTAAGGCATTCGAGATCTAATCGAAAGGCGTGGGTTCGGTCCCCACTCTGGGCGCGTGTTTTTCTTTCTTTCTTTCTCACGTAATTAATAATAATAAATAATAATGTAACGTCACTAACGGTAAAAAATATTCTAACCATTCCCCTATGCCTTCTTTGGTGTTGTACACTGCCGGCATTTCTTCCAGTATTTTCTAACGAGCCCCTCATTTACAAACCCTATTATCATGCGAAAGCTTAGCGAGGGCCTCGGTTCTGGCAGCGTTGATGCCAAGGTAGCAAAAGAGGGTTTCCCGGCAGTTACCCGCTTATGACAGGCTGTAGACGTTCGCGTCATGCCCCGGGGGTTGAAAAGAAGGTCCTCTTCTCCCCGTGTAGTCTGAGTGGCGCTGGCTACCACCCTCAAGCGTCAGATACAGTTGTAGTATATATAAATACCCCAGATAGTGAAGCGGAACACAGTCGCCCAGATAGCCGAATTGGTAAGGCATTCGAGGTCTTATCGAAAGGCGTGGGTTCGGTCCCCTCTCTGGGCGCGTGTTTTCTTTCTTTCTCACGTAATTATAATAATAAATAATAATGTAACGTCACTAACAGTAAAAAATATCCTAACCATTCCCCTATGCTTTCCTTGGTTTTGTAGACTGCCGGCATTTCTTCCTGTATTTTCTAACGAGCCCCTCATTTACAAACCCTATTATCATGCGAAAGCTTAGCGAAGGCCTCGGTTCTGGCAGCCTTGATGCCAAGGTAGCATAAGAGGGTTTCCCGTCAGTTACCCGCTTATGACAGGCTGTACACGTTCGCGTCAGGCCCCGGGGGTAGAAAAGAAGGTCCCCTTCTCCCCGTGAAGTCTGAGTGGCGCTGGCTACCACCTTCAAGCATCAGATACAGTTGTAGTATATAAAAAAACCCCAGAAAGTGAAGCGGAACACAGTCGTCCAGATAGCCGAATTGGTAAGGCATTCGAGATCTAATCGAAAGGCGTGGGTTCGGTCCCCACTCTCGGCGCGTGTTTTTCTTTCTTCTTTCTCCCGTAATTATTAATAATAAATACCGTAAAAATGTAACATCACTAATTGTAAAAAATATTCTAACCATTCCCCTATGCCTTCTTTGTTGTTGTAGACTGCCGGCATTTCTTCCTGTATTTTCTAACGAGCCCCTCATTTACAAACAGTATTATCATGCGAAAGCTTAGCGAGGGCCTCGGTTCTGGGAGCCTTGATGCCAAGGTAGCATAAGAGGGTTTCCCGCCAGTTACCCGCTTATGACAGGCTGTAGACGTTCGCGTCACGCCCCGGGGGTTGAAAAGAAGGTCCCCTTCTCCCCGTGTAGTCTGAGTGGCGCTGGCTACCACCCTCAAGCGTCAGATACAGTTGTAGTATATATAAATACCCCAGAAAGTGAAGCGGAACACAGTCGCCCAGATAGCCGAATTGGTAAGGCATTCGAGATCTAATCGAAAGGCGTTGGTTCGGTCCCCACTCTGGGCGCGTGTTTTTCTTTCTTTCTTTCTCACGTAATTAATAATAATAAATAATAATGTAACGTCACTAACGGTAAAAAATATTCTAACCATTCCCCTATGCCTTCTTTGTTGTTGTAGACTGCCGGCATTTCTTCCTGTATTTTCTAACGAGCCCCTCATTTACAAACCCTATTATCATGCGAAAGCTTAGCGAGGGCCTCGGTTCTGGCAGCCTTGATGCCAAGGTAGCATAAGAGGGTTTCCCGTCAGTTACCCGCTTATGACAGGCTGTACACGTTCGCGTCAGGCCCCGGGGGTAGAAAAGAAGGTCCCCTTCTCCCCGTGAAGTCTGAGTGGCGCTGGCTACCACCCTCAAGCATCAGATACAGTTGTAGTATATATAAATACCCCAGAAAGTGAAGCGGAACACAGTCGTCCAGATAGCCGAATTGGTAAGGCATTCGAGATCTAATCGAAAGGCGTGGGTTCGGTCCCCACTCTCGGCGCGTGTTTTTCTTTCTTCTTTCTCACGTAATTATTAATAATAAATACCGTAATAATGTAACGTCACTAATTGTAAAAAATATTCTAACCATTCCCCTATGCCTTCTTTGTTGTTGTAGACTGCCGGCATTTCTTCCTGTATTTTCTAACGAGCCCCTCATTTACAAACCCTATTATCATGCGAAAGCTTAGCGAGGGCCTCGGTTCTGGCAGCCTGGATGCCAAGGTAGCATAAGAGGGTTTCCCGCCAGTTACCCGCTTATGACAGGCTGTAGCCGTTCGCGTCACGCCCCGGGGGTTGAAAAGAAGGTCCTCTTCTCCCCGTGTAGTCTGAGTGGCGCTGTATACCACCCTCAAGCGTCAGATACAGTTGTAGTATATATAAATACCCCAGAAAGTGAAGCAGAACACAGTCGCCCAGATAGCCGAATTGGTAAGGCATTCGAGATCTAATCGAAAGGCGTGGGTTCGGTCCCCACTCTGGGCGCGTGTTTTTCTTTCTTTCTTTCTCACGTAATTATAATAATAAATAATAATGTAACATCACTAACGGTAAAAAATATTCAAACCATTCCCCTATGCCTTCTTTGGTGTTGTAGACTGCCGGCATTTCTTCCTGTATTTTCTAACGAGCCCCTCATTTACAAACCCTATTATCATGCGAAAGCTTAGCGAGGGCCTCGGTTCTGGCAGCCTTGATGCCAAGGTAGCATAAGAGGGTTTCCCGCCAGTACCCGCTTATGACCGGCTGTACACGTTCGCGTCACGCCCCGGGGGTTGAAAAGAAGGTCCCCTTCTCCCCGTGTAGTCTGAGTGGCGCTGGCTACCACCCTCAAGCGTCAGATACAGTTGAAGTATATATAAATACCCCAGAAAGTGAAGCGGAACACAGTCGCCCAGATAGCCGAATTGGTAAGGCATTCGAGATCTAATCGAAAGGCGTTGGTTCGGTCCCCACTCTGGGCGCGTGTTTTTCTTTCTTTTTTTCTCACGTAATTAATAATAATAAATAATAATGTAACGTCACTAACGGTAAAAAATATTCTAACCATTCCCCTATGCCTTCTTTGGTGTTGTAGACTGCCGGCATTTCTTCCTGTATTTTCTAACGAGCCCCTCATTTACAAACGCTATTATCATGCGAAAGCTTAGCGAGGGCCTCGGTTCTGGCAGCCTTGATGCCAAGGTAGCATAAGAGGGTTTCCCGCCAGTTACCCGCTTATGACAGGCTGTAGACGTTCGCGTCACGCCCGGGGGTTTAAAAGAAGGTCCCCTTCTCCCCGTGTAGTCTGAGTGGCGCTGGCTACCACCCGCAAGCGTCAGATACAGTTGTAGTATATATAAATACCACAGAAAGTGAAGCGGAACACGGTCGCCCAGATAGCCGAATTGGTAAGGCATTCGACATCTAATCGAAAGGCGTGGGTTCGGTCCCCACTTTCGGCGCGTGTTTTTCTGTCTTTCTTTCTCACGTAATTAATAATAATAAATAATAATGTAACGTCACTAACAGTAAAAAATATTCTAACCATTCCCCTATGCCTTCTTTGGTGTTGTAGACTGCCGGCATTTCTTCCAGTATTTTCTAACGAGCCCCTCATTTACATACCCGATTATAATGCGAAAGCTTTGCGAGGGCCTCGGTTCTGGCAGCCTTGATGCCAAGGTAGCATAAGAGGGTTTCCCGCCAGTTACCCGCTTATGACAGGCTGTAGACGTTCGCTTCACTCCCCGGAGGTTGAAAAGAAGGTCCCCTTCTCCCCGTGTAGTCTGAGTGGCGCTGGCTACCACCCGCAAGCGTCAGATACCGTTGTAGTACATATAAATACCACAGAAAGTGAAGCGGAACACAGTCGCCCAGATAGCCGAATTGGTAAGGCATTCGAGATCTAATCGAAAGGCGTGGGTTCGGTCCCCACTCTAGGCGCGTGTTTTTCTTTCTTTCTTTCTCACGTAATTATTAATAATAAATATTAATGTAACGTCACTAACGGTAAAAATATTCTAACCATTCCCCTCTGCCTTCTTTGGTGTTGTAGACTGCCAGCATTTCTTCCTGTATTTTCTAATGAGCCCCTTATTTACAAACCCTATTATCATGCGAAAGCTTAGCGAGGGCCTCGGTTCTGGCAGCCTTGATGCCAAGGAAGCATAAGGGGGTTTCCTGCCAGTTACCCGCTTATGACAGGCTGTAGACGTTTGCGTCACTCCCCGGGTGTTGAAAAGAAGGTCCACTTCTCCCCGTGTAGTCTGAGTGGCGCTGGCTAACACCCTCAAGCGTCAGATACAGTTGTAGTATATATAAATACCCCAGAAAGTGAAGTGGAACACAGTCGCCCAGATAGCCGAATTGGTAAGGCATTCGAGATCTAGTCGAAAGTCGTGGGTTCGGTCCCCACTCTGGGCGCGTATTTTTCTTTCTTTCTTTCTCACGTAATTAATAATAATAAATAATAATGTAACGGCACTAATGGTAAAAAATATTCTAACCATTCCCCTATGCCTTCTTTGGTGTTGTAGACTGCCGGCATTTCTTCCTGTATTTTCTAACGAGCCCCTCATTTACAAACCCTATTATCATGCGAAAGCTTAGCGAGGGCCTCGGTTCTGGCAGCCTTGATGCCAAGGTAGCATAAGAGGGTTTCCCGCCACTTACCCGCTTATGACAGGCTGTAGACGTTCGCGTCACGCCCCGGGGTTGAAAAGAAGGTCCCCTTCTCCCCGTGTAGTCTGAGTGGCGCTGGCTACCACCCTGAAGCGTAAGATACAGTTCTAGTATATCTAAATACCCCAGAAAGCGAAGCGGAACATAGTCGCAGAGATAGCCGAATTGGTAAGGCATTCGAGATCTAATCGAAAGGTGTGGGATCGGTCCCCACTCTGGGCGCGTGCTTTTTCTTTCTTTCTTAATAATGTAACGTCACTAATGGTAAAAAATATTCTAACCATTCCCCTATGCCTTCTTTAGTGGTGTAGACTGCCGGCATTTCTTCCAGTATTTTCTAACGAGCCCCACATTTACAAACCCTATTATAATGCGAAAGCTTAGCGAGGGCCTCGGTTCTGGCAGCCTTGATGCCAAGGTAGCATAAGAGGGTTTCCCGCCAGTTACCCGCTTATGACAGGCTGTAGACGTTCGCGTCACGCCCCGGGGGTTGAAAAGAAGGTCCACTTCTCCCCGTGTAGTCTGAGTGGCGCTGGCTAACACCCTCAAGCGTCCGATACCGTTGTAGTAATTATAAATACCCCAGAAAGTGAAGCGGAACACAGTCGCCCAGATAGCCGAATTGGTAAGGCATTCGAGATCTAATCGAAAGGCGTGGGTTCGGTCCCCACTCTGGGCGCGTGTTTTTCTTTCTTTCTCACGTAATTAATAATAATAAATAATAATGTAACGTCACTAACGGTAAAAAATATTCTAACCATTCCCCTATGCCTTCTTTGGTGTTGTACACTGCCGGCATTTCTTCCAGTATTTTCTAACGAGCCCCTCATTTACAAACCCTATTATCATGCGAAAGCTTAGCGAGGGCCTCGGTTCTGGCAGCCTTGATGCCAAGGTAGCAAAAGAGGGTTTCCCGGCAGTTACCCGCTTATGACAGGCTGTAGACGTTCGCGTCACGCCCCGGGGGTTGAAAAGAAGGTCCTCTTCTCCCCGTGTAGTCTGAGTGGCGCTGGCTACCACCCTCAAGCGTCAGATACAGTTTGAGTACATATAAATACCCCAGATAGTGAAGCGGAACACAGTAGCCCAGATAGCCGAATTGGTAAGGCATTCGAGGTCTAATCGAAAGGCGTGGGTTCGGTCCCCACTCTGGGCGCGTGTTTTCTTTCTTTCTCACGTAATTATAATAATAAATAATATTGTAACGTCACTAACAGTAAAAAATATCCTAACCATTCCCCTATCCTTTCCTTGGTGTTGTAGACTGCCGGCATTTCTTCCTGTATTTTCTAACGAGCCCCTCATTTACAAACCGTATTATCATGCGAAAGCTTAGCGATGGCCTCGGTTCTGGCAGCCTTGATGCCAAGGTAGCATAAGAGGGTTTCCCGTCGGTTACCCGCTTATGACAGGCTGTACACGTTCGCGTCAGGCCCCGGGGGTAGAAAAGAAGGTCCCCTTCTTCCCGTGAAGTCTGAGTGGCGCTGGCTACCACCCTCAAGCATCAGATACAGTTGTAGTATATATAAATACCCCAGAAAGTGAAGCGGAACACAGTCGTCCAGATAGCCGTATTGGTAAGGCATTCGAGATCTAATCGAAAGGCGTGGGTTCGGTCCCCATTCTGGGCACGTGTTTTTCTTTCTTTCTTAATAATGTAACGTCACTAATGGTAAAAATATTCTAACCATTCCCCTATGCCTTCTCTGGTGTTGTAGACTGCCAGCATTTCTTCCTGTATTTTCTAACGAGCCCCTCATTTACAAACCCTATTATCATGCGAAAGCTTAGCGAGGGCCTCGGTTCTGGCAGCCTTGATGCCAAGGCAGCATAAGAGGGTTTCCCGCCAGTTACCCGCTTATGACAGGCTGTAGACGTTCGCGTCACGCCCGGGGGTTGAAAAGAAGGTCCTCTTCTCCCCGTGTAGTCTGAGTGGCGCTGGCTACCACCCTCAAGCGTCAGACACAGTTGTAGTATATATAAATACCCCAGATAGTGAAGCGGAACACATTCGCCCAGATAGCCGAATTGGTAAGGCATTCGAGGTCTAATCGAAAGGCGTGGGTTCGGTCCCCCTCTGTGCGCGTGTTTTTCTTTCTTTCTTTCTCACGTAATTAATAATAATAAATAATAATGTAACGTCACTAACGGTAAAAAATATTCTAACCATTCCCCAATACCTTCTTTGGTGTTGTAGACTGCCGGCATTTCTTCCTGTATTTTCTATCAAGCCCCTCATTTACAAACCTATTATCATGCGAAAGCTTAGCGAGGGCCTCGGTTCTGGCAGCCTTGATGCCAAGGTAGCATAAGAGGGTTTCTCGCCAGTTACCCGCTTATGACAGGGTGTAGACGTTCGCGTCACGCCCCGGGGGTTGAAAAGATGGTCCCCTTGTCCCCGTGTAGTCTGAGTGGCGCTGGCTATCACCCTCAAGCGTCAGATACAGTTGTAGTATATATAAATACCCCAGAAAGTGAAGCGGAACACAGTCGCCCAGATAGCCGAATTGGTAAGGCATTCGAGATGTAATCGAAAGGCGTCGGTTCGGTCCCCACTCTGGGCGCGTGTTTTTCTTTCTTTCTTAATAATGTAACGTCACTAATGGTAAAAAATATTCTAACCATTCCCCTATGCCTTCTTTGGTGTTGTAGACTGCCGGCATTTTTTCCAGTATTTTTTAACGAGCCCCACATTTACAAACCCTATTATAATGCGAAAGCTTAGCGAGGGCCTCGGTTCTGGCAGCCTTCATGCCAAGGTAGCATAAGAGGGTTTCCCGCCAGTTACCCGCTTATGACAGGCTGTAGACGTTCGCGTCACGCCCCGGGCGTTGAAAAGAAGGTCCACTTCTCCCCGTGTAGTCTGAGTGGCGCTGGCTAACACCCTCAAGCGTCAGATACAGTTGTAGTATATATAAATACCCCAGAAAGTGAAGCGGAACACAGTCGCCCAGATAGCCGAATTGGTAAGGCATCCGAGGTCTAATCGAAAGGCGTGGGTTCGGTCCCCACTCTGGGCGCGTGTTTTCTTTCTTTCTCACGTAATTATAATTATAAATAATAATGTAACGTCACTAACAGTAAAAAATATCCTAACCATTCCCCTATGCTTTCCTTGGTGTTGTAGACTGCCGGCATTTCTTCCTGTATTTTCTAACGAGCCCCTCATTTACAAACCCTATTATCATGCGAAAGCTTAGCGAGGGCCTCGGTTCTGGCAGCCTTGATGCCAAGGGAGCATAAGAGGGTTTCCCGTCAGTTACCCGCTTATGACAGGCTGTACACGTTCGCGTCAGGCCCCGGGGGTGGAAAAGACGGTCCCCTTCTCCCCGTGAAGTCTGAGTGGCGCTGGCTACCACCCTCAAGCATCAGATACAGTTATAGTATATATAAATACCCCAGAAAGTGAAGCGGAACACAGTCTTCCAGATAGCCGAATTGGTAATGCATTCGAGATCGAATCGAAAGGCGTGGGTTCGGTCTCCACTCTCGGCGCGTGTTTTTCTTTCTTCTTTCTCACGTAATTATTAATAATAAATAATAATGTAACGTCACTAACTGTAAAAAATATTCTAACCATTCCCCTATGCCTTCTTTGTTGTTGTAGACTGCCGGCATTTCTTCCTGTATTTTCTAACGAGCCCCTCATTTACAAACCCTATTATCATGCGAAAGCTTAGCGAGGGCCTCGGTTCTGGGAGCCTTGATGCCAAGGTAGCATAAGAGGGTTTCCCGCCAGTTACCCGCTTATGACAGGCTGTAGACGTTCGCGTCATGCCCCGGGGGTTGAAAAGAAAGTCCTCTTCTCCCCGTGTAGTCTGAGTGGCGCTGTATACCACCCTCAAGCGTCAGATACAGTTGTAGTATATATAAATACCCCAGAAAGTGAAGCAGAACACAGTCGCCCAGATAGCCGAATTGGTTAGGCATTCGAGATCTAATCGAAAGGCGTGGGTTCGGTCCCCACTCTGGGCGCGTGTTTTTTTTTCTTTCTTTCTCACGTAATTTTAATAATAAATAATAATGTAACATCACTAACGGTATAAAATATTCAAACCATTCCCCTATGCCTTCTTTGGTGTTGTAGACTGCCGGCATTTCTTCCTGTATTTTCTAACGAGCCCCTCATTTACAAACCCTATTATCATGCGAAAGCTTAGCGAGGGCCTCGGTTCTGGCAGCCTTGATGCCAAGGTAGCATAAGAGGGTTTCCCGCCAGTACCCGCTTATGACAGGCTGTACACGTTCGCGTCACGCCCCGGGGGTTGAAAAGAAGGTCCCCTTCTCCCCGTGTAGTCTGAGTGGCGCTGGCTACCACCCTCAAGTGTCAGATACAGTTTTAGTATATAAAAATACCCCAGAAAGTGAAGCGGAACACAGTCGCCCAGATAGCCGAATTGGTTAGGCATTCGAGATCTAATCGAAAGGCGTTGCTTCGGTCCCCACTCTGGGCGCGTGTTTTTCTTTCTTTCTTTCTCACGTAATTAATAATAATAAATAATAATGTAACGTCACTAACGGTAAAAAATATTGAAACCATTCCCCTATGCCTTCTTTGGTGTTGTAGACTGCCGGCATTTCTTCCTGTATTTTCTAACGAGCCCCTCATTTACAAACCCTATTATCATGCGAAAGCTTAGCGAGGGCCTCGGTTCTGGGAGCCTTGATGCCAAGGTAGCATAAGAGGGTTTCCCGCCAGTTACCCGCTTATGACAGGCTGTAGACGTTCGCGTCACGCCCCGGGGGTTGAAAAGAAGGTCCTCTTCTCCCCGTGTAGTCTGAGTGGCGCTGTATACCACCCTCAAGCGTCAGATACTGTTGTAGTATATATAAATACCCCAGAAAGTGAAGCAGAACACAGTCGCCCAGATAGCCGAATTGGTAAGGCATTCGAGATCTAATCGAAAGGCGTGGGTTCGGTCCCCACTCTGGGCGCGTGTTTTTCTTTCTTTCTTTCTCACGTAATTAATAATAATAAATAATAATGTAACGTCACTAACGGTAAAAAATATTCTAACCATTCCCCTATGCCTTCTTTGGTGTTGTACACTGCCGGCATTTCTTCCTGTACTTTCTAACGAGCCCCTCATTTACAAACCCTATTATCATGCGAAAGCTTAGCGAGGGCCTCGGTTCTGGCAGCCTTGATGCCAAGGTAGCAAAAGGGGTTTTCCCGGCAGTTACCCGCTTATGACAGGCTGTAGACGTTCGCGTCACGCCCCGGGGGTTGAAAAGAAGGTCCTCTTCTCCCCGTGTAGTCTGAGTGGCGCTGGCTACCACCCTCAAGCGTCAGATTCAGTTGTCGTATATATAAATACCCCAGATAGTGAAGTGGAACACAGTCGCCCAGATAGCCGAATTGGTAAGGCATCCGAGGTCTAATCGAAAGGCGTGGGTTCGGTCCCCACTCTGGGCGCGTGTTTTCTTTCTTTCTCACGTAAATATAATAATAAATAATATAGTAACGTCACTAACAGTAAAAAATATCCTAACCATTCCCCTATGCTTTCCTTGGTGTTGTAGACTGCCGGCATTTCTTCCTGTATTTTCTAACGAGCGCCTCATTTACAAACCCTATTATCATGCGAAAGCTTAGCGAGGGCCTCGGTTCTGGGAGCCTTGATGCCAAGGTAGCATAAGAGGGTTTCCCGCCAGTTACCCGCTTATGACAGGCTGTAGACGTTCGCGTCACGCCCCGGGGGTTGAAAAGAAGGTCCTCTTCTCCCCGTGTAGTCTGAGTGGCGCTGTATACCACCCTCAAGCGTCAGATACAGTTGTAGTATATATAAATACCCCAGAAAGTGAAGCAGAACACAGTCGCCCAGATAGCCGAATTGGTAAGGCATTCGAGATCTAATCCAAAGGCGTGGGTTCGGTCCCCACTCTGGGCGCGTGTTTTTCTTTCTTTCTTTCTGACGTAATTTTAATAATAAATAATTATGGAACATCACTAACGGTAAAAAATATTCAAACCATTCCCCTATGCCTTCTTTGGTGTTGTAGACTGCGGGCATTTCTTCCTGTATTTTCTAACGAGCCCCTCATTTACAAACCCTATTATCATGCGAAAGCTTAGCGAGGGCCTCGGTTCTGGCAGCCTTGATGCCAAGGTAGCATAAGAGGGTTTCCCGCCAGTTACCCGCTTATGACAGGCTGTAGACGTTCGCGTCACGCCCCGGGGGTTGAAAAGAAGGTCCCCTTCTCCCCGTGTAGTCTGAGTGGCGCTGGCTACCACCCTCACGCGTCAGACACAGTTGTAGTATATATAAATACCCCAGAAAGTGAAGCGGAACACAGTCGCCCAGATAGCCGAATTGGTAAGGCATTCGAGATGTAATCGAAAGGCGTGGGTTCGGTCCCCACTCTGGGCACGTGTTTTTCTTTCTTTCTTAATAATGTAACGTCACTAATGGTAAAAAAATATTCTAACCATTCCCCTATGCCTTCTTTGGTGTTGTAGACTGCCGGCATTTCTTCCAGTATTTTCTAACGAGCCCCTCATTTACAAACCCTATTATAATGCGAAAGCTTAGCGAGGGCCTCGGTTCTGGCAGCCTTGATGCCAAGGTAGCATAAGAGGGTTTCCCGCCAGTTACCCGCTTATGACAGGCTGTAGACGTTCGCGTCACGCCCCGGGTGTTGAAAAGAAGGTCCACTTCTCCCCGTGTAGTCTGAGTGGCGCTGGCTAGCACCCTCAAGCGTCAGATACAGTTGTAGTTGTGACAAGTGTGTGGCGCCCCCCATCCCTGATATTCGTTGGCCGTTAAGTTCAGTGGCCCCACCAGGCTCGGTGGGCAACCTTGTGTGTGGCCGGGCAATAAACACCGCCGAGCACGGCTGCTCGGGGGTCAGTCACCGTCACCACCAGCACGCTGCATGTCGTCTCTCGGCCGGAGGGTACCCCTACCCTCCCAGGTTCACGAACGCGGGTCTAGATCGTGACACTGGCGACGAGGATGGGATTCGTCGCCACTCGTCGCCACTGACACTGGCGACGAGGGAAGAAACCCGCGGAACGGCCGAAGCCGCCGTGAACGCCGCCACCGAGAACGCCGAGACACCGCCCCCTCAAGCCAGCCGCCATTAAGCCATGCCGCTGTACGGGAGGCTCGAGCCGTTCGAGGTTGAAGGGTCCACCTGGCCGGTCTACGAGGAACAAGTCGGCGTGTTTTTCCGGGCTAACGACACACCCGAGGCAAAACAGCGCGACATCTTCCTGGCCAGCTGCGGGACCCGCGTCTTCGCTCTCCTGCTCGATCTGCTCAAGCCGGCCACGCCGCACGACAAGTCGCTGGGTGAGCTGCTCGCGACGCTACGCTCGCATACAGCCCGGCTCCGTCGACGCTAATGGAGCGTTTTCGCTTCAACAACCGGAGCCGCCGAGACGGAGAGGCGCTCGGGCAGTTCGTCGCAGCGCTGCGAGGGTTGGCGAGCGGCTGGGCCTTCGGGGAGCAGCTCGACTCGCTGCTCTGGGACCGTTTCGTCTGCGGCATCAACGACCCCGCCATGCAGACGCGACTCCTGGAGCTTCCCGACCCCTCGCTGGACGATGCCGTGAAGGCAGCGCTGGCGATGGAGGCTGCGGCCAAGGACGCGGGCGAGCTAGCACGTGCGGCCGGCTCACCGTCGGCGGAGGCGGTGGTGAACAAGATGGTGGCACGGCATGGCAGGTGCGTTCGCTGCGGTGGTGACCACCCCCCCTCCCAGTGCCAGTTCGCGCAAGCAGAGTGCTTTGCGTGCGGAAGAACTGGGCACATTGCTCGGGCGTGCCGAGGGGGGACGACGGCGGACGGACGGAAGCAGGAGCCGGCGTCGAGCACCTGTTCCGCGCCAGCCCACGGCCGAGGGAGTCGGCGCAAGGGTAGGCGGCGGGCGCGTGCGGCAGCAGCTTCGGGTGCAGCGGCTAGGCTTCACGTCGTGGCCGAAGACCCGCAGATTTTCGACATGTGGCATGCGGCCACAGTGCAGCCGCCGGTGCCACCATACTGGCTGACCATCGAAGTCTGCGGGTGCCCCATCTCCATGGAGCTGGACACAGGGGCCAGTGTGTCAGTCATGGCCGGGAAAGCATTCAAGCTCACGTTCCCTGGCGTGGCCGTCGAGGCGTCGGGCGTCGTGCTGCGCAGTTACTCCGGTCAGCTCGCCCAAGTCGAGGGTCAAGCCCAGGTCAGCGTCCGCCTTGGCGACAGGGAGGCCACCCTTCCCCTGTACCTGACCAAGGGGCCGTCACCGACGCTGCTGGGCCGGAACTGGATCCTGGCGTTGGGCGTGAGGCTGCCGTAGTACCAGGAAGCAGTGCATGCAGCGGCAGATGGCTCGAGCCTCCTGACCAAGTCGGAGGCCCTGTTCCAGCCCGAGGTGGGGACATTCACCGGCACGGCGGCAAGCATTGAGGTGCCAGAGGGAGCACTGCCCCGTCCAGCCCGACTGCATGGACGGCGTCATCGAGCAACTGCTGCACCGGCGAGAGGCCGGCACCAACGGCGGCGGGGTGCTGGGCACCAACGGCCGCCTGCTGCACCTGTTGGTGCTGGGTGCCAGGGCCAACGCCCAGCACGTGGCGCAGGCTATGCAGCAGGTGCTCCAGCAGGGTTTCCGGCTCGACGACAAGGCCCAGGACGCGCTGGATTTCAGGATCATCGACGGCGACGTGGGCCTGCCGCACAACTCGTTCCGCACGGAGCCCCTGCCCCAGGGCTGCCTGTGCGTGTACGCCAGCCAGCCGGGGCTGGAGTACATCCGCGAGAGCCTCGAGAAGACCCTGCTGGCCAACCTGGAGCAGCAGGACCGGCTGCCCTTCCACGGCCTGCCCCTGGTCATGGTGTTTGCGGGCCAGGGGGACTTCCTGCGCGAGGAGGTCGTCAACCGGGCCAAGAGCCTGCAGTGCCCCTTCGTGGACGACGGCGGCAGCCTGGACCCCGTGCGGCTGGAGCAGGCGCTGTGCGCTCTGGTGGAGAGCATCGAGCGGCTGCACATCTACCAGGCGCTGCCCGCGGTCGCGGCGCCCCGGCTGGACATGCGGCTGATGCTGTGCATGCTGTGGGGGGACCCGTACGCGCCCGAGTAGGTGCTGGCGCAGCCGGGCTGCCTGGCCACGGGTCCGCTGCACTGCCTCAGCCTGGACTTCTTCAAGAGGAGCCAGCTTCACCGACCGCTGCCAGCACAGCATCAGGGGCTGGTGCTACTCGCGCCACTGCGGCACCACGCGCAAGTCCTTCGACACCGGGAAGGCTGACAGCTGGTGCGAGTGTGACACAGGCAGCACCTAATGCTGCCACAACGGCCTCGACACCTGTGCTCCGGCGGAGTGAGAGACTGCGGAGACCTCCGGACCGGTACTCGCCGGGGGGACAGGTGTTTTGTGTTTGTGTAGGACAAACAAACTTGTGGGTGAGGGGTGTGACAAGTGTGTGGCGCCCCCCATCCCTGATATTCGTTGGCCGCTAAGTTTAGTGACCACACCAGGCTCGGTGGGCAACCTTGTGTGTGGCCGGGCAATAAACACCGCCGAGCACGGCTGCTCGGGGGTCAGTCACCGTCACCACCAGCACGCTGCATGTCGTCTCTCGGCCGGAGGGTACCCCTACCCTCCCAGGTTCACGAACGCGGGTCTAGATCGTGACAGTAGTATATACAAATACCCCAGAAAGTGAAGCGGAACACAGTCGCCCAGATACCCGAATTGGTAAGGCATTCGAGATCTAATCGAAAGGCGTGGGTTCGGTCCCCACTCTGGGCGCGTGTTTTTCTTTCTTTCTTTCTCACGTAATTATTAATAATAAATAATAATGTAACGTCACTGACGGTCAAAAATATTCTAACCATTCCCCTATGCCTTCATTGGTGTTGTAGACTGCCGGCATTTCTTCCTGTATTTTCTAACGAGCCCCTCATTTGCAAACCCTATTATCATGCGAAAGCTTAGCGAGGGCCTCGGTTCTGGCAGCCTTGATGCCAAGGTAGCATAAGAGGGTTTCCCGCCAGATACCCGCTTATAACAGGCTGTAGACGTTCGCGTCACGCCCCGGGGGTTGAAAAGAAGGTCCTCTTCTCCCCGTGTAGTCTGAGTGGCGCTGGCTACCAAGCTCAAGCGTCAGATACAGTTGTAGTATATATAAATACCCCAGATAGTGAAGCGGAACACAGTCGCCCAGATAGCCGAATTGGTAAGGCATTCGAGGTCTAATCGAAAGGCGTGGGTTCGGTCCCCACTCTGGGGGCGTGTTTTCTTTCTTTCTCACGTAATTAATAATAATAAATAATACTGTAACGTCACTAACGGTAAAAAATATTCTAACCATTCCCCTATGCTTTCCTTGGTGTTGTAGACTGCCGGCATTTCTTCCTGTATTTTCTAACGAACCCCTCATTTACAAACCCTATTATCATGCGAAAGCTTAGCGAGGGCCTCGGTTCTGGCAGCCTTGATGCCAAGGTAGCATAAGAGGGTATGCCTTCTTTGGTGTTGTAGACTGCCGGCTTTCTTCCTGTATTTTCTAACGAGCCCCTCATTTGCAAACCCTATTATCATGCGAAAGCTTAGCGAGGGCCTCGGTTCTGGCAGCCTTGATGCCAAGGTAGCATAAGAGGGTTTCCCGCCAGATACCCGCTTATGACAGGCTGTAGACGTTCGCGTCACGCCCCGGGGGTTGAAAAGAAGGTCCTCTTCTCCCCGTGTAGTCTGAGTGGCGCTGGCTACCACCCTCAAGCGTCAGATACAGTTGTAGTATATATAAATACCCCAGATAGTGAAGCGGAACACAGTCGCCCAGATAGCCGAATTGGTAAGGCATTCGAGGTCTAATCGAAAGGCGTGGGTTCGGTCCCCACTCTGGGCGCGTGTTTTCTTTCTTTCTCACGTAATTAATAATAATAAATAATAATGTAACGTCACTAATGGTAAAAAATATTCTAACCATTCCCCTATGCTTTCCTTGGCGTTGTAGACTGCCGGCATTTCTTCCTGTATTTTCTAACGAGCCCCTCATTTACAAACCCTATTATCATGCGAAAGCTTAGCGAGGGCCTCGGTTCTGGCAGCCTTGATGCCAAGGTAGCATAAGAGGGTTTCCCGCCAGTTACCCGCTTATGACAGGCTGTACACGTTCGCGTCAGGCCCCTGGGGTGGAAAAGAAGGTCCCCTTCTTCCCGTGAAGTCTGAGTGGCGCTGGCTACCACCCTCAAGGATCAGATACAGTTGTAGTATATATAAATACCCCAGAAAGTGAAGCGGAACACAGTCGCCCAGATAGCCGAATTGGTAAGGCATTCGAGATCTAATCCAAAGGCGTGGGTTCGGTCCCCACTCTGGGCGCGTGTTTTTCTTTCTTTCTTTCTCACGTAATTATTAATAATAAATAATAATGTAACGTCTCTAATTGTAAAAAATATTCTAACCATTCCCTATGCCTTCTTTGGTGTTGTAGACTGCCGGCATTTCTTCCTGTATTTTCTAACGAGCCCCTCATTTACAAACCCTATTATCATGCGAAATCTTAGCGAGGGCCTCGGTTCTGGCAGCCTTGATGCCAAGGTAGCATAAGGTGGTTTCCCGCCAGTTACTCGCTTATGACAGGCTGTACACGTCCGCGTCACGCCCCGGGGGTTGAAAAGAAGGTCCCCTTCTCCCCGTGTAGTCTGAGTGGCGCTGGCTACCACCCTCAAGCGTCAGACACAGTTGTAGTATATATAAATACCCCAGAAAGTGAAGCGGAACACAGTCGCCCAGACAGCCGAATTGGTAAGGCATTCGAGATCTAATCGAAAGGCGTTGGTTCGGTCCCCACTCTGGGCGCGTGTTTTTCTTTCTTTCTTTCTCACGTAATTAATAATAATAAATAATAATGTAACGTCACTAACAGTAAAAAATATTCTAACCATTCCCCTATGCCTTCTTTGGTGTTGTAGACTGCCGGCATTTCTTCCTGTATTTTCTAACGAGCCCCTCATTTACAAACCTATTATCATGCGAAAGCTTAGCGAGGGCCTCGGTTCTGGCAGCCTTGATGCCAAGGTAGCATAAGAGGGTTTCCCGCCAGTTACCCGCTTATGACAGGCTGTAGACGTTCGCGTCACGCCCCGGGGGTTGAAAAGAAGGTCCCCTTCTTCCCGTGTAGTCTGAGTGGCGCTGGCTACCACCCTCAAGCGTCAGACACAGTTGTAGTATATATAAATACCCCAGAAAGTGAAGCGGAACACAGTCGCCCAGACAGCCGAATTGGTAAGGCATTCGAGATCTAATCGAAAGGCGTTGGTTCGGTCCCCACTCTGGGCGCATGTTTTTCTTTCTTTCTTTCTCACGTAATTAATAATAATAAATAATAATGTAACGTCACTAACAGTAAAAAATATTCTAACCATTCCCCTATGCCTTCTTTGGTGTTGTAGACTGCCGGTATTTCTTCCTGTATTTTCTAACGAGCCCCTCATTTACAAACCTATTATCATGCGAAAGCTTAGCGAGGGCCTCGGTTCTGGCAGCCTTGATGCCAAGGTAGCATAAGAGGGTTTCCCGCCAGTTACCCGCTTATGACAGGCTGTAGACGTTCGCGTCACGCCCCGGGGGTTGAAAAGAAGGTCCCCTTCTCCCCGTGTAGTCTGAGTGGCGCTGGCTACCACCCTCAAGCGTCAGACACAGTTGTAGTATATATAAATACCCCAGAAAGTGAAGCGGAACACCTTCGCCCAGATAGCCGAATTGGTAAGGCATTCGAGGTCTAAGCGAAAGGCGTGGGTTCGGTCCCCACTCTGCGCGCGTGTTATTTTTTCTTTCTTTCTCACGTAATTAATAATAATAAATAATAATGTAACGTCACTAACGGTAAAAAATATTCTAACCATTCCCCTATGCCTTCTTTGGTGTTGTAGACTGCCGGCATTTCTTTGTGTATATTTATATATATATATATATATATATATATATATATATATATATATATATATAAATATATATATATATATATATATAGTTATATATAAGGGTTGGCAATCAAGAAAATCTCGGAAAGCAAAGCGGAGGATGTGGTTGGTAATTGAATCAGATAAAAAATTTGGAAAGGAAGAAAGAAAGTGGAGAAAAAATTCCCGCCGGGTGGGATCCGAACACACAACCTCCAGAATACCGGTCTGGTTCGATAACCACTACGCTACCAGCGGGGCTATTTTTTCCCTTCACTTTCTGGGGTATTATGTCAGTGTATTTTTTTCCTGTTCTTGGGGGTGGTAGCCACGGCCACTCCGACTTCTCGAGGTGAAGGAAACCTTCTTTTTAACCCCCGGGCCATGACTCGATTGTCTACGACATGTCGAAAGTGGTTAATTAGTGTTGAACCCCCTCTTACGCTCTCTATGGAAACAAGCCTGCCAGAACAAAGACCCTCGCTATGCATATAGCGAGTCAAAATAGGAAATGCGGGGCTCATTGAAACAACACAGAAAAATATGTATATATATATATAGTATAAGTAAAGAGTCGGATACACGTCAAGAACAATAACAAACAAGGTTTACTTACGTAGCGGTAACGGGACTTCCTTCATTAGAGTACAGTTACATGATTTTTCTGTCACAAACATTTCGAGCACATTTCTTTAATGCTTTGCAGAAGAGTGTGAGAACGAGCGGAAGATGTTTCGGAAACAGAGAGTATGCATGCAGTCGGGCTACGCCTATGTTACAACAACAACAAAAAAAGGAGGGAGCGAGAGAGAGAAAGGGGTCGTATGGCGTGGGCTGCAAGTTCAGACAGTCCGGGAAACTGGACAATTGTGGTTTCAAAAGAAAGGGGAGAGTATACAGTAAGGTATTCATTGGTTGGGGAGACTGGTTGGGGCGGAAGCGAAGATTGGTGTGCCTCCCGCGGATGAAGAGAATAGATACGGGGCACAAAAGAGCATTTCACAGAAGCTAGCAACTGAACAAGAAATAGCTAGGGTCACAAAGGGTTAAACATGAATAGATCACCAAGGGATAAATATTCTTAAGTGGTGGTGAGAACTCAAGAACTCAAGACCGCCCTCCTGAATAAAAAATACCCGGAAAAAGTTATCGACGACGCTATTGTGCGAGCTAACCAATTAGACCGTAACGAAATCTGTAAGAAAAAAAGCACCGAACGGTAACCCGCCAACTAACTTAGTTTTAACCCACTCATCCACCGCTCTAAGAGTGTCAACAGTACAAAAAGAACATTACAATATCTTAATGCAAAGTGACCGCTTAAAAAGCCTATTTTCCGAACCACCACGCGATGTGCACGCTATACTGGTTGTGCGGACCACCCCATTTGGTGATACCTTTAGTCAGCTTAGACACAATTACATTCGCGAAATCCCTCCATTCCTTCTCGCGAGCTTTGGGAGAGAGCTCTGACCAGCTCCGACCTCAATGACCAGCGCATGGTGGTGTTGAGGGCTGTTGAGGTTACGAAAGCTCAAAGGTCTTGAACTGAGGACTCCTCCCCATTGCTTTTCGCAATAAACACGTTTAATCTCTCGCTCTCTCTTAGACGCAAATGGTCCACTCATTACTTAGTAGTCGGTTCCCGTGTCTATGAGGGCGACTACATCAAAGCCGTCGATGGACACCTTGACGCCAGATGCAACCTTCCTTGGGTTCCCGGTGCGTCGGGGAGTCTCATCTCGGCTTGTGCGTGTTGACAGTCGCGCACTGTGCGTCGTCGTTGTCGTCGTCTTCTCAGCGGCAGATTCGGCGATGTCGGGTACGCGTCGCGCCGTGTGGCTGTCGTCGTGTTGAGGATTCTCATCAAGGTTAGGTCGGGTCGTTGGGATGAGGGCATGTCGTGAATCACTGTCTTCAGCGAGTCGCTGTGTCGTTGGAGGGTTTTCTTTTTTCCGCCATTGTACTTTGCCTCCCGAAGTTGCTGCTTTTAGTTTATCCTGTGTGGGCTGGGGGACCTTCCTCGTGAGAAGTCTGCATTGCTACGGCGGCTGGGCGATTGGTATGGGTAGGGCGATGGCGAACGGTTGAAACTGGCTGTACCACGGCTGGTTTGAGAAAGGTGGTCGTCCATCTCACGTGGTCGTTGCCCAGGGAGAGGGCGAGGTGCGTCAACGGAGAAACTACGCAGTCTGAGTCTCTAGTATGGGCAGCGACGATAGATGTGATCGCGCTCTCTGCAGTTGTAGCACAGCGCACGATTATCGGCGGTTGGGCAAACGTCGGTTTTTTTCCGGCTTCTTGTTTTGGGCTGTGGACGGAGGTTGTGGACGGAGGGGACGGCGGCGAGAGTGGACGGTGGTACGGCGAAGATTCTTGTAGACGGGCTCGAGCAGAGCGGTGTCGACTAACACCCGTGGAGTTGGTCATCGCCTGTGGCTGGCGGGGTGCCTCGGATGGCATAGAATTGTTCAAAGCGTGTTGAACCTCTTCGTGGATGGTGTCAGTCGCAGAAGCCACTTGAGGTTGCGGCGTCGTCGGAGAAAGCATCCGAAGCTCCTCCCTGACCACTGCTCGGATGGTCTTGCGCAGTGTGTCGGAGCTTGTAGCCCCGTCACCGATGGTGTCGGAAAACACCGCGTTGACCGGGCGATCGTACTGCCTCGTTAGAACTTCCAGCCTCTTCTCCATCGTGGCCGCCTCAGCCTCGAATTTGGTCACCACCTTAGGAGGGTTGCGGACAAGGCATACAAAAAGCTCCTGCTTTACCCCTCGCATGAGAAACCTTAGTTTCTTTTCTTCTGTCATCTCCGGATCCGCACGTCGAAAAACCTCTTCCACCCCTCAACAAAGATCACTACCTTTTTGTTGGGGTGTGGAGTGCGCGTTTCCAGCAAAAGTGCGGCTCGTTCCTTTCTCACGACGATGGCGAGCGTTTTAAGGAACTCGTTATTGAAGAGATTCCAGTCAGTTAAAGAGCTTTCATAGTTGCTGAACCAAGTTCGAGCTGCATCTTCCAAATACAAGAAGACATGCCGAAACGTTTCTTCGTCATCCCACCTGTTAAAGATCCGAACACGCTCACGTTCTCCCACCAGTGCTCAGGAACTTCCATGGGTGATCCATGAAATGATTGTGGTTCCCGGGGTTGCTGCAGAACTACAGGATGGCTTGTGGTCACCGTGGATGCATTGTTCATGCAGCGGCCGTGACGTATTCCGCCTTCAATTTATCTGGCAGTAGTCCAAACTCCGGCTCTAGGCTTTGCTGTCGGCTGCTGGCACGAGTAGGGCTTGCTTGAAGACTTGAAGAGGGTTGAGGGTGCGTGTACTCCGCACCTCCACCAGATGTCACGTTGCCAAAGATGACGGAGTTGTCTTCAAAAAATAAAAATAGTGCAAGGCACCCTGTGAATATGGTTTGAAAGCAAAGCTGTTAACTACACCCACAACTATTACCCATACGAGCTAAATTAAATTCACTCCGCTCGAGAAATAGTGAAACCAGAGGGAAGTGAAATACTCTTGACCACATCCTCTACTACTTCAAAGAGATATTATTGGTAAGGTAAATTATGCATGATGAATGAACGTTGGTTTGTTTGGTTTCATTGGTGCAGCACATGAGTGGAAACTCTTTTTTTATAAAATTAAAGCTCAAAATCGGTTTAGACAGTCTCCCTTCTCCAACTCTGCCGTCGCGGACGGAGGCGGCCGAGATGCAGGAGGAGCAGAAGGTGGAGGAGGACACGGAGGAGGAGGAGAATAAGAAGGGGGAAGCGGGGGAGAAAGTTGAGGAAATACTTCTATTCAGACTTCTGAACAGAACAGTGTGTGGCCCAGGGGACTAGTTCCTTCTTCAGTGTACACCATATTCAGTCCGCACCGCCTGTGCTCTCTCTACCAGCTGAAGCTGGGTAGGCAAATAGTGGCTCGACAAAAGCATCTCCCATTGCTCTTGTTGGGTAGTTGGCGGAAAGAGAGGAGGATGCCCAGGGGTAAAGTTGCACATTGCGATTACGTGGCAGAGTGTTCCTAATTCTGAGAAAAATTTGCATTCAGCGTCGTAGTGGTCGTAGCACTAAGCGAAGACGCGTCGGGTGTGAGAAGGAGCAGGTTTGTATTAGCCATAGGGAAGTTTGTTGTTCTATGGAAAGGTCACCGGTGACTCTCCTCGTGCACCTCCCTAGCACGGGAAGTAAACCTGCAGGCGTGGTGGGCGTATTCGTTGAGCGGGTGTCCAGATGAGCTGAATGGAACAACTTGGGGACTGGTTTTTTATTACACGCAGTGCAGGTCGGGACACCACACCAGAGTGGTAGTTCCGGTAGGCTGGAGGATAAACGGTGACAACCTTACGAACCCCTGGTTGATTGAGAGCTAATGTGATGGCTGCCTATTCTGATGCCGTCATGTCTTCGGTCTTGAATGAGGTACAAGCAAGGAAGTTATTTCTGGAGGTAGCCACGATGATGGCGTAATGCTGCCCTCGATGTTGGGAGGCGTCTGTGTAGATAACTGCATCATCCCCACCGAGGGTGGTGGTGAGCGCTTGAGCCTGTGCTTTTCTGCAACACTGGTTGTGTGAGGGGTTCATATTTCTATCAAAGTGAGCATCTTTAGCTCATGCCGCCAAAACTCCATGAGTACATCAAGCGGAGTGACATTCTACGCTGGCCAGCCAATCTGGTGAAGGATGTGGTGATCCGCCGGAATTCTACTCATTCGGAGCTTCTGGATAGAAACATGGCCCTATATCAGCTCTTCCACCGTGTTGTAGAGCCCAGTGCTAAGCAGCCTCTCTGTGGACCCACTCATAGGAAGACGAATGGCTTGCTCAACAACGTTTCTAATCATTATATAAAGCATATTTATGTCCTACTTGCCGAGACCGAGAAGAAGACAGGTGGTTGACATAAGCGATTCTCGAGAGGACAAAAGCTTGAACTAATCAAAACGTATGTGATTCCTTGAGGCCTCGCTTCTTGGTGGCAACTCGCCTGATCATGTGTATGATTTTATTGCTGCTGTGTTTGACACGCTGAAAGGATACGTCACGCTTGGTTTCAGCCTGAAGATGCAGGCCCAGAATATTGATGCTGGGGCTTGGAGTGATGGTCCGGCCATCGAGGAGTATTTGATTGAATGTGTTCCTTGAGGTGTCGTTTGTCGTGAGGGCGGAGGACAAGGAGCTTAGATTTTTTACGTGAACAGTGGAAGCCACAGGCTTTAGCGCATTGGCGTACTTGAACTGAGATGCCATGGTTTGGTGTGAGCTTCTTTTAACTGCTATCGCGTGGCATTCAGCGAGAATGCATAGGTTAAACCCGTAGATGTGCTTGGAGAGTGCACCACTTGTCTTCCCTGTCGCTGCATGGGCTCGTAGCTAAATCGGTACGAAAACGGGCTCTGGCCTTGTTACTTTATTAGATCCAGGTTCGATTGCTGCCTGCGCAAGTAAACTCTTTTATTTGTTCGCGGGCGTTTTCTGTTGACACCAACGGTCGCAAAAAAACCCTTGGTGGGTAGAGGTAGAAAGATTTGCTTTAGAACAAGTTTATTGGAGCGAACTTGTGCTCCCCTAACCACTCAAAGAATACAAGGCGGTGATACAATCAACAAAGTGACGCGCGTAAACGGGTGTTGGCGATTCGAATGCAATGGCGTCTGCTCTTCAGGCCTTTATCTCTTGGCGCGAGTGTTTCTGGAACCGTCGGTTTAAATCCAGAACATTGTGTATCAAAGAAGATCATTGTGGGCTAGTTACGTTAGTGCGATACAGTCTTCTTATCTGAATGTGATAGCCCGTGCGGCATAAAAACAAAGAATGAAAACACGCTTCGCTTGCGACTCAGATAACACAGCCGGCAAGGCCGCGCAGTAAAAACTAACAATGAACCTATACATGGTTCGCGGCAATATAATAATTCGTGACTGAAAGGGTAAAACTAGAAAAGAATGACAGAACGTGTGGAAGTGGTGAAGATACTTACCGCTTGACGATCTATCCTGCTAAAAAGTGTGGAGTTGATAGGGGTATTATCTTCAATCTCGTAGAAATGGAGGTTTTTAAGCCGCCTTGGTTGATAACATTCCATTTGTTTCACGTGCTTATATATACCAGTCGATATTCCATAGCAGAAATTGCTTCCAAGCCATCTTTCGTACTCTTCTATACGTGTAAAAAAACTTGTCTAGCAAAAAGAAGGGCAGTGTCTTACTTTTAGATTTTCCGCAAAATTAAGATTTATGTATTAAATGCTGTCAGCTAAACACGAAAACATGACAACAGTTTCAAAATTCATAAACAAGGTGTAGGCGCACGTCAATTGCCGCATTTTAGTCAGAAGTAAACAATCACATGAGAGTTAAAGCTGTATTTACTTAATTACCAATCGGCAACCGGATTGATTATTAGTTTTAACGCGCCGACTCTACACAGAGGATGAGTGACGTCTAACTAGAGGGTGCCAGAACAATTTTTATCACCTGGGGTAGATTAACGTGCACCAAAATCTCTAACACAGACGTGTTTTTGCTGTCCCCCTACACCAGAAAAGCAGTCACAAATCGGCAGCCTAGTTGTCAAGTAAATAAAGGGTCATCATTGCGTGTGCAAACCAATTACAAACAACGCGGAAAATGTTCCTGCCGTCATTCCAAGAATTCTATAGAAAATGTTTAAAAAAGTGCTGGGAGATTACGTGTTCCAGTTACTTTTTCTTTCTGCCACCCTGCATGAGATCACAGTTTAAAATAGTTTTACTTAGGTATGTCTCATAGAAGGTGAAGTGGTGTTGGTATCCGCTTGTCTGACATCATAGGCCTATTTTATTTCTGGCATAGTTTCAAATTGTGAAAAGAGTCACAGGCGAATTTTATGAGCCAACCCGCTATTCCTCATCGACCTATTTAGTGACACATCGTGTTTACTGATTACTTTAATTTCGACTTCTGGTCTTTCGTCACAAAATGCAGCAGGAAATGTTTTACTGCAAGCTAGCGTCTTCGTTTATTTAGTAGTTTTTAATTGTTTTTGCAGTGATAAAAAGTCTTTGAGCAAGCCGAATGGCACACGCCAGATAATCCCGTTAAGAGGACAACTCTGCGGCTGGAATCCAATTTAGATGTCGAATGGCATGAAGTTTAGGTGTTACGCGTCGCAATTCAGGAAATTTTCGTTTCTAGTGATTGATTTCCGAACCGCGCGTACTAGTCTTTTAAACACCCGATTCGTGGAGGATCAGCGAGGTGGGTATGCAAGACAAAGAATGGAACAGCGTTTATTTCACCGAATATTTAAGCGGACAGCGCTGTGTTAGCACAAAACGTTCCCTTTTGGTTGAATACACAGATACAATAATAACACGTCGATGTTTCTAGTGTCAAAACGCGTAGTCGCTACATGTTAGTCAAGTAGTTCGGAAGCCACACATGTAGGCAAAACCCTCTGGAAGCGGTTCGTGTGTTGTTACGTTGAACGATGAAGGAATGCGCCCAGCAAATACGGTGGTCGCCGCAGTGGCGCCGGAATTACAGTGAGAAAGCAACAGCGCGCCCGTGCAAAAGATTCTCCGTCACCGTCAGCTGGTCGGGTATTTGAAGAGCAGAATGAGTTCGGGACGCCGAGCGGAAGCTTCACAGTCGTGCAGATACGGTGGGGTGGCAACTTTGATGCTAAAAAACCAAGAGACCGCAACCACGCTGCAGCCACAAAAAAGTATCTAAAACGTGATGCGAATGTGGTACTGCAGTACCATCGTGTCGACAAAACGTCTTCGCAGGTGAACCGCCCATCCCGATTTGAATGCCTGCTAAACTTCATGTAGTTTTGACAATGAGGTCCTTTCTGGCAGCTTTTTGGAGAACACCAGCGTTTCCGTCATACTGATATACAGGGTAAAATTTCAAATATTTTGTGGCCTAACATTAGTTGTGTAGAAACGCGGTGGTCTTCGTTTGTGAACAAAATGGTTTGTTACAATATACCGTATAAGAAGTGCCAGAAAAAATTGCTCGAGAGCATAACCACCCAAAGTATCCTCTGCTTGCCACTTTCCAGCATATTGGAATATCTAGTTTTGAATATTATGATACAAAGATTACGATAGTTGTACTACGGTAGACTCTGTTCTGCATTAACATTCTAGAGGACTTCAGGTTACGTTACACAAAAGTTCGATGTTAGAAATTACTGTTCGTGGTACGAAAAAGTATTGAGTAAAAACATTATATCATAACATAAAATCAATAAAAAGCCCGTCACAATTTGACTGGCGTCACGTTCTGGAAAGTTGTGTCGTCATGCATGCTGTGATGAGTATATGGTGTGAACTAAAATGGGAAAACAGTTCATCCGTCTCTGGAACTGTGAAATTTTGTTTCCGTTTGTAGTTTTGAGTTTCCGCATGTTTCCGCAGTCCGCAACAGAGTAACGCTCTCAGATAGTTGGTTCTGGGCGTGTGAGTCATATGTTTGCTTACAGAGTTAACGGTATCCGGAGTTTCTTGGTACTGTGTGTTAAGGCTGAGGGAAGACGCGTGCGGGTATTGTAAGCTACAATGGAGGGCTTCCAAAAGCGGCATTATATTGAGATAAATTATGGCTACCAAATTACTCTGTTTCCCTAACTCAGTAAATATATGTTTTTATGGACACACTGTAAACCACTGTTGGGGTGATAATAAACAGTGGTTTCTTTTGCGAATAGTTATAAAAGATGTCACGGCACTTCGTGTGCGAATATATTGCACGTTTTTATTGTGCTGCCATGGAACACCATGCTACTTTTGCTATATGTCCTTCTAAGAGCAAAACGCCTCCAATGTGCAGCTCTGCGTAAACAAAAAAAAGGCTTGAGATACACAGTGCAAAAAGTTGTAAATTGTTATGAATGTTAGCACTCAAATACATGCTGCGATATATGCTCTTTGGGCGTTTCGACTGTCAAATATTTTAAAAGAGGTGTCACAGGAATTGGGGTTGTCTTCGTAGATACGATTACGGTGGCTACCGATGCTTCAGTGCTCTCGTCAATAAAGACCCTTCTCTCACTTTCAAAGGCTTAAGAGACAAACTAAAACAGATCCATGAGCGTTTACAATTCCATTGGGAAGACGCGGTGTTGTCAGGAGCGTACTTCTGCAGGTGTTTTTGAGAGATGTCTTAAAACCATAAGAGTCTGACGGGTAAGCACAATCGTTTTAGAGGCACCAATGACCACAATTGATATCCAATTTTAAAATACGGCCGATTTCGAACTTAGGGTAGATTGCGGAGACCTAGGTTTACCACTGTTTTTAACAGCTTCAATGCAGGTTCCAAGCAATCCCACGAATTATGTTTAAGGCAAGCACGATAGGTTATAGAGTAAAAAAACGGTTGAAAGGTGATTAGTGCCTGACAACTTCCGGGTCAACAATTTTGAGGGAATCATTTGTTGTTTTATTACAATTCTAGTAGGGGTGATTTTTGTATGCACCATGGCTATTTATCATACAATCTCGTGGTATTTTGTGACAATTTAAACTGTCATTTGCTATCCGTCGAACGACGTGCTGCCTACAACACAGGTACGTTTGAGGACTAAGTTAATAGAAGCTCTTCTTGATTGATTTTTTCTCCAGTTACACCCTAGCAGTAGTTGATAATCTCAATCAAAAGGAGTAGTTGCGGTACTTAATATCAATTTAAACTTTATCTACGTACACGTATATTACAACTATTTGCAGGAAATTTCGTCAAGAAAATTATCTTCAATTTTAAACACAACAATATAATACTCTTGCTTCAGGCGCACCATTTTCCTCAACGTGCGATTTTGGTAGACACCTTGAAAAATCATTCGAAATCTTATTTTATATCCTGTTGCCCACGTGTTCTGTGACACAGAAAGCCTTGGGCATAAGAAGTACGACATACTCCAAAGCTTTCGTCCTTGCACTAGGTTGCAAATACCCTAGTGCAAAGTGCCTTTGTAGGTATGAGCATACACACAGAGATACAGTGCTGCCTCTGAACATAAGCACGTTTTCAGTTGGCCTCCAAAGCAGCTACCCGGTGAGTCGTGCATCTGCCTGAGTACAAACCTGCTTGAAAATACGGAAAGCTCTGAGCTTCAGAAAAGCCAATGCGCTGCTGCACAGCGTATTTTCCAATTTCTGTCTCAAGCAACTTGTCAAACATAATATGGGTTTCAGGTTCGAACAATAATTATTACAAGAAACACTAAACGAGGCTATGTCTATATAATACAGGCAAACCCAAAGAAAATACATGGAAACGACAGAGACACAAAAAATTGTCATCTCCCCATAGGGGAACCCCGAGTAGTATGCGAAGCAGGCATGGGGTCGATGCATGTTCTCACTAGTTGTCCGTTCATCGTTTCCGTGAGGTTGAGGTACGTCGCTACCGTAATATTTACTGTTTACTTCTCAAGGTAACTACCACACTTTTCACTTACCGAAACTATGAAATGGGAAATTGCGTTGACCCCACGTCTGTTTCGCATACTTCTCAGGGTTCCCCTACGGGAAGATGGTGTAATAATATTGGAGTGGGTGGGGGTGCTAAAGTGGAAAGGAATTAAAGCGAGACAGTTAGATACGAGAGATAGAAAACGGTAATAAGTTCAAATAAACAGAAAAGCGCCAAAGTCGGTGTAAGGTCCACTTATGAGATCAGCCGCCAAGCGCCAGGGCGGCGCGTGAGAACCCGTTGTCGAACGCGTTGAGATGGACATTGGGATCAGGAGTGACGAGGTAAGCGCGTCCGGAAATGCCGTAGAGCGGTGTAATGAGGCGATGGTTGAACATGACGAGCAGCCTCGCAGGCAAAGTTCGGGAATGGAGCTGCAGCGCATAAAGCAGAACCCTTCGAACAGGCCCAGTAATGCACTGACAGCAAACTTGAATGGGGGCAACTCGTTTTTCAATTTGAAGCCCCGCAAGAACGACATAAGCGGCCATGGCTGTGCACAGGTGGCGTGCAGCTCAGCCGGGAACAGCTGCATGGAAAGGGAAGCGAGCGTGAGGAGTGTTCCGGCGAGCGCGGAGTCAAAGCGTAGCCCTGTTGTTGCGAGTGTATGGCCGCAAGTTACGTTTACGCCAGACACTGAGCTAATGCATGCTGAACTTTCTAAATGTTGAAGTTTTCTAAATCATCTCCTTACTGAGCACTGACACTGGTTGGCGCACATTTTAATTACGAATTGGGGAGTCCCTGCTATCACCACTCACTGTCAATATGGCTGCTCGATATTGCACGTGCCGAGACTAAAAATAATCTACCTCCTCCAGTCGCAAAAGGTGATCTGGTAAGATCATGGGTTAACGCCACGCCAATAATGTAGTACAGGTCTTAAGCAAGTGTTCCGCGGCATTGAAAGATTGGAAAACCAAACTCTCTATTCCTTTTAGGCTTCAACACCTAGGGTTACCTTCTATGGGTTCCTATTGTATTTTGAATCTTAAGGCAACAGAAAATTCGATCAAGATATTGAACGAGAAAAACGCTGGTGGGTCTGTAATGTACATCCTCAACCAATTAAAGCTGCTCCACTCAATCTGAAAGCTGTCGGAAGTGCAGAACAGTGATTCCCCTTAATGGGTTGTACCGCCGCTATCCGCTTACGGCTACCACCCCATGGAATTGAACTTTCCCGCCTTCCCAGTTCTCGCCCGCCCCCTGCCTGAACCTGAAGTCATGTTCTTTTAGGGCTTTTCTCCCCGCTATTGCCGGCGTTGCACTGTGATGTTTGGTGTTTACTCTTGCAAAACCCAACCGAACGGGCTTCGTTTACTAAAGGAACACGGTCGATGCAGGTATTTTGGCTCCAATGTACCTATATTTCTTTTTGCGCTAAACTTCGAGAAGATGTATGACAAGCGCCAGCGTTTCACGAGTTTGTAACGCTCGCGAGCATATAAACCGCTTGGCTTTCGAAGTTTCCGGGGTACGTCGCGAACAACAGCATTACCCCGCGACGCCGCCTTTGTGCTCTATATACTGGGGTCCAGCCAGTGAGCTATGACGGCAAGGCGACCACCTAAAGTGCTCTGCACTTAAACTTTGCTGACGAAACATGGTGTGGCGATGGTCTAAACGCATCCGCGGATACATATTTGAGGTCCTAAACGCTATTCTAGAAGACGCTCGGACAGTCATTCCTTAGGAACATAAAATTGAAAGCTTGATATTCCCGCCTCTAATGGTCGAGCAATTGTTTGAGTGGGTGCCGGTGTGAGGTGTTAAACCCACCGATGTGGCGTTAGGGCTAAAGTTCTAAACGTCAGAATGGGCAGTTCAGAATGGGAACACTGATGTTCCGCTCACAACATTGTGTGAGGCTTATTGACGTCACGCTGCCGCACGTCTCTGTAACTCCTCTCTCTGTGCACATCAACCTTTAGCGGGGTGGTCGTAACAGAGGTGTCGCCAAGCTTCTCAGGGAAGCGTTTTAATTTGCTACGCTCCACCCACGACAATTATCATTACAATTCTCATCATCAGAGACATTCGTATTGTTGGAGGGCGTATTCGCGTTACAGATGACTTCAGGGGGAAAAACAAACCTTCGATTTGATAATTTTCTCAAAGCGGTGTATTCGTGTTACACATCAACACTGCCCGAAATATTCTCCGGCACACGTCTTCAAAGCCTGAAGCTTCCGAGTGTGCTATAGGCGATTGCAGAAGCGGCATTAAACGCTGATAGCCGCAATTGCGCGTATTCTAAATTAAATTTCTTCATGCAGGGATTATCGCGCATTCTATTGACGACGTCTGTTTTAAAGAACGGCTTCTGCTAAAGTTTTTCTCGGGTTGCAATACAAAAAATGTAGAGTCTTTATTTACTGTGAATACGGAAGGCCGGCAATGTTGAAATATTAAGACTCTATCTTGAGTTATGTATGGCGGCTGACTATACTGGTCGAAAAACAATACATACAAATAACGTCCTCGGAAATATTTATAATATAAATTGTCTTAGATATTGCCGTAGAAGCTTCATTCGAACATGACTTGTAGCTGTTTTCGTGTACCCTTACTACTGGCGTAGACAGCAACTTATTCGCAGCGTGTAGAAATTCCCATAGGTATTATACTTTACGGTTAAGAATCTTTTTTTGAAAAAAAATAGAACAAAGAATAATGATTTCGTACTCATGTGGCCACTTCTAAGATTTTGTTTTAGATTGTTTCGTAATTAAAAAGGTACAAGGTTACAGCTGTTTTTCCTAACAGTAAATGCTACGAAGACGGAAACTGAATGACGGCAGTAGATTATGTTTTAATGTTTCCAGCTACCCTGTGTATTAACTTATGAAATGTAAATGACACTCGTGAGAAAAACCTACTTGACTTTGTGGCAATTTTCAGTTAATTTGTTCAATATACGTTTAGGCATTTACTGCAACCGAACATTTGAGACTAGGTCTGAAGCACACGTGTGGGTAGTTTTCGGCACAACCAGCTGGGTGCATAGATTTTTGGTTGTAGCGTATCTCTTTACACTTTATTGTAGAAAACAGCCATTTATTGGTGTGCGATTCTTCAGATGTTTGATCTACCACCTAGAAATGATTTTAGTGATTTCAGTTTGACACAAATATTTACTTAGCCAGCAGTTATGCCTTTAGGTATAACCCGGGAACCCTTACTAGCAGCAGGTGTATCGTAATTTAGAGCGGCAGAAAGTTTAACAACGAGAGATGCTTGAGCAAAAACGCATGCCGTATCATCTTCGGGGAAGAAGATTGCCCATTATCCAACTCGATGAAGTAAGGAATATCGTTTCGTGTGCGCCGTCAACTGGCCGTTATAGCAAATGTAGGCACAAGTGTAATCATGAAAAATTTTAGTCCTGACCGATTCAATTTCGTCGCCTTTCACGCTAACTTTCGTCGCGGTGGTTGTTTTCAGTAAATGCAAATATAAAGCAAGACTACACAAGCGATTAGAGGCAAACCTGCGGCTTTTGTTTTCTGCCTTTGTGTCGTGAATTGTAAATAGAATTTTTTCCCGCAATCGCACCACCGGGTTTTGTGTAAGAAAAATGCAGCCAACAGCGCATGTATTCTTTGTTCCGTGTGAGGAATATTGACCCGCATTCCATGAAGAAAGAAGGGTGCCACGCGTAGAAATGGAGATTATGGCTATGTCTCTGGAGTTGAAAAAACCCCGAAGTAGCCAGAACACCACTCCAAATAACTTCACGAAAATATTTTGAAAGCAGCGGCGGCTTTCCTCCGCGATGCAATCCTCGCAGCAGAGGTTCCTTACAATGAAGGACACCATAGCCAAGCAGTGGCAGATGCCCACTGTTTCAAAGGTTCAACGCCAAATCCGGTGGACCATTACGTTTATGTCAACAATATTGAAAAAAAACGTGTTTCACGGCCTCTTGTGCGAAAACGCCAGCCGCCAGGTGTTACAAAGCTCGCACCTTAACTTAACAGGACAAAGCGAATTGTCGACGCCAGAATACCGGCTATGAGATTAGGAAGAGAAATAGGCTGGCCAAACGAGTAGATAAAAGTGAACCAAAGCCGTTAACTGTATCAAATTTATTAGGAGTGCTTTTGAACCATGGCAAAGCTTAGAAAGCGAATGATTCATAAAATAAGCATGCATGTATTACTCCGTAATATTCATATTGAAGTGGAGTAAGCAAGTCGCATCTTTGGAGGGGTGATTGAGCGAAATCTGACAGTGCCCAATGAGTTTGGTCTAGACACTCTGGATAGCAAAATAAATTGGTCGGAACGTCTATATAAATTTTTTCTTGAAAAAAGACGTAGAAAGAAATTCGCTTCTGGAATGTGAATGTGTGTAAAGAACACGCAAAGTATTTCATTTGTCTGAATATTTGCACCACACTGCGGCTTCTGAAGTTAAACTATTTCCTGACGTCTGTGTTATTTTTAGGCGGATAAATTCATTAGGCAACACATAGGCGCTATAAAAAGGCCTGCAAACGGTAGTTCGGTGGTGTGCTGCTGGGGCATGAGCCTGAATATCGAGAAATGTACACACCTCCAGTTTGCACAAACATCAGCTATAACACAAGCGAGTTATAAAATAAAAGCTACAATAATCAGTAGCGTCACGGAGTACATATAATTTGGTGTATATTTAACTCGGTCACTCAAGTGGTATAAAGATGTAGAGTTAATAACCACAAATACCGGTAGAATGTTATATTTTATAGGTAGAATTATTATAAGGTATTCAGAGAAGTGAAAGAAACAGTGTATTTTATGAACGTTCGATCTATACTTCATCATGCGTCTATAGTGTGGGACCCACACAAAGAATATCTTTTAAAATGATTGGAAAATCTGTAACACCAAGGCGTTTTGCAACTAACAATTACAACCCTTTTGCTAGCGGCTCGGCGAATAAAGCTAGCCTGAGCTTGGAACCACTGCAGTCCAGACGAATATTGTTAAGACTAAAATTTTTCACTGCATTTACTACAATCACAAGGGTATCGACAAAAAAAGAGTATCTCCTCGATTCAAACTTCACATGACTGCTTCATAAGAATCGGCGAAAAGTGCAAGTGCTAGAGTATTCCCACAGAACGAATTGCAATTTTGTTTTCCAACAACAATACCTTACTCGAATATGTTGCCCGAGGAATTGGTTAACCTACAAAACAATCATCTTTTTTCTCCCGTTTATGATCAATGCGGTGTTCGTTTTTTTACCAATATGAAGAAATCATTTTTGAAAAGTGTACGAATGTATAAATGTATTTGTTTAATCTTTTCTGTACATGTTGCATGTCCCCCTACAAAAATGACGTCGTGGCGATGAAGGTATCTTGTCAATAAATAAATAAATAGGAACAGGAAAGCGTGTTTTTGAACTATCTGCCGGAATGTATTCTGTGCTGCCTTGGAAATCAAGAAAACATTGAGCACGAATGAGAATCTTAAGATACACACCCTCTTAAGGTTCTATCTACATTAATATAGCAAGAAACACAGATAAATTCTTCAGTAATAACAAAAGAGTCGCAGATGTGATACTTAAGCAAAATAAGCAATGTAGGCTAACGTAGGACAAACCTACGAGCCAACACCTAGCTACAATTATGAGATAGTAGACATTTTCCTGGGGACGTGGAATCAGCAAGAAACAATGAAACAACACAGTTCAAGATTGTGATGGGAACCCTTAACTCAGAAGTACTTTAAGTACAACTGGCAGAAATGTCTGTAAAAATATTGGGGTAGGACGTCGCGAAGGCGACGAGAGTCGCTGGTGGAAATTGTGTAGTGAAACACCCTAAGTAAAAATGAAGGACGCCCATATTATTGCGCGAGGCTTGAAAGTAGCTAAGCTGACATGCAACCTTAAAGAAGCCGTGAAGACAAAATACAAGTTGGGTTTATTAGAAAGACTGCTTAGTCCTGATAACAATGGTACCAATACCATCGAAATCTTCGAACAAATAACGGACATATTAAAGACAACGTGTAAAGGAGTCGCGACCCCCTAGCCGATTTCCCGCAACTTTTTTATGACGTAATGGAAACCTTGTTTGTGCAATTTGCGGCCGCCTAACTGACCTGTCGTGACGACACATGACTGGACGACTGTAATGGGGCCTCTAGTTCCATTTAACCGCATCACTTGAATGCCACGTGCTGTTAACAAACTAAAAATTATGTTTTATTGTTGGCCCGTATGATGTCATTCCTACTCAATACACGTCACTGCGGCACAAAATTTGAAATTTGAAATACTTATTTCTTTTTTTCGTTAAAAAAACATCTTTTGTGCCTGTAATGGAGCTGAGTGAGATACTGAATCCTAGTTCTTTTAAAATAAACGAAGTTGTATTTTCTCTTCATGGCTCCTTTAACTATTATCATGACGGCGTAAGTGTACGATTGCAGCTGATTTGTATTTTCTTCGCTACTGCCATGACCTTTACTCCATCTTTGTTTCTGTGTGGCCGCAATCTCGGACATTCTTCTTAGGGGATGGTATTTCGATTCACAAAAGTTCGCAGGGATACTGGGTGGTCACCGGAAGGCCCGTGCTCACGTGCCCGCGCACGGCAATTTCCTATTTTTATTGCGCACCTAAAAAATACGATTTGCTAAACAGCCTCGCTGTAATACAGCACACATTCTTCTGAAAACGAAGGGCATGGATGTAGAGAAGTGAGAACGGTAAAACAACAAAACCAACTCAGTTTATTTAAGAGACACCCGAGGAAACCATCCAGGACCTGGAGGTGCTAGGTAAGACTTCGTGCACCGGCCATAGGATGACTGGGTGCAAAGTACGTCTGAATCATATATTAGACAGAACGATAACTGGAAAAGGATAAAAATGACATGGAGTCCGTCAGTGCCACAACGGCGGATTTTAAAACATACTTTCAGGACAAATTCGTGGTTTCCCCTGTGAATTCAAAGATGAAGTGCCATGCCAAATAACTACCTAACAACGGAAATTGTAGAATCAAGAGAAGCTGTGGGACAAGAAACTGGAAAAACAACTGAAAATACGAACTAATTGCGAAACGTAAGAAGATAAAACTGGTTGGTAGAAGTGACAAGATTGAATTGGAAGAGCTGCGAAAATTCATTACACAAGGAAAACAAGCGAGCTGCGTGCGTACAGTATGGCAGTGATCGCAGAAGCAGTGTAAAGAAACAAATGTACACTGCGCCTAGTAACTATATAACAAATTTCAGATTAAGAAAAAAGATACCATTGCATAGTCATACCCCTTGATTTAGCAGCTTCTGAAAGGATTCTTGGTAAAAAACTACACCTGAAGAATACAATTCACATGCATGTGTTTATTGCAGCTTTCTGGAATGTCCCAACTAATTCAAAACACCAAAACCTATGTATTGAGCGCCTAATTATGACTCCACATTAGGTAGGCGGCCCTTTTACAACTTCATGTCCTCTCCGAGCATACTATATCAAACCGAGCACATATACACTGAAGTGGCCGAGCCGGAGGAAAATGATGTTTTGCAGCTTCGCATTTTTAAATGCAGCTGAGAATCAACCCATCGATTTTTCATTTGTGAAAGACACTTGCACACGCAGAGCTTCTGTCATTTAGGGACAGTCGATTGTACGGTTGCTGTCAACGCGCATGTGAGAGCTTTCTGTAGCCTACAACAGCAGCGCACAGAACACACACTCCGCGGTGGTAACGGAATGAAAGTTGCCTTGAAGTCTGTCATCCGCTCTCTGCACACTCAACGCACAGTCATTCCGATAAAGAAAAATAGGCACGTGTTCATGCAGGTTACAAAGCACGCACAACGACCACCAAAAGCCGTCGGGTTCATCCCCAGTTCCACTCAGAGCTACATTTTGCGCTGAGTTCGGCTGAGTTGCTTTACCAAGTGAGCACTCTAGCCCCTTCTTATTCATGGCGTACCCCCGATGCCCCACTGAATCATGACATCGAGTTCATCGGTGGAGTCACATCGTAGCTATGAAGTCAGTTGCATTTGAATCCCTTTAGAAGCACCAAAAGTTTAGTAGCAACGGTAATTCGGTAACAGAGGACGCGACTTCAACTTGCTTGGTTTGGGTTTGTCCTCAGCTTATTTGCAGCTACCCTCCAACAACTTAGCAAACAATTCAGTAGAAGTGAACATGGCGAGAATCGGATCCAGCTCATGGAAAACTGGCGCCTCTTTCATTATTAGCCGTTTTATGCACCTAATGCAATATAGTACATATTCCACCTCAATATGAGATGGCGCTGCCTGCACGAGAATGTTTACCCAAGCCTTGCTTTGGAACAAGAGTGGCCCCATCAGCGCAACCAGAGTAGGACAAGCGTGCTCCCAGCGATTGCTGCGGTTTTGCTGTACGTTTGTATGATGCTCAGTTATGCGTATTTTTTATCTCAAAAAGCTAGAAATTCAGGGGCAGATTGAATTTCATCTCCAGGAACCGCGGCGCTGCTCTGTGGTCAGGGGCGGCACCAGCTTGGTTTAACAAAAACATTTGTGTGAGCAAGGATTGAAACATTGAATTTCTCACAAATACCGCCACTATTTTTATATCAGTCATCTCAGTTATATTGCATCTCGCATTCCAAAGTCCACAAAATTATTTTACTAGATATAAACGTTGTTTTACCGCTATATTGTCCATACCATTTGATCCTGCCATGTTGCGGTGCATTTCAACATTGCCCTTAGATTTCCGTGATAAGTTAGATAGCTTTGGGTCTTTTTTCTCGTGGCTACTCCTGACTCACTGACCACTCCTATGTTCTTATTTTGGCTTCATTTTCCTCTTGCAGTAAAATCGCTTACGATGATAAATAACCATCATTTTATTTACTTTTTCCCAAAATAACATCTAGACAACTTAAATTTTACAGATAGTTTAAGTAAACTTAAACTTGTAACCTGCGTTTTTGTTGAACTCATGACAATCAATGCAACACCTTCATTGGTGTAACCTGCGTTTTTGTTGAACTCTTGACAATCAAAGCAACACCTTCATTGGTGTTTTCTCTGTTATCTGCATTGCCCATGTAATTCGTGCTATGCTCTACTGCCTATTGACTTCTTTCAGAATGAGTCGAGTACGAAAATCATGCCAAATAGGAAGATTATGTTTAAAACTTCATTGATAACTGTATGGGATCCTTGCAGCATGGGACGATTCCAATTATTTCGACGCAAAACTGATGATGCTGGTTTGATTTTTATGGCTCAAGGATAACTCTCGCAAAGATCACCAAATCAGCTATATGTATGCGGGGAGAAGATGGAGAAGATGGTGATGTGGTTGCAGGTGTATACAGCCAGTTTTGATCATGCATGTTGCGCAGTGAGGTTTAAAATCTTACAACTGATAAATAATAAAAACACGCTTAATGAAAACCGTCCCATTGCCACCCAAAAACAACGACGTGTAGAGTGGATTGGGTTGTCTGTAGGGTTGGGGAAAGTGTGTAATATTGTGTCAAGTGCCTTGCATTGAATGAGTATGGCAAATACGCAAAGAGCCTCCCCGCTCCAACTGGATGTTGGAAGAACATACGAGTGTGTTGCACGTGCCTGCCCTATCCGTAGCCCAGCCAAGGTGACTTGTGTGTATCGGTTGCATGTGTCGAGGGTATAAGGCCTCGGGTGTGTGTGGTTTAATTACATGTAACTCGTTGTCTGTCCGCGTACTCAAGTCTGTTTGCCATGTTTAGCGAAGGCGTTGTCTCATGTCTGGGTTGACGTTGTGATGTGAGGTTTCGGGAGCAGCCAGGCGAAGTATTGGGAACACAGGTTGAAGACAAAATTACCGAGATTTATAGGGATTCACGCAATTGTAGTCATAGGCTACGAGGGGAGCAACAATGTACGGACGTGCACGACGGTAGAACAGTCCGGGCAGCAAGAAAGGTGGTAACTGCTCACCGTCAAAGCAAACGTTGTAAATGAAAGTGTGTTCTTACGAGACTAACAAACGTCAGATCACGGACAAGCACACGAGGGTCGGGTGTTGGAGGTGCACCGGATACAGTGGCCTTGCGATGTTAGCAGCAGATGCGAATGGAGAAAAGAGGGCGGCTGCGCTTCTACACTTTTGTAGGGGCTCCCCTGGTAGAACTTCGGGACGGGGTGCCTGGGCGTCCTAGAACGGCCAGAGGACAATGGGGTTCTGGGCGTCTTTCGACAGGCTACAGAGACCTACCATCTGCCCGCTGGGGAGTCTTACTCCGTTTTGGACCATCCCCTTCCTCTTCCTCTTCTGCCTTTATTGGCCAGAATTCCTCACTGAAAGATTATCGCCATTCTTTCGGCGGATTGGTGGCCTATCTTTATAGGTACCTCATAACATTACCCTCGTCTTTACAAAGTTCTCAAGAGAACTACTCTATGTACTGCGGCCGGAACACTAGCCACTGTACACCACATTTCGCGAGGGACAGGAAACGACAGTCAAAATGTAAACCGAAACAAAAAGCACAAGTTATTACTGGCGGGAATTCTGTAGGCACAAAAAGAACGTTATGCAGCTGGAGATGCTTGGCATATTCAAGCGCAATGTGAAGTAGCCTTTTACAATATTTCGGTCCGGAAGCACGTATTTGACTCCAGCACTTGATCTTTTCGTTCCGTGAGAAGCATATCGGTTGTGCACGTCTACTTCCATGTGTATTTCCAGCAGAGCTGTGCATGAAGCTTGAAACGTCGTGCCTTAATCCAAAACCAGTCACTCATCGGGCAAACGAAGATTTGAATGCTACACAGCAGGACATATGGGTGCCGGGGTAGTTGAGAACACTTCTTGCATTCTGTCCAACTTGATTGTGATGTTCGGATACGTGACTGGGGACGACTGGTTGAGCTTCTGTCCACAGTCGGGATACCCCTCCGAAAGCTCGTGCAGAGTGGCCAAGGCTGGGACTGTGTCCCTGCGGAGCTGATCTCACGCAGTGTCTGAACACTTGCCTTGGGCTTGAGTTGCCCTTTCTTCAAACATAGTGCGTGGTCCACCTCATCCTGAAATGCATGTGCCTCTGCGGTACTGGGTGCCTCTTGGGGCCTGTCAAACCATTGATGAACCAGCGACTCTTCTCTTTCTTGTGCTTCCGTTTGCGTTTCCGCATTTTGCTACCTGCCACAAGATCATGGTGCTCCGAAGAGCGCTCGCTTCCGGAAGCTTCATGTTCTGTTCGATGAAGGAAATGCGAAGAATTCGTTTTGGAGTAGGTTGCACCTTTGGCTGCCAACTCTTTCAATGTGTTCTCAGACGGTACTGAGCCATCACAGTGCAGCGATACGTTCATGAATCGTAGATTCAACCCTTTTCGCTAGTGTTTTGTTTTGGAACTCTAAATTTGGTCTCTGTTTCTATATTACTCTTATTGGGCTTTATTGTGTTGTATTCTTGGAGTTCATCGCCAAAATTCCCGTGGGGTGCATTCTTAGCAGCTTCTGACCTTCGACCCCGAGGCTCGCTGTCTGCTTAACCAATTCCTCCAATTTGTGATGCCCTTCCATCATGTACATCACCGAAAAGACCTCAGCCGTCTTCCTCTTAACCAAGTTCTCTAGAACCGCTATCTGCCTGTTCAGCATGTCTATCGGCTTTTCCTGAAATTCCTTTTTTCCTTCATATTCTGCTTCCAATCGTTGCCTTTCTGCTTCGCGCTTTGCCTTCAGACACTGCATTTGTGCTTCCCGTTGTGCCTTCAATTTAGCACGCTCGCCATCAACCCAAATATGTAGACCTGATCCCTTTATTCCCGCTTTAATTTTTTCGGCAAAAAGTTTTTTTCTGATTCTTCGATGCCCATGGTAAAATCCTAAACCTCTAATCTTATCCACTTGCTTGAGTCTCACTCTCTAAGGTGTTAAAGGAGAGTACTGTTGCGGACGCCAATTTGTGATAGGTTTCGGGAGACTCAGGCCCAGGTAATGGGAACACCGGTTGAAGACAAAAACACGGACATTTATAAGGATTCACGTAAGTGTAGACATAAGCGACGAGAGGAACAACAAAGTATGGACGTGCACGACGGTAGAAAGGTCCGGGCAGCAAAAAAGGTGATGACTGCTCACCGTCACAGTACACGTTGTAAATAAAAGTGTGTCCTTACGAGGCGAAGAATTGTCAGATCTCGGACAAGCACACGAGGGTCGGGCGTTCAAGGTGCGCCAGAGACAGTGGCCTTGCGATGTTAGCAGCAGATGCGAATGAAGAGGAGAGGGCGGCCGCACTTCTACACTTTGTAGAGGCTCCCCTGGTAGAATCTCGGGACGGGGTGCCTGGACGTCCTACAACGGCCACAGGACACCGGGGTTCCAGCCATCCTCAAGGTTCTGGCTACAGAGACCCACGACCTGCCCGCTGGGCAGTCCTACTCCGTTCTGAGCATCTCCTTCCTTTTCCTCTTGTGCCTTCATTGGCCAGGATTCCTCGCTGAAAAATTATCGGCATTTTTTTGTTAGATTGGCCCCCTCTCTTGACAGGTACCTCATCACATGCGTCATTATAGGGTGTGGTTGTGATTTCGACAGGGATTTGAACTGTAGCAGTAGCGGACAGTTGATGTGCCGCCTGATTACCGGTGACCACAGAGGAATATGGTCCCCAGCAATGAACCACATCAGTCTTTTGGGCATATACAGACATGTTGGAATTGAATACAGGATTAGAACCTGATTTTTGGAAGCGTTGGGGATGAAGACGCACAATACCTTGGCAAACTGTATAGATAATATATTTGGCCTCTCACTTTGAAGGATATGCTTAACAACAATACGCGTACCATAAGCCTCTGCCGTAAGGACACCAGTATTCCTGATGAGACTTTTAGTGGCAAAAAAGCAGAGTTCATGCGCAGCCCAGGACACATAGGTGGCAGTTTTCCAGGCGTCAGTGTAAAACTGTGCATAGTTGTATTTTGCTGCTAATACAAGAAGTCTGCAGGATTGCACACCTGGACATCCGGTTTTCTCCAGAAGTGTAAAAGATATCTTTCTTGAAAAACCGTAACATTTTAGTGTGCCGCCAAGTCTGTTACAGGGGTTCTGATGGTTCTGATGATGATAGCGGCGACGCAAGGCTATCAAGAGACAGCAAGCTCCGACGATTCATCCAACTCTTCAAGGAAAGGCCACAGAGAATTTTGGATGATTTATTAAGAGTTCGAATATAAATGTATCGCAAAAACGGCCATAAAAGAATGGTTACATATTGAAGATATTTTAAGCGCATAAAGATAGTTCATGTATGTCGGTCGGGTCTCAAAGCACCACATATTACATTCAACATAAAGAATTTGGGCGGGGATGCCAGATGAAACTGCAACTGCAGCACTGCGTCGAGCATTCACAATGCTGGTGCAGTCGCCGACACATATACCACACTGCCATAGTCCAAACGACAGCCAACAGAGGCAGTATACAAGTACGGCAGTTCTTTGTCGGCACCAGAAGATTGGTGGGAGAGAACCTTAAGGACATCCACTCTTTTCAAACATTTACGCTTACGCTGCTTGATGTGAGGAATGAATGCGAGTTTGTGGTCCATCACAACACCTAAAACTACTACTTGTTCACAGGAATCGACACGCCATTGACAGTAATATCTGATTCCGGATGCGCCCCGTGTTTTGTGATTAAGTTTTCTGACCAGCCCGTAAGTTTCATGACGCCAAGCTGGACATGACGTTTGCAGATTGAGATATTGCATGAATTCAATGAAACCTAGACGTCGTCTACATACATAGAATAAGAGATTGCACGTGGCGGTGCCTTTAAAGAGAGTTCGTCTTAACTATGAAGAGAGCGCAGCTCAACGCTCCACATTACAGCACGCCAGGTTCTTGTACATGACCCTTTCAGAGTACACAACCGACTCTCGCGGGAAAGATTCTCTCCGACACTTAACTAACAAGGCTGTTTAGCATGTTATCCGAAACACCGAATGAATTAAGGTGACTGATTATCCGCTAACGGTAAGCGGTAACATAGGCCTTCTCGACGTCGAAAAACACCGTAAGGCAAAACTGTTTATGCATGAAGGCAGCCTTGATTAACAATTGAAGTGGCCCGTGTTGGTCATTTGTTGAGCATCATGTCGTAAAGTCTGCGTGGCATTTTCCAAAAGATCATTGCACTCAAAAACGTACACGCACCTCGGATTTATCATCTTCTCGATGAGCTTACACGGCAGCTGGTCAGGGCAGCGGGTCGATAACTAGCCAGAGAGGCAGGCTTCTTCCCCTGTTTCAGGAAAGCTACAAGTTTAGCCTCCCTCCAACACTTTGCAATGTGCCCAAAAAGCGATATCTTGTTGTATAGGTGGAGGAGTGTTTGAAGAGTGCCTGCATGTAAGTGCAATATCATTTTATATGTGATGTTGTCTGGGCCTGGAGGTGAGGGTTTATAGGTGATCAGAGTAGCCCTCTGCACATGAGCGGAAAACTCACAGTTATAATAAATGGTTGACTTGTCGTTATCCAGTAAATGCTTCTTTTCGCCGATCATTTGTGTTTCCTGGAGGTAGAGAGCAGAAATGGGCACGCGTTGGAAGCGTTGTGTAAGTGTTCTGCATGGGTGCAATGAACTCCTAGAGAATGCCAGGCAGCCTTTACAGCTTGGCACTCGACAAATGACAAACTCGCGCCACTTGAATTGTTAATCAAAGATACCTTCATACATAAACAGTTTTATTTTACGGTGTTTTTCGGATATCGAGAAGACCTATAACACCGCTTCGCGTTACGGGGTAATTTGAGTGTCTTTTGTTGTGCTGATCCGAGGCAGGCTGTATGTTTGTCGTCCTTTAGGTTGGCGTATTCGTGTCTATATCATGCGTGTGTGTGAGTAGGAGTTTATTGATGCTGTGAATAAGCGCCGACTATGTCGTTCTTCCTCACAGCGCACATGTTTTCCTAACGCCTTCGAACGTCTGAGCAAAAGAGGTTACCCAACGTGGGGTACAGACGGAGGATACCCCACACCTTGTTCTAGGCTTCTTGCACCCGCCTACAGTACTCATTCTATTACGGGCTCCTCTAGTTGCGAGGGGCACCAGAGGCTTGGGAAATGGTCTTTTTCTTGGCCTCGAGGATATGCGCCGTTAGGAGATGGTTGGCTCTCAACGAGTAGGTGTCTTATGCACGTGTAGCGTAGTTGAGATGTCTGTAAATGTATTCTAGCTTGCTCTTGCTTATTTTAACCTCCTCTTGAAGATGAATTTCTGGGACATTACGTATATATTTTTGCGAGGCAGGGAAGTTGTCACTACCATACGGGTTCATGCCCACGCCCCACTCAAGACGATAAACTGCGGAACCATTAGCCAAATCAAGATATGAGTATGTGTTGTGCCCTAAATTAAAGCAGGTAGGCTGCTTTTTGTACAGGTATTCTCCCGAGCATGTTACAAACTTCTCTATCAGGCGACCTCTGCCCTTATTTGGGAAGAGCCCGAAAGAGGGTTATGCGCATTCAAGTCTCCTATGAGAATGAAAGGCTCGGGCAGCTGATCGGCCAGGCCCTCAAAATTTGTGCTCAAGATCTGGAAGTCAGGAGGCATGCACAGAGAGCGTAGTGTTGTAAGCCTTGTTGGGCGCAAGAAAGTCCGACACCGGGAACGATTCCCAGCTGAAACCAGATGCAACTCCACCCCTCGGCGAGGTGCATTGGCGTAGCTTCCCAGAGGGAAAGAGGCAAAACTCTTTCTCGCCAGTGGGAAGGTGATGTTCTCTGTGACCTTATCATTGATGACCTGCTTCTCCTGTTTAAACTTTTCCCCTCTTTGGCATTAGGCCGCCTCAGATCCCTGTCAGTTGGCACAGGTGAAGGTTTGTGATTCGCAATTTTCAGAAGGATGGTCTAGGCCATGCCAGGAGTTTGCACCATGCCTGAAAGGGTGGCACTTGAGGCAGCGCTGCTGGTTTGGCTTGTACTGGCGGACAGAACAATCTATAAAGATCGCAGTTATTGATTGTGAAAATATGGATTGTTCGAAAATGTGGTAATGTTTTTAGTGGCTATTTGCCATCGCGACGTATGGATATGCACTTAACAGCCGTAACACCCTGTTCTCTTAGGCCTTCCAAAAGGTCGGCATCGGTTTTGTTATGCAGATCTGCCTCAGAGATGACACCCTAAGAGCAGTTCAGGGTGTTGTGGGGTGTGATGTTGTTGTTGAGATCTCCAAAGTGCGTTCTTTCTAAGAGGGTTGTTGCTTGTTCCTGGGTGTTTCCTTCAACTAGGACTTCACCTTTTCTCAGGTTCTTAGCTTCAGATTTCTTGCCAAGGATTCCGTTAGCGAATTTAGAAATTAGGAATACTAACTGGGAAGCAACCGGGTTTGATTTTTCCACTGATTACACAATAAAAAAACCGGGGATAGTAATCTCTCATTAGGAAATAAATTGTCGGAATAGGCGGAAATGAATCATCGGTGCCGCCCCTTCTTAGGCTTCATCATGCTTGGGAAGTGGTTTAGGTTAAGATATGGCATAGAAAAACAGAGGAAGGGGTACTTCCCTCGCTCAGTTTACCCTGTGGCCAAAAGACGTCCTTGATATCCTGCCTGGTAAACAGACAGGGTGCCCTTTGGCCGGACTTCGACCGTAACCCGGGCAGCCGCCATTTGTGGTTTCTCGGCCGTGTAATTTACACCTCAATTTCTAAAAGTTTTATCGAAGCACTTATAAATTCCCACGTGGCTGTATCGATGCTCATCCATGCGAACTGTACCCACACCAACGCTACCAAGGGCGCGTAGTACAGTTTATGATATCAAAAACTCTTCTCGTCGCAGTCGGGTGGTATTCTTGTACTTGTAGTTTAATTTGCCCGCACCTCACGGGTACTTCATCATAGGACAGCCGCACATATATTCAAAATCAGAATCAACACTTCAACACCAAATACAGCAGAAGAACTGTCTATCAAAAGAACTGGACGCACCGTACTTGACGGGACTAAGACATCTCGGTGCAGGACATTTTGGTGCACGGACGTATAGGTGTACGGACATCTTAGTGCGAGGATATTTCGGTGCGCGGACAATTCTGTGCATAAACATTTCGGCGAACGCATAGCGGGTTACTTGCTTGTTTCAAACAGCCTTTCAATTTTTATTTCCTTATACGTCAGTTATAGGCAAGCATACAGAGCAGTGATTTTATTTTTAAGTTCATGTAATGTTTGAATTTTGCCACGTATGTTTAGAAATTCAGCATTTGTAATTTTATATTTTATGCCTTGTACTGAAAACATTTATGAATCCTACGCTACGTATATTTTGCTCATTTTTTGAAGTGAAGCTATTAGCATCTAGTGGTTCGAAAATGTAGCGTTGTAAAAAAAGATACAGGATACAGAAGACTCGGGTCATGACGCCGAGCGCATGCCTCAGACTAGGCAGGCACACAGCTTACAGCTGAATATTTGTTTAAATAAAAAACAACAAAACATGTTCCAAACCACTTGATGGATGTTAAGAAGCCTGCGAACAATAAGAGCTCCCCATATATTCCTGGTGGTCTCCACCAGGACGTCTAGCGCCTGCGTAGGGCTCAAGCTAAGCAGGCATGCCTCACAGTTACCAGTATTGGTGTAAAAAACAACCACAAAGAGTGCATCAAAATCATGTGATGGATAATAAACCAGCTGTGAACAATGGGCTGAGAACAATGGGCAGGGCTCCTTGCTCTGTCGGGCTTGGGCTAGGATTTGCATTTGACTCAGGAGGAACTGGCTGTGCCTGTCCTTGGATTTCTGGCTTTGTCGCTGTGCTTGAGCAAGCCCTGGTCTCCTGAGCAAGGGGACGGGGAGAGATCGTTGGGGCTTGGGGCGAAGTGTCCACGGCAGGGCTACTTTCTTCTAAACTCTTCCCTGGACGTTTACGTTTCTCAGGATTGATTTACTCGCTTTTCCTGCAAAGCTCGGCAAACTCGGCACCACTCTCGCCAACTTTCCTCTCTAAGAGCTCACAGTTTTGATATGATGGCTGCTTAATAGGTACGCGCTGATTTAAATTGAAGGTAGGAAATGTGCAAGCAGTGGGAGAAGCGATATTAACCCAGCTGACCTGCCTAGTGGGGCTGCTGCTGCTCCCCTGGTGCTGCTGGTGGTGCCCCTTGAAGAACGGCTGCGGGATCTTAACTGGGACCGGGACCGGGATCGAGAGTCCCTTCGCGATAAGGAGGAGGAGCCCCGGTGGACCGGAATGTTCCCCTGTCTCCGTCGACGGCGGCCACGTGGTGCTGCAGGCTGCTGTTGGTCCCCCGGAGCCTGGGATGCTGCCTGTTGTCGCGCCAGCTCCTTCTTTCGCTTGACGTACGGTTCACAGAACCACTGCGGGTAGCTTTTAGATGCCGTGAGGTGCTTCCCCTTGAACAGGGACAAGCAGGGCCTGCACACGGTACTATCAGCGGGGTCCCTGGTTCCACAGGTGGCGCACGCTCGCACGTTGGGGCATGGACAGGCCGTGGATCAATGGCCCAGTTCGTAGCAGATGGTGCACGCAGGAACCGTCTTCCTATACAAGTAGCAACGGTGTTCAGGTCCCAGGTGGTACACGTAGAACAGCACCTTTTTGCCCAGGTTTGTTACGATTACTGTAGTTGAATTTCCGAGCCAGCCTTCTGCAGGCAATGGACTGAAATCCAGGAATGAATTTATTCTCGAGATTTCCTTGGCTTGAGTAGTGCAGGGGGATGTCGTAGATGACCCACTTGATTGAATCGTCTGGGGCGAGACCGTTAAGTTGGACTGGGTAGATGGTTTCTCCAAACATAACTTGTTTCAGGTAGTGGAGCGCCTTCGCTGCCTCGCGGTGGGATGCGCTCACCGTTGCCGTATTTTGAACATCGTCGGTGCGAAGGCGGAACTCTGCCTTTCGCCACGTGAGCTTCGTTGCCCGGAGTAGGACTTCTGAGAGCTCCGTTGGACTAACTTTGGCGAGATTCAGGCCGCCCTGGGGTCTTATGACGAGCTTGTAGTCGTTCAAAGGAAGGCGAGGTGGTTTCGGCTTTCCGGTGGGTTGAGCGGTAGGCTTCATTGCTTCCTTGGTCGGGGTTAGGTCTGGCTGCTGAGCGTTTTTCTTCATGCGGCGTTGTTGAGCCCTACTCACGACGTCGATCGATTTCGAGCTTTCATCACCCGCAGACGAGCTCTCCGCGGTGTAATCCCCTTCATCGGATGTCTGGTAAGCCATAACGTCCTCGGCATTGCTTGAGTTTTCGTCCAGGTGGCTCGGCGAAAGCGCCGAGCAGGCGGCGGAGGTAGACATTGTGCGCAGTTGTCGCTAAGCCTACAGCAGTGGAAGTAGGCCTAGATCGCCGATGAGGAAAGTTGACCGTGAATTAGTGGAGCATTCACTTACGGTCAAAGAGTCAGTATCTTCGCACGCACGGTAACTTCACGCAGTGTTTTCTTTTTTTTAAGCATGAAAGAAAACAATCCAATCATGCCGGCGTATTTTGACGCAACGAGAAACTACACAACACTGCTCTGTTATAAAAGCAGATCGCGGATTCACTTCAGTGTAGCACGACGCACACACCCAGGTTGGTACGAAACTAGGTTTTCCTTCAGTGATGAACCTTATGGAAACAAAAAGAGTCTCCTCATTTCAGGCTTTCGCCCACAACCTGAACCGATCACAAATCAGCCGTACGGTACTCTCGAGACAAGGTCTGACGCAATAAAAACCGACGTATTTTGGGTATTTTCTATTGCAGTATTCTACAACACCAGAGCAAAAATATATTTACGGGAGCCTCTACGCATAAATATAAGATACGTATTATTCCCTTGTGGGTCCAAGCCTGCAAAACCCATTTTTTCTGGACGACTTGCAACTGCATGGCACTATGTCGACTGGAAGTGACATATTTTGGATGCGTTCTTTATTACCAAATGTACAGCAAAAAAATGCTGCTCTACAAGTTCTTCAGATACTTTGGTGGTAAATTCTCAATTTTTGTTATAGTTTTTGCGCCAACGGCAACTCAGTGTGAATAAGAGACTTGTTGTTGGGCAAGTTGGAGCATTTTCTCTTAAGGGGGTAACTTGAGCTATGGCGGTAAAGCGCGGCGGCCGCGTTTTTGATGGATGCGAAATGCAAACACACCCCTGTGTACAATATTTCGGCGCACGTTAAAGATCCCCAGGTGGTAAAAATTATTCCGTGTCCTCCACTACTGCGCAACTCATCGCCTGCGTTGCGTTGGCGCGTAAAACCCAAAAAACAAACTCCACTAAGGAAGACACCACACAAAGAGAGGTACACAAAGGCAGGCTAGAGAACATGCAACTAAAGTATATTCCACGCAGAAACACACATAAAAAGTGACGGGCCTATTATTGAGCATCCACAAAAAACAAACGAAAAACGCAAAACATAAAACATCAACAACTTGTGATAAGCATTTTCACAAACCCTCTTCCATAAACATCCTCTCACGGATGGGCAGAACAATGAACGTATCGCTGACACAGACATTTTCCTTATTCCTGATACCGTGATCATCGCAAATCTCGATCGCTCGGCTATTCGTGCACCTACATATCTTACCTTTGCGGAAGAGTGGCTTAGAGAGTGGCTTACATGTGCACGCCGAGCAATGATTAGGGAGATGTCCGCTTGCGTGATTCTTAAATGAAAGTTCGCCTAAGCGCAACCTCACCTTAACACACATGCCATTCCGAATGACGTAAACTTTGGCGCGTGAAAGGGGAATCTGAATAGACTACTTCAACGCAGTAATCAACGTAAGCGTTGCGCTTCTTTCCGCACCCTAGCCACCCAATGTTACCTTTTCCAATGCCCAAACACATCCCTGCAAGCTTGACAGGGGCTGAAAACGCCACATCCGCGCGATATATTTTCATGGATTTCTTAAGGTTATGGGACGTCTTGTGAACATAATGCACAACTCCACCCTTTTTGATAAGCTCTTTTCAATTGTCAGTGCTGGCGTTTTCAGTTCCTAACTTGTTTAACACTGCCTGCGCTGCGGAAGACACTGCTGATTTCGGGAAACCCGCTTCATGCAACCTTAGAATCTGTGCTTCCAATCTTTCTTGAGCTTTGTGCGGGCATGATTTCGGCAAAGCCGAAATGATGCACTCTTAAGCTATAGCACGCATGGTAGTACTTGTATTGGCTGAATCGTATGGCAGCAATTCTTTTTGTGACCCTGGTTTATACTTGCAGCACACATGGTGGTGACAGAACGTGATAACTGTGTCTAAAAACTGAATTCTGTTAACTTTTTCTAGTTCATGGGTGAAGCTTATTCCTTTGCCATGACACTTCAAAACACTTAAAACGTCTCTAATGGCATACCCATATGTACTGGTGGGTCACTTTTTAAAAGTGCCAGGACGTCGCCAACGTAACGAAAAACCGAGACCACCATGTCGCTGTAGAGCCCCTCGTTCAGTGCTCTGTCAATTTCTGAAAGAAACACATGGCACAACAAAGGAGCAACACATAATCCTAAGCATATTCCCTGTTACTGCACATAAAGGGCCTCGTCAAATCGTACAACAGTAGAGGTGAGGTAAAACTCAAGTAAAGCTAAAAACCTATCAGCAGTTATCCCAGCTGCGTTCTGAAAAGCCACTTCCCCATGAGATTCCATGCATTTTAGAACAACCTGAAACAATGCTTCGTGAGGGATAGAATAAAACAGTTTTTCCACATCAATAGAAAAAGCATGGCCATTAGCGCCATTCGATTGTAAAACAACTAATAACGGTTTTCTTGTTTTTTGTTTCAAACGGGTCGAATTCAGTTTTTAGACATAGTTATAACGTTAAGGGGCAACCATGTGTGCTGGAAGTATAAAGCAAGGTCACAAAAAGAATTGTTGCCATACTATTCAGCACAATCAAATACTACCAAGCGTGCTATAGCTTCCAGTGCATCATATCTGCTTTTACGAAATCATGCAGCCACAAAACGGAAGAAAGCTTCGAAGCGCAGATTCTAAGGTTACATCAAGCTGGTTTCTCGCAATCAGCCGTGTCTTCCGGAGATCCGGCAGTACTAAATAAGTTAACAACTGAAAACGCCAGCACTGACAATAGAAAGGAAGGCATCAGACAATGTTGAGTTATGTGTTATGTTCACAAGACGTCTCATATCTTTAAGAAGGAGATGCAAACATAAGGCATGGAAGTGGCGTTTGCGGCAACTGTCAAGCCTGCGGGGATGTGTTCCCGCATTGGAAAAGGCAACAACAGGCGTCAACGGTGCGGAAAGAAGCACAACAATACTTACGTTGATTGCTGCGTTTGAGCGCGCCAAAGTTTACGTTGGACAGAATGGCAAGGTGAGGTGAAGGTGAGGTTGCGCGAACGCAAACTTTCAATTCAGAATCACGCAACGGGACATCTCCCTAATCATTGCTCGGAGTACACGTGTAAGCCACTCTCTAAGCCACTCTTCAACTAAGTTGAGATATTATGTAGGTGCAAGAATAGCCGAGCAAGAGAGATTCACGAGGCTTACCATATCAGGAAAAAGGGAAATGACTGTGTCAGCGATACGTCGATTGTCTCCACAACCATTGAGATGGTGTTTATCGACGTTGGTTTGTGAAAGTGCTCACCACACGTTGTTGATGTGTTACGTTTTGCGTTTTGTTTTGTTTTCCGTGCGTGCGCAATGAGAGGCCCGTTTGTATTTATCTGTTTTTGCATAAAACAAACTTTAGTTGCAAGTTCTGCGCCTGTCTTTGAATACCTCTCTGTGTGGGGTCTTCCTTAGACCAGTTAATCACCTTCTCAGCGTAAATTGCATGAGTCGGACATCGTAAGATTTTTATTTGAATAGTGAAAAGGTAATACTGCATTTGCAAAGAAAAAGGGGATATTATAAATCATTAAAGCATTTCTATAGCTGTTTCTTTTAAAAGAAATCGCAGCAGCAAAAAAATGTAAAGCCCTTCAACTCTGTGAACAAGGATGACCTGCGAAGCTCGAAGCAGTCCATGGGTGGAAGAAACAAAACCCATTTATGTGTAATTTGCGATCTAGGATATTTCCTAGCCAATTAGCTCAACGAAACTTCGAAGCGCAAGAGCTTTGTTTAAGTGGAATATCAGGGAACGATTTCTTTTGTTCCGGCGTCGTCTGCGTCGTTTAGTCCTTGCAACCGACCAACTCAATCCACTCTACCATTGATGGCACCAGAACAGTCGCATTGGGCCACACTATCGGAAAACCCAGCACCGCTGGAGCTTCGCTTTCAGCGCTTGCCTGATTATGGGACAACCTAACGCTGAAATACGCCGGACGCAGAAACGCTGGAACGCGCCGGACCCTGGAACACGCAGGAAGCGGAAACGCGTGGATCCGGTGCGCGCTGGAACATGCCGGACACCGTGGCCGATGCTCGCGCTAGGCCTTTTTTTGTTTAATAGCCGTATAATTACAAATCCGTATAGCTGTTAACACGAAATACAGCAGTCCTTTCTTCAGAGAAACCTAAGTAGCGCTACAAAATTTAGCGAGACTCATTTGGGCACTTTTCAGTTGATTTGGCCATGCCGACTGCATTGTTCCATCATCGAGTTCCGTCAAAAATGCTGAATCTGTTCATGAAAGCAAATTTATTCACCCGGATAGAAAAAAAAGTAAACGAGCATCGACAATAATCGTTCGAAAATTCGTTTCTTATATTCCTTAGGGCCTTTAAAACACAAGTAAAGAAATATTTCTTCAACCTGTTTTATTCAAACAGCAAAGCCTGAGAGAACATGAGATAATTAAAATGGAAAGTCAATCCTTAGCTGCATTCCTTGCATTGGTGAACCTTGATTTGTTGACAATGCATTAATACAGCAAGGCGTGGAAGGATATCCTGTGGCGAAAAGAGCACGTCACTGTGGTGCTGCACTATCTCGAAGAGTACGCACGCACGATACCTGCCAAAGTCACGCAGAGCTCATAGCAAGTTCAGTCGATTGTCGAAGCACGTCGCGCGTATTCTAAATCGCGCTGCCTGCGAGATTCGTCGCATTCACTCGCATCAAAGTGCCAAATTCCAAGCACCAACGTTTGTCGTCGTTGAGGAGTCCTCACTTCGAGATGCTTAGACTCCGGACCACTGATCGTGCTTTTACCACAGCTTCCGGAGCTTCACATGTTGCTGCTGAAACTTCGCAGCGACATAAGATGCACTTTTGTGCAAAAACGTTACGCGTAAGTTCAACTAGGCACAGCGCTGATGTGAAATGAGAACTAGCCACTGAGCCCCGCAGCCACCGCTAAATTTTGACCGAAAGACAAAAAGCAGCAGGGAACAAAGCAGGAGGGAAAGGGCGGTAAGGAGGGAACCGACCGCTCACGAGAACTTGTTCCGCGACCCCTCCTTACCTTTCTCATTTCTTGGTATACTGGTTTCCCCCACACCGCGAGTTCTGTCGCGGGACATGCCTTCGGTGGTCACGATGCATCCCCGGACTTCCTCCGAATGGCCGGGCTAGAGCGAAGGGGCGCCTTTTCTTTCTTTCTACATTTATTCTTTTTTAACAGATCTCAGTAATGCTATGGGTTCACTGGCGCCATTTCGTTTTTATCGCCAGGGTAGGAGGTTTTAAAATCCTATTTTCACTATTTAGGCTTGATTGGACAGAGGGTTCGCGTTAAAATAAGCAGGTTGCTCGCTAGAAAAATGAAACAACCGCACGCAGATTGAGACAATGAGGCTCTCAAAGGCGCCCCCAGAAATACATCTCATAATGTGCATTTCAAAAATTACACCACGTTTTCAAAAAGTACGTCTTGCTTATGCTTTATGCGTCTGTTTGGCCGACGGGCTGCCCTCATTGCCTGATTCTTTTATCAAAGATTGGCCACAGTACAATACATGCAATTACAATTCCCTCAAACAACCCCAGCAATTTGTGTTCTTTATTTATTCATTTGTTTGGTAAGCGGGCTACGCTTAGGTGCTGCAACATTAGACTGATTTGTGTAATTTGCGTTGTTAATTGCAAATTCTTAGCCAAGGTTTTTTTAAACACGGCGCGAAAGCTAATTGCAGCAATGCAACAAACTTTTATTTCGACAGATGCTTGCAATGCAATTGAACGAGATTATTGTCACTCGACCTAGCATTGTTCCCGTGCAGCGCACGCTAGAAAAGTGGGATTTCGTGGCGCCGCACGGGCCGCAAACACCAAGTTTCGAACCATCTGCGTTGATCACGGCACTGGAATACGACGTAACCGGTGCGCTGGAATACCACGTAACCGGTCGACCACGTAACCGGTGCGCGGCATTCCCGTGTCCAGCCAAGCAGCGGCGCCATGACGCCGTACTATCCCGTTCGTGCTATCCCGTTCTACCTGCCTCAAGCACTGTCCCGACAGGCCACATCCCCGTGCTATTCGATGCTTTTCAGCAACCTCCCCGCGTTGCTGTTGTCGAGCTCGGCATTTTCCAGTGTATTGCGTTCTTTCCGGCGTTTTCCACCGCTCTCCTAATGCTGGGAAACTCGGGGTTTTCCGACAGGGCATTTTCTACGTTACACCTCACGCCAGTACAAGGCACATGTCATCAGTGAGGCCATAAAACTTGTAGCTGCGGGTGCACCCCCCCCCCCCCCCGTTTTCTCTGCACTGTCAACCGGTGCACTCATAAATCGGTAACCCGGTTTATGCGTTTGCTGAGAAGTGAATGTCATCTTCGAAAATTTAGCTCTAAAAGCCCTTTATGCCGAACAAAAAATATTGGCTCAATTCGGCGTTCCTAGCGGGCACGTTACTGTTCATTCGCAGCAATGCGACATCCTGGAGCTTGCGGTGGCCACACCAATAACAGCGGCTTTCCGTTATTTCCGCGCCTATCCTCACTTGTGTTCGGGCTGATGCTCTTTCAATTGCCGCTCTTCCTCGTCTGAGTGAACGGCAAGCACCGCTCCCATAGCGAGGGATATCCTAGAAGGACTCTAGCTTTATTCTAGCTTAGAAAGACGTGGCTGTCTGTTTCCCTCCGGCATAGTACGCATCCTACTGACTGTGTAACACACCAACGCAAACCCAAACCGCTTCACCACGGAGCACAGCTAACAGGTCGCTTTGAGCCTTGAGATTTCAGGTTTAAATCTTCCGCCAGCGCAACAACTACGTTAGTGATATAGGCACGAAGTCCAGCTGTGCGCGCACGCCCTCCCCCCTCTTTCCAGTCAAAAACCCCTGGACGCACAAACCGGCAACCGGTGACAGGCGCGTGTTTAGGCGTTAAATACACGGGCGAAAATGTCACTCGGGATGCCGCTCAAGCTGAAGGACAATTATGAGCTCACGCCGCCAATCACAGCGGGATTGTTGCTCTTCATCCACTAGCCATTCGGAGCTACTCCAGGAGGCGGAAATCGAGGGGGCAACGGCTGCGACTACAAAGGTTGGGTAGCAGCGGTTCCCCGTCTTTTTATGATGATTCTCGCTTCTGTTGATTCTCCGCAATCATCTGATAATGGTGCCGATGGCGCACGTTGTGAAAGAGGCATCGGTGGTTAGGAAGGAAATAACAGCCATTTTAATTGCGAGAGATCTTCTACGGCATAACAGGAAGTTTTGAAGGTACAACATTCCACTATTTCCTGCAAATATCGAAACGGCCGGTGCTGGGGACCCCATATCCAACGCTTAAGGTCTGGGGGTCTCCCAGGATACGGCCCTGTGCCTCTGAGGTGTTGAAGTCTCAAGTATCTAAGACCTGAGCAATTCCACCACAGGTGTTCAACGTCAGCTTATGCCGCAGGAGTCACACAGAAGGGGCAGGTGTTCGCAAACCGGGCGTGCTAATGGGAAGGCCAAGCGTGAATAACTGCTTGTGGTACCGCCACCCCCACTCGATGCCTTCGCAGCAATACCTACTCCAAACGAGTGAGCCCCCTGTGGAGGTCAGTTCCACGCGGTGAAAGTAAAGTATGCGTGGCGCGGCAGAGGTTCTCGTTTTCCACCAACAGTTCTATGGCAGATACTAGAATAACTGGTAGTGGTCATGGGAAGTCTCTTCGGTGGCAGGCGCTTTCTGCCGCAGTGTGGGCAGGAGTCATGTCTATGCGAATCTACAACACACTGAGAGGGCATGAGTGGGTGTCCATAATTGCCTGAGTGCATGCAGCCAGGCTTGTACACCGCGCAACGCGATGTAAATCCGGAAACGCTGCCTTTGAGTGTGGAAATGTCTAGCTTCACCCCACTAGTCACTGTCGATGCAAGTGCCTGCAGATCATCCCGACAGGCAGTACGCTCTGCTAGCAGGCTAGGTAGAGCACGGATGTTATCATACACGCAGCTTTGATTCAAGGAAGGGTAAGACGGACACGTCAAAACCATGTTGACGATGCGGTCGTATGCCCCGGCGTTCACGATTGACCTGGACAACCGGTTGCGTCACAGCCGCCCACTCAAGGACACGAAGGGCGGTGTCCGTGGACTTATGTAGGCCAGAGGTACAGACATCATGCCTTGTCACAGGCTTGCTGTCCATCACCTGATGGTATACCTATGGCAGCCTGGCAGCAGAAAAGGCTGGCATCGTCTCGTGCGGCTTCCACATGTACGCGGCGACAGCTGCCACCTCTGGAACAAGTCCCCGCTTCAGGAGGCCGGAGGAACGACGCTGATAAATGGTTTCACCGAGCATGTTTAATTGGGCCTATGCTTGCAGCTGCGGAATTGGCGTTAAGCGGGAGAGGCCAGGGATGGTGTGCATGGCAGCCCTATTATTAGTCTCCAACCAATCCCAGCCCACTTGCGTAATGTGATGGAAGCGTGCCTGGTAGACGAGCCTTGGCTGCAGTACGGAACGCACTAGGAGACGGCCAATTGTCCAGCAGGCCGCCTGACTTCTTAGAGATGTGAAGAGAAGGTGGAGCAGTTTTCCTGTTTACTGTCGATCAGATCATAGCCACTGAGCTGCCAACCATGATACCGCTATTTCTAAGCCCTGAACCCGAAAGTGTCCGACAATTGAAATGGCGGTACCATTCAGCTACAAGACGATCGGCGATACTGAAAGGGAGCGACGGGCAGAAGCGTTGGCGACGGGAAGTCAAGAAGTTTTGTCTTGAGAGAGGATAAGGCACACATGCTCGTGAAACGGGACTCGGCGGTCGCGAGGAGGAGCCCCAGAGCAGCGCCAAGTGAATCGCCTTCACCGGTACAAAAACGCGAGTGTGGGGCGTACTTAGACATATGCTGCTTTGCCGTAAAACAGGTTGGACTAGCCGCACGAAGATTTTGGCGCTTCTCGAAAACAGAACCAAAACAATACATTTTCATTTTTACGAGGCTTACCTCATACAAACTTGTACGCCCAGAGTCACACATCATTTGCACATCCATTCTTATTCCTGTTCCAGGCCATGTTAGGGAATTTGCAATTGATATTCCGTGAATATTTGCCTCCCTGTAACAACGTTGTAGAAAAAGTTTTATTTGCCTTATCGTAGAAAATCTCCGTGCTTATGGTTTTCAGTATGATTACTTCTGGAAGCCCTGTTTAAAAAGGTGCAAAATGTTTACATCAACCAGTTTTCTTCGCAACTTGCGGGCCATCGTGATCCTACACACTACAAAAAGAATAAAAGAAGATTCATGCGCTCAGCTGTAATTAGACGGACGCTGTATGCAATAAAGAATTGCTAACTGTCGTTATAATGAATCTCTGACAGGAATGGGGCAGCAGCCTTATCTATTTACCTTGTTTCAGACGTGCTTGGTCTTTCAACCATTAAAAAGCAGCCTAACAGTTTTCACAGAAAGCCAATGCTTCCTGCTGTAGAGTGGAAAACACTTGGTTGTTATTCTCTGAGTCCGGAAAAGAAAGCGAAAAAAGATAAAATAACGTTTCTCCGAGCCACTCAATTTGATTATACAGTTGTGTACGGCACGAATGCACAGTTTTAACGCTACAGAACAAAACATTTATCTATATGACAACGCGCATCAGGCATCGGCGTCTCATAGTGGAAAATGTCTTGAAATAATCTAAACACGGCCGCTCGATGTGGAGGCCGTTGTCTCAATTTAGGTCACTGTGGCCACCGCGCTGCGCAATGCGGGCACATTAGAAAGGTGGAACATCTTTGCTGCAAGAACTTCAACCAGGCTGAAAAGACCTGGAAACGTAGACCAGATGGGGTGGGATGTCTTTGTGTGGACTTCTGCTGTAGCAAGAGTTATGCAATAGCCACATACTTTAGTTAGGACCCATGTGGCTGGCCAGAAAGACCGAGATACTCAAGGGAGAATTCTACCGGTGGGTGTGATAGCGGCATTTCCCGTTCATTGTGCAGAAGCTGCGCTGACCTGACACAGCGCCCAGAAAGCTTTGATTACTGATAACAGAAAATTGAAAGCGCACCAAATGATGTTCAATCATACGTTATTGTGTTTGCACTCGCTACTCACATGTAGTGCTTGATTGCCATCAGTATTTACTCTCATAGACAAAAATACTTGAAAGCTTCCCATTTTAAACATCTGACACCAAGGTTATGTCGAAGAATATAGCCGCAGACTGTGCCGTTGTGCCTTGTTTGTTTTGTTACTAGGGCGTTGCAGGCTCCAGATGCGTTATTTTATCTTTTAATTGAAGCGGCTTTTATCTCCCCAGCAGACCAGTTATTTTGGTGGGACTTCCTAAAAAGATCTGAATATTTATATACGTTTAATACATTCACTGGTTTTACCAAGTACATGCACTCTTTGATCAATATTTCCCATGGTGACAGTACGTTGTCACTTTCTATCTACTGGAATTCCCGAGTACATAAAATATTTTGATGAAGCTTTGGTGGTAATTTATTTTCAGAGGTAATTTTGATATATCTTACAGAAGTTCTTTAGAGGTTGCTGGTACTTTTTGTGGAAACTATTTAGGCTTAGCTGACCGATGTATATTTACAGTCTTTTTTACTTTATTTTACATTGTACCTACGTGCCTTGCCATAATTAACTTAGCTATTTCTGCTATGATTTATTATCAACTCTCTGTAGACCTGCTTTTCTAAAAACTACTTACACTTGGCTGTGTCAATGTGCATGTGAGCCCATCCATGAGTGCGTATTTTTTCGAACATATAAACGCCGAAGCCATAATTATTCAAGTATACTCTACTACTTATGCCTGAGACTAATTGATGTTTATAGCCACCTTTTCATAGTGAAAGATATTTTTACTTGGCCGTTACAACTGCGTTGTGAAATACAACTGCCCGCCGTAGAAATTACCAGGGTGACCATGCATGCATGTATTCTAACGGATAGAAGAAGTTCGAGAAGATGCATAAAAAACCTTGTTTGAAACTTTAAGACGTTTGTTTCTTCTCTAGAAAACATTATGTCATGTTTAAGTGTAATTATACCGCACCCAGTTGAACCTATGGGAGAAAACCAGCTGTATTTGCCTGTTCGCGAATTATATGCCACCGCGCTGCCCAAACAATGTGGGACGTTTTTATTCAGAGTACGAAAATCGTAGCGTGCGAGATGCGATGGTATCGGAGAAATTCCCAAGGGTATTTTGCACTCCCGTTGTTTCGCTGCCTACGGCAAGCTAGGCTTCGCGATAAAGCATTTCAAAACTTTGAAGTACTAAGACAGCCTATTTTGGGGGGCTTTCACATGAAGTCGCTGACGGCCCGCAGGTAGTTTGCTTCTTTAGGGAAACATTTTCTCTTTTCCAACATTGTGACTAAGGTTATTCGCCACTGCCCAAGTCATTTGTAACTGCCATCACACCACTCAAGGTTACCTAAAAGCGAGGCCACTTTATAGTGACGCAACGATGACACCTCGGCGACGCCCACTGCAAGCCGATAGCCGACTGCATAGTTGGTAGACCGCGTTGTCACATTTTCTGATGGCGTCAACAATACGTTGGCTGAATGAAATGACAGATTCTCACCTTACGCTAACGGTACACGTTGGGTGAGTGAAATTTTCGTACTGCTATATCTCACCGACGACACTCCCGCAATACTGCGCGACCAACTTGTAGTAAGAACCGACCAAGAAAAGAAAACGGCTCCCCCAGCAAAATTTGTGCCGTATAGAATGGAGCGGTATTTTGTTAATTTGTACAGTGCTAAAATATTGTAATATAAATAAATCCCGTACAAGATGACACAATCGCTCATGTGATCCGTATTTGGCCCTACGAAGCTTTTGCCGTGCTCTCCGGTGATAAATGCGTGAGCAACCACGAGGCATGTAGAAAATATGAGATCATTTAAGTGGAGAAGACTTAGAAAAAAACTTACAATAATAGAAAACTAAATCAGCGAAAATGTTTACGGCAAAGCGAAAACCTAACCCACGACCAGCACTACTGCAGCAGTTAGGAATACCGTCTCCTTGATCGACATTTGCGCTCACTTTTCTACCCGAAGTAGCGCAACTGCCGGTGGTGAGCGATGGAGGGAATTCAGGAATCCTTAGTACACAGGCTGTATAGAGAAATGTTCAGTTTAACAAATCAAGACATCTGTAAAGCAACTTTTACATTGATGTAACACGGGGAAGGCGGGCCTCCAACTAGAATACGGATTAAAGGTTATACAGATTATTGCACCAAGAATCCGTTGTGTCGTGCAGGAGTGATGTCGACTTTCACGCGCACTCCTTCCATGTAGAGGGTTGAATTTGGGGCACGCTCATTTTTTTGCCTGTTTCCTTAAGTGTCATGGTTTGCGTATCTTTTTCACGAAATCCCTATTTATGCTTTTTTTGAGACGGACCTACCTTTGTTAGAGAATTTTTCCCAGAAACAGCAAGCCGCTTTTCACTTCCGGAGCCCCATTTTTACTTTTTTGTCAATGCGTTTTTGAGAAATGCTACATGATGACACTGTAAACGCTTCTCTATAGCAGGAAGATATATTTCTGCAAACATACTTCCTAAGTTAAGGTCATCTTCTACGTGCTACAGAGGCCTTATCACATGGGTTAATCCAGGCTACTCAAAACCGTGCCCTAGTACCCAGTGTTCTTGTTCAGGCCCCAGGTGGACACCGTTATGTATGGACGGTGAATGCACCTGGTGGGCTCGCAGTCATTCCATACGGAAGAACGCAGGCTTCGAAGAACAAGTCAACGTCATTATCAAAGTGGTGAACAACATCCGCGCACGCACCAAGAACAGAAAAGAAGATTATACCGAATTTAAATTTTTATGAGTCGACTTTAGAATTTGCACAGGACGATCATTCATCTCGCGCGCCTGTGTATCAGTTCCAGCATAGAATCAACACCGGCGATGCGACCCCTATACGCCAGAGCCATATCGAGTGTCGCTTTCCGAACGAAAAATACCAAATGACCAGGCGCAAGTATTATGAGAAAAGGGTTACCCGTGAGTCCTCAGGTCCCTGCGCCCCACTCGTTGTCATGACGAAGAAAAAAAAACTCAAGGCTATTTTTTATCGATTATCATTGCCTCAATGCAGTCGCTAAAAAAGAAGTCTATCCCCTATTCCGCATTCATCACGCCATCCACTGCCTTCATGCCGCTTCATATTTCTGCTCTCTCGATCTTATTTCAGGATATTGAAGAATTCGGGTGCATCAGTCTGACAAAGAAAAAATAAGCCGCGTGTTTTCTGAGAGATGGGACACGTGTTTTGTCAAAATGTTTATTTCCGACAAGAATATTTACGTAGCCCATCCTGCACACGATAACACCTATTTGAAGGTAGTTTCCCGAAAATACCTTTTCTCAAAGTAACACAGGTGTGCGAATGCACGCTATCGAGGTGATTGAAAGCAGACACCCACAACCATTACCCATGTGACGTCACTTGAATTCACACACGCGGCTCTACAATGACTAAAACCGGAGGCACGTGAAATGTACTTACCCACACCCTTTACTACTCCGAAGAGATTTTTTTCTATGGTTCAATCAATGCATGATCCTTGAACAGTGGTTGGTTGAGTTGTATTGGTGAAGCACACGAGCGGAAATCCTTCTTAAAATAAAGGAAGCTAAAGACCGGTATTTAAAAATCGCACTCCTCCTCTGTCCTTCGGTAGGCTACGGATGCGACCAGATAGGCGGCATAGACAAAATAGAAGTGACATGCCTTGCATTGCTGTGTCGTTCCTTAATTTTTATAACTCCTAAAACATTCGGAAGGCGCGCACAATTCAGCTATATGTGTGCTGGGGGACCGCACAGCGGCACGAGAGGTCGCGTGACGCTATCCCGTAGTATTAAAGGGACACTGAAGTGAATTTGTCAAGCTCCCGTTTTTGCTTGCACTGTGTAGACTCGGTCAAATTAGCACACTTTTCATCGCTTATCCGGTTGACAAATCGGTAATTATTTCACAAAGCGCGAAAGAAGAAAAACTACCATGCGCGGTTTGCGGCGGCCGCACAAACTAAGCTGTGACGTTGGGAAGAGGGGGCGCCGTGGTTAGACGATGCCCAAGGTTAGCAATCACACAAGTTTCGGTTTCGGTTTCGGTCTGCAAAACAACATGTTTGACATTCGATGGCGTCGTTAGATGCGCATTCTCAATATCCCAGTTATCGTAGTACCACGCTTCTGCCATGTTGTCGGCTGTAAAATGCATAAGATAAGCCTCCCAGGACGGCTTGGAATCGTAGCATTCACTATCTGAGGCCTACGCAGCGCATGAACGCCCTCCGCGACCCCCTCAGACGCTCAAATGCATGCGCTTTTCCCCCATATTTGGAGCTTGCCTCGCTCATGCCTGTATCGTAAAAAGCCTGTTCGCACCAGGCCAAGGGTCTGTTGATTCTGGCCTGTGCCCACTGCCCGAAAGCAGTCGGTGCTTATGGCAACAGCACGCCAACGAGAACTCGCTTGCGCGGCAATGCCAGCTTGCGCGAGTTCTGTGGACTAGTTCGTGGAGCAATGAACGTTGCGGCCCAAAAAAAGGTGAACTCAGTATAGAAAACATCGGCGAAAAACGAAAAAGTTAACTCATAAAAAAAGCATGTCCCCGCGGCGATTCGAACTTGTGGCTGGCAAAACACTTGCGGTGACATACCTAGCGCACCAGACGACTAGGCCACAGGGGGCCGCTGGCGGCAATGGAAAATATTAGGTATATAATGTATACCCAGTTTACACTTTTATTTAGTTTTAGTATTTCAAGCAGCTTAGGTGACTATTTCTTGTATTGCGCTCGTGCAGTAAGCGTCCCCCGAGTTTCCACAATAGCTCACGTCCAGCAATTGCATTTCGTAGACGGGAAAGCGTTCGCAGATGCGTAGTCGTGCTCCTGACCGCTCTGCTTGTTCGCCCAGCGCAAAAAAGTGCTTCCCGCACCGTAGTTTTACGCTGTACGCTAAAAATATCAGTTGATTTTATTTCCTTAGTACCTATATTGACTTCGCTGACTCTTCTCCCGCCTTCAAGAGGCCTTATATTTTCCTACTGGCGTACCAGTCAGCGAAGCGTCGCATGTAAGTTTGTGCAGCGCTTGTGTGAAGCGACATTGACTTGGAGCTAGATACAGTGTACAAACTAACGAATTAAAGAAAGGCGCAGTCTTCCATTCCCAAACGTGTTGTGGCTTAGTTTCAACTGATCGAACGAATTGCGACGACCCGTCGGCGGCCGGCGGACTAAACGGTGGGCCGACTGACTCGGTCGCGGAAGGTCGGCGAGCCGTGCAGTAGCGCAGCCAATTGCCAGCTCCTCTCCTGCTGACGTCACACGAAAACGCCACACAGAATGGGCGAGCGTAAAGAGAGGAGGAAAGCATTTTCGAATTGATTTTTCTACTAAATAAATTCGCGTAAACGCGCACAGAGTGGTCGTGACAGGACCCAGGGACTCCGGACTACAGTTTGCGCTCGTAATCCCGCATTGTTTACAAATCACTTCAGTGTCCCTTTAAGAGACAGCCAATGGGGTAAATCCTGATCTGTGGTCGATGACTACACCATCTGATTCCCCCGTCTCCGTGTGCGCTTGTAGCTAATTTGGTAAGACAATGGGTTCCCGCTCTGTTTCTCTATTCGTTTCACGTTCGATTCCAGGAAATGCCACCTATTTATTTTATTTCTTCGTGGGAGGTTTCTGTTGACGCCGACAGTCGCCACAGAATTGTTGGCTGCTTAGGTGGAACACTCTCCTTTAAAAATTTCTTAGCCTGCTCGGGTAGGAGGTGTGTCGGAGAAGTCGATGTGAATTTGAAACTTTTGCAGACGTAAATCACAAACAATACCAGCTATTTCCGGACGAAGTATTCTACGGGGACTTTGCATACTGTCAAATCATTTTGCATATTAGGTTTATGTTCAAATAAATGTTTTTATAAAAAATACAAACTTGACACCCTTTAAAATTGCCTAATGTTGGGCCTTGCTGCTCTCTGTTTAAATGAGCTACGGAGTATAAAGCTTTTCATATTTGTTCCTTTAATATCTTGTATTCTTCCTGGCAATTTTCAATTATAGAAAAAGTTGTCGATAGATAAAAATAAGCTTCAATGACGGTCAATGACGCGTTTTGGTCTATTTTGAAAATCGATATATACTTTCGGGCAGAGACTACTGTCTTTTCTAAATGATCCGACGAACTCCTGCCCTAGAAGATCGGCAGTTCGACTAATTGTAAGTGGGTCTTGAACATATTTGATCTTTACACGGACACAAGAAAAAACAGCTACACGAATGCGCTGTCTTTGTTTTGTTTCTTCGTGTGTCCGTGTAGAGTGTGTGTTGGTTCAAGATGTTGAAGTTCATCTTAAAGCTTCTTACAAGCGTTCAGATAGAAAGCGACAACTATACTGAAAGGGGGCGGGTGTTCAAACTGCTTTAATTTGGTGAAACCTGGCTCTTCCGTTTTTCGGGAAAACGAAAAGCAGTCATTACTACGAGAAATCAGCGTGATTATTCATATATAACAGGATGGACAGACACGAAAATTTTTGAGCTGCGAACATTTTCTGCGTGATCACTGCATGCGGCTTTTCAGTTAGGTCCACGGCTCCTCAGTCGGTTCTACGGTTTTAGGGCACCTTAGTAAAGAGTGTGTGTTTCTCACATAATCATTTAAAGTGCCAATAAAAAAACATCTAAAAGAAACTTCCGAAGCGATAAAAATTGTCAGACTGTCGGGCAGAAGCGGAGCATCTCAAAAATAAAGCCGCCACTACCAATTTCTGCGTTTAGTGTGCTAGGGCAGGTTCCGGCGCTTCCGTGATCCCGCTGTGGATCCTTCCGACACGTCACCATCCGAGGAAGTGTTTGTTTCTGTCCAAATAATTTTTCAGAAGCTGAACATAGAAATGCATGGTTTAAGAGCGTCATATCTAAGCCACTGCCAAATGAGAAGAACGTTGTTGAAGTTCATACGCTAGGCGAAATTCGGAGAGTATTTTAAAAGCTTTCATCGAGTTTGATTGCAGCGACTAAGGCAGCAACCGAAGACCCAACACCTGAAGAACGATGGTCGGCGAACTTGAAGCATACATTTGACGCGTAAAAATCACACAACAAGCACTCTTTCCTGCAATACTCTAGGGCTGAGAAGGCGCTTAATACTCTTTACATAGCACATGCGGCCACTCAGAACTCATACTTGTCATCCGCTCAAGATTGCAGTAAACATACGGTGGTATACCCGTTGCGAGATCCGCAGTTTTAACCCGGTGTGAGTTCCCGTCCTCGTAAAGGAAATCTATATCAAGTGCGGACAGGACCATCCGCCATCGCAGCGTATTCAAATTTTTATGGCTTCTCACGCCAATTGTGCCTTACCAAATACAATTGCTTCATTATTATTTGTAATCTCAGTGGTGCTACAAAAGGCAGTTTAGAATGGTGTGGTTAAAAATGACAAGTCGACACAGCAAAGAATTGTTATTTCAGAGCCACAGCTTTTACGTCATATTTAGGTGACTGTGACGTAATTGACGGTACTTTTAAAGAACTCATGATCACTTCATTTCACGTTCATGAGTTGCAGCTGTACTTGCTATTTGTCGCCTTGCGTTGCAGTCAGAAGTTTGCTACAGATCACTGTAGTATATCCTTGCAATACTGCTACAAGGTAACATTTAGTTATCTGTAGCTGCAAAATTACAAAAACAGTGCAACACTTGTTTAAACATGTGACAGAAAAAAGCATTGGCTTCAGTTTGTGAAAGTTTTACAAATAAATTCAGGATGGCGTTTTTTTATTACGGCTTTTAAAGCGGACCAAACGTGCGCAACTGACCAGTAATGTGGCGCATTTTTAGATTGTACCAATTTTTCTACATGAACTGAAATTGCCAGAATAGAAGAGGATGGAAGAATACTCCATAAAATTGAACCCCCAAGGTTGTCAAGACGTGCGCGACAAGGACCGACATTTTGACAATTTCTGAGAAACTGTCAAATTTGTATTAATATAAAAAAGGAGTTTTCCTTCAAAATAAATATAAATATGCGAAGTCCTTTAAGAGTAAGTGAAGCCTTGCCAGAAAAACCCTGTGGAAATAGCTGTAATAATTTATGTTTTACAGCTGCAAATCTTTCCAATTTGGCACGGCTTGTCCAACGCCCTTGCCACCTGTGCCGGCTTTGGGAATTTTTTTTGATCGGCTAAATTTGTTTACGAGAAATAATTCGACATATGTTCTTGCCTGCCCAGAAAGGGGTATTTATAAACTTTTGGTCAGAAATAAAGATTGAACTGAGCACGCGTGTCCCATGATTTGGGAGAAGACTCAACGTTCCTGGCGCCAGACAACCCGTTCGAACTTAACTTCTAGCGTTTCGGGTTACACAGTGCTCCTGCCACATTTCAAACGTGTATGGACATCATTCACCGCTACCTGAGATGGGAAATTTGTATGTGTTATTTGGGCGATATTCTAAACTATATGGCTGGACATCTAGCGAGCATAACAAGGCACCTTGGCATTGTTCTTGGCAGAATCGAAAGCAGGGTTTATTTTATTTACCGAAGTGTTACTTCGCGGACCGTCAAGCAATCGTCTAGAGGTTTCTCCTAGGGATAGAAGGTATTCCTCCCCGAGAAGGTAAAGATTTCAAAGGTCGCCACTTCGCCACGCCACGTTCATCGATACATGTCAGAATCTATAGCGGTCATGGTTCTTATTTGAGACGTTTTATTAGGAATTTCGTCCATCTTGCTGCCACCTGTCTTGCATGTTGCAGAATGATACCCCTTTTGTAAAAAGTGGATCCCAAAATGCGACACCGCATTTCAGCAGCTGAAGTTCTTGCTGACTCCCATCCTACTTCTTTGCCACTTCGGCAGAGCTGCACGCACAAACTTTTGTTGGTGTTCTACTCGTCCAGCTCTATGACGAGACCCGCCATGTCATTGTTTATGCCAGCCGAACGTTGACGAAAGCCGAAAGCCAGCGTCCAAAAGTGGCGTTCACACCTGTATGATCGTCACTGCTCTATCATGACGGACTAGCACTCCCTATGAAAGCTGTATGGTCTGCGTGAACCGTCCGTCTGAGTAGCTGGCTGGGTATTGCGCTTAGAAGAGGACGAATTTTCTGCGTCATACCAGAGCAGACGCCGACAGACTGGCGTGGACTGCATGTCTCGCCTTCCTGTTTCGAAACAACCGTGACGACGATCAGTTTGATGAATGTGGGACATCCCTATGAATTGTTGTCCTTGCTGCGCGAAAAATTACGGAAGAAAAAGTAAACAATACTTTGAAAGCCTCGTTTGACGCAGCCTTCAATTCCAAGTCATAGATTCCGTCCGTCGTGCGGGAAGCCTTGTTGTTCACAAGACCAAATTCGGTGGATGGCTCACGATTGCTTTTTGTTGTTCTGGACAGCTTTTGTGCTGCCATTTCGCATGCTATGCACGACGACCCCTCAGGGGGTCACCTTGTTTTTTTAGGCGTGCTACATCTCTGCGCCAACATTTTTATTGACAAGAAATGCAGCGGCTTATGAAGCAATTTGTTGCCATCTACCCGCATTGTCAGTGCCATGAACGCTGGGAAGCACTTCGCCGGAACCATGTCATCATGTGAATGCATCTTCGTGACTCTTTGAAAAAGTGAGAATCAATCTTCTTGGATATCAGCCAAAGTGTTCGACCGCTCACTTATAGATTATAGTGTGCGGCGACCACTATGAATGAGACGTGGAGAATGCTCCACTTGATGCACCTACAGCTGCCGACGTCTCAGCCTTCCTTCTCCATTCTATTTTTCGCTACGGTTCCCCGCGTGCTATCATCAGTTACCACTTCCGCTGTTTGCAACGGATGTAGAAAAACTACTGCGACATTTTGGGTGTGTCTAAAGCTATATCACCGCATATCATCCACAAACAGTGAGCTGAAGCAGCGAAAAAACCGCGTCCAACCAACATCCTATCAATGTTTGCCGCGTGCTCACAAAATTTGGGATGCCTGCTACCGTCCGTGACATACCACTGCAATACCGCCAAGCACGGGATCACTGGCCATTTTCCATTTTCATACTGGATATCTGTGCTCTACAAACGTTTCCAGAGAGCATCCTGCCTTTCTCACAACATCACTACCTTTCGCTAGCAACACCTTTATGCTGTGCTTAAGAAGCGCGCTGATTCGACCGGTTTAGTACTCTGAGTTTGCAAACTCGTGTAAAGGCTCGATACTATGATTGACCACCTGCTGTCGCTTACACCTCAGGGAAACAAGTTTGGCTATGGAATTCTGGGATACCAAATGAATACATCAAAAGTTACGTTAATCTTACTCTGGACCGTTCGGGGGGTCACTCGCTTCAACGTTGTGAACTATGTCACCGCCAAAGACACGTTTACCAGTCGTCGTTCGAGTGAGACCCATGTCGTATTCGGGCGTAGCTGAAACGTTGTCAATCTGCACACCTTTACTCGCTGGGCGATCTTTGTGGGCCATGGGGCAAACGTTATCGCGAAACGTACGCCACGAAACTAATTGAGACGTGGTCGAAAACAAGGAAGACGTTGCTTCTGCGAGCTACCCACTTTGTGCTCACTGCTTCCCACCTCTCGTCCCCTGCGCACGAACCCGTTGCAGTTGTAAGAAAGCCCATCTCATCTCCGTCAACCCACACAATATCAATAATGCCACAGTTTCAACGAACGCACCGGTTTTTTCTTCCATTACCGGGAACGCAAAGAAGCGACGGAGAATACATAATACAGACCTTGCACCCAACCGTACGCAGGAATGGTTTCATCACGCTGGTAGTGGCATGATACTGCATAATTGAGTAACGAAATAAAAAGGAACCCTGGCGGAAAGGCGAGGTGGCAGTGTGGGGGTCTCGCAGTTGTCACTGTGGTGTGACAAGCGAGTCGACAGGTGCTCTAGTAACCAATGCCTCCCCAATTTCGTGATTGTGCGTGCAGTTGGCCGAGAATCGGCGTCGGCACAGTGTGAGATGGCCGCCGACTTCTCGCTTGCTCGCGTATGGCCGACCGAATCTAGTGACGGTCGGGTTATGTGATTGGCCTAATGGGTGCGTGTTCGGAAGAACTATCCGGCTGAACTTATTGATTTAGTTGAGTGCTGTCCTGGAAGAGTTTTCTTGCTAAAAAGACCCGGCTGTTGCTTTGAGAAAAAAGCAGCGCTGCTAGTCTTAATACTACTTCTCCTTTTGGCCACTATATTCAGCGCCAAATATAATAAACTAATTCAGTGATAGTTATTGCGAACCACGTGTTAACTTTTCAGAACACTGGCGGCTACCGCTCTATGCGGCGCTACACCCAACGTTCGGTGTGGTTGCAGCTACATCAATTACCACCACCATTAGCGCACTTTTTAGAATTAGATAAACGTCGATTGGCAGTAAATGGTTACGGTTTTTAGATAAACATCGATTGGCATTAAATGGGCACGGTTTGCAAGCTTTATTGCCGAGGCATCATTCATCTGGCAGCGTGAAGAGAACATCAGTATTTCGACTTTGGTTGCAGCTGGATGTTGTATTTGTGGAGCAGTTACATTCGTGCATCCAATCATCCCCTTTCTTTCTTAAATTGGCCGTCACATTCGACTTGTTTTAATTCAAGTGGGCTATCGGGGCCTCTTAAGTCCTCACAGTTAACAAAAAATACCCAGAAGCCTCCCAAACAGGGTTTGTTCGAGACAATAAATTTTTAAAGCACAATGTTACTGTTACAGTTGGCTACCAGTGATAAACAGGAGTGCCAGTGTCGAGTACCCACACAGGACAAATTTTCTTGATTTTTGATGCTTTAGAGAAATCTGTGTAGATTTTGTGCTGCCACGTGGAGGTATTTTATGTGTACGTCGAAATTTTCTTTTCAATGTTGAATTATAAGTGAACGCTGTAATCCTGAAGCACTCGCTTGACCGCAATAACCGTCCGTGTGTGGTGTAATCTGCTGACACGTAGCTGCCTATGGTAAGTTGTCTTTTTTTTTAATTTGTAAAAAACAGAAACTTTGCCTAATTTATCCACATGGGTTACAAAATATTTAGTTCCCGCTTTTACGTTTGTGTTTGCAAAAGTTCAAGATGAGTACTTATGTTTTAAAAATTACAGAACTTTTTTTGCTGATATTTTAGTACTAAATCAAGCTGTTCAATAGTACTGTATTGCTTTATAGATGATGTGTTCATCGGAACTCCTTAGAAAAACAAATGACATATCATTTCGACAGTCAGTCACACCAAACACTGTGGTGCCTGTATTACTACGACAAAATTTCACATCGACTAAAATAGGCTTAAACGTCCGGTGCAACTGATGCAACTGACGTAAGACCGGCGTCGCTATGAAATTAAGGTTATTTCCAAGCAATAAAAACGCTTCATTGATTACGACATTCCACCTGGCTAATAGCCCTAAAGTCTAAAGTACATGAATGGCAGACAGGAAACCAGAGAATTGATGGAGCTCCAGTCGACGAACTTTCCTCAGGCTAGCCAGAGGTTTTTGCGAACTGCGGGCTGGCTTTCTTCATAATAGACGGCTCGATAAGCGCGGGCTCTACAGCAATGCTGTCACATCCAACAACTGTAATTGCTTTGCATTGCTCAATACACGTTGTAAAATCATCAGCTTGTGCGGTTTTCGTGGTGCGTGCAGCTTGTGCAGTTTTCTTGATGCGTGCATGCACACATAAAAATGCTTTATTGTGTACCCTCAACTCTTTTTTTGTTCACCTATAGCCAAATTGAACTCGAAAAAGGTCAAGGTGTTTGTACAGTATGCTTCTAAGGCGACAATGAATATGATTTTACTCTCGCAATCACCTCATTTTTTACGTCTAATCACACATTCACAACAATATCAGCCAAATATTACACTCCTCTCCTTAAAGCGATTATTGAAATACGAAGAGGTACATTGCTCCTGCATTGTGTACCTATGAAACCTCGCCGCCACTCAGAAGTCAGCTTGTGAGCTTCTAACTGCCCCGGCACTTGGACGTGCAGGAAGAGCGAAATCCCTGTAACTTGAACTTGCCACTTTTAGTGAAGGAGCGAAACTATTCTGGACGCCTCTGAAACCATTTTTGTGAAAGGATGCTCCTTGGACAGTGTTCATTTCATTGTTTGCCTAAAATTGCAAACGTGGGAGCTCTAGTTATCGACGCTTTCAAGGATAGGTGAAGAAATAAGTTTTCAACTTTTTTATTATTGAATTTTAAAGTAAAAGACGGTAGATCATGTTTTGAGCTTTTTTGTCCCATTGGAGTGAGTTTTGTATTAAGGAACGAACGTTAAATGTGACCTATTGTTCTCCGCCGGTTACAGTCGTCTGACTAACGTCTACAGAAATAAATATGGCCGATGCCTAACATGCCTTACCTGTAAGTCTGCCTGACCACACAGAGATATCAATGAAGTAGGTGAAAATTTTTATTCGGAATTCTGGTGTGTACATTTCTAAAAGAATATTTGTGCTAAGATTACCTTGTGTCATGAGGACTTGAAGGTGTACAGCGGCCTCATAAAGGAAAAACACATAGGTATGGAAAAAGTTCAAGGGGTTGTCCAAAGCAAAAATACCTGCATAATCGCATGATACACCATTCCACCTGGCCACTAACCGCGACATTGTTCTTGCTGACTATAACGATGGATGAAAGATCTTGAGGCTTCTTAGAGTCACTGATCAAGTGCTGTTCCGAGTGAAGAGTGCCGCTAATGGACCTTCAATTTTAAAAACAAGACACCATTTCGTCAGTTAAGCATTTCATTAGATCGTAAAATTTATTATATTTATCAGTTACCTTCTTCTCGGGCAGAATGTGGCTTCAATGTGGACATCCCTGAGAAAATCAAAACTGGAAGAAGCCGTGAAAATTGTAGTTCCCTAATAAATATATTATTTTGAAGCAATAATATAAAATGCACACAATTAATGCTTTATAAACCTTGCATTGCCGTTTTTCATTCAGCGCAGTGTGTTTCAGTGCTGTATCGCATGGCACTTTAAGAAAAACATTTATTTTACTATAGGCTATGTACACAGCACATAAAATAAAATGTCGACACTTGTTTCCACAGTCTCTCAAATTTTATTTATTTTTTTTACTCGTGCGCAATATACAAAAACAAAAATTAATGAAAACAAATTAAACCACTTGTTGCCACTCTGTGCCCTAATTAAAGCTTTCTTTTTGTCAGCCTTGAAACAATGCCTTAAATGGAGAAAAATGGAGAACGCGCTTTGAAATTTATTACAATAAGCAAATTTAAATATTTGTGAATAGCTTTCTGTAAATAAATGACGGTATCTGGTTAGCATGAAATCACCGTGCTTAACACAACCCAGTGGAACTAAAACGAAAATTAAACCATTTTTTCGGAACCTATTTAGGTTATGAAAGGGCTGTTGATAAGATAAATTGATTTTATTTCGTTGTTTCAGTTCACACCCCGTGTCTCTCAATGTATTAGGTAGCTCATTTTTGTTTGGGACTATTTCAAGTATCTGAAATCTCGTTATGCTACTGTGGTCATTAAGCTAATCATAAGTACGTGTCAGAAAACCTTCGTCATACGTTGATTGAATGGCTCTGTATTTATCAAGGTATTCTTGTGAAAGCTGATAACCAGCACGCATGTAAAGGTACACTCATTTCAGTCTTTTGTTTTTCCGTACATGTAGTTTAGTCGCTATCAAGGAAAGCATATTATTCGAAGGTAGCAAGAAACTTTATGGCAACTGTATGTAGAGCAATCTTTCGGTGGCTATATGTTGTTTCATCAAAAGTGGCTTGGTTTTGCCGGGAACAGTCTCACAAGCAAGATTTTTCTCCGTCTGCATGGCTTTACATGTTTTAATCTTGAAAGACAGGAAGGAGACCTAAATAACCTATCTGGTTTCCCTGTCATCTTGGATTTGGCGCACACCACACCAAGAGGGATCTTTTTATGTTTAGTTTTAGTGGCAATCACCTGCGTGTTTCTGAAGCCACTGTATTTATTCGCGTTTTTTAGTGTGAGAAAGGTAAGCAACGCTGCAAGTCCGGCTGCTGTTTGTTTGTTTTGGTTCCATCAAAACTGCATGTGGAGTTCATTGTTTGCCCGATGTAAGTGCAGGGACACTGTGCACAAGTTTTTTTTCAATGACCAGTGTGCATTTTGTTGTATTATTGAGTGCTTGATAACGCAAATAATCTAGTGCTGCCTGCTCCGCCAGTAACCATCATCCCTGATACTGGAGAGGCTTACTAGGTAGCTTTACCATGCTGGAAAGGCTCTTTGAATTCAAGGACCACTCCCTCACCAGAAAATGACCTTGCAACCCTCGTCTACTAGTTGGCTGACACCCCATTTGACTTGCCAAAGCAAATTCCTGCCTTCAGTCCACAGCAGCTGTTGATAACCACACCATAGCGGTGGACCGGCCAGTGTTACAGCCGAAGGTGTTAACTACCTATGTACACTCACAGGCCGTCTATGAAACCTGACCCCGGCAACATTCAATGCACGATCACTGTGCAACGAGTGACGCTTAGCAGTACTACTAGAGGAGCTGTCGCACATTAGATGTGATATCATAGGGTTAAGCGAAGTGTGAAGAAGACGAGAGAGTTTCATGGAGCTGACTAGGGGCATATTTTTTGCTACAGCGGGCTCCATGAGAAGAATAGTCGCGGAGTAGGATTCCGAATTCATTCCGGACATCTGGGGCCTTTGTGGTCAAACTTAATAAGGGGGACAAGTTAAAGATAGTATAGACCTATGCCCCAAAGAACTTGCTACAATAATGAGGCCGTAGACATTTTCGGCAAGGATGTGGAATGAGGCATGTAAACGCGAATAAGAGAGTTCTAAATTATAATGGGTAATTGTACGTAAAAGTCAGTTAGAAGGAAATCGAGGAACAGTGAGTGGCAAACTACAGAATACACAATCGCAACAGTCGTGGAGATAACCTGGTAGAATTTCCCGACAAAAAAAACTTCGGGGTGATAAATAAATTATCCCACAAATGAAACAATAAGAAATGGACATGAAAAATTCCCGACGCTACAACAAAAAAAAATCGACTTATTGTTAAGTGACAACCCGTGTATTGTGTAGGACATAGAGTTTCTAAATGAGATCACAGGAATTTAAAACATGGTGTGGAACATGAACCGGGACCGAACCGAAACCGGAACCGAAGCCGAATTTTATGGCGGAACAGAAACCGACCCGAACCCGCATTTTTTTCCGCCACTTCGAAACTAAACCCGAACCTGAACGAACCAACGAAACCGTTCCGACCGGCACCGGGGCCACCAAACTGTTTTTTTAAGTTTCTGAATATGGCGGTCTACCTGATGTCTAAAGATATTTTTACCACTCACCCGTCAGCGCCACCAAATAATTTGTATAGTATGTAGTCCCACAACCCTTCAGTTTGTCTTTCAATTGTTACCCTCAATTCCAGAAGAAGTTGTCCAGGTATACTCTAAGCTTGTTAGGCACCACACATTTCCACCCATTTCTTTGCATTTCGAGTAAGTTAAGCTTCGACATACATTCCGAGACAACATAACATGGCAAAATACACGTGGATTACATTTACAAGGTCATTAATATTGCGTAAAGTTTTCAATGTGTTGCTAATACTAATGTGTTGCCCTCTCCCCTTGTGAAGGCCTTCAAGGACATCATTAACTCTAGGGGTGTTCTATGCTGGGATAGTTGATACTGCTCATTAATGCCTAACAGCGCAAAAACTGCACCAAGACACGAAAGGCGAGGACACAAACAAGCGCTGTTGTTACTCTAAGATTGTTATGCACTGCTTCTAAAGCTTGCTCATAGCACATACCTTGCGGTAAAACAATGCATTGGTCCTCTTTATCCGACAAAGGGAATTTCTGGTCATTGTTTACCAGGCAGTACACCATCCCGTTCCAGTTGATTCATTTTCAGACCTAGCTGCGGACCGCAAGGCGGTATCCATGCACACCCCGGTGCAGTGCTTGTTGTTTTCCTTCCGGATATGACGGGTGATATCACGGGACAAGCTAACATCATCCACTTTTGCCAAACGGAGCTCAAAGAAATTCTCTGGACCTAACTGCGGGACTTGGCGATGGGGCTCCGGAAGCTGCACGTCACCCTTCGTGACCACTTGTCCTTGCTTTGGAGTAGATCTTTTCCTGTTTGGGAGGGTAGGCTAGATCATGTTTCAAAGCGTTTCCGTTACTTGGCCAAACAAAATTATAGGTACGTAATTTGCGTACAGAGCAACCAATTTTTTTTTCTTGATTGTCGGCTTTAACGCGCCTACTCTACACAGGCAATGAGCTGTACAGTAGCCGAGGGCTGCGAAATAATTTTGACATCCCCGCGATCTTTAATTTCCAACACCAGGTGTTTCCGCTTTTCACCTCCTCCTAAAAAACGGCCGCCTCCGCCGGGTGTCGAACCCACACCCTTCGGATCAGCAATTTATTTTGCCATCCAAATTCTTTCCTTCATTGTGCGAGAATACATGTGTGTGCACACGTGTTTGTGCAGGTATTTCATGGTATCAAATACGATGGTAACCGGGCAAGTTCTCTGTTACCCACAGAAGTTGTCTGCCCTGTGAAGAACTAGGGTGGCTGCTTGCCAGAAAACTACCTTTCTGCCTTCCTTCCTGTCGGCCAGAAGATTTAGGTGGGGATGTGGGATTGCACACGAAGGGTGGCCCATCACCAGCCACCCAGGAGTCGGAAACTTAATGCTGCGCGGCAGCGACACTCGATTGCACCAAAAACGAAGGTAGACAGGCAGTCGCCTCTTTAGTGGCCGCATTGGCAATGGGTAAGCTGCAGGAAAGGGGCCCATTGCCAGAATGTTTAGGCGAGGATGTGACAAAAGGGGAGGCCTCTGCGGGGTCGGCGGCACCTGGGCGCTGCCCACTCGCCAGGATGCTACAAGCCTGCTAGCCGAAAGACTTTGCTGAGGGTATTACTTGGAGACGAGGTGGTTCCTGAGGGGAGCGGAGCACAAGGTGGTACTGCGGCGGTTCCGTAGAGTCATATTCTGGAGGGCAGCTCTTAAGCACCCGCTGCTCTCGTTTTGCATAGTGCCTTAGTGGCGGCCTCGTTGTAACCGAGAAAACGAAGAGGGCACCGAAGATAGAGCAAACAGAAAAGTGGAGGATGAAAGTATGGCAAAAGTGTGAGGGGAAAGGCGATGTGCCGAAGCCATGCCAGGCATTCCTCCAAGCGATAACGTGCTACGAGATAGTGACCGAGTATAGCGCGAGCCGTCGTGGGTTCGCTAATTACGCGATGACTTCCTGAGATGCAGTAACTATACGCCGTCACCGAGAAGGCTGCAGTTCGTGCTTCGCTCAACTTTCACATTCGGGACTTTCTTATTCATAAGTCAATTTGCCTTGTTTATGATATTGCGAGTTTATGATCCGAGAATAAAACTTTATTATAATATAATATTACCCTTTCCTAAAATAATAAAAAACTTGCTGTCGTTAACAGTAATTCTTTTACATTCACACGCAAAAGCAGCCTCAAGTGCTCTTGTGAGCGTTTTATATCACTTCACTAATGTTGTAATTGTTGACCTCGTATGGAAAACATTTTGCAGTGGAATATACAGCTAAAGGGATCCTGCAAAACTTTCGATAAACTATCAGTCCTCCCTTCGCGTCTGGAAGCACTGCGAAAGCTCTAGCTATCGCGAGTTTGGAGTGGCACGGCTTGTTTTGCTTATTGCAGCAGATGTGCCTTCCGTTTCTGCTTTGCTTTTGTGGCTGTCTTTTAACACGGGAGCTGTTTAAGCTGGCTTGGAGAGGCGGTTTTAGCAAAAAAATACAAAGAGCAAAACCTTCCCCACCTAAAGAGTGCACCACCGGAGAAAGGGTGTTATAACAGTGAAGCCGGCTTTCGCGCCTGCTCGAGAGTGAACGCAAGGAGCTTATACGTGTGTGAACTCTTAACTATCACTTTTTATGTTGATAGTTTATTTTGCAATTAAAACGCAAATTGCCAACGAAATTAGTGCAGCTTGCACTAGTTGGCAAATCTGGAGAAATAGCTGAGCTGAGTGTAGACCAAGCTTGTTCCCCCCTTGGATCTGCTGTCGGTGTTGGGGACGGACTGAAACGGCCATGTAAAATTCGGGTACACTTGTCCTCACGCCTCCACACTTATCGTAGCTTAGAAAGAACATCGCAAAACCCAAAAAGAACTTCTCGAAGCCTCGCAACGCCTTGAATAACGTTGGTAAAACGAAAGAAACTATGTTGACTTCCAGCTCCGCTATTTCCCCAGCCTTGCGCCGCTAGTGCAAGCTGCACCATTATTTACAACGGCGTTGTTGTCGCTGGACGTAATGGGTGCGGCGTCATCAGAATACCGAGCATTTTATTTACTCCAGCCGCTTACTGCGCAGGTGACCACGCGCCTCACTTGGAGCGCCCGTCGTCGTCGAGTCCAGGGTTGTCCGTGGCACTCGGAAGAAATACCACGAATACAGTTCACCTGCGTCCGCGCCTCAAGGGGGGAGAACAAGACAGTTCGCGCTACAGACGCACAGGTCGCGAAGCCGAGTGTTGCTGGTTGTAGCACGTGTTAATGCGTTCCACGTTTGGAAAATCGTGAAAGCGTACGGACAAAATAATCCGGGAACGGCAGTGATGCATGATGAAGACGGGGATTTAGTAGGATATGGCTATGACTACTATTGCTATACAGTGATGTGCAACGATGGAAAATGCAAATAGAGTTATTAAACAATTATAAAAATAACGCATAACGTGGTGGTGTGTCCTTACGCGTTTACATAGAAAGGAATGCTCCAGCTTCGCTATGGTTCAACCTTCCCTCGGCTCATATAGTGTAAGCATTACCAAATTTCTTAGTGGCTATCAAATGTATTCATTACTGGAGCTGAAGCAGAGCCGGCCAATAGCCGCTCCACTGCTGTCATAACGCAATTCCGGTGGTCTAACAAGAGAATGAATGAACGAATAAATTTATTGTCAAGAAAAAAAGAAAGGCATACCGGCAGGCCTAATTTCTCACAGCTAGGGTGTAACATCAGAACGCCTGCTAGTGTGGGAAATGGGGAGGGGATGTCAGAAAGCTGGATAGGAGAATCAAAGGATATATAGTCTTCATGGTATTAAAAATAAAAAAAAACACACACGCACACACACAAAGACAGAGTCAGGGAGAAAAAGTCAGGGAGAAAGTCACTGGGGTCTCCGCCCACGGTTTTTGTTGCCCATTCACTGCGATAGGAAGCGGATTGCCAACATATTTGCTAATGCATCTAGGTAGCAGCCCACGCACACACACAAAGACAGAGTCAGGGAGAAAAAGTCACGGAGAAAGTCACTGGGGTCTCCGCCCACGGTTTTAAGTGCAATGCACTTCTTAAGCGACCCTGAACCTGCGTTCACCGGCGATGTCCGCATCATATACCCGGGGGATTGGCCAGGAATCTCCTCGTCTTCCTTGGCAACGGGGGGAGATGGGCGCGCGCTGCCTGGCCGCTGACATGGCACATACCCACGTGGGGGATTGGCCAGGAATCAGGCGTGAGAAGGGCTAATGCACCCGCTTAAAGGAGTACTGACACGAAATTTCAAAGCTGAGATCCGCTCTAGCAATCAAGTACAACGACAACACAAATAGGTGTCTGTGAATAAATGCATCTTTCTTTCTTTGTAGTTGTGTGTGTGTGTGTGATCTCTCTTTCGCGAACATTACCGAACCGCGCAAATTCAACTCGTGCATTCGCACTTTCACATTCTTCCCCTCGGGGAAATGCGGGGAATTTTTTTTGTTGCCCATTCACTGCGATAGGAATCGGATTGCCAACATATTTTCTAATGCCTCTAGGTAGCAGCCCAGCGGCCTCGTGGACCGTTTCCCGCTTCCTAGAACAGCCCAACGACCTCATCACCTGGTGTAGCGGTCGGACGCCCCACAGTGCGTCCAGCATCGCCAGCCTTGTTGCCGCAAACTCCGAGTGCTCGAAGAGCAGGTACGGAAGGGACTGGATAGGCCCCCGGAAGTGCCGGCAGGTGGAGCTGTCACAAGCTGGGCAATCCATACAGCCCCCACACGGTGGCACAGGACAGCCGAGCGGTGCCGTCAGCCCGCCGTGCCACCTTTTCACGGACTGCCCGCCCCGGGAGCTACAACGGGTCGCCATCCTTGACGAGTAGCAGGCCACAGCGCTCGGGGGTGGGCCCCAGCTCCAACAGCAGGTGGAGTTCCAGGCTGACACCGACTAGCTCGGCTATAGCTGTGAATGTAGCGTAGTGCACCCGGGACTGTCGGGTGGCGTTCCGAAGCACGGCGGCCGCTGCGGCCGAGCCCTGCCGCCATCGCACCGAGTCGTCTGAAAAGGTCAGGGGGTGGCCGTCCAGCTCGATCCACACGACTGCCAGGGTCAGCTGCAGCTGCCCTCATTGGGGCGCCCGCCTCTTACTGTGTAGGCCCAGGACTCCTAACTGCCTTTGGGTGGCAAGTAAGCATAGCAACGGGGGCATCCCAAGCCACAGGGGCCACAACCCGCTCGAAAATGCAATGATGCGTCTCATGCCGGACTGGTGGTAGATTCGCAGCCGCTCCAGTAGGGAGCCGCCCCCTCCCAAATTCCGCCGCCGGTCGATATCTCCCTCTTCTCGGCCACGATCTGAAGTGCCCGCAATTCCACCTGAGTGAGTGTCTTCTCACACTGAGAGTACCGAGGCAGGCCCAGGCAGGCGCAGAACGCCCTACGGTGGACGACCTCAAGCTCGTGCCTCGACTTCAAGATTATCGTGGTTGACCGGGCGGCCAGTGCAGATTTCCCATAGACATGTGGGCTAGGAAGCACCCCGCAATTTATTTTTTCTCCGTAAAGTCTCTTTCTCCTCCTCCATTCCCTCTAGCTGCCGCCAGCTCAGCTTGCGCAGCATGACTAGCGGCCGCCCGTACATGAGCAGCCCCACAGCCGCAGCATTGTACAGCAGCGCGGATGCGTGCTGTGAGCAGCCATGTCCACGGGCAGCCTTTGTCCGCACGGCCGTGTTGGATGCCTGCGTCCTGGCTTGGAGCTCCTCGGCTCCCCGTCGGAAGTTCAGCCGGTGGTCCACGGTGAGCCCGAGGACGTGTACCCTGATCCTCCACTGGGGCTCCTCGACATCGATGGATAGACGCCGCGTTCATCCGCGAACGGTGGCGGCCTCGTGTACCAGCATGGCGTCGTTATTCCTCGCCAACAGCTGCAGGGCGATGCCCCCAAGCTGGGCCCGGAGTGTGTGCATGGCCACTGCAGCTGCCACGCGATGGCTCTGCTTTGACCCTTGCGTGGCAGCACCCACAGGGCGATGTCGTCGGCCAATGTCGGCGTGTAGATTGAAAGTAAACCAGGGGGCCCCCTCCACTGGGCAGCGTGACTGGTAGGGCTGCCATCACCAGGTTGACAAATATTTTGAGCTATTTTTCAGGTTACCTGATGGGCCTACAGCAGTACGTTTTCGCTGACGTGCTTTGCGACACCGTAATTTACGTACTGGATGTGTTTGTCACTACATTCTCCAAGCATTTCATATTTCGAAAGAAGTTGAACATGGGTTGCAGAGTTTTTGTCAATCGCCCAAAACAAATGCGAACATTCGCAAAAGGAAACGTACAGTTTGAATTTGTTTTTATACCGACGTTGCAATAAAACGAAAACGCAGAACTAAAAATCTTAACACAAAAAACGCTCCTGCTTTTTTCTGCGAACCCCTTTGAGAAGCGAAACAGAAGCGAACCCGATGAAATTCCGGTTGGGAGCCATGCTTTAAAATACTCTTCAAAACAAATTCTCTCTTTTGAAGGAGCAGAACAATCTTAGTGTAGACAGGCTAAATGACAACCTAACAACGGCAATCACAGAATCTGCAGCAGCTGTGGGAGAAGGAGCCTGTAAGAGAACATAGGAAAATTCACTATAAAAACAGCACCGGCTCGGCGTATCGCCCCCTTCTTCACACTTTTGCTAACTCCTGTTCACAAACTCCCCTCCTTTTCCTTTGTCTTCAATTCTGCTTCCCTTTCCTCGGTGACACAGAAATTACCGCCGTAATAATACGTACGGGTGCCCAAGAAACGCGCACTAAAGAAGCGAAACGTCAAATTATCACAGTGCCAAACAAGCGCGCTGCTACGGAGCGGATGCATGGTCTGTTATTTAGATGGCAACGTGTATAGAAATTCAAACTGTAGAATGTGTAAAATTCTCTCTTAGAATGTTTCTTCACGTTAAGTTGCAATTTGTTGCGGAAAAACGTTCACATATGGGGACCGTCAGAAGACGCACCTAATTCTAGTAATTCTGGGGCATGTATATTACTATGTGTGACGAAAAAATAGGCTGTTTGTTTTTTATATCTAAGCTGTTACGCCCTGGTTGGTTTTAAATTTTGTGTCGTAAACTCAAAACCCAGGCAATGCCCTGCCATTCTCGCCTAACTTCTTGCCCTGCCGTTCTCGCCGTTCTCACCAGATAATCAGGCGTACAACATCAAGCTCAATATTCGTGGTAAAGCAAACCACAAACTAAGCAACGAAACCCGCATAGTGGATTTTTAGGCGCCAGTGATCAGCGAGAAGCCCCCTCATGCCTTCCTGGTAAAGATTAGCTTTGTAGCTGCTCTCAAAAACAGGGATTGATGTCCTTCGAGGGCGACCACATGGGGGTCAGAATATTGAGGACCCAACTGGAGCCACAGTGGCCCGCCTATAGCCTGACCTGAATTTGCGCCAGATAAACCGAGCGCTACCGACAAGCCGGCAAGAACGGCGGGAAACACTCCATATGCTCCGTCATCAGCATGCCCAGTGGATCTTTACAGCTTCGCCGGGCAGCCACTTTTGCAGGTTGGAATGGCAGTCATTTTATACTCAAATGTTTTTTAAGCTATGAGTCATCATAAATACTTGGGCGTAGTTTTTCTCAGAACGCAAAATGCCGCCTAATTTTGCTGCTTGAGGCATTTGTCAAAAGTTGAAATTTCCTGTTAGTTTTCATTTGATTATGTTGTACGTTTATACAGATATTTTATTTTTGTTCTATTGTGTGCGCTACCACTAATTTTTTTCTAATTTCCAAAGGTTGGGTGCCGCTCTTCGGGTAAAGGTGAAAGGTGAAAACGCCAGTGTACGCAAGATTACAGCGCATGTTAACGATCTGCAGGTGGTCAAAATATTCCAGAGCCCTCCAATACGACTCGCCTTATCGGTTGCGTTGCGTCGGTGCGTTAAACCCTACAATCAATCGGCTTCAAAAGGTTCGCTAAAACAGCCACAAAAAAGAATTTTCGGTTTTGTTTCTATGCTGTTATCTCAGTGAACCGGACCAGCACATTGAGATCAATTACTATATTCAAAAACTGAGAAAAAAATACATTTAAATAAACTTGACTATGAACGAAAATAAAATTAACTAATGAATATATGTTGTATATTTATAAGTACGGAAACTTCATCTTCTAAAAATTTTGCGCTAAAATTGTTCAAAATTTTTTCAAGCAGATACTTCGACGGAATCATTCATTCATTCAGTGTACCCCTAAAGGCCCTCTAGGCGAGGGTATTATATAGGGGGGAGGTGGGCAAGACAACTTTATACAAAAATACTAAAAAAATAAAAAACGCATTATAACTAGTAATTGGTCCCAACGAAGGGAAGAAACAATAAATACAACCTACAGCCATACCGCGTTGTACAATCCTTAAACAATCAGATAAATTGGGAACATGGCTCGCAAGGCCTCAAGAATTTGCTTGACACTTTTGCGCCCATGATGTTGGCTGAAAAAGAAAACAATATAACGCAAAAACAAAGAACAGACAACATAACAAGTGGCAGCGTATGCAGAAATAGCCTGCAGCAAGAGCAAGAGCAACGTATGCAAGCTACTGCTACAATTTATGCCAGAGGTAAAAACTACAGAAAAAAAACTCTAGTTAGTGACCGTAGTGTGCAAGAGCTGCAAGTATTTATTAGGATCTTTTTCGGTGGCAACATCTGCTGGCAAGTCATTCCACTCAATAATGGTGCGCGGAATGAATGATTGTGCGAAACGAAGTGAATGACATTGTGGGCGTTTAACTTCATTGGGGTGATCGCGCCGTGGAAAGAGACCAGAGGGGCTTTCAAAACTGCCTCTAGATGGACCGAGAGGCAGGCAGACAGGGATACCAACTAGGAAAATGTTTGTATTGGAGTACCATATTGTTGCCTGTCATCTAAAAAGTGATTATGAACGTACCGGCTCAGGTACTAGACTTAGCCACTTATATTGTAATGAATGCAGCATGATGTCTTAAAATAACTTATCTCAAACTGTAACAAGCTCTGTAATAAGCATATTAACAGCGCGTCAGTTCGAGGTGATTCTATTTCAAAATTATGTTGGCCTATATCGGTTAAATAGAGTGTCGTAAAAAAGCTGATACAAATGACTGCAGTATCCGATATTTAAAACCACCAGATATTGAACTGCTTTTGTCGATCTAGGTAACCTTTGCAGGCACCTACCACTGGTAGACGATTTATCCCCCCCCCCCACTCCAATAGAAAAAAAATCTGCGTATCGGGGAACATGCGCGTTTTTAAAGATTGCTCAATATGTGCACTATGGTAATGTACTATGTCGGAACGAGGTAGTGTGGGGTTGACCCGGTGAAGAAGCATAAGGTATAGGCCTCTACGGAGGAAGAGGAAGACAAGAGACGCCGTGCCCTCAATCGCGTTTGATGCTGGAATCACAGCAGGGCGTGTTTCTTGCACGGTGTTTTGGGTTCCTGCCCTCTCACGGCCAGAGCGTCGCCTTTCCCGAGGGCCGGGCCTGTTCTGGTGGCTCCTTTCGGCGTGTTCCGGGAAGCCCTGGACATCACGTCCATGGCCTGAAGGTGGTTCACTGCGTAGGTCCGAGCGGTGATTTGCGTTGGCACCAAGCACCCACGACCAGACGTGGTGCGTGTGCTACCCGACAAGGGCACCAGGCCGCACGTCTTCAAGCAACCCCCGTGCAATTCCACGGGCCTGCGGTTTCTCCTCGCGGCGTATGTTCGGGGTGCTACAAGAAGCACTAGTGCTGTCGGCAAGTCTTGCCAGCGCCCATCACCGACATGGCTGGATCTTGTGCCTGGCGGACTCGGATGTGGTGAGATACACCCTGCTTATCGCTGCTTTGACTGTGTTGTCGGTGAGCGAACAGAGGTTCTGTCTCTCGTGAAAGTGTACGCTTTTAACGTCTCTGGGGGAATATTTCTTGTGTGTTCTCTTCGTGCGTATTCTCGTTGTCTTTCTGATAACCAGAATATATCTCCTTGGTGTTCCGCACCTGGCGTGGGCGCTCCGTACGACTGTCTAGCGCCAGGTGCTCGCGGGGTCCTTCATCCCAAAAACTGGCGAGCCTCTCAGGAACTCTGTTAACACACTGACCTTTGGAACGCTATCTTTTCCAGAAAACCTCGCGTAATGAATCTCGAGAACATAAACGCGCTCGGGGCACAGTACGGATTATCCGCGCCTGAGCTGGTAAGATATTGGAACAAGTAAGAACACGCCGAGCAGCGCGCTTGCAGAAGCTGCGGAAAGAGGCTAGTCGCGAGGACGACGAGAGACGGAAGGACGAGGACGAGATGTAGTAGCTCACGGACTGAGACAGAAGGCCGCGCGTGAGCGGAAGGAAGAGCTTCTCCTGTTAGAGCTCCGGATACGGGAGATGCCGCCCCATGACACGTCACAAGAAAACATTCACCAGAAGAATGGCGTTGGAGGGACTGGGTCGTCAGCCCCCGCTGCCATGGTTAACCGGCAGAAGTTCTCCCCATTTTTGATGAGAGGCGGGACGACCTACACGCCTATTTACAACGCGGCCGCCCAGTAATGGTCGCAGGAGAAGTTAGCTACTATAATTTGCATGTGTCTTTCCAGGAAGGCCCTGACTCCGATAGACCGTATGACGGTCGAAGAAGCACTGGATTATGAGGCGGTAAAAAAACCAGTTTGCAGCGCTTCCGCTTCACCTCCCAGGGCTAGGACGACAAGTTCAGGGGAGCACGACCTATGGACGGCGACACCGAGGGACAGCTCACCGCTCTACTTTCAGGGTACTTCGACCACTGGATCGAGGTGGCCGGCGTACCGAAAACGTTCGAGGGACTCTGGGACCATGTCGTCTCTGAACAGTTCTTTCGGTGCTGCCACTCGAAGCTTGTGGTCTTCCTGAAAGAAGGGGACTGCAAGATGCTAAGCGCTTTGCATGCCCATGCTGATAGAGTTATGGAGGCACAGAGCATCGAGAATCTCGGAAAGACCCCTTCTGGCAGGTCGGCAGACAGTGGCAGGAATGGTCAGCCGAAATCGCCATCAAAATGCGACCTCGGTGACCACAGCGGGCATAGCGCACCTGATTGCTGCATCGCAAGAGTTGCGCTAGAGTGTTCTAAGGGTAGGAAGTTGGGACACAACTCCGAACATTGAAGGACCCAGCCCTCCGACAACAACCATGTTGCGTAATCCGTTTTCACCTTACCTGCTGAACAAAACATGAGCTTCACTTAATGTCCTGCCTTTGGTGGAATGAAAACGGACGCCGGTTGCTTGGGCCAAGCGGGTATCAACACATCCACGCTCCTGGTCGAGAACGTACCTGTAGTTTAAGGACCTGCACTAGGAAGACCCGTACGCGTACTCAGGGACACTGGCAGCAACACAGTCATCGTGTGCGATACCTAGTTCCCGATGACCACTTGAACGGACGGATGAGAAAAATTGTGCTGCTGGATGGGTTCGTCAAACATCTACCATGGGCAACTATTCCGGTGAACAAGCCGTACTGGGTGGGGGAAGTCACTGCTTTATGAATGACAAACCCCCCTATAACCTCGTTCTTGGCAACCTCCCTGGCATCCGAGCACCGCATGATCCAGATCTATGCTGGGTATGCACAAGCTTCAGGACGGGGAGGTTACTGCCTGTCTGAGTGTGATTAGGCCACCAGACGCCACGGTGCGTGTATCTGACATGGCCAAAGCCGTGAACGAGAATAGCACCCTTTTTAATGTCCCACCAGTGGGTGGTTGCCTTGTTTCTTGTGACGAACTGGCCCAGCAGCAGAAGAATGACCGTACCCTCCAGACTTCACATCGCAAAATCGGCAGCGACTCTGTTCTGGCGAAGGACGCATCTACATCTCAACAGAACAAGAGAAGAAAATAGCCTGCTGTGCCGCCATTCTCACTTAGGAGCTGGTAGAGTTTCCCTTCAGATGATCGCGCAAATGTCGCTCCGCACAACGATACTTCGAAGATTTATTGAAGCTACGGCAAGCCCTCTTGGAACACTACGAAAGAAGTACGGAATCCACGTCGACGTACGGCGTTTTATCAAGTCATGTGACACATCTCAGTGGACAAGCACACAAACCGCGGGACCACAACCACCGGCCGAACTTGTTAATTGGCTTAGATGCATCGGCAACAGTCTCGTTTTTCCTCTAAGTGTTGTCTTCCGCCACAACGTCTACGTATGTGTGGGCGTTTTCGGGTCTATTAGGTGCGAATGCACTTCTTAAGCGAGCCTGAATCGTCCGCCGCCGTAGTCCGCACAGCAACAGCTGCGGGTGCGCGCGCTCCTCGTCTTCCTTAGCAACGGGGGGAGATGGGCGCGCGCTGCCTGGCCGCTGACATGGCACATACCCTCGTGGGGGATTGGCCAGGAATCGGGCGTGAGAAGGGCTAATGCACCCGCTTAAAGGAGTACTGACATGAAATTTCAAAGCTGAGATCCGCTCTAGCAATCAAGTACAACGACAACACAAATAGGTGTCTGTGAATAAATGCATCTTTCTTCCTTTGTAGTTGTGTGTGTGTGTGTGATCTCTCTTTCGCGAACATTACCGAACCGCGCAAATTCAATTCGTGCATTCGCACTTTCACATTCTTCCCCTCGGGGAAATGCGGGGAATTTTTTTTGCTTAAATTTCAACATTTGTGTTTCGTTTATGCATGCCCTCGCGTCGCAGTAACTTACCCGAGACTCCAATAGTTGTTGCATACCTTTCTGAAAAGGGGGTGATTGTGGTGATGTATTGTGTCGGAACGTAGTAATACGGGGTTCACCATGTGAAGGACCAGATTGGGCCTCTACGGAGGAAGAGGACGAAAGGAAAACCCAATCCGCTGAAGGGCTTTTAGTGCAGGAATCAGGTCAACGCGCATTGGTTGGGTGGTGTGCCGGGTTCCTGGACTCTGACGGCCAGAAATTCACCTTTAGGAGCCCCAGGCCCGTTCTGAAGGCTCATTTCGAGGGGTTCTGGAAGCCCTGACCATCCCGTCCGTGGTCTCAAAGGGGTTCCCGGCGTACGTCCTAGCGGAGACCTGGGTTCGCGCCAAGCACCCGAGGCCTGACGTGGGGCGTGTGCTATCCGACAAGTGCGCGATTCCGGACGTAGTCAAGCGACCCCCGTGAAATGTCCACAGGCCAGCTGTTATTCCTGGTGGCATAGGCCCGGCGTGCGACCGCCAGCACAAGTGCTGTCCCCGAGTCTTGTCAGCGTCCATCACCGACATGACTTGATCATGTGCCCGACGGACTCGTATGTGGGGAGACTATCCCTGCCTATCCCTGATTTCACTGTGTTGTCGATCAGCGAACACTATTTGCGCCTCTCGTGAAAGTGTACACTTTTAACGTCTCTGGGTGCCTTTTTCCTTGTATGTTCCCTTTGTGCATATTATTGTTTTCTTTTCTCTAACCAGAATATCTCTCCTCGATTTTCCGCACCAGATGCAGTCGCTCCGTATGCCGGTGTAGCGCGAGGTGTAAGCGGGGTCCTTCATCACACTAACCTTTGATATATCACTTTGTTTTTTGCCTTAAAATGCTGCCTCCTGTATGTCTGTCAAAAACCTAATTTTATGATTTTGTGCCAACACGCGTATAAAGAGGCCAGCAGGATTTTAAAAGCTACACTCCTCTAGACATCTAACACATTTGAATTTTCAAGTGTTTGCATAGCGCTCACCATCTGCTGGGTCTTCCAGCAACCCCGCGCCTCCCAAAGGACCCCGTGTTACTTATCATTAAACTGTGACCGTTTCTCTAGGCGCTTCTCATTACCAAGACACGCATCGGGTTTGATCCTGCTTCCTGTGTATTGATAAAATACAGGAGTTCCTATTTGTGTACAACTTCACGACTGATGCACTAGCCAATTATTGCAACTAACCAATAACTGAGCACGTGCTATACCCATTAGTCGCGACATAATGCCCCACCCGCGCATAGCCGAGTATTACCGCTAGGGTAAAATAACTGTATGTAGGAACTTTTCGAGCTCATACGGCTTCGAAAGGACGCTATGCTCAGCCATCCAATTTTAGACAATGTTAATCCTCAGCCCGGCTTTGTTTTATTTTTAATTTTGATGAAATGCTTTTACTTAAGATCACGCATAGTCAATTGTCACGTGCATGTAATTTTGAGAACTACGGAAAATTTACACAACCGAAAGCAGAAAAATCTGATACTATTAAAGATATAGACGGCAAATGAGAGGGTCATGAGTTTTGTTCGTTTACTGCACATGTATTTCCAACATGTACTCTTCGGTCACAGCACGCGCTTGACATTCCCTTAAATTTTTTTCGTGTCGTCAGGCCCCGCCCATAAAGCGCCTGGCCTGGTTAGCGCATTAGCCTGCACTCCGCCACAATAAGACGGTATTAAAACAACGCTTTTTTATGGGTGCCCCAAAGTGGCAGCCACTAAATACAGGCTTTTACGCAGATGGTGCCGAACACAAAATCGCCCCGGTTCGATCTGTGGTTTTTGTGATGTTTGAACGTCACAGAAACAAAATTCAACGAAAACGACCGAGCAAAGTGGTATCTTAAATTATTTCTTAAAATACAAGACATCGTGACCCACAGAACACAAGCCAACATAGGCGAAACCGGTAAGACGTCACAATTAACTAAAAATAATTTGGACAAGCTATGTGGACAAGCGTTTCACATTTGTCCATGTTCCAAGACGAACATAACCTAAATGAGTGGGTTTAGTATATTAGCAACGCGTGTAGAGAAAGTACACCTTAGACCCCCAGTTGTCTACAGTGCTTATATAAATGCTCGTAACCTGTACATGGAGCTGCCGCAAAAAATCAATTACTAATTGCAACTTGTTTCGGTTCTCAGCACTTGGTATTTGTGAGAAGACTATAAATTTTGCAAAGCTGGTAAGTTGTTTGCCCATAGCTTTAGTAGTTAACAAGCGTGAGATGAAGATACGTCTCTGCCTTGCTACAATGAATCGTCTCGTCTAGGTCGAAAAAAGACAAACCATGAGGCACTCCTCCGTCTAACGCAGATGATGGGAGCGCGCGAGGCTGTCTCGTGGCTGATCATCGACGTCTTTGCAAGGTGGGGTGCAGAATTTTTCTGTTTAATTCTGCACGTATGTGCAGCCGCTCCACCATGGCGAAATGCAGCAATTGGATGGACACCAGATTAGTACTCGAGTACCCCGGTTCGATTTCACCCGTTTTCGTGTTACAGACGCCATCAGTGGGATCAGTAAAGCTTCGCTTTAAAGGCAGCCGTTATCGGTAAAATTCAAACAAGTATACAGTTTCTAAATAATTACTCCAGGCGAAGTGTGAACCACCTGCCGTACGAGTGCAAGTCAGAAGCCTAGCACATATAAATCACACAAATAGGTGAACGAAGACACTATTTGAAGACGAAGACACAAATAGAAGACGAAGATGAAGACACAAATAGGTGAACGAAGACACAATTGTGTACAGAGTTTGTTTTGTTGTATTGAAATACTGCGGCACTGTTAGCACTCGTTTTAGATGCGAACGCATCTCATTCGCTCGCCTTGTCCCTACATCCATCCGGCGTTGTCGGCGTCCACCCCTCCCCCATTCTCCTCGCCGCGCCAGCTGCGCTCTCCGCCACTCACCGCCTCTCCTCTCTGCTAGCGAACAGCCTCTCGCGACGGGCATTGGATTGGATTCAATTGGATTGGCTTGGCTTGGCTTGGCTTGGATTGGATTGGATTTGGATTGGATTAATGTGGATTGTGTTGGTTTGTGTTGCGTCATATCCGTGGCAGACGCACTGGCGCCGGCGCGTCCCCTCACCATTATGCGCGCTATAAAACGCAGTGCCTGCGCCGCTGCGCTCCATCGTTCCAGCGCCGTTCCTCCGCTGTCCAACGCTGCAACGTGAACCCCCTACGCGTCGCATCAACACAGGGGTTCCACGAGGGGAGGTGGGAGTTTTTCACACATCTACCTTGCATGCAAACCAAAAAAATCCGGCCAGAGTTCAACGTTTTCTTCTAAATATCTATTGCACAAAACTTATAGTCCCACACCAGCAAAGCTATTCACGAAAGGTTTGAGATGCGCCAATAAAATTTCGGATGTTTTGGGTCAAAGAGGCAGCAAGTAGCGCGAAAGATTGGAAACGAGGGGAACTGATGATATTACGCAACTCTGATAAGAGCTCACCCCATAAAACTCAATTCGCAGTTGTAGAAATGGGGCCGACTAACAGAAACATTAGTAAAGGCTTATAATGTGGAAGGAGTTCGACACTGTGATTGAAATAGCCGCGCATAAAACACACTTCACACAACGGTCTAGCGTCGTGCTGTATCTGGACACTGAGTCTTGGAAGGGATGGAAAAGGAAGAGCTGCGCTTTTGAACGTAATATACCTCCAAGGCTAAAACGAACACTGGAGAGTTCTGGGTGATGACTGAAGCCAATGAATGAGAACTTAAGAGCGGACCTTGTGCTCAATTGCCCCGTGCAGTAGAGCGCCAACGCAACTTGTCAGAGCCCTGTGCTAAGTCCACATGGATTGCGAATGCTCGAAATCCCAAGCGACAGCGAGCTAATAAAGCGTAACAAATCTTTAAAGCATAGCGGTGACGATGATATTACTGTGTAATCGCAGTTGTGGGTGTTTTGCAATCGCAAAGGGTGTTTTGCGGAGACATTATTACACTTTTCCCCGAAGTCGATGCGGTCTGAAAACTAGCAGGGTGCATTCCGCTTGGGAATCTTGATGATAGCACCCTAATTGTTTCGCATGACTTTGGCGGCACGTGCTGGAATGTGTGGATGACGGAGGATGCCTGCTCACAATATAGCTGAGTACGCTTCATGGCATGGTGTACGTTGACACCTTTCGTAAAAAGTTTCCAGGGTAGCAAAAAAGTTCTATTGTAACACCGGTGTCGTTGCAACAGAAATGTAACGTTGAAAATCGCGCGATTTTTGCTGATCCGCTGATAAAAATGATGCCTTTTTTATGAATTTAGATCATTTCTGCAAGTTAAAAATTAGAATTGTCGCGTCAATCTTTCTTGGCTCAGAGTAAACCGGGCGCCGCGTACCATTTTTTTATAGTGTAGGTAGAGGGGTGTGGACGGACAACGCCGTATGGAGGAACAATGCGAGTGAATGAGATGCACTCGCATCTAAACAATGGCCAGTAAGAGAAAAATTGAAACAAATTGGGATTTCGTTGTGGGCAACATGTCGCACTCCGACATAAAAGCCAAAACTAAATAGAAAAAAATTGTTCTTGACGCTGGAGATAACATCGTGCCCAAATTTCTCAGAAATTCTGAGACAAACCCGCCACATTGTTATTGTGCTCTACGCGTGCAGCCCGCTATTTTGTCGTGTGCTGTTCGTAGCTGCACTCTTTGTGGCTTGGTCTTTATAGGTTCCGCTGTTTTGATGCTTTAGGTTTTTTTGCATGTTTTATGCCGCTGTTCGCTTTTGTAGCGGGCTAATTTTAGCGTGTTGGTTTGTGGGTGCAATTTTTGGTGTTTTCTTTTTGACTGTTGAAAGAGGTGAACAAGAACACCTAAACGGAGAACACCTCACTGTGAAATAAACCTCTGTTCAAGTGTTCCGAACCCTCTCAGCTAAATACGTGGCGTGCTTTCTGACCATGAAATAAATTCATGATGAATAGGGTAGTGGCAGTACGCTGTTCCGACAAAATTTCCATCCGTTTTACCGAATTTTGTGCATAGCCTTTTGTGGTGTGTACCTCCGAAATTTTTTTTCTACTATGCTTTGCTGGAGTAATTTACCAGGTGACGTAATATCGCTCCTGTTACCACCTCAGGGCCCCTTTTTTCCTCTAGAATTGGCTTCTTCGTCGGAGAGGGGGGGCTTCAATTGTAATGTTTGCCCTACATCCCCTCAATCGTCAGCTACGGGTCAGACCATCATCGTTATAATAGGCGAGTTCCACAGTGCTTTGCGGATTCGCATTCATTGGTGCACCGGTGTGCCCTCCTGCAGAAGTAGGCGCTAAAAATGGTGAAATCTTCCCGCAACGCCATTTATCCGGACTCAGATTTCGGCGGTGCGGATGCTACGGTGAAGAGCAGTTTTCATTACAAAGCCCAGGGGAGGTGAGCTGGAAAGCTACCTTTGGTTGGCTGAAAGGGCTACCGAGTAGTAAACCCGAGCTTGTGTGGAGCACCCTTGATTCTGCCGCGCAACGGTATCGTCACTGCTTCGTACCAGAAAGTGATCCATGGCGGACTAGCATGAGACAGATCGAAATTGACAGGTTGCAAATGGTGCCTAAGGTCAGCTCCCAATGAAATCTGTGAAGCACCGTCCTAGAGGCCACAACTCAACTACTCACCGGTTCCAGTACGGAAAATTACGGCAATGGCCGTACCTCCCCGCTCTACGTTGCGTACATTAAGAAACTGGCTGACTTAGAATATTTCCACCGGAAACATGTTGTCCACTACAGTTGCACTTTATGGCCGTTGCTACTAAATTCGATGCGCTTTAGCTGCAGCGTTCTAGATCTATGTCGAGCGCCGAAAGGACACGCACATGTTTTGGTTTAGCAAACTGTGGCCAAGAGCGCGACAAGGCTTTAGTTTACTGCAGGAACGAAGTATACAAGTTCAACACCAATTCATACACTGATAATTGTTCCAATGAGGTGGTGCCGAGGTAAACTTTCAATAAGAAAACATAAAGAACTAAGTCGGGCACCTGGCCCACCAAGATCCGAGCCTTCCAGTTGGGGCTGTTGCACATCCAGCGCCTGCTGACCGCACGCGACGGGGATGCGCTCCTGCAGACGTTCCGTAGCCAGGCAAACTCGCACATGGGAGCGCTGCCGGGGGCCTTGTATATCACCACGACCCTCCGCGGGCTCCGTAACAAGCGCACCACAGCGCACCTGGACATCCGAGATGAGGCGGCCGCCCTGCTGCAGGACGAGCTGAGCAGCTACCTGGATTTCTTCCCTAACGGCTCCGTCAAGCACAGTACGTGCGAGGGGGTGGCTGCATGCGTGGTGCCTGAGCTGGGAGCCAGCCGGAACTGCCGCCTGCCCTTTGCCACATCGTGCACATCGGCGATGCTGGAAGCGTTGCACCTCGCCGCCGACCTTCTCCCCGAGAGGGAGCCCCATAATCACCCTGGGACGGTCATTCTCACAGACTCCAGGAGTGCCCTTTTGCGGCTGCATGCGGCCGACCAGCCCACCGACAGCAACGGCTACCCAGAGCACTCCCTTCCACCCGAGGCTGCAACCTGCGGCTCCAGTGGCTGCCGCGCCACAGTGGTTTTCGGGACCAACAGGATGCCTACGCCCAAGCGAGGGAGGCCCACCAGGGGGGTACCCCAGTTTCCCCATGACATCACCGCATTCGACGAAGCCCGCACCACCCTAGCCCACATGGTGCCGACGATGCTCCCCGACCATCGTGTTTTGAGGGTTCTTGTGGCGCAGCCGCTGCCTACACGCATCAGCAGGGATGCCTGCTGCCTGCTTCTTCGCATGCGGCTCGACTGCTGCAAAGTGGCAGGACGCCTGCACAGTCACGGGCGTAAGGACTCCCCTGCATGTGTGGACTGTCCGGAACCAGAGATGCTGGAGCACATACTCTGCATCTGCCACAACCATGCGTGCCCGCCAGCAGAGCTCCACCGAGCGCTCCAGCGTCGAGACATTCCCATCGCCGGAGTGAAGGATCGTTTGTTCCCGAAGGGGCCTGCGGCAACCGAACGGGTGGTTTCCACCCATCTGGAGACGACCAGCCCCATGCAGCGGCAGTATCCCGGAGTCCAGTGACTAACTGATGGGCCCGGGATAACAGCTTTATAGGACTGACAGCTCTCTTTATACTTTTCTCTCTCTCGCTCCCTGCCTCTCTCCACTTTTTCTGTCCCTCCCTCTCTACTTCCCTTTCCCTGCACTGGGTTGTACACAGGTGAGCTCCCTGCAGAGCTCAAAATATCCCCAGTGGCTACCTTTCCTTTCCATTTGTGGCTTCCTTTTTGTAGTGGCTATTTGATGCGTTCATTGCCGAAACAGGAGCAAGGGCAGCCAAACACAGTTGCACTGCTGTGATGACCTAATTCGAATGGCCGAAGAATGCCGAGACCAGAAAAAACCTAAAACATTTTTTATCACGTAGTTACCCTGCTACAGAAAGGATAACAGGACACCACTAGCAATCATCGATCATCACATCACGTTCTATGATGGCCACACTGCCGTTTTAGGCTAGGGTACCTAACGACCCCCTAATGAAACTTCTGTATGTTTTTGTTCAATGAGTTAAGCAAGCCTCAAAAAATCGAAAAAAGTTGGAAGTTGTCCACTACCACTCTGTGAAGAAGGGTAACCTGGGAAGGCGGACGCACTCAAGCGGCACTGGCCAATTGCCAATTTTTGTAAATCCCATGGGTTCCTATCGGCTTCCAAACTATCCACCGCCATCGTTACATCATCTGAAAGATCAATAGGGCGTGGTGCAAACGGTGGCCGTATGTAGCGTCACACATAAACCTCATCAGAGGCCGAGGCTTGGCCAAGCAATAAAAGCGGTCAGATGCATAGAGTGTCAAGTGAGCCTGACGTGTCAAGTGAGCAAACGGCATACAGCCGAACAACGGCTCGCGCCTGGGCGCCGAGAATTCATGCACAGAAGTGTTTGGAAGGAGACCGACCGGTTTTTTCCTGGGAGGAGAAAAAGCCGTTAGGGAGCAGAACGACGGGGACGCGTTTTTCATCCGCTCCGTGTTTCTACGTTTTAAATGAATAAACATCGTTTGTCAAACAGTAATGAGTGTTCTCGGTGAACGGGCAAGGTGCAAGGACTCACTGGACATTAGCAGGGAACCTTTTAGGCCATCTAAATGTCATTTATTGCCACAAGAAGACTGTGCCACACCGACGGGTGAGCTAAGCCTCGCCAGTCATCGCCGCTACCACGCCTCTGCCACCGGTTTCGTCGACGCATCAGCTCGAGGCTATTCGCCCCCTCAAGAAATGGAGAGAATTGGAGACATCGACCTGGCAGAGATGTCCGATCCGAGATGGAGATGGTTCACCAAAATAACTGGCCTTCAAGGGCGTCGAGCAAGCGGCAACCACGTCGGAGCTAAACCACCACCATGTCAAGGACTCCCCACCAAAGAAAGGCAAGTGCGAGCAAAAGGGCAAGTTATTCTGCTTACAATTAACCTGCGACAAGCAATGTCGCACTATGTTGTTGGTGATAAACGTAGGAGAGACTCGCTCGTTCATTGGTAGGATCAACTTCATGCCTGTATGTTACTTCATGAGATTTTACGACTGCCTATTGAGAAAAAAATTATTTTAAATTTGCAATAACAACAGAGCCTTGTCACTGATGAAGCCTAGCTGTTAATTTAGTTCCGATGTTTGAAGGTGAGCTTAGCTACTCTTGGGATATGACTCATTTGGTTAAACATAATCGCCGGAATTCGAGCAAACATGGATTTTGTCAGGATTTTCTTGCTCAACGCAGATTGTTGAGTTCACGCACGATTTGGCTCTTGCAATAGATAAGCTTAAAGTGGTTGACTGTATATTCTTGGACTGCAAAAAAGCAAATGATGGTGTTTTATATCACCTTCTGCGTAGTACATTTCTTCCTATGAACTGAATGAATCTGTTTTTGCATTGTTATTACTATTGGCCCTATAGCTTTTTTCAAAAGTACTGTGCAGTTTACCGGACTATAGCGAATGAACGTGATTCCGTATACCTGCAGCTTTATTCGAATTTTATAACATCCTGGTGTGCTGATTCAGAAAAGTTTATGGATGTTAAACAGTGTGTTAACGGCACCTTTACAAGAAAACCTTTATTCCAGTTGAATACGTATACCGTAAATTATGCTGCTGTGACAACGGCCGAGGAATATAAATACCTAGGAGTTTATTTAGGGAGTGGTTAGAGGTTAAATACGCAGGTTCATACCATAAAAGTTACGGCTGCACATGTTTTTGGCTTTCTGAGACGAAATTTCAGTGAACCTCTATCTAACTGAAAAGAACAACCGTATTTCACTCATGTGCGCTCAATATTGGAGTACGCATGTGTTTTCGTGGATCCCTACACCAAAGAGCTGGTTGATACGCTCGAAAACATACGGAATATGTCAGTGCGGTTCGTATTAGGTAATTGGCACGCTCAACTTAGCATGAGAGAAAGTAAAAGTAAACTGAAATGGCAGGTCGTGAATGATCACAGACGAAACCACAGGTGGAACTTTTTTCGTAATATCTATAATTCGAAAACTGGAGTAGAAGGGGAGAAGTATGTCCAAGTGCCATTCTACAGATCGCAAAGTGGGACCGCTAGCTTAAAGCAAATTATTAACTTTCCTTTAAAGGTGACGCCTTGCGCGATTCATTTTATTTTACATCAATACTGCAGTGTAATTACCTTCCACGTATGATTGCATTAACTGTTTATATTGACGAATTTCAGCGCGCTTTGTAGAATTATTTTGTTATTTTGTCTCATATTTAATGCCTAGTGTTATGTATCTCACTTCTGTAATGCATGCAAAGGCAACCAGGCATGAAATAAATAAATAAATAAAACAATGAATAAATAAATGCATAAAAAATGAATAAATAAATAAATAAATAAATAAATAAATAAATAAATAAATAAATAAATAAATAAATAAATAAATAAATAAATAAATAAACTTCCAGAGGCGGAAGTTTGCCTCCGACGGGTTGAGAACCCTACGCATTCAACCTTGACCAATAAAATATTTATTGCCCTATTCGTTGCAGTATGCAAAGTTAACTGTATGCATGCTACCATTGCTATGTTATTGGTTTGAAACAAATTATGTAACTCTAATTTTACGCTCTTCCTTGCGTGAACACAAAGGTATACAACTGCAGCCACCTGAAGCAGGGCGTCATTCCCAACGCGACTAGAATTTTTGAACGTAGTATGACATTAGAAGAAAATTAAGCTCTTTTGGACTAATAAGTGGTGTGGACGTATACTCACGAAAACATCATTAAAATAGATTGAAAATGAAAGTACCTGTTCGCTCCTTCTTAGGATCAGCCCTGCGCAAGATTATCAGAAAAGTTGATCGAGTAGAAAATGTCTTTGCAAGAAAAATTTGTGCCGTGCCGTGAAACCCGGGAACCGGCGCACGAGCGAATCTACGTTCGACGGCGCAGCGGCTCCGAAGCACGCGAGGCTTGGATACCTTCGTACTGCTTTATCCTGGAAGCCTTGCCCTCAGCCGCCACCCCTTTCGGCTCGTGCCCAAACCCGCCCTTGTCCTCTTGGTATTCGCAACCCCAGCGTCCTGCTTCATCGACTGGTGCCATGGACGCTCTTCGTATTCGCCGAGATGTCCTGCGAGCGACCGTCTCCGGGACCATGACAGTCCTCGACGCCTTGCTGCGGAGCCAGGCAGCAACGGCCCTTGATAGACAAAATGTCCTCGACCTCATCTTGCATGACCAGGTGAGCCTTCACCTACTCGACGCTCAAGTTCGGGAGAACCTGAAGGATGAAGAATTTGATACTGACGTTTTGGAAGCGATCGATTTCGACGAGCGTATCTGCGCCCTGCGAACGCGTGTACGCTTCTCCACGAGCCAAGAATCTTCCGCAAGCCCCGTCCTTCAACCTCAGGCGGTCCTGTTTACCACCCGCATCGAAACTTCGAATATTCGCTCGGTTCCAGAGGAGGCCTGGCGGACAGTGGTCCCGGGTGACGTGCCGCCCGTCCGGGAAATAACTGGTGTGGCGGTAAAAGAACAGGACAACGACGACGGAGGCGCTGCAGCCTTCCAGAACGCCAAGCAAGACCCCGATGGGCTCAGCCCGGGAGTGTGGCTCCAGCGACCGCCCAACCCTGGTTTGTCCGAGATTTCAGAGTTAGAGAAATCTGAGGGAGCCTGCCAAGACCTCGCCGTCGCTGACACGACCATCGTTCCCGAGACGTCTGACCGGCCTTGCCGCAGCGCTGGCGTCACCGACGCGGTTCTCACGTCAGAGGCGTCATTACAGCCCTTCCGCAACCCTCGCATTCACGACTTGACTACCGCCACGGAGACGTGGGACCCGTTCTACCACGGCCCTAGATTCCATGATGCGACTCTTGTTTCGGAGGCCTCCGAGTTTCCCTGTTGCGACCCTGTTGCATCTCTCTTTTCGCCAGCAGTTCAGCAACCCGGTTACGAATCAAATAGGTTTTCATTGTGTTCAGCAACAAAAACACCGTCCTTGAAGACGATTGACTCGCGTCTGGGTATAACGAAGCACGTGCTCCTCCGACGCTCCATCAGTGAGCTTCGACGCCGGAAGCGAGCTTCGGCAACGCTCGTCAAGGCCCGGTGGGGAGGCATCCTCGTGGCGAAGCAGAACAAATGCTTGTATGGTGACGACCCCTTCTTCAGCAAGCGCCACTCGATTCGGGACGAGCCTTTGTACCTTGCTGGGCACGGCGAGAGTGAAGTCCTATTGTTCGCAGAGAACGGATACGCCGATCGAACACACGTATTTCCTCATGGAAGCAGTATCAGACGTGGAGGCGACGGCAATACCATCACGCTACCGTGACGCTCTCTGGAAATTTGGCAGTATACATCATCTGTTTCCTTTCGATCATGGCGGCTGCCTTCTGGTCGAAAACCTGGAGCATGGTTTCCCTTGACGGGTGACCATAGGAAGATTCGCGATATTCACTTTTAGATCCTAAGTCACTTCGATACAGCAACCCAGCAAGCGCTCGTTGCCCGTGCCGCTGCCAGCTAGCTCCCAACCAACTTGGCGGCAGCGGGAGTGTGTTGAGAAATAAAGAAGCGCAGGCAGGGGGCGACAGTAGGAGAAGAGGTAGAGGAGGATCGGGGCGCTCGCTGCCTGGGTAATCGGCTCGATCACCACATTGGAAGCAGACGCTGGTCTTATTTCGTTACAAACATCATTAAAATAGATTGAAAATGAAAGTACCTGTTCGCTCCTTCTTAGGATCAGCCCTGCGCAAGATTATCAGAAAAGTTGATCGAGTAGAAAATGTCTTTGCAAAAAAAATGGGCAAAAACTGGACATACTTTTTTGTGAAGGAGTTATAATGAATGCTCCTGAGTGTTTTGTTGAGAACCAAAACGCTTCGTAAAGGCATTCACGCCGGTTTTATATACATCGAAATTGGTCAAGCAACTGTTATAAAATAGTTTATGTAGTCATAGCGTGAAAGTGTTCCGGAATATTGCCTGAAAGAAATTGGCTCAAAGCGGCGCAATTTCTCTCTGAAATTCAACCCACAAAAGTATGCGCCCTCCGCTACCCCCCCCCCCCCCCCACCTTTTCTTTCCCCGTTTATTACAGGTAAGCCGCCCCACATAGGATATCAGGACCTGGACAATACATCTATTCAAGCTCTACAAAGAACTGAATATTTTCTGTGTTATGCAGTAAATGAGGCACAGCAATTAAAGGAACGACAATTTGTGAGCACTGTTTATTAAATGAATTTTGCTGTCAGCTGAGGCTGGTAATTAAGCAAGGCTGCGCTGAAACCTTGACGGCTGGTGGTTGCGCGCGAGCTCACTTTGATGTGTCTGCATTGGACCCAAAATGCTGGGTTTGTGCTGCTTCTGCACTGCACGAATGAGTCATCTGCTTGCCCGACATGCAGTGACCGGCCTCAGTACAGTTAACGTACTGTGGCTGAACTCCAATGCCCGTAGCACGGCCGTATTTCCGGTAGCTGTAGTCCGCCTGGAGTCCGACGACCGCATCTCGGCTGTCCTCCGGCGGCCGTACATCGGCCGCACACGGGTGGCTTTAGAATGGCCGGAGCCCTACGGCTGGAATATGGCCGTATGACCGTAAGCCGGTCGACTGGCCGACGGACACTGGCCGTTGGACAGCCATGGGAGTACAGCCGTATACGGCCAAATAGCCCACATTTGGACATGGGCCGAACATGGCTGCAGGAAAACGGCCGGACAGAAAATCACCGGCCAAAGTACACCGGCCTGCTTTAGGCCGAACAGTCCTGTGCTGCCTGGGATGTCTCCGCGTTTTCCGAGATGCGTAATGGCGGCAGCAGGTAAAGGATCACCGGTTCTTGTACCGCTTGCTTTACCTCCTCTTTTACAAGTTGGGCCAGGGAAGCATACGTCGGTGTGACGTGAGGCAGTTGCAGTAGGTGAAGCTTCGCCCTAATTGCTGAGTAGATTAGCTCTCACAATGCATCACGGCTGGTACCAAGTGCAGCAGATAACACGCCCACCGACGCGCAAGCAGGGTGGCGGTTGTATTGTCTGGGACGCTGTTGTAGGGTCTTTTCCATCGTCGTCGCTTTCGTCACAAAATGTGTCATGGTACGAGGAGGATTGCACGCAAGCCCATTGAAAAGCTCCTGTTTTACACCTCACATAAGGTTGCACAGCTTTTTATCCTCAGCAATGCTCGGGTCTGCCCGACGAAAAAGATGGCACATCTACTCGTAGTACATGACCATGCTTTCACCGGGATCCTGGTTTCTGGAGCGCAAAGCGGCTTCAGTGGTCACTGCGCTTATAGGTCTTCAGAAATCTCCGCCGGAATGCATCCCAGCTTGTGAAATCTGCTTCGTGGTTTTCCAACCACGTCCTCGCGCCGTCATCCACGGCGAGGTTCACGTCATACAGCTTTTGTGCTTGATCTCATTCATGAAATCTTGGCACACCCTCATAAAGTTCAAGCCGATTCTCCCCTTCTTAAAAGACGTCTCCATGAACATGTGGAGCCTGTCGCGGCTTTTGGAACACGAACTGACCTTGTATTGTGTTGTCGCTCACCATTGTTGGGTCCGTGGGGTGTGCTGCTGTTACCCTGGACGACGCCGGCAGAGGTCTGTACTAAGAAGATACACTTGAAACCGCACGACTAGTGTGTTCATGAACAGGCGTCCACTCTCTTTCAAACGCCCGGTCTCCACGGACGGTATCCTCGCGCTGCATGCAAGATTCGCCACTGGTACCCGGCTCCTCCACCAGAAATGTAGCGGAAATGTAGTCACTCATCAACAGTAAGTGGTAATTTAATTAGAAAATGGACCACAAACCTATGGCAGTCTGATACAGCTTCGCTGTAACTGCTGGGGAAAAATGCCACGAACGAGAGAGCGTCCTTTTCTTTTTCAAGCCCGGGTGTGTGCGTGCACATCCGCTCTCGCTTGAACGAGGGATTGACGGCACCGCCCCTCTGCGCTGCCGGGGAATTACGGGAGTGTGGCAATGGAACACATTAAGAGAACACACGGCTTCTCATATAGCTTCAGGCTTGGGAAAGATATCTTGCGAAATAACATGTTAAAGTTGGTGCGTTCTCAACCCAATGTGTAGGACGCGTTGCCTCGTAGTGTTTGATACCCTTGCGGACTGCCGTAAGGTGAAGCAGATTTCTATAAAATTCCGGTCTGTTTTCGCAAGAATGAGCGAACTGCTGCTGTAGAAAAAGTATTGAGTATTGAAAGTATTGAAAGTATTGAAAGCGACAAGCAAAAGCTAAAAGTTTATGGTAAATGTTTCACCAGAGACTTGAGTTAATGAGTGTTCTATCCACTGCACTTAGTTGTCAGCGTGTATGAATCATTGTAGTGAATATTGTTTTACGTATTACAGGCGCTACAACGTAAAGGTGTTTCCTGTGGACAAGTGGCAAATACAGCAGGTCAACAAGCGTACCCACATAGACAATTAGCAATAGTGCTGTTGAAAAAACTGTTATCTTGGCAGATCGGTACAATAACGAGGAAAATTGTCTTCTTTACACTCCTGTGAATGCTTTCCTTTTGTAGTCATATTTATAATAATGGATTGATGCTTTATGAACCTTTTTATTTTTTTGTACTGTTGTGCATTTGTTTTGCTTTGAATAAATTATTTATTCTCTATCTCTTACTATTTGATATGTTGCATTTTTATTTGAAAGAATTAAGAATTTTCTATTACCATTTTCATACATATGTCTGTGGTAAATAAATGGGTGATATCGAAATAATAAAATGGTAATCAAAAAGACCCAGTGTGCTATGCTGTTGTTTCAACGCGCTTACTCAAATTTTTGAAAATGTTGTTGAGGAGCTTGTTTAGCGCAAACGATATTATCATGGTCAGAGGCAAATCTTTAAGTCGCCTTGCAGCCTGGTGTATGTTTATTACCTGTCATTGTACAGAAAAGAACATTGTTCATTGCGTACGCATTAGATTACTTTCTTTAAAGATATGTATAAAGCAGACATCACGCTGGGAGGCAACTCATAGAAAAGGCATTGGTTATAAAAACCAGCCAGAAACTGAGAAATGGGTATGAACATAACAAGGCGTCCTTGCATACCATTATCATCTGAACACGTTTTGCCAAGCATTGCTCAATACTGGCCTTCCACAGCAAGGCCCATTGTCGGCTTCTCACCTTTCCCAAACGCCATCAAATACTGGAGGGGACCATTGGCCACCGATAATTTCTGCCAGTTGGGGGGTCTGCGGGATGCACGAAACACAAGACGCTTGCTTGTGATATGTGATTGGCCATACTTCCCAGCCAACTAGCTGAATGGAACTTGGAAAGACTTGAATCTTATTCCAGTGGAATAAGGTTTCGAGTCGCTTCCGTGTTCTTTTCGCGTTCCGTGTCGCTTTCCCGTCGTATGCGTATACCTGTCTTTGTAACACACCAACCCCACCTGCTCGACCATTTCGTGAACCGGCCAGGACGCTCTGGGTCATTTGAATGCCAAGTTTAAAGTTCCCGCGAGCTCATTGGGCATGTTAAAGAGGGCACGAAAACTATAGCGAGCATGCAGGTTCCCCAATCTCTTCACTTCCAAACGGGACCCACAAAAACTGCCAACCGGTTATGAAAGACAACGTTGATAATGTTGATAAAGTGAAAGACAACGTTGATAATGTCGCTTTAAAAGCTATTCAATCTGAACAAATAATATTACCTCACTTTGGCTTTCAAGGCGGGAAAAGTCTCGTTCACGGAGCAAGATATAAAGAGGAGCACCGACTCTGGACCAGAAAAAATCATTTACTCGGGCCGATAATGTCCCCGCGCAGGCGGCCGGGCAGCTTTCTATTTGCTGTCTTACTCCTTGGTTCGCCCTCTCGTCGCTGTGCCTCTGTACATGGCTCTTCCCTTCTTCGCTCTCCCTAGAGGCGTCTTTAATTTCGCAGCGACGTCTGTCTTCTTCCTGGTCTACTATGCAGGAGGAATGCGTGCACGCGCGGAATTTAAACACCCGTGCGCAGCCGCAATAGACGGCGCAGATAATAGCACGCCACCGGATACATGGCGATCGCCTATTCTCTATCAGGGAGCGTTTGTTGTAATATTATGAAGACCCGCTAAACATATTGTATAATCCAGCAGACGTAAGACGCAAACGATGACTACTTCAGAAGCAGCAAAGAATGAGCAAGAGTAATATGGAACGCCACAAAATACAGACTAGCGTGATTCTGCTTACGACAAAACATTGAAGCGCAAAAATTACCCATCTGTTGTTGTCCCGCACTCACGCCGCGGGCTTAATTACTTATGCTCCTTCCGCGCACAAACAATGCTTACAAGTCTCGCCCGGAGTCCCCATCCGCAAACGGCAATGATACACACATTTCTGTGCCAGTGACTGAATTTGACGGCTGCCCTGACTGACTGAGTGACTGAATTGAACGGTATACAAAAACACTGTCAGCTTAATAATGCACCCAAGAATATCAAACGCAATCTTCATTGTAACTCAAGCCGCAAATTTCCCCCGATGTTCATTGTCGCTCTACGATCGTGTTATCTCGTCGATAACGCTGCGGACTCCAAATAAAATGCTGCGATTTGTACGGCTGCAATTTTGGGCCTACCAGGTTTCCCGGCGTCTTTAAGCGGCTGACGAGCAAAACAACCGGCTCGTTAAACCTTTTCTTTCGGGGAGACATCACCACAGAGATATAGGGTACGGACGAATTCAAATATCTCAAAATGAAGGCTTGTGGAAAGGCCGCACTAACAGGGCTTTGATCTTGAGCAGATTGCTACGTCGCAGGCAGTCACGGGTGATGTTATCGGATTTCTGTTCTTTTCAAATAAGCGTATGAGTTCCGGTCCGTATTCTAGGCACAGTCTCTTTTGAATGTAACTTGGAGAACAGCGAGAAAGCTACGGGAACTTTTATAATTGCTATAGATCAGAACCAGATGCTCCTTTCGCTTTTTGTAAAACCTGTTAAAACACAGCCGAATTGGTGTCCACAAATTTACAAAACTGAGTCGCATTTTCGGCAAGCACTGCACAAAAGGTAGTGTTTGTATAGCAGCCATATGACTATATGTGGTCTCAAAGGTAGTGTTCCTATAGCAGACATTTGTCTATATGTGGTCGACCCGCCATGTAAACCAATCCTTAACGTATTGTTGCCGTACGACCACTCAATTCCTTAGGATCCTGGTTACCCAGAAGGTTTTTTCGAACAAGTTAATCAATCCGTGCGAAGGGAGAGCGCAATAAACGTGAAGCGGCGCCAAAGCAGGCCCAAAGCACTCCGTGCCCAAAGATACGGTCGCCGAAGCAGACGACAAAAGCCGACGGAATGCGTTCCGCCTACGCGCCCGCCGTTGCACGGGGAACTCCGACCGCTTAGCCAGCAGCCCATTCGCTGCGCCATCTACACTGTGCTCCGCGAGGGATGGACATTAAGAGCCCGCCGGAACGAGCGAAGTCGGCGTTCCTGTTTATCTTGCTCCGTGGTCTTGTCTATTCAGAATGAATTCTCAGCTACTCGACGAATTGGAACTTAAGGATGCCGTGGCGGTGCGGCAGCTTGGTGTTTTTTTCGCGCCCATCCGAGCAACGGTTATGGCAAAGGCTACTTTAATATTATTTATATTTCCCCTCCCAAATTACATGAGTTGGCTGCATACCGAGTGTAATCCTCTAAGCACTAAAGATTTGTTCTAGCGAACAAATATGTGGCGGTCCATTTACATCCCGCATTACCGGCATCTTACTCTGTGTAACACATGCACCCAAAGCACAACCACTCGACTGGGGAGGACAGCTTACAAGTCGCCTTGAGCCGTGAAAATGTCAGGTTTCAGTTTCCCACAATACAACGGACATGTCAACGGTAGCGGCGTGAAGCCTACCTTTGATTACACGCCTATTTTCTTACACCCCCTAAACCCCCAGGTATAAACGGTCAAACGGTTTTGGATAGATTACGCGGAGAGCCTTTCGTGGACCTATACAGTTATGGGTTTAGCTCGGCGCACGAAGCAGGCAAGTTGACCTTCGTCCTGGATATATGTCCATACACTCAATGAGGAGGAATTCGCGGCGACAAAAGCGGTTGCTATACTTTCGGCGGCAGCGGCTTTGCATCGGCTTTATGTTAATTAACGCTTCTGACGATTCTCCGCAATAATCTATCAAGGACCCTTGCCATTGTCTACCGATGGCACAACGTGTAAAAGAGCTATTGGTTGGGAAACAAGGGTTAGTGGAGCTATATTAGGTGCCGGAGCAACGCCTACTTAGGACGTTTCACCGGAATAAAAAATGGGGGCGTTAGACATATGCTGTTTCGAATTTGAAATGCTGCAGTGTTCCTTTCTATTTTGCGGGACATTTTAGATCTTTACACACATAAAAAATTGCACCGCAGTGACATAGCAGAGACTTATTTGCTACCCCTCCATTACTATTTTAAAGGGGGTGGGTACTAGACCAGGTAGCAAACACTTAGTGAGCTCTTTGCTGCTTCAGGATTCCGCAGCCAGCATCCTACGTAAGCGGACACGTGTTGCCGCGCCTCGTCGATATCCACTGCTTGGCCGGTCCTAAGCTGACAAACCACCACCACAGCTTTAGCAACGCTGGCTGCTTTTTTGCACGTTATGTCCCGTTTCCAACGGCTGCTACCTTCCAGGCTGTGTTTTGAAGTTGTTGGTGGCAGCACCGCCCGGCTAGCTGCCAGCGGTCATCGCTGCTAGTATTGTCATAATAAAGTATAGTGCATTGATGGCTCCAACGGGGCACTCGTTGCCCACAAAGCATGTGCCACTGCCCGAAGATATGTACCTACAGACTCGAGACAGCCTGACTCCTCGTTCCCGCCGCTGACTACAATGAAGAACATGGCTGCCGCTGCCATAGTTTCAAGAGTGCTGCTGCTGGCGGACACCAACTCATTCGCCCCATTCAGGTAGAGTGAGACACCGAACGGCACTGAAGCCAAGTGAACAATGCTTCCAATCAAGCTACCATTTTTCAACCCCACTGAATGGAGGAAAGCGCGCGCGAGGCTCGCTTTTGTCGACAGCCGTAGGGCCCCGGGCGGCACAGAAAGTGTGCCCCAAGACCGGCCCGTCTATGGCCGCTTTCTGGCATGTCCGGCCAGCATCCAGGTTCTGGCAGCCACTGATCAAGCGTTGAACGGCCAACATTCGGCAACCAGCGCTTCGGCATTTTTCCGTCCGCCCGTGTCCGGACGCACAACGGCAGCTAACCGGCTGCCAAATATTCAGTTCTCTTACGGCTGCCGACGTCGAGAAAGAGAACGGCCGAAGTACGGCTTAGGGCATCCGTTTTTTCTTCGGGAAGCGGTAATCGGCCGAAGCACGGCAAGCGACCGGCCACAGAATATGCGTATTCTTGCGGCAGTTAGTGTTCGAAAGGAGACCGGCCGGAGAGCGGCTGCCGTGCATTTGTTGTTTCAACGGTCAACCGCGCGTCCAGCGGTAGAATATTCGTTTTCTTCGGGCAACCAGTGTTATGAAGGATACCGGCCGACGTACGGCACCAGGATATACGTTTTTCATTCGGTTAGCTGTCCGCGGCCGAATTACGGCAAGTGAATGGCCACAGAATATTTGGCAACCGGTGTTCAAGAGGAGACCGGCCTACGTAAGCTATCTGGTTATACGTCATTTTTTCAGCAAGCGGCATACAGCCGAACAACGGCTCGCCCCTGGGCGCCGAGAATTCATGCACAGACGTGTTTGGAAGGAGACCGACCGGTTTTTTCCTGGGGGGAAAAAAAGCCGTTAGGGAGCCGAACGACGGGGACGCGTTTTTCATGTGCTCCGTGTTTCTACGTTTTAAATGAACGAACATCGTTTGTCAAACAGTAATGAGTGTTCTCGGTGAACGGGCAAGGTGCAAGGACTCACTGGACATTAGCAGGGAACCTTTTCGGCCATCGAAATGTCATTTATTGCCACAAGAATACTGTGCCACACCGACGGGTGAGCTAAGCCTCACCTGTCATCGCCGCTACCACGCCTCTGTCGCCGTCTTCGTCGACGCATCAGCTCGGGGCTATTCGCCCCCTCAATAAATGGAAAGCATTGGAGACATCGACCTGGCAGAGATGTCCGATCCGAGATGGAGATGGTTCACCAAAATAACTGGCCTTCAAGGGCGTCGAGCAAGCGGCCACCACGCAGGAGCTAAACCGCCACCATGTCAAGGACTCCCCACCAAAGAAAGGCAAGTGCGAGCAAAAGCGCAAGTTCTTCTGCTTACAATTAAACTGTGACAAACAATGTTGCACTATGTTGTTGGTGATAAACGTACAAGAGACTCGCTCGTGCATTGCTAGGATCAACTTCATGCCCTGGACTATGTTACTTCATGGGATTTTACGACTACCTATTTAGAAAAAAAAATTATTTTAAATTTTCGTTAACGACAGAGCCTTTTCACTGACGAAGCCTAGCTGTGAATTTAGTTCCATGTTTGAAGGTGAGCTTAGCTACTCTTGGGATATGACTCATTTGGTTAAACATATTCGCCAGCATCCTAGCAAACACGGATTTTGTCAGGATTTTTTGCTCAATGCAGATTGTTGAGTTTACGCACGATTTGGCTCTTGCAATAGGTATGCTTAAAGTGGTTGACTGTATATTCTTGGACTGCAAAAAAGCAAATGATGGTGTTCATATCACCTTCTGCATAGTACATTTCATCCTATGAACTGAATGAATTGGTTTTTGCATTGTTATTACTATTGGCCCTATAGCTTTGTTCAAAAGTACTGCGCAGTTTACCGGACTATAGCGAATGAACGGGATTCCGTATACCTGCATCTTTATTCGCATTTAATAACATCCTGGTGTGCTGATTCAGAAAGGTTTTTGGATGTTAAACAGTGTGTTAAAGGTACCTTTACAAGAAAACCTTCATACCAATTGAATACGTATACCGTAAATTATGCTGCTATGACAACGGCCGAGGAATATAAATACCTAGGAGTTTATTTAGGGAGTGGTTAGAGGTTAAATAGGCAGGTTCACACAGTAAAAGTTACGGCTGCATATGTTTTTGGCTTTCTGAGACGAAATTTCAGTGAACCTCTATCTAACTGAAAAGAACAACACGTATTTCACTCATGTGCGCTCAATCTTGGAGTACGCATGTGTTTTCGTGCATCCCTACACCAAAGAGGTGGTTGATACGCTTGAAAACATACAGAATATGTCAGTGCGATTCGTATTAGGTAATTGGCACGCTCAACTTCGCATGAGAGAAAGTACAAGTAAACTCAAATGGCAGGACGTGAGAGATCACAAACAAAACCACAGGTTGAACTTTTTTTGTAATATCTATCATTCGAAAACTAGAGTAGACGGGGAGAAGTATGCCCAAGCTCCATTCTACATATCGCAAAGTGGGACCGCTAGCTTAAAGCAAATTATTAACTTTCCTTTAGAGGTGACGCCTTGCGCGATTCATTTTATTTTACATCAATACTGCAGTGTAATTATCTTCCACGTATGATTGCATTAACTGTTTATATTGACGATTTTCAGCGCGCTTTGTAGAATTGTTGTTATTTTGTCTCATATTTAATGCTTAGTGTTATGTATCATCCTTCTGTAATGCATGCAAAGGCAAGCAGGCATCAAATAAATAAATAAATAAAACAATGAATAAATAAATGAATAAAAATAAATTAATTAATTAATAAAAAATAACCTTCCAGAGGCGCAAGTTTGCCTCCGAAGGGTTGAGAACCCTACGCATTCAACCTTGACCAATAAAATATTTATTGCACTATTGATTGATTGATTGATTGAAGCTGCTTTATTCATTATTTTTGCAGAACAACATACGCAAAAACAGTGTTGGACCCAATAGCCAGAGGCTAGTTTTAGGGTCCACAAACAAAATACAATGGCACTTCGGTCGCATCAAATCGTAGCTTCCTAATTCAGCTGTTCAACAAACATCAAGTGTATACACACACACACACACACACACACACATATATATATATATATATATATATATATATATATATATATATATATATATATATATATATATATATATATATATATACACATATATATACATACACACACTTGCACACATATATGCACACATGTATACAGGCGAGGAAGGCTTATACACCGAATACACCGACTATTCAAGAAGAACATGGGCTTATGAAGAATATTCATTGCAAATATAAAAAAACAAAAGATGTTGGTACATATAAAAATACATTCGCACTATATTTACAGCCAACTGAAACCTCGAACGGGCCTCAAAATAAAATAAATGTGGGTTAAGGAGGCTTGTATTTAATACATAGTGTGTGGTAAGAAGACGGAATTAGCAGTTAAGTAGCATATGCTCCACACTCGTATTATCACTCATTGTTGCTACGTTTCTTTATGCAAGGGTCTTTTCAAGCTGTAACTAAACCTTTTTGATTCTTTTATTTCTAGTGGTATATCGTTCCATATTTTGGCCCCAATGAATTGTAGCAGTCGCTGCCCGTACACATTACTAACTGGTGCCAGGTTAAGGTTGCCTACAGCAGAACTTCTTGTTTGGCGCAATGAAGAATAAAATATCGAGCTGTTTAAAGGATGGCTATAATTTATTACACTGTATACCAATTCAGCTGTATTTTTCAGACGTAATTGATCAAATGTCAAAACTTGAAGAGCGTCAAAAAGGGGTTTGCTAGGTGCGTCTTGTCTTGAGCGTGTGACTGTTCTCAGAGCCCGTTTTTGTAGTCGACGTATAGGATTAAGATAGGTATTGTACGTCCAACCCCAAGAAACCATGCAGTACGACAGGTGACTATTGAATAAAGCGTAATAAAGCGTTTTTAGTATTTTGATATCAAATAACTCACGGGCTTGCAGTAATGCGTAGCAAGCAGATGCTAGCTTTGCACAGACAGCATCGACATGATTCTGCCAATGCAAATGAGCGTCCATGGTAACTCCTAAGTATTTAATTGAGTCCACCTGTTAAAGTAAGCAGTTGTTCACTGATATTCTGACCAGCTGTTTTCGAACGTTCTTTTTTCGAGAGTGAAATATCATATATTTTGTTTTTTTCGCATTGATAGTAAGTCTGTTAAGCGAAAACCACCGAGCAATGTTTTCTAATTCCATATTAATTCTTGCTTGTATTTCCTGGTCGTTATCACCGGTTACGACAAGCGCCATGTCGTCTGCGTACATTACTAAATCTGCGTGCGTTAGTGCTTTGGGAAGGTCGTTCACAAATAATGAAAATAGCATAGGCCCCAGCACCGAGCCCTGCGGAACGCCCATGCGCACTAGCTTTGGGGTTGAGCTGATACCGTCCATCACAACCACTTGCTGACGATTTTCAAGGTAGCTAAGAGGAATTAATACATTTGATCTCTGAATCCATAGCATTGTAATTTCTTCAGCAAGATTTGATGATCGACGGTATCAAACGCCTTCTTTAAGTCTACGAATACGACTGTAGCACGTTTGTTGCCATTTAGTGCTGTGTTGATGTTTTGAGTGAGCTTGACTATAGCAGATAAAGTGGAATGCTTTGAACGAAACCCGTGCTGTTCTGGGGAAAGGATTTGGTACTTATCAAGAAACGAAGTAATGCGTTTTGCAAGAAGCTTTTCAAAAATTATATTAATCGCGCTTAAAACTGAAATTGGCCTGTAACTTGACGGGTCTGAAGTTTCCCCGTCTTCATATATAGGTGTAACCTTGGCCATCTTCAGCGACGTAGGTTAGACACCATCTCGCAAGCAGTGGTTAAACAAATGGCACATGATGGGGCTCAGAACGTCAACATTATCTCTGATTAGACGCGTAGAAATGTCTATCCCGGCCGCTTTGCTTAGACCTATATTGGAGACCACAGACGTTATTTCTTGCACTTCTTCGTTGCAGTATGCAAGGTTTCCTGTATGCATGCTACCATTGCTATGTTATTGGTTTGAAACAAATTATGTAACTAATTTTACGCCTTTCCTTGCATGAACACAAAGGGATACAACTGCAGCCACCTGAAGCAGGGCCTCATTCGCAACGCGTCTAGAATGTTTTGAACGTAGTATGACATTAAAAGAAAATTAAGTTCTTTTGGACTAGTAAGTGGTGTGGACGTATACTCATGAAAACAACATTAAAATAGATAGAAAATAAAAGTGCCTGTTCGCTCCTTCTTAGGATCAGCCCCGCGCAAGATCATCAGAAAAGTTGATCGAGTAGAAAACGTCTTTGCAAGAAAAATGGGCAAAAAGTGGACATACTTTTTTGTGAAGGAGTTATATTAAATGCTCCTGAGTGTTTTGTTGAGAACCAAAACGCTTCGTAAAGGCATTCACGACGGTTTTATATACATCAAAAATGGTCAAGCAACTGTTATAAAAATAGTTTATGTAGTCATAGCATGAAAGTGTTCCGGAATATTGCCCTAAAAGAAATTGGCTAAAAGCGGCGCAATTTATCTCTCTGAAATTCAACCCACTAAAGTATGCGCCTACCGCCACTCCCCCCCTCCTCTTTCCCCGTTGATTACAGGTAAGCCGCCCCACAGAGGATATCAGGACCTGGACAATTCATCTATTCAAGCTCTACAAAGAACTGAATATTTTGTGTTCGGCAGTAAATCAGGCACAGCAATTAAAGGAACGACAATTTGTGAGCACTGTTTAATTAATAAATTTTGCTGTCAACTGAGGCTCGTAATTAAGCAAGGCTGCGCTGAAAGCTTGACGGCTGGTGGTTGCGCGCGAGCTCACTTTGATGTGGCTGCATTGGACCCAAAATGCTGGGTTTGTGCTGCTTCTGCACTGCGCGGATGAGTCATCTGCTTGCGCGACATGCAGTGACCGGCCTCAGTACAATTAACGTACTGTGGCTGAACTCCAATGCCCGTAGCACGGCCGTATTTCCGGTAGCTTTAGTCCGGCTGGAGTCCGACGACCGCATCTCGGCTGTCCTTCGGCGGCCGTACTTCGGCAGTACACGGGTGGCTTTGGAATGGCCGGAGCCCTACGGCTGGAATCTGGCCGTATGACCGTAAGCCGGTCGACTGGCCGACGGACACTGGCCGTTGGACAGCCATGGGAGTACGGCCGTATACGGCCAAAATGCCCACATTTGGACATGGGCCGAACATGGCTGCCGGAAAACGGCCGGACAGAAAATCACCGGTAAAAGTACACCGGCCTGTTTTAGGCCGAACAGTCCTGTGCTGCCTGGGGCAGTACTCAATCATGCAAAGGAACTACCTGAAGCGAGAAGTAAGTTGAAAGTTGAAAGTTGAAAGTTGAAAGTTTATTGCGTCAACATGTACAAGATTTGCTGTACAATTGTCGAGGGGGACGGTCGAAAAGGCTACAGGGGAAAAAAAGCCTGACAAGGTGACGTGTCCCTCCCCCCTCCCGTTTTGGCACGACTCTGCGGGAAATGGCATCCCGCCTGCCAGGAATATACCCACATGCTCCTGGTTTCGTTCGTCACCAGGACGGAGATAACGGTTGAATACCACTATGCTATCGACATAAACAGCACAACCGTGCGACGGTCGCTACGACGCCGAGACCAGGTGCGCCTCGGAAATACCAACACACCGTCATCATTCCGCCTAAGAATCCGTGCCGCATTATAGATTAGCAGTATATACCATTATATTGAATCATAACGCCCCAGTGACTGCCACCCACCGCCGAAGTTCGTGGTTCACTATTTAGCCCATAGCGACCAGCTCGCTGTTAACGCGGCTGATCCCCAGGTGCGCAACGCCCTTCTTGCGAAAGCGTCTCTTCTAGTAGGCGGAAAAGAAGGGCTCTTTCAAACGTGCGAACCATTGCTAACAATTGAATTACAGGCATATTAGAAACGCTGGTGACAGGTATTCTGAGGTAGCATTGAACTAATTGCACTCCCGCAAGCGCAAAATACAGTAAGCACACCCACTATGTGACAAAGGCACTGTTATGGTCACATTTTAAGGTAAGAGCATACTCTACAAGATCGGCCTGGGGTCATTTACTATCTATCCATGTTTTTCTGTTCCGTGCAGGTATGCCTATCTGCGAAATATGCGCTATGATCGGGCATCATAAGGAGCACGCCGCAATAGTTTGGCAGCACAATTGCCTTAATGCGGCCTGCGGCAACGCGAAGAGGGCACACAATGTTCCGGCGCAGAATGAAAAAAACACATCTGTGATGGTTTACCCTTGGCCAAAGCCACAAACTGCCCAAAAAGACAGCAAGTATACACTAAAATTTCCAAAGGCGCAAGCCGGCTGCGAAAATTCAACACAGGGAAGGGGAGACTCAGGGGCGCAGCGCCGGAATCCCGCGGCAGAACAAGGTTTCTCCAGACCCATGATTAAGGCAACACGCCAGAGTTTCTAAACCAGTCCAAAGGTACCCCCAGCTGTACACTCAGAGGACAGCGGGAGAATCACCCTCGCGGATGTTGTTAAATTGGCGAACGTGGTCCTAACAATCGGTTAAACCCCGCACGGGGCACCATGAGTAATCTTGGTGACGGTACTGGCAATATCGCGGACCCCGAGCCCCCAACATAAGCTGTGACCTACCATGGTGATGTGTTTTTAAGCTGAAGCGTAGAAACCTCAAACGGTGGCAGTCGGAGCCCTGGTCAAGCTCCGGCGGATGGCTCCCTGTCTGTTTACCAGGCAGGGAGCTGCGGCAGCTCCCTCGGTATCAGGGTAACCAGAGCGAAGGAAGTACCCCCGTCCCCTGCTTTTTCCTATGACATACGGTAAATCGAAAAACCCCCTCCAAGCCTGATCGGACCCTGAAAAGGGTCCGCACCGAAGAATCTTTTCCACCTCTTACTGCCATCAACTCACCGAAACCTGACAACTACCCACGTTTTTTGACAGTTGAATCGGTTGAAAAATCCAAGCCTCTTTCCTCACAATCTGTATTCCTTGTATCCAAGTTTCTTGAATCTATCCTTGGGAAGACATACAATGCTAAACTAAGAACTGGCGAGGTCTTAGTTGAGGCTAACTCACAGAAGCAAGCCACAACTCTCATGAGCCAAAGCCGCACGGCAGACCTGGATATCAGAGTCCCACCCCACCGCAGCCTCAACAGCTCCCATCCCAGAGTGTGATATCTGAGCCAGACCTCCTAACCGAGACATCGGCCGATCTGCTCGAAGACCTAAAATATCAAGGCGTGACAGCAGTAAGCGGCATCGTCATAAGCAGAGACAACAAAGAAATAGCCACCAAACATCTGATTCTGACTTTCGACCGCTGCACACTGCCCGAGCATGTCAACGCAGGTTTCGTTCGTTGTCCTATCCGGCCATACATCCCGAACCCACGGCGCTGTTTCAAGTACCAGCGGTTCGGGCATGGTACCAACTCGTGTCGTGGCAGAACATGTGCCAATTGTGGACAGCATGATCATCTATCCGACAACTGCACTGCAACCAACCTTACCTGCCTGAATTGCCAGGGTCCACGTACAGCATACTCTCGCGCTTGTGAAAAGTTTCAACTAGAAAAAAAATTATTAACGTAAAGGTAACAGAAAACATCAACTTTCCGGAGCGCGAAAGAGGTTCGCTTCTTTTCCCCTGCGGAGGTACGCCAACGCTGCCCGGCGGGGGGCGGAGCGGCGTCGGGTTTTGGCGGGGATCCAGTGCAGCCAGCCGGACTTGGTCCCGCACCGCCCCCCCCAGGGCTTCCCCGGGCAGCCCAACCAGCCTCTGCACCGCTCGCTCACCCAGCAGCGGCTGTGGTCGCAACGTCTTTTGTGGATGCCGCTCCATCCACTGCTTCCTCTCCACCGACCCAAAGCACACGCAAGGGCACGGGGGAGATGGAGACGGAGGAAGTCGCAGCGACCCCCTCTCGCATCTCACTGCCTGTGCCATCTATGGTGCTTCCCACGCCTTCGGCACTGGCAGCGCAGGCAAAGAACACCCGAAAGGGTACCACGTCAAGGGGCCAAGTCCGCTGGGCACCCCCTTGCCTTCAGATGACGACATGGACGTCGAGCCCTTCCGGCTTTCATCGCAACGAAAAGAACGGGCTGCGACATCCAGGTCAGTAGAGAAGGCTAGAAAACTCATTCCAAGAGTCCAAGCCCTGAAAGACCCTACATAGTCACACTCCAGTAGCTCGGAACACATAATAATGTGAAGAGAAAATTTTCTTCAATGGAACTGCAGAGGCCATCTGAATTATATCGACAACACGTGTGAGATTCTGCTTGCCAATCAGCCAAGTGTAATGTGTGTTCAGGAAACACACCTTAATTCCTAGAACACAAATTTCTTGAATAGGTACCTGGTATACAGAACGGACAAGGTTGGCTGCACACAGTATTCTGGCGGTGTGGCCATAATCGCCTGCAAATTCTTAGCATGCCACCCTGTCACCTTGAACACTATTCTTGAGGCTGTAGCCATCCACACAATAATATTTAATAGGTTGATAACAGTATGCTCCATTTACATCCCTCCTGATCTTGCACTTTCGAGCTCTGACTTTGAGGTGCTGGTGGACCAGCTGCCCGAACCATATATCCTTACAGGTGACCTTAATGCTCACAACTTTCTTTGGGGCTCTTCTCGCACGAATGCCCGAGGTCGCCTGAGGGAAAAATTCCTGACATCTTCAGGAGCATGCCTTTTAAACAATTAATAGCCTACATACCATTACATAGGTCACAACACACACTCACATCTTGCCTGGCTATTGGATCTGCAATTCTCTTTCCATGTCTTGAGTGGGGTGTGGGCACGGACCCATACGGTAGTGACCATTTCCCCACTTCATTAACGTATATAGGTACAGGCCCGAGCAGTCCATCTTCCCATAAAAGGTTTAATGAAGCAAGAGCTAACTGGAATACATTTACAGAGACATCTAAACTACACCACACATCCATAGGACACCTACACGTCGAAGAAACTACCCAACTGCTCACGGCGCACATCCTCGACGCCGCCGAAAAGTCCATTCCCCACGCGTCTGTTGCCCCGCGCAAACAGTGGAGGCCGTGGTGGAATGAGGACTGTAGGCGGGCGCGAGAGGCCCAGAACAAGGCGTGGGGATCCTTCGTCGGTACCCCACGTCGGGTAACCTCATTTTGTTCAAACGGGCCAAGGCGTTAGAAGAAGAAGAAGTTTATTAAAATGCAGCAGGCAAGTGTTACAACAGTACAAAATTTTACAGACAAGGGTCCCAAAGTCGAAGACTGTACCGGGACCCTCGATAAGTTAACAACAGGGGTAATCACTGAGTAAATTTCAGGCAGCAAACAATAAACAGCGACAAACAATTATGATCCAAAACAACAATAAATAGTAGAAACAATTTCAATTGGAAATGTATGGGAATTGCAACATAAAAAGAACTACAACATTTTGAGGAAACCATAGAAGCAGAAAAAGCACAAGGTAGGTGTACAAGGTCATCATATCAATTATACAATGGGAAAGACTAACAAGAAAAAGAATAAGCGATAGAAACACAATTATTAAGACAACAGATGGTTTTTCCAAAATGATTTAAATGAAGACACGCATTTAGTGGATTTAACAGCAGCTGGTAGACTATTCTAAATTGATATGGCTGTGAAAGTTGAAGTCATTTTGCTGTAATTAGTTAAAACACGTGTTAGCAGAAAATTTTTATTTGAGGCAAATCTTGTGGTGTTCTGGTTTACTAAGAATTTTGGGACAACAAAATTTAAATGTAGTTGGGAACATAATATTATGCTTAAATTATACTGAAACAACTTATTGATTGGTAACACATTATAATGGCGCAATAAATCCTGAGAATTGGACTGAGGATGGCTCCTGGTGATAATGCGAATTGATTGATTTCGGATATGTTGGGCTGATGATGTATGACAATGATAGGTGTTGCCCCATGCTACGATCCCGTAATTTAAATGACTATGAATGAAAGAAAAGTAAAGTGATAAAAGCGCATCATGTGAGAAAAACGGACGAGCTTTAATTAGGGCCCTAATACCGTATGCAGTTTTTTTCTTGATATGGTTGATATGAGAATTAAATTTTAGGTTAGAGTCCAGTAAAACGCCAAGAAACGACACCCCGTTACAAGCAGCGATAAGATTGGTATCAAGCGTTAAAGCAGGAACGGAGGGTATTTGCCTTTGAGTAGTTTTAAAGATCATATGCTTCGTTTTTTCAGGATAAATATTTAGGCAATTATTACGGCACCAATTAACCACGTTCGCGAGATCAGTGTCTAACTTAGATGTAAGGCCATCGATGGATTTGTCAGAAGATGTTATTGTAGTATCATCCGCATATAAAACGCAATGGCATGAATTCAGGCAATTAGGAAGATCATTGATGTACAGTATGAACAGCAGGGGTCCAAGTATCGACCCCTGAGGCACGCCTTGATTAATAGTTTTTGATTCTGAAAATACACCGTTAGTGCAGACAACGTATTCCCTGTTTAAAAGATAGTTTTATAGAAGTGAAAAGGTAGGGCCAGTTACTCCAAAGCTTTCAAGCTTTGTAAATAAGATGCTATGATTTATGGTATCAAAAGCTTTGGTGAAGTCCAGAAATACTGAGCCCACTAGGTAACCAGTGTCAATTGAATGTTTATGTGATCAGTTAAAGAAAGTAAGGCTAGACTAGTAGAACTTCCCGAACGAAAACCAAATTGACATTGTTTTAATAGGCTAAACTTATCTAAATAATTAGTTAAATGCTTAACAAACAACTTCTCAATAATCTTGCTGAAGGAAGAAAGAATTGAAATAGGTCGATAGTTTGAAGTTGCCGTTTTATCACCTTTTTTATACACCGGAATGACCTTTGCGCGTTTTAACAGGGGGGGGGGGAATGCCGGTTTTGAAAATTAGATTAATTATATGGCTCATGGGTACACAGATCAAGTCCGCCACTATTTTTAGATGACGTGCGCAGATATTGTCTAATCCGGGACTCGTATTTTTCAAGTTGCGGATTGTTCGATATACTTCTTCAGACGTTACTGGAAAAATAAAAAATGAACGCATGGGACGAGGCAAGTCTATTTGATACGTTTCTTGTTTATGTACGTGAGATAATGAAAAGTAGGCACTAAAAGCATTGGCTATGTGGCCAGGCTGACTGTATGTTTCGTTAATAAATCGAATTTTAGGTGTGGTCTTAGGAGCAAAGGACGGCTTCAAAAATTCGTTCAAGATCTTCCATTGATATTTGGGATTATTTTTATTATTCACGAATGCATTGCTATAGTAGCGTTGCTTGGCCACTTTCAATAGCTTGTTCAATACGTTACAGTATTTTTTATATCGTTCCGCTAGAGATGTGTTGAAAGGTTTTTTCTTAGTTTTTTTATACAAATTTTCTTTTTTTCTTAAACTAGTTAACAGTGCACTCGTCATCCAAGGGTTACTAGGAAAGTTATGTTGTTTTTTGCACTTCACTTTCCTCGAGCTGACAAAAACTGCTTCAAGGAAAAGGCTACAGAATTCAGTTACTGCTTCGACGGGATCAGATGATGAATGAACGTTAGACCAGTCAGTAGAAATTATGGCGTCAACAAACTTATTCTTATTAAAGACAGTTGTAAAATACGAGGACTTCATTGGAGAGGCCTCACCAAGGAAAGCAACAAAAATGGGAAAAAGATCGGTAATGTCAACTTCAACTACACCAGAGACTGAGGGTGGCGTAACATTTGATAGATTATGATCTAATAAGCTGTTTGTCCCATGAATGCTGCATCTTGTGGGAGAAGTAATTAATGACTCAAGGCCATAGCCAGTAAAGCAATCGGTGTAAGCTGCATACATATTGGAAGTTTCATCTAATAAATTTATGTTTATATCGCCCACAAGTAAGATATCTTTTTTTCAAAGGATAATTTGTTAAGAATTTGATCCAGAGCTAATAGAAATTCAGTGACCGAAGATGATGGTGACCGATAAATGCAGCCGAGAATTAATTTTTTGCGACTATCTGGAATGAATGAATGGTCGGTCTCTATTCAAACTGATTCGCAGTTACTGACGTCAATGGCAAGGTCATGCCTGCGACTGTACGCAATGCCAGAAGAAACAATAATGGCAGCACCACCATGACTACCCTTTTCGCGGTGACAGTATTCAGGAACATAAGATGGGAAACCATACAAATCAGAGTCATCGTCGCAGAGCCACGTTTCAGAAGTACAAATAAACGAAAAAGAGTGATTTAGTGATGAAATAAAGTTAGTGATACCATCAATGTTTTTCCGGAGGCTTCTTGTGTTAAAATGAATGACTGATCGGTGATCGTCGGTGAACAGAGTTTTGCAGGCACCCGTGGACACGAAAGACATCTCGATTTGATAAGCACATGACATTCTTCAACACTTTACCTGAAAATCCGCAGGTCAGCCTCGGACGAGATGCGGTTTACGAAAACGTTTTACGCCGTGAGGCAAAACGAGAGAGTTGGCGTTCCTTCATAACATCATAAACTCATACACAGACACACGGAACGTATGGACGAGGATACGCAAACTCAAAGGACAACAAGCACACAGCCTGCCTCTGGTCAGCACAACAGGGGACACACTCGAAGACCAGGCTGACACACTCGCACAACACTTCCAACACGTTTCTAGTTCAGCACACTACACAAACACTTTCATGAAACACAAACAAACGGCCGAAAAGAAGCCTATACTAGATAACAATAGGTCAACATCTTATAACTCAGAGTTTTCACTGCATGAGCTGAGGGCTGCTTTGAGCATGTGTAAACCCTCAGCTCCAGGCCCAGACAACATCACATACACAATGATACAACACCTGCACGCACACACTCTTCTAACACTCTTGCACCTATATAACAAGATAAGGCTTTCGGGGCACATTCCACACTCTTGGAGGGAGGCCATTGTAGTGGCTTTCTTGAAGGAGGGAAAGGACCCGTCGTCCCCCTCAAGTTACCGTCCAATAGACCTGACGAGCTGCCTGTGGAAGCTTCTCGAGAAGATGATCAATCGCAGGCTCGTGTACTTCCTCGAATACAATGGTCTTCTCGAGAGCTGCCAGGCAGGCTCAAGGGAGGGGAGATCGACGAACGATCAACTCGCACCTCTTGAATAGTATATAAAGGATGCCTTCGCGCATAAGCAGTATTGCGTAACTGTCTTTTTCGACCTCAAAAAGGCCTACGACACCGCTTGGCGTTATGGGATCCTTAGTGACCTCAGGTCATTCGGTGTTTCGGGTAATATGTTGAACACCCTTGTTAGTTTTTTGTCAGAGAGAACGTTCAGAGTAAGAATTGGTTGTGCACTTTTAAAGGTTCACGTCCAAGAAAATGGCGTGCCGCCAGGCGGCGTGTTGAGTTGCACTCTCTTCATTGTAAAGATGAAGTCTCTTGGAAAGGCACTCCTACCAACAATCTCTTATTCTATGTATGTAGACGACGTGCAAATATCTTTTAAATCATGTATTATGTCAATATGCGAACGTCAAGTCCAGCTTGGTGTCAAGAAGCTTGCCGGCTTGGCAGACAATAATGGGTTTAAATTGAATCCTGCAAAAAGCTCCTGCGTTGTGTTCTCCAGGAAGCGCGGGGTCCATCCGGACCCAGAAATGACTCTTAATGGCGTGTCGCGTCCTGTGAACAATGATCACAAGTTCTTAGGTGTTGTGTTTGACCAGAAACTCACATTCATTCCACACATCAAGGAACTTAAACATAAGTGTCTGAAAACAATGAATATACTTAATAAAAAAATAAATAAATAAATAAATAAATACTTAAGGTTCTCTCCCATCAATCGTACGGTTCCGACAAAGAATTCCTACTACGGCTCTCTACTGCTTTGGTTGGGTCTCGTTTAGACTATGGCAGTGTGGTATATGGGTCGGCGTCTAAAACAGCGTTGCGAATGCTTGACCCAGTGCTACACTTGGGGCTACGGCTTGCGTCGGGTGCTTTTCGCACTAGCCCTGTTGAGAGTTTGTATGCCGAGTGCAATAAGTGAAGCCTTGAGAACCAACGGACGTACACGAACTTACTGTATGCTTTTAAAATTTCATCGCTGAATAACCATCCTTTTTATCCTGTCTTTAACGACACATCCACATCTGTGCTTTTTGTAAATCTCCCATCCGTTTCTCTGCCCTTTTCACTTAGAGTGAGGGAGCGAGCCTCGGATCTGAGCGTTTCGTTTTTAGATGTGTACAGATCATCCTTTTCAGACATTTTACCTCCTTGGAAAGTTCGTCCTGTGTCCTCCGACCTTTCTTCTATGAAACTTGGCAAAAATCGGGTACCGCTAGCTGCAATACTGCAGCACTTCGTCTCTGCAGTTTAAATACCCACTTGCAGAATTTTACAGTGATGCGTCTAAAACCTCCACTATGGTCTCCTGCGCTGCTAATGGTCCGAATTTCAGTGCAGCCAGAACCATGAGCGTCCACACAACAATTTTTTCAGCAAAAGCATATGGAATTTTATTGATTGTACGACACATACTTGAAAATCAAATTCCGAAGTCTATCTTCTACACAGATTCATTGAGTGGTGTTCGCGCACTGTCATCACATACACCCCCCAAAAACCACATAGTTAATCTTGTATTTAACACTATCATGTCTGTGCATGCGCAGACGCATCCGCTGCTCCTCTGCTGGGTCCCAGGACACGTTGGAATCGCTGGGAACGAGTTGGCAGACGAGAGGGCCGCTGCTTCTTCACTCAGGAACACTGCAGACATAACAACCGTACCATATACAGACCTCAAGCCACACATAAGACAACACTTGCGTAGAACATGGCAAACACACTGGAGTGAACAGACAGATAACCACTTACACGTTGTAAAACCACGCTTGGGACCATACACAACTGACACACGCAACAGACACACAGAAGTCGCCTTGGGTAGGCTGCGGATAGGGCACACCCATGCAACGCATTCGTATCTGCTGACGGGATCTTCTTGACCCCAGTGCAGCTGCACCCAAACAGTGCTCAGCCGTGCACCGATGGCGAGCTAAGAAACGTTTACTCACGCAGTCTTACCAACCGTCAGGGATTTAGCGGGACAGTCCCCACTTTTTATACAACGTCCCAAGTCCGGCGCCGTTCCTATCGGGACAGCTATATGTCCAGACTTTGTTCAGGACCGCCCCGTTAGGGTTTTTTGCAATCCAAAGCACGCTCAACAAGGCACTTGACGCTTCTGAACACAAAGTTAGCGCGAACTTTTCCATGAAGAGCTTCACGAAATGCTAAACTTCCACGCTGTGCAGTGCGACGGCGTTTACACTTACATTCTCCAGAAAAATCTATAATTGCGATAAATATGTAACCAAATGAAGTACCACTTCAAAAGGCTGCAACGAGAACAATGAATTGTTCTGTAAAATACCGCCATAAAAAAACTGATCTCGCGGCCTTTCTATGTTAGGGTGCGCTACACCCTCCCCCCTCTTCCCCCGTCCCGACAACCTCAATCGAACAGTTGTTAACCCTACTTCGCTGACTGCTGCAGTGCGCAGAGTTCCTCCGTTCTGCCAAAGAGAAGCCATAGACCGAACTTAAAATCTGAAGCAAAAAATTACAGCAGACAAGGCTGCGGAAAAAAGGCGACCATAAAGTCTCAAACCGGCAAAGTAACGCACTGAAGCACTGTTGAGGACTCAATGGCTCCGATGCTCGCGCTGGCAAGAATTTAGGTAGCCAACCACAGCTGTCAAAGTTATGCACACGGCACCACACAGTGTTTCAACGGACATCAAAAGTATATATACAAAACAACCACTGTCCGTAAAGAGCGTAGGTTGTATGCTAACGCACGCCTATTAGCGCTTGCGGATGCAGCCTTCCGTGAGGGGGAGACTGAACCAGATTATCCTCAAATACGACACAGTAAAACCCTCAAGGGCTCTTCAACATTACCAACTAGGTGTTGACAAAAAAACGAGTTCGTCCTTCCGGCACCAACGTCGGACAGACGAAACGCTTGCTGAGTTGCGACAAAGAAGTCATTTAAGTTGCGAATGTGTACAACGGCCATTTTTTTTTACCCTCATACTGTAATATTGAATCAGCATTCATTTAACGCCGATGCATTGTTCCTATCGATGCGTTTTTTTGCATCACATTTATGTTCGTGCATGTGAGTAACTATTTGAACATCTGAAGCACAGTATCCTGACTGAGCATTTGAAGACCCAAGTGGAAAGCACCACGTGTTGCACTTGTATTAGACGAGCACCACATTAGCATTTAATCAAGTCTGGAATATATCCTGTTCTCCCCAAACATTTGTCTGGGACCCTTTCTTCACAAAATCTGCTGCCGGTAGTGCCATATTTGTTTATTATCCGTAGTTCGATCTGAGTGCTACATTGCTCACTTTATTTCGCCTCAGGATTATCCGGCACCACATTTTTGTTTTAAAGAAGTCAAATATAACGTAATGTAACGATACCTTACAATATTCGAAGTGGAACTGGAGCGCGTTCCTGTCTCAATAGAGGAACTTGTAACGGGAACTCGTTTCAAAGTTTGAAAGGAACGAAGAAGGAGCTTTCGTTCCTATTTTTGAGGAACGCGTACAACACTTCCGCGCCCATCGAAGGTATTCACGTGGCGGGGTTCTGTCTTGCTTCGGAAAATTCAGGCAGCCACACACATTACTCCTTTTTTGATCAACCATTTTCACAAGGGTGACACACCACCACCCGTAACTAACATATGCTCCAAGTGCAACTGCCGCGCTGACCACCTGTGTTGGCATCACCCCCTTAACATCCACCTAGGCGTCGTGCCTTGGCCGCCATAAAACGGGTACCCTCGCCTTCTTTCTGGACATGGACGTGCCCGGATCCCAAGCCTCCGGATGGAGCCACCGAACTCTGGCGAACAGTACTTATGTTCCTTCGTGATCCTGGCAGTGCCACCGCCTGGTGACCGGCTCCGCGAGTGCCACACGATCCAAGCGGCCCTCACTTAGCTCCTTCCAAAACGTCGGGTAAAAAAACGGAGGCAGCCCTACCCTTTTCTACTGCTATTAAACGGTGTCCCTTCCCACGGAAGTGCCTTCGGCACCTTGTAGAGTCAAATAAACGTGGTTTCATTCACTCATTGCTGTTTTAGTGCCACCTATTATTTTGTTTCCTGAAACATTCTGAATTTTATATTTTCACTTCGTATTGCTCCGTTAGAATCTCAGAATTTTCTCGGCCCTATGGCGGCTGCAAACATTGCCAATTGTGCTTATGCTTGGACATGTATTTCAGGATTTATGAATACATTTTCTGTAATTGAGTTTATGATGAGTTCCAGTTGTTCTCTATGTTGAGGCCCGTTACTGTTCTCTTGTGTACTCACATGTTCTTGTGAAATGGGAAAGAACATTTCACTGTATACAAGACTTTGGAACAAAAAGCGTGGTGAGGTTCACTTTATAAAGTGCTTGCAATTTGGTGCTCAATCTCACAAAAGGCCGTTTTTCTGTAATTGGTCTGGCTTCGTTAGGTGCATCGTTTTTGTCGATTTGATGTTGCAGAAGAGTCCACATGTGATGAGGTTTTCACACGTACCTTTGAATTGGCTAGAATCACTACTATTGTGCTTCTGGCAATGGCCGCAGAATTGCCATAATGCTTTGCAAATTTTCAAGCGGGCCTGAGCCACAATGTTTCACACGATTTTTAGAAAAAGACAAGTTGCAAGCATTTGCATATGCCCAAATACCTGTAGAACGTTGTTTTGGGGAGAAAATAGTTACACTTGCCAGTTGTCACAATGGATAAACTATAATTGCGATAGTTTTTTTGCTCCAGTTTTAGGTCTTGGGATGCTTGGAAGGGTCAATGACTGAGAACTATTCCACACAACTTAAATATTTGGGTAATGATTTTTTGCGGTAGGCTGTTTTGTAGCGGAGAGTACTCACAATCCATCTATATAGAGTCAATAATTTGTACTAACTTCCATTTCTACCCAAACAACCAGTTAGCTTGTGGAGTTCATGGGAAAGATGACAAGTTTATTTATTGCGCGCTGGTGTTTCAGCAGCTGCCTATTAGGCAGTCATGACTAAGAAACTTAGTACGTTGAACTCAATACTTCTATTTCTTATCAGTTTGAAAGTATTGGCACTTATGCAGCCCTAAGAAAGAACGGGTTGCAGAACAACATTGTCAGAAATTTAACCTTTAAATGAATGCACTCACCTAAGGTATTGCAGTCCGTAATCATACAAACGTAAGGTACTCTGACGGCTGTCCACGGAGGTATATTCATTATGGTAAACTGTGTGAAGTACCAACCAACCTTGTGGCAAGAAACTCCAAAACTGCAAAACAATACAATTACAGCACTATAAGGTGCTCAACATTTTTATAGCATTTATGATGATTATGTTTTCTCATTTAATATAGATAATACCCATTGCGGTTTCGTGTGTGCATGCAAGAGACTTTTAGCCAAAGTGTGACAATGAAACACTCCTTAACACACAATGCTTGTATTTAACTTGCGTGTATCACACTTAGCACTACCCTGCCACAGGACGTCACAGGCTGCGTTCGTCCACCCCGTAAGCAACTCCGCGGCGATTTCAAAACGGATGTAAAAGCTTCAGGATACGTACACTTTTCATGCACACTCACCTATTGTTATTCTTTCTTGCTCCTCTAGCACACAAATGATGTTTCTATTTTAATGGTACGGAAAACCGGTGCTTATCATCTAAAAACAAAGTGCCCGTTTCTAAACAACATAGACGCATAAAAGAACCAAAACTACAACAACATCTCAGATCACCAGCAATTTTATAATAATTCTGTTGTAAAGCCCATCTGATTACGCTACGACCGCCGCTCACAAATGCCAATGGAAGCACTGAGCCAGCCAAAACTATGCCTATAAACAAATTCATTATTGAATCTTGCACTAACAATAAATCCACAATTTTAAAAACAGTAACACCACTTCTAATAATATCTATTTCCAAAGTATAAGCTTTTGAGAAATTCTTAGTTCATACTGGATAGCACAAAAAAAATTCCCTCGCACTTCCCCGACGGGGAGAGTGTGTAAGTGCGAATGCACGGTTGTTGAGTGCGCGATTACGGTGGATATCGTCATCTTAATGAGTAGTCGAGAGATCACACACACGCACACAATTACAAAGAAACATATTTCACTCGTTATTGCTGGTACCGTTGCCCGGTCCGCCATCATCGTTATCGAGTTGCAGGACCAGCGACCGCTCTCGACGACGGCGCGCGCTCGACTAATACCCTCCCGCGCCACGCGGCCGCTACACGAGTGCCCTCACGCGTCGGAATGCGGAGCGCCCGCTACGCGAGCGAGAGCTCTCCCGCCCGAAGTGGAGAGGAGGCGCCCAACACCCGCAGTCACTGAGCGGAAAGAGGAGGAGGAGAGTAGCGCCCGCCGTTACGGCGAGGGCTACACGAGCGCCCTCACGCGTCGGAATGCGGAGCGCCCGCTACGCGAGAGCTCTCCCGCCCGAAGTGGAGAGGAGGTGCCCGACACCCGCAGTCACTGAGCGGAGAGAGGAGGAGGAGAGTAGCGCGCACCCATCTCCCCCCGTTGCTAGGGAAGACGAGGAGCGCGCGCACCCGCAGCTGTTGCTATGCGGACGACGGCGGCGGACGATTAGGCTCGCTTAAGAAGTGCATTCGCACTTAAAATATTGTTACACTTTATTTACAATGCAAAGCGAAAGCCTTGATGGACACCTTTTGATGGTGTGCGGAAGAGTTTCTCTCTCAACTTTTGTTCCACTTCACATTGTGATACAAATATTTCCGTTGAATTTTGCGGCCGTGATTCTCACCACTTCCTAGTGCCGCCTCACCACTTCCAGCACTTCCTGTAGCCATCTAGGATGCTCGTGCAGCGAGCAGGACTTCGTGGGCAGGAATTCACCATTGACAAAAGACTCCTTTTGTTCGCATGCTCAACTCACTGTTGAATTTTGCGGCACCATTTGTAACCACTTCATTCGCCAACAAAACCGCACCCTCATCTCTTTCGGTTAATTAGGAACTGGTAGGAACATCCAGTTTGCCTCCGACAGCGGCTCTTTCCCTTTACTGAAACTCCCTGCTTCGCCATTTCTACAAGCCCTCCTCAGACCATTCTGGAACAAGGTTTTCTTATTTATTTATTTAAAATATACCTATACCGACACTGGAGCATTATTGATGAGGCATTCAACATCTGAAAAACATAGGAGGTATATACATTGATACACTTTTCCTAAGAGCACCCATTCGTGAACACCACACTGGTTAAAAACAAGAGAAAAAGAAATCGTGATTTGGTATGCCAGCTAATTTGATAATTTCTCTGGTAACAAATTTTAATCACGTATTGTTCCAGGAAAAAGGAATTACAAAATGTTTTGTTCTGTGCGAATGGTCCTGCCCTTTTTCGGAATTACCATGACGCAGTGGTATGAAGGTTGGCTGGAGGATATACTGTATTTTGTCGACATCGATTATATTGCAATAAGGGCAGCGGAAAATATTTAAACTAACTTTTTTATGTCTGGACTGGAGTGAGTCCCAGGTCAAGGTATTTTCAAATGAAGAGATGCTGTCAAACGTGACATAATTATTAGTAAAAAAACGCGCTGCCAGGTTTTGCCACTTTGTGATCTTTCTATAAGATGCTCTTGATGCTTGTTTCAGACTAAACGCACGTAATCAAGTATAGATCCAAAAGGCATTAAATAAAGTGTGTGTCGTTTCTCTACAGGCATCTTAAAAATTGCTACAGATGAAACTTAACATTGTACTGGACTTTTTAATTATGTACCCTTCATGTTTCTTCCACTTGAGTGAGTTAAAGAGGCCCTAAAAGAGGGTTTACCGGTACATGGGTTTTGTCATTTCAGGTAAATGAACGTCCTAGCAATCACCTCTTACAGGAATCCTTTTAAAACCAGGTATCAGTGGATTTTTTTTTCAAACCAAAACATCGATATTGTTCCGCGCGGACCTTGTCTCATGTTTCATCCACCCCTTCGCCGAGTGCGAGCGTGGCTGCCCATGATGCTTCGCTTCTTGGTGGCGTCTGCAACGACGTCCGTTTGCGGGTTCTGTCTGCTACTGGGATACGCCACGCTGCAGCGTCGCTTTCGGACGGGGCCATTTGACCTGCTGCGTTCCGTTTGGGGCGCTTTTTTATCATTTTCCTTATTAACCCTGCACTCCGCTCGCGGCTGGAAAAGCTGATGGAAGGAATAGGGCCAGGCTGCTACGCTTCCACACCACGCCGAATGTTCACGCGAAAAGAGAACGACCCTGTCGCCATGCGTTCACGTGACATATCGTGTTACTAATGAGGTCGGCGAATGACAAGATTCACATAAAATCTTGTTACAGTGAGCACGTACATACGCCCCAAACCAACGCCTGTTTATATACTGCTTTATTCGACGCTCGTGCGCGCCGATACGATGATACTATAAACGCGCGTTCATGGCATCACCACAACACGTGGGCGTGCGTTCTTGTTGTGGTAACACCATGCATGGGCGTATACGGCAGTTGTAGTATTAAATTCCGGTATTCCGATCACTTGTCGTTTGATATTGACGTCTGATACAATATTAAACCATTGACGTTTGATATGGTAGCGCCCCAGTTTCGATTCCCGGATACGATTCGCAAACCATCGACCGTAGAATGCACAAAAAGCTACACCCACCCGGAATTTGAACCTGTGAGTTTGATCCCGCAAACACGAGGCTTTAGTCCACTGCTCCACGAAATGACTGCAAATCAGGCGGAAATACCCTGTATACCACATTAAAACCCGCCCTTTCTGTAACATCATTGTTTTGTATATGCTTTTAAGGATTCTTGGATGTGTAACTGAACGTTTCTTGAATAACAGTGGCGGACTAAGGTTCCAAAAAGCCCCACCATAGCTGGCCTCCAGCAGCAACACTGTTTCGGCAGGGAGTGCGATTACTTTACCTGCGTTAATAGTGCGTGCCGTTCTTTTGTTTTACGCCTTACGCTAAAACCTTTCGTCGATATTGATTTTGTATGGCTGGCAACAGTGGTAGCAGCAGTGGTGGGCGGCCTTCACCTCGGTTCCAGAAAGGGTGAGTTCCTTTTAAGGAAACATTGTGCTACAGCTACTCAAAATACTCGCCCTGGGCCCATGAAGCCGCAAGGATCGTCAAACAAGGGGCAGTTCGAACAATGCGCGCACCGGGAACTTTGAATCAGCTAAGCAAGAAAGTGAGTAGGTCACCAGGTCTTGCTACAGAATTTGCACCAAGTACGCTCTAGAATCTACTTTTTGCTGTAACTGAAAGCTGCAGATCTGCATCGTAACTTTCGAAGAACCAAGATAGTTTAAAAGCGCATCGAATTCGGCCAGGAGGATGTAAGAAGAGACCAAAGTACACCGAGGCCAGTTTATTCATGGGCGCAGCCACCTTTGGCCCAACGTTGCCGGTGCATCTTCCCGGCTTTCGGATTTTCCACTCGTCGACTGCGCAGCTGCTCCAAATACCAGCCGTCTGCCTTGAGAGGTTCCCGACACTGAAGATCAAGCTCCTGTACCAGATCCGGCTAGTCCCGTGGTCTGGCTACGAGCACCGATGTACAAAAAAGCCACTTTGAAGCAACAGCATTGCGGTGTGGTGCCTCCTGGTGGTCGCTACTGTGTTTCCGCTAACTACAATTTGCCATTCGCCTGGATTAAACACTTCAGTGTTAGAAACGACAACACTGTCTGCGGCTGTCTATTGTCATACACGCACGTCCTCACTTACGGAGTACTAACAGTTCCCTCTCGTTGTCAACATCACAGCTGCAAGATCGGAGGGACTGACGGTTTCTTCACATCAAGTGGTGGTGCGCGTGGCGCAAGGGTACTGCGAACGATTCGAATGTGTTACCTTGGTTGTGGATGGTCGGTGTGTATAGCTGCTGTCATTCGAACGCGCTTCTTATACTTACCACTGCTCTTTCTGGTATATCTGTACTGAGTTCTGTTTTGCTTTTTTTACGAAGGCGAAACTAAGCAAAGAGTTGAGAAGCGCTTTTGACGACCTAAAAAATCAACTTAAGACCGATTCCAGGGCTTCTCTAGGGTCGTTTCACCGCGATATCCGAAAGGAACATAGAGAGATAAAGAACAATCTCTCTATTACTGACCACAATTTTGAAGAAATGACTGCTGACCTTAAGAGTGTTCTCGAGGAGAACAAACTCTTGCATGAACAAAACGCGAGTTTGAAGCAACTGTGCAATCAACTAGCTGAACAAGTAAAGCGTAATGAAGGGAGGATCACAGATTGTGAACAGTACTCTCTTAACACAAATTTGTAAATGAAAGGAATCCTAGTGAACCGCGGAGAGAACTTGTTTGAGGTCATCGGCACACTTCGGGAAGGAATTGGCGAACTCACACTTCCCTCTAAAATTGACGCCTGCCACCGGCGGCCTATCCCAGGCAAGTCCGGCAGCACGAACACCGTTTTTCAGTGCTACATCGCCAGAAACGTGATGCTGTTCTAAAAAGCGATCGAACAAAGGCTATCAAGCGACGAACTTGGTTTCAAGGCGTTCAGGCCAATTTACGTTAATGAGCAGTTGCGCCCAGAACGAAAGCAACTACTCGGGCAAACCATCAACAGATAACGAGAAGTAGTTTTAGTTTTTGTGGGTACGGGGTGGTAACCTCTTCGCGTCCAAAGACGAGGGAGGGACAGCGTTGAAACTGGCCAACACAGAATACCTGTATCAAAGGAAGCAGTAATTCAATATTAGGTATCTCACGCACTCGGATCTCCCTCAGCTTTTAGTAGCTTTGCCGATTTAAATACGTTTGGTATTTTCCCCGTGAAATGTCGTTCTGCTACTAACAAGTGCGATGACTTGTCCTTTTGCGCTATGAATTCATCAAGATGACTTGCAAATATTCTTTCATTGCTTAGAATTTTTCTTTGATGTCATAATGCGCAGTGCAATATGGTATTGTGATGAATCTCAGCATTTCGTGCTCGAAGAATACACGCGCTATTTTCTAAATAGGCTTGGTCGTCGAGGTGGAGTACTGTCCTTGCAAATTCGTAACACAAAAACTGCCGTACCGATTACAAAGTTTACTTCATCTTCATATTTTCAACTACTAACATTCGAGAGTGAAAGAGATATTTTTAGTTTGGTGTACCGTCATCCCAGCGGTATACTGAACAATTTTTTTTAATGTGAAAGCGCCTAACGTATTTTATTTGTTGGGAGATATAAACTTAGACTTCAAGTGTGCATCGCCAAGAGAAGCAGAGAATTCTCATCCTTGCTAGATACGTAGGGATTCCCCAATGCTATACATGTTCCAACACGAGCAACATGCTCGACGGAAAAAACTATCGACCTTGTTATAACGAACGCCAGTAAGCGTACCATTAACGCAGGTACAGTTGCTTGTTATATCAGTGACCATTTGTGTACCTTTGCGTTGGTTCAGAACGTGTGCTCGGCTGCTGTTGATAATATTCCACGTGTATGCTATCGACATTTTGACGTGAAAACGTTGTGAACCTTTAAGAATGCCATTCTCTCTACTGACTGGGGAAATATAACGTTGCTTAGAGATGCCGACGCTACGTATAATGCCTTTCTAGCAAAACTAATGGCGCTTTATCAAACATCGTTTCCACTTACTAACCCGTCTAACTGCAAAAAGAAAAAACCCTGGATAATAGAAAATTTATTTATAAAATAAAATTAAGTGGAAGCTATTTGGACAGTTTATAAAATCCCGCAATCACGATAAATGGTCTGCGTACCAATAAATACCGGAATAAACTAGGCAAAGAACAATCGACAGCTAAATTTATTAACCAACCGTTTCTCTCATACATCGGAATTAAGGCCCGTTATCAGTGGGACAGATTATTCTGTCCCACTGATCGAGTATTGAATCTGGGCTCAATGAACCCTGAATTGAAAAAATGGCACGGTTCCAACAGAAAAGAGCTTTCTAATGAAATGAGTAAATTTTTGTTATTTTGTCAAAGCACTGTTCGTTGCACTGGACGTTGCACTGTTCGTTGCACTGTTCGTTGCACTGTTCGTTGCACTGTGAGGTGGCAATGATTCGAGAAGCCCTGTTTACGTTCCCAACAAGTGACGCACAAGTGCAGCTTTCACAAATGTATGGTACAGTAAGGCTAATACACGTGGCTTTCAAATTCATTCGTTTAAATGCATCATAGATTTATTAGATCGACTCTTGGTACACGTAGACATTTTGTCAAAGATGGATGATTTCCCTAAAGAAATGCAAATTGCAAGAGTAGTGGCTATACACAAAGGTGGCCCCTACTTTGGATTTTTCGATTTATAGGCCCACCCGCCGCGGTGGCTCAGTGGCTAAGGCGTTGCGCTGCTGAGCACGAGGTCGCGGGTTCGATTCGCGGCCACGGCGGCCGCTTTTCTGATGGATTCGAAAGGCAAAACCGCCCGTGTGTACGAGATTTCGGCGCACGATAAAGATGCCCAGGTCGTCAAAATTAATCCGGAGCCCTCCACTTCGGCGCGCCTCATCGCCTGCATTGCGAAGGCACGTTAAACCCTACAATCAATCAATCAATTATGGGCCCGTCTCGGTCCTCCCTGTGTTACGGAAGGCCCAAAAGCTGTTTACTCCAGGATAAATACCTTTCTCATTAGGCACTGAGTTCTTTGTGATTGTGAATTTGGATTCAGAAAGAAAAATCTGCATAAATGGCTCGGACCCAAGAGAAAGAAATCATTAATAACTCTTTACAAGATAAATTACTTGTCTTAGAATTTATCGATTTCTCAAAACCGTTTAACCTCATCCACCAAAGTTGTTGATGTGTAAACTTTGTGACTAAGGTTTAAAGGAAGCTGCCTCTCCCTCATAGAGCCCGATTTAAAGTTCAGAATACTGGATGTAGGCTACAACGGCTCGTTGTCAAATGCAAATTCAATTTTGTCAGGAGTGCCACAAGGTAGCATTTAGGCCCCCTGTTGGTTTTATAAATACAAAATATATATGTTATAACCATGTTTCAATTCATCTTATTGCTTGCGCTGATAAAGATACGATGCGATGCAGGTAACAAGAGCTTGAGTGGCTAAATTTTCAATATACGACCACAAATGTTTCGAATATCCCAGTCTACGGTGCAATAAAAACTGTACTAAGGTTAACAACAACAAAAGAAAGGTTTTGATATATAGAAGAATATATAAAACTCCAGGCTACAATGTTCCACCAGTGCTCGGTAATGACAGGATTGAGCATCGTGGGTTGTGTACGGTACTTGGGTATTATATTCTCAAATACACTAAATTGGCACATGCAAATTACCAGTATACGTGCAAGGGTGAGTAGGGTAAATGGCGTGCTATGTCGAAACCGATGGACAATTCCCACACAAGTTAAAATAATAATTAAGAATGCATTTATGCCTGCAGTCATTAGCTCCTGCTATACACGTTGGGAACAACAACTCAGCGGAATAAATTGAAGCCTCTGCAAGCACAAAACAGTAATAAGGCCTATTGCTAATGTGCAGTGGAATGCACATACCGAACAATACTTTGCGGTTCGCTCTATTCGCCAATAACAGTGCCATGTGGTCTGTATTTAAGCTTGCTCGTCATGAACCCACTTACTGGGTACGCCATCGTGCCTTGTTATCATTGCCATTCTGTGGCACCAATTGTTGTCACCAATCTGTTTTGTAAACATTACAGAGACTTTTAAACACACTGGAAGAAAATATTGTTTCTACCACGAGAATCTGCAAGAAAATGTTACGAAGCTGATGTGCAGTTTTAGCCTCTGTTGTTATCGCGTTTATTTATTGCGGATGCTTTATTGTACCTTTGGTTACCGGATGGTCTGTTTACTAGCTTTGCTTTCTTGAATTTCTTTTTCTATAGCTGCCTTTTTTATAGTAATGTACATGGTTGATATTACCGTTACTATTCTGTAAAATGTTAGCCGTTCCGTCTCTGTGTGCTACATCACTGCCGCTTTCTTAGGAAGGGCATAAGGGGCCCTCAAGTGGCAAAGGGCAGCTTTTTACCTTCCGTCCTATCTCGTATTCTATTTTTTACTGCACAGAGAGACCTTAATGACTTATAAGTTCTACTACTAATAAACCTTTCGTAACTTTTCTTCTCTTCTTAACTGAGCTGATATTATCTACAAACTTTGCTGGTCGCACACAAATATGCAGTTTGCCACTCCCGGAAACCAATTGTCGCCAAAGCGCACGGCCGGAGCGTCGGGAGCAGACATTCGGATCGATTTAGCGCTAGTGTTTAGCTGTATGGGCTTCATGAACCTTACTATGTTAATTACAGTCTAGAAAGTAACAGAACAAAGCCGCATTCACTGTGGCACAAATATCACTTGGGGCGCAGTTTTAGTTTCTCGATCGATTTCCAACGAGCGATCGGAATACATAGTCGGCGTCTTCAGGCAGCTAACCAGTCAAACCACGTCAACTTAAGGTTGGCCGATGTGTTCTTACCGCTGTCGTGTGATACGGCTGTCTGCAAACTCGGAAAACGGCGTCGCCATCCTGTTGTCCTGTCTGCATAACGTACGCGCCTTAGCGAGAAGCGTGGTAAGAGAGTAAAAAAGATAAATACAGACAAACACGATAGCGTAGGCGTGCTGCAAGAAGTGGTAAGTAACCAAGCTGCCACCGAGTCCTGTCCACGCTGAGTAAATGGCTCATCTCTTTCCGAATAGTGAGAGAAAAAGCCGTCCAGTTGCAAGATTTGTGCTTCATGACGCACCTGATAGAATAAATTTCGTACATGCGAGAAGATGGCGAAGTCCGGAAACACGCAGGAAAAGGTAAAAACGCGGCACGAAACTTCGCAATGAAAGTGTGAGCTTTTAGCGGTACGTAAAAATGTTATACTTGCAGAGACGAGGCTGAGCACCCAACCTAACGATTTCGCTATTTCATTTGGTGCACTCGAAACTCCTTTCAGGGCTCTTTGACTATACTCCTAGTTATTAGTATTGCAAGACGCTACGTTTTGTAGCTTTTGTTTTATCGCTTTTTTGCGATTTAGGTGATTATTGTGCAAAGCAAAGTTGATTATGTTTTACTGTGTTTAGGAACTTCCCCATTCATCAAATCATCAAGCTGCCATTTCTAGGCCTTATTGTAGTGCGTAGGTGTCACTTAGTGAATTTATCTGCCTATAAACCACACTGTTCTCATCGAATAATTTGATTTCGGATGGAATGGGTTTTGTTATATTGGCACAGTTGTTAGTTGCGACCTTTGCAATGTCACCACTACCGTCAGTGATGCAATGAGAAATACCCAGTCGTCATGAACCGCCCATTTCCTGGCCAATCCCCCTGAGTGGGTACGAGCCATTTTTTCTGGGACCTACAACAACAACTGTTACTGAAGAGAGAAAAGAAGAGAACGCTGATGGCGCGTCTTCGGTGAACCTGGCTGCCGTTTCGTTGACATTAGCTATGGCGGTCCCCGCAATTAAACACCTAGTTTTTCCTCTCTTCTATCACGGTCCCAGTGTCTTCTGTGACATTGTGTTGTGAAGGTACGGCGTATCTGTGAAAAACATGGCACGAACCACCGGTAATAGGCGCAGAAGCCCAAAAAACGTCGCACAGCCCTTTTGTCTGATGGTGTCGGACAAACTTCTACAGCTGCCATTTTCGTTGAACCAGCGCTTATACTATTGCTGCTAACAAGATAGCAGCCTCGTGTGCTCTTGAAAGGTGGAGTTAAAAATAACGACGTGGTCTAAATACGCGGGGCGAGTGTGCTACTTTGGTCCGCCTAGAGCAGTTTCAATCACGCGTTAAAGCGTAGCAGGCGGCGTCCATAGCCAGAATGGCATGACTTAAAACTCGTAAAGGCCATCCAGAACGACATATGATGTTTTTCCCTGTCTCGCTCATCTACTTTCTTTGCCAATATCTAACTAGCGGGAATGTTGAAGCAGATTGACGGTGTCGCCAATTCAAGATAATGGGTACTTGTCCATTCTGGTTAATTGATTTAAGCGCCAATAGTCCACGCAGAATCTCATCGTTCAAACTTTGTTTTAAAGCAAAGCTTTCTAGCTCTGCGAGCCAAGGGTTTCATCATGGCATGGGCGTCCTCATCAGCCATGGACGCAATCGAATGCAGATCTAAGTATGACGTAGTTGCGAGGACTTTTGCGCATTCACAGGCAGGCGCTGCTGAAATAACTCTTAAAGCACTGCGCCATCCATGTCTTGGGCCCGGGAGCCGAGGAGCAGGGTCATGCACCGCAGGAGTTGGCTCGGTCTGCGGTCGCCAAACTGTTCGGAGAAAAGTACATGCTGTATGAACGTGCACTCAGATACTGCTGTACGTTCCAGAAGTGCGGATTTGAGCTGGTCGTAGGCTGTGGCGGGAAGATTGCATATGAAGAGGCGAGAATGACCGCAACCTCTTCCGTAGCAGAGCTCTTACTTCGTACTGAAACGTGTTCTTGGGAGGTGATGTCATACAGCGCAAACAATGACTCGGCCTCGAGAAATTAGGTGGCGTGGTTATGTTTCCAATATAATGGCAAGTGGATAGCCCGGCCGACGATCTCGTTGCCGGCTGCTTGCAGTGCTCGCTGGTCCTGGTTGTTGCTGGACATGGCTCTAAAGCTTTGCTGCGGGATGGGGGAGTGGGAGATCACGTCCGGGTCACCAAGTGCAAAGCGCATGCCACCTAGGCGTTGAACGAAAGGAGCAGACCACGTAGAAAGACCAGTTTTATTCCAAACGCGTGGGGTCTCCATCTGCTCATGCCAGGGGCGCGTGAGCCCTCTGTCAGGTAAGCACGCTTGTTGGCCTACGTCAACCTGCTGTAGCTCACACTATGGCTTGTCGCTACACTTCATTTACATTTCTCCTAATTTTACACTTTCGAGCCCTGATTTCGAGGCGCTAGTTCACCAGATGCCCAAACCACTCACGGGCGACATGAATGCGCATAATTGTGTTTTGGGGCTCTTCTCGCATGGGTGCCTGAGTTCGACTGATAGAGAAGTTTCTAGGGTTCTCTGTGGCACGCTTTCTCAACACAAACAGCCACAATTTATTAACTTAAGACACACCTACTGTTATCTTGATTCGGCTATTGGTTCCGCAGTTCTCTTTCTTTCACTTAAGTGGGATATGGGCCCAGACCCATTAGGCAGTGACTACATCCCTACCTTACTAACATACACGGGTAAAGGCCCAAACAGTTCTACTTTCCCTGCAAGCGTGAAGTGGAGTACAGCAAGCGTGAACTGGAGTACATTTACTGAAACATCCAAACTACACCACACAACCACTGCACACCTACACGTGGAGGAAGAAGCCCGGCTGACCATGGCGCCCATTCTTGACGCCGCTGAGAAGTGCACTTTCCAGGCCTTTATTGCACCGTGCAACTAGAGGAGGTCTTGTTGGAATGAGGAATGTAGGCGGACGCCAGAAGCCCAGAACAAGGCGTGGGGTATCTTTCGTCGGAACCCCACGGACAATAACCTTTCATCATTTAATAGGGCGAAGGCACTTGGTAGGTGCGTGCGCCGTGAAGCGAAACGAGAAAGTTGCGCACCTTCCCTACATCCCTTCCCTTTTACAAAGACACACACAAGGTGTGCACAAGAATATGAAAACGTGTACATGAGATGCACGGGCGTCCTAATGTTAGTACAACAGTAGACACACTTGAAGACCAGGCTATGGCACTCGCACAACTTTTTAAACACGTGTCCTGTTCAGCCCACTACACAAACAGTTTTATGCAACACAAGACATATTCGTAGAAAAAGCCTTTACTAGACAAAAAAAGTCAAAAACTGGTTAAAACGAGTGAATTTGTACTGTATGAGTGGAGGGCTGCCCTGAGCACATGTAAACCTTCAGCCCCAACCAGAGACATTACACACACATTGATACAACACCTACATACAGACACTCTTGAGACACTCCTACACCTATGCAACAAAACATGACCTTCGGGGCATATTCTAAGGTCTTAAAGGGATGCCATCGTAGTGGCGTTCATGAAGGAGGGGAATTACCCATCCTGTTCTGCCAGCGATCCAGCGATCGCCCTCACAAGCTTTTTGTGCAATCTTTCTGGGAAGACGGTTAACGGGACACTGCTGGAATTCTTGGACTACAATGATCTTCATGAGCACTGCCAGGCAGACATCAGGGACGGGTGATCCAGCAATGATCAATTGGTTGCATACTACAATAAATGCCACATTAAAGATGACTGCGTAGATAATTAATATTGCATGACGGCTTTTTGTGATATTGAAAACGCATATGATACTGCATGGCGCTGCGGCTTTCTTAAAGACCTCAAATCTTTGGCACATCAGTTAACATGCTGAACACGATTTCCAGTTACGTGTCTGAGCGACCATTTTGTGCCACGGTCTGTTCAGGACTATCATGCGTTCACGTGCAGCAGAATGGTGTGCCTTAAGGCGGCGTTGTGAGCTGCACCTTGTTTATAGCTAAGATGAACTCTCTCCGAAAGACATTGCCGCCATCTCCTGCCTGATGAATTTATTTATTTATTTATTATACCCTCAGGGCCAAATGGCATTACAGTGGGGAGTGGTATACATTGGAAGACATGGTACATGGTGAAACAGAAGGAAACAAAATACAATGTTAGCACTATTACAATCAAAATGTCAGCATGCTAAGATCAAAATACATTAAGCAGATCCTGAGTATACAGTTCTAGCTAGTGTTTCACGAAAATGATGGTTATCATTAATAGACACAATTTCAGGAGCAAGGTGATTTCATTCACGGGAAGAACGAGACAAGAACGACTGCGTAGCTGCATTGGTATGATAGGTGAGAATGCCAACTTTGTGAGAGTGATCCAGGCGATTGGAAGAATACTGGGGCTGTGGAATAAGTTCGTTGTGCAAGATAGAATAATGGTACAATTTATGAAAAGTTGATAGGCGGGACACTTTTCTTCGAGACGACAAAGTAGGCAAAGATAGATTAGTTTTCATTCCAGATATGCTGGCAGTGCGATTGTAATTTGAAAATACGGAACGTGTAGAATTATTCTGAACTAGTTCAAGCGTTGTAATCAAGTTGTGGTAATACGGATCCCATACCGAAGAAGCATATTCCAATTTAGGTCGAATTAATGTTTTGTAGAGGGCTAATCTTAATGAAGATGGAGCTCTAGAAAAGTTACGGCGTAGGTACCCAAGCGTGCGGTTAGCGTTGCTGATCATGTGTTCGATGTGCAGTGCCCAAGTGAGATTAGATGTTATGTGGACGCCCAATTATTTGTACGAGGTAGTAGATGCAAGAGGTGTGTCATTTAGATTGTAAGTAAATTGACTGCAAGCACTTAGGGGACACGCGCATAACTTTACACTCATGAATGTTAAGTTCCATTAACCATAAACGGCACCAGTTAGCAACTTTGTTAAGGTCAGACTGAAGAATACAGTAATCATTTATATTGTTTACCTCACGAAAAATAACGCAATCATCAGCAAATAGATGAATACTAGAATTTATGTCACGGGGAAGGTCATTAATATAAATTAAAAATAAGAGAGGCCCAATTACTGATCCTTGAGGAACGCCAGATTGTACATTGGTAAAATTAGAATTAAACCCGTTGGCATAAACGAATTGTGAGCGGCTTGTGAGAAAGCATTCAATCCATTTGAGCACGTTAGGATCAAGATTAAGTTGACTTAATTTATGAAGCAATAGTTTATGACAGACCTTATCAAATGCTTTGGAGAAATCTAAGAAAATGCAATCCGCTTGTGATGAGTTGTCCAAAATGCGGTGTAATTTATCAGTAAAACATATAAGCTGGGTTTCACAAGAGTATTTCCTGCGAAAGCCGTGCTGAGCAGTGGCGAAGAATGAGTTGCTTTCAAGGAAATTTACAAGGTTTGTGAATATTGTGTGTTCTAGTAGTTTACAGCACGTACTGGTTAGGGAGATGGGGCGATAGTTCACGGGGGAGGACTTACTACCAGATTTATGAATTGGGACCACCTTCCCGATTTTCCATTCAGTTGGGAGAGTAGAGGTGTCAAGTGATTGTTGGAAAGTGTTAGATAATATGATGGAACTTATTTCTACTGTATTTCTTAAAAATTTGGTGTTGATGGAATCGTAACCAGGTGCGGAATTATTGCTCAATTTATTAATAAGAGAAGCGATACCAGGGATGTCAACTACTATTGGAGGCATAGGGTGGTAATTGTGGGAAATGATGGTAGGTAGTGGAATGTCAGATAATTGAGAAAAATTGGTGGCAAATGTGTGGTTAAGGACGGTTGCATATTGATGTATGGGAACTGCGTCACCGAACGAATCTTGCAATAAGATGGAATCTTCTTTCGGGGGATCATTAACGCGCCAAAACTTTTTAACATTTGTTTTTAACATGGATGGCAGTACGTTGGAAATGAAGGTAATTTTGGCGTGTTTGACTGCTCTGACGTAATCACTAGATGCGGTTTTATAAGCGGCCAATCGTGCGTTTGTTGGTGAAAACATAGCTGAACGATAAAGGTGTTTTTTCTTGTTAGACAAGCGCTTGATAGTGGCGTTATACCATGGTGATTGTGCGTTGCTAGCGATGGTGTAGGTTGGGATGTGCTTTATTGTGAGGCGATTAACTTCGTCAGCGAACATATCCCAGTTAGTCTGAGCAGAGCGGTCGTTAAAATCGGTCAGGACGACGTCAAGAAATTCGGACAATACACTATTGATCGCATCGAAGTTGGCTTTTGTGTAGTCGCAAATAGTTTTTTTGATCTAGTGCGTTTTGGAGGGGTGGCGTTTATGTCAAAGGTGAGCAGTAAGTGGTCGCTAATACCTGGTAAGCAAGTAATGGTTGAAACTAAGTCTGGGTCGGTTGTTAAAATCAGATCAAGTGTGTTTGAAGTGTTAGATGACACTCTGGTGGGTTCGGTAACTAACTGTGATAATGAGAAGACTGAACAAAAATCTAGAAAATCTTTAGAGAGCATTGAAGAGGGTGATAAAACTGGAGGGGAAGTGTTTCACTGGATGTTAGGAAAGTTGAAATCACCAAGAAGGAACAATGGATAAGATGTAAATGGACTAATAACTATATTTATAGCGTCATGCAAATCATTTATGAATGTACAGGACGAAGATGGCGACCGGTAGCACACACCTATGATTATTTTGATATGATCTAGCGTTATTAAGAAAAAGACTATTTCTAACTCACTGCGCACATGAATGACGGACGAAGGATTATCTCTAGAAACAGCTAGTAAGACTCCGCCACCTCGGCGCTCCGTCCTGTCGCATCGATACACAGTGAAATGCGCCGCGTTTACAAAAATTTCAGAATCGCGTACATGCGCAGGAAGCCAAGTTTCGGTTAGTGCTATGTGTGCAGAACATGTGTCTATTGCACTGGATAATGAATCGTGTTTGTGCAAAATGCTCCGTATATTAGTAAATAGTACAGAAACACGAGGCGTTGTTGCTCGTCCACTGCCCCTCGCGTGTACCTAAGCTGGTAAAACGTAGATGTAGATGACTTACAAATATCTTTTAAATCGTGTAACCTGTCTATATACGAACTTGACGTCCAGCTTGTGGTAAGCAAACTTGCTCCCTGGGCAGACGAAAGTGGGTTTACACTTAATCCTGCTCACAGTACATGTGTAGGGTATTCAAAAAGACGCGGCATGCAAGCGGACCCTGCCATTGACCTCCATGGCGACTCCATGCCTTTTAAGGTAGTCTTAGACTAAAAGCTCTCGTTCATTTCATCTATGAAAGAACTCAAGTGTAAATGCCTCAAAACGATAAATATTTTAAAGGTCCTGTCACACCGCCCCTATGGGGCAGATGAGGAACTCCTCTCACGTCTTTTCACAAGCTTGGTGGGGTCTCGCTGGGTCTATGGAAGTGTCGTATATGGTTCGGCAACAAAACCACCGCTGAAAACGCTAGACCAAGTGTTACACTTGGGGCTTCACCTCGCGACCACTGCGTTTCGCACTAGGCCCGCACAAAGTATGTATGGTGAGTGCAATAAGCGGCTTCTGGATAACCAGCGAGCATACACAAACCTCTTGTACGCTTTTAAAATCTCTTCGATGCCTAAACAACCTTTTAACTCAGCTTTTTGTGGTGAATTGATATCCTAACTTCTGCTAAATCGTCCATTTTTCTCTGTACCCTTCCTTTACCGAGTTAAAGAGAAAGCATCGGAGCTTCCTGCCTCCTTTTTAAATACTATAAAAACATCTGTAACCGATTTTATACCACCGTGGCATCACTGTGCTGTCTCATGTACATATGTTTTACCCACATAGAGAAAAATCGATTGCCCAGATGTGCAATCCTGCAGCACTTCTCTCTAAAGCGTGAAAAGCCGTCTCCAGAATTTCACGCGGACGCATCGAAAACTGACACTTCTGTTTCCTGTTCTTCGCACAGACCCAGCTTCAATGTCAGTAAAACTATGAGATTAAAAAGTTGTATTTTTACAGCAGTGGTCTATCGTATACTTCATGTTCCGAAACGTATCCTTCAACGTCATAGACCCCTATCTCTTGTCCCCAAATTTCCCAAGTGCTGTGCGGGCATCCGCATCCCTAAAGACTTCAAAGAACGATGTTCTCAATCTGCTCTTCAACGCCATCATGTTTGTGCACTCCCAAAAACGTCATATGATTCTTTGCGGAGTCCCACATAACTCTGGCATCGCCGGTAATGAGGAGGCAGGTCAAATGGCGACTACTGCTGTGCTTACAAATACCGTGACCTCTAAAACGCTACAGTACACCGACCTGAAACCACAAATCAGACAACACCTTCGCAATATAAGGCATTCACTCTGGAATGAACATACAGGCAACAAATTACATGTAATAAAGCCACTCTTGGGATTACACACCACCGACACACGCAACAAATACATTAAAGATGCCTTGTCTAGCTTACGGATAGGCCACACACATGTAGCACACTGGCACCTGCTCACTGGTTCCTTAAGACCATTGCGTAGAAGGTGCGATGAGGGCCTATCCGTAACATAAATCCTCACAATATAGAAAACACTAGATAAAACACGATATAACCACGTTCCAGATCTACAGAGATACAACTTTCCGCTGCATCCAGCTTACTTTCTTGGAGATAACCGTATGTTTTCTGTTTGGAGTACTTTTAAATGTTTGACAGAGATTGACTCTTGGAAGTAATCTTATATCATGTGTGATCACAAAGTGGCAATATAGACCAGCCATTTTATTTCGCTTCACTTTGATTAGTTGTTAGGAAAATAATTTAGTATTTACACTTACAACTGTATCGTTAAATAACAATGCCTTTTGGCGCTCTTTGACCAAGCTGCTCTTGCGGCTATAAACAGAAATAATCTTCATAGTCGTCTCTAAATATGAATTCTTGGGTTAATGTTAAGGGATAAAAGGTGAACGTTTTAAGCTAGTTTCAAAAGCTTTCCTAAAAATGAGAATGATTTCATGTACTTGTGTATTATTCTTGAGAGTCTGTTAAATGCAATAAAAAGGCATACCTGTTCAGTACTACATGCCAATCTACAGCGAAAGTCATGCTGAATAGGTATAAGATTGTTAATAAACTTTATGTATCGATATAACGAAATATATAAATGATGTCCTCAAAGTTTACCGAGAAATATGTAAAGAAATTGGCCTTTATTTTCCCATTTGTTTTCTTTATTGACTTAAAAAGGAATAGCACTTGCGAATTTGCAGTCTTTGAGAGCAATGCCTGACTTAAGTGATAATTTGTAAATAACTGCTAAAAAAATTGCACCAATGGCGTGGCACACGTTAAGAACAAATGGGGAGAGCGCGTTTGGCCGGACTTCTTAGAAATGTCTGATTTACGTAAGAGACTCCTCTGAAACTGTTGCTTCTCTGTAGTAACCGGATATCGCTGAGTCTCATTTACGTCCTAATGCCTCCCGGCCTCCGAAACTTTAACGTTCTTCGGGACACATCCGTACCACTTCAAAATGCGCGTGTTTAAATACCCAATGTAAGATTACATACCCAACGTAAGAATGAGAGTGAACTGTCTTTTTATTGTTGAGGCTTTTGTTACTTCTTTGCCCCTGACATAAGTGCATTATCGAGTAGTTATTGCTCTCTTCAGGTAAGCTACGCACAACGGTCGCTGCGGCTACCAGTAAAACACGACGCTTTTCTAATATATTACGGGAGTTTGCCCAGGGACACGCATTCATTGATGTATCAAGTGTGGGCCTTATCTACACGGTCATGTACACTATTAAAGCCCCCGCTTCACACTATATGGAACATTCCCCAAACAATGCCCAATATATTTTTACCAGTCGTTGTTGCTGAACGACAAAGGCGAATACAAGATACGTTTTTGAGCTTCTGGAGGAAGCAGAGGATATTGTCAGATTCCGGCTTTTCTTCCTCTCGTGTTCCCTCCTTTGGTCCTTGTTACATGTTTAGTGCAGTGCGCGGACTCGTTCCCCTCCTGCGACTCTGCTCCGCATTGTCTCTCCCTCGATGCAAGCGTCCAGTTAGAAATCCAACCTCTACACGACATTACACAACCACGCACCGGGAACACATACTGCCTGGAGAATGCAGGAAAGCCCACGAACACTCCCGCCAATGGCTCTTCCTCCTATCAATTTCCCAGCTCAATGATACCAGTATGTCCTGCAGCAGTGATACCATCGACGTTGCCACTGGCTGAACACGTATGAACGCGAGCCTAAACAACAGGTTGTACCACACGTTCATGTTAGCCATTGTGATGTATCATTTGAAAGACTCGCCATTTGCCTTGTATAAGACAAACTAGGAGACCATCACATGATCGGGCATGTTCAAAGATGACCTCAAGAAATTCTTTGGCAGTGTACGGGTCACCTGATTGCGGCGAAGAAGAAACGTTCTATCCGCGATCGGTCTGCCACGGCACCCTACATTTCCCATATCATAGACGTAGTGGCGATATAAACGAAAGTTGATCGCAGCATGTGGAAGTCGGGAAAAGTCGACCTAGAGATATTGCCGAAGAATACTTCAATTTGCTTGTGCTTCACAAGTGCAGAACTGTGGACAGGGGTACTGCTTAATGTCGACTGTTCGAGGAGGGAAGAAGCCCCTGGATCATTCAGCCCTTCACCCGGCTGCCATATTCTGCAGCGATATCGACGTGTGAAGACCAGGCCCTACGGCCTCACGAAGGGCCCCACCTCCGGCATTAACAAGACTTCTCCGCAGCGAGGTAGAAGCCATGTCCTCTGCTACTTCGCCACAGTCCCGCTATTGCGCCGCTCATTCAGGCTGGCATGCTTCAAGAAATTCGCAACTTAGACGCCCGGTTTATTTGCGCTATTCATAATGGCGGAAGCCACAATCTTTCGGCTGCCAAAATTCCCCGGCGTACATATTGGTCCTCTCCTGTTCGCAATCCCACACACTGGCGCGCAATTTACTACAGAGCATCAGGTTTTGGCTTCCGCCTCGTCGGAGATGTGTACCGCTACCTCCACAACCACTGCTCCTCACCTTCACGCGCTAGTTTCGCGACTTACTGGCCTTTGCCATCTCTCTCTCTCTCTCAGACAATTCCCGTCCTCCCGAGAGCAAAATACATTCACCGCCGATGCTTCCGCGTCCCGACCTACCCGCTCGCCTTCCCCTCACCGCCGCCAGCTGCCTTCGCCGCAACATCGCCGCTCGCCTTCTGCCGCTTATAACAGCCATCCATCGTGGGAAAACTACATGATACCGCACCGAAAGATAGCTCCGCATGGACGAGCACGCCATCGAATATTCTGTTCACAGAACCTTCTCGGCAAAATCTCATAAATGTAAAGGTCGATGACGTCCCGCTACAAGCATTTTTCGACACAGGCGCGCATATTTGTCATAAATGCTAGACTTGGCAATGGCCTTAATAATGTTCCTGCGTAAGTTGCAGCTCGTCTGGTTTCTGTTGCCGATGGAAGAGCCCCTTGCACATTTGACATGTGAAGTTCTCGCGCAACATGAGATTTTGCCGCAGGGGGCTGCGTGGAACAGTAGCACCTCACACTAGCTCCGGTATTGTGACGATTTACCAACAAATACTCCCGCATCCCTACCTTGCCAACGACAGATTCATCTTTCCGACTTTATAAGGAACTCGGTGAGACCAAAACAATTATCTCGACAGCATCAAACCTCGTTACCTGCCGTACAAGGTAGCTTGCATACAGCCGCTTCGCTGAGCATAAGGGAGCCGGTGCGCATGCCGGCTTCGGCATGCAGGAGGAAGCATGTGTGCCAGCAGCGCCAGGGTATCACGGCGGCGCGGAAGCCACATTGGCAATGGTGGTCAGTGCGATGGGAAATGCGTGCACGTCGCGGCAAGTTACCGGCGCAGCTTTAACGCTGGTGCAACCATGGTTACCGGTAAATCCATCTCACAAGGACAATATGAACACATTACGGGCGGGCTCCAATGATAAGGGCACAAGCGTGGCCGCACCTCACCTCGTGAACCCCATAGGTGCATCGGACGCACCGCCCGCCGATAATGGTAGTGCGAACTGCGATACGCAACCAAACAACAAGGCAACGATGCAGCCGTAAAATCGCCCCATTCAATGTCGGCGATGACCACGTCTGCCGAAAAATGACGTCAAAGGCGTGATACGGCCGCAGGATGGTCTCAAGGTTAAGCGAATAAGCGAAGCTACCGTGAGACGCAGCATTCTTTGTGCTGCCAGCCTATAGGACGAACTGGCAACAACGACATTTTCCGACCAAAGCAGCCTCTAAACACTGAGATTATCGGCACAGCGCTGCTCAAAATAATGGTGAGATAAACTCACGTAGAACTGAAGATCGCCGAAACAACATACGCTGCCCGAGCCTGTGTGACTCCTCCAGAAAATTTAGCAAGAGGGGTTATTCGCAACATTCCCGGTTAGGACCCACCCTAAGACATATCAAGATATGTTACGAGTTTCCAAAACCCCAAGGCTCTCCACGCCATAAGGATGAGACACAAAAAATTAGCCAATATAGCTTTCTCTGGTTGCAATGTGGGCTACTTCGTATATTAGCGCGGAACGGAGTACAACTGCTACACCCTTAAGTATTACATTGATGTCTGCTCTGCCTGTGGTAATTTGGGGCATTGCAAGGACGTTCGCTATTGGGCTGACCGCGCATTTTGCAGCCTGTGGGGCATCGCTAAACCCATCCAAGAGCACAAATGCGCGTTAAAATACGCCCTCTGCGGAAAGGACCACCCTACCGCAAACAAGCAGTGCAAAAAAGTGCTAACGCACCACCTTCGTCCTCAAGCAGTGACATTGGGCCCGCCAACGACGTCACATCCAGGAACAGGACTTTGTTATCAGCCTTCATGGGTCGGAATGTGCGTCAGAATGAAGATGTCGTTGAGGAAGGTCCAATGAACGCGAACCAATCGAGCTATTTTTGTGTATAAAGAATCTTATCATGGCGGCGGAAGGCAGCGGCAGCATGATTTAAGGAATCTCGCCATTCTGGCGATCCTGGATCCTTCTTCACAGCCATCTCACAAAAAAGACGAGCTGCCCATAATCGAAGAAGACGCAGGTCAGGAACAAACCTATACTCTTCCACCCAAGATTTTCGCGTTGCCTCCTTAGGTGGTGTATAAAACCGGCACTGCATTGCATAGAGGTGTGGAACACTCTCCTAAACAACTAAACAAGTCCCAGTGAGTCACGCGACGGCGGCGCCGTAAGCATCGTTGGGACACAGGAGCTAAACCAAGACGTAGGGGATAGTGATATCTGCCCCAACAGTCTGCCTCACGGAAACATGAAACAGGATGTACAGCTATACACCAGGAGAGGTTGTGGTAATGCAGAAACGCTTTAAGATGATCCAAGCGACGTGTTGATGTGTGCAGAGCCTTGAGTAGCACAAACTGCTTACTTGTGAGTGTGTTCACCACTGCAGTGACACGCGTACTGAACGAACGGTAACCCTATGCCTCATTAGGCGCATAAAATCCCCATTGACCAGCAGTGGGCGTTCCCGGGTATATACGGTTAAGGGAAACATGCCAGACCATTCGTTGTCGAGGTGCACGTCCACTATACGGACGCACGTACCACAAAACCAGGATCATGTCTGTGCGGGGTACACCAACTAACACGGCAACCAATTCCTGCCACTCACTGCACCATGAAACTAACGGCAGCTGCGTCTGAAGGTAGCGGGTGGCTGCGTGCACAGCCACTTTACTAGGTGGACCAGACGCAGTTCTGTAGCGGAGGTCCGGAATGGTAGGGAAGAGTACGCAGAAACCCGCAATGCGGGGCATTGAGTTCGTCTCCTGCAAGAGCAGAGCCCAGGGTTGAAGTGTGCCTATTCGAAAGCGAGATTGGAGCTCCCCTACCTTGTTTTCTAGACACCAGCAATTCTATTGAAGTGCACACTTGCGTAGTAGCCGGATTGCGGGAACAGTCACACCTTCTGAAGGCTTCATGGGCATAGGTATGCCACGGCAACCGTTGCGAGATGCTGCACTTTTTTCTGCCACAAAAGCGAGAAGTTCTGTGTACGCCAGGTGGGAAGTTTCAGGAGACAATTGTCAAAGTTGCATTGCAGGGGCATGTGGAGAAGAACGTATTTTTTGGTCATGGTGTTGGTGCAGAGGTCGCGCGATCTTGCACTGAAGTGGCAGTTGTTGAACGAGGTGCTTTGTTGTGTATTGCCAATTTGTCAAGGTTGCACCATGTTCCTGGATAGGCTGAATTTCTGCTTTTAACTCTACCGATCGGCGTTCCAGGCCAACAATGCTATCTGCGCACTTCGTTGTTGAAGGTAGTGGTTCCTTGTGGGCAGTGCCTGGCTGTTCCTTTCAGCGCTTCACCACACTAGCGCATGTGATGACCGAGTGTTTAGCTCCCATTGATTTTATTGACGTATCGCATTCCAGGTCTTCCGCCAAGGCTTCAAACATGTGACAGTGCTAATGCAGTAGCAGTTTTTATGGTAGATTTGTTCTCGCGCGTTTGACGAAGATTTCTCGCAGTTAGTTTTTCTGCGGCGCGGTGCATTCTTAGGAACTTCATGGACGTAATGTCAAGACCATTGCTACGGCCCAACGAGCAGCAATATTCTTACACCGCAACCTCCATGTCAGAGTCCTTTGGAGGATTCGGGCAAGGCGCCTTCACATGTCCCAGACATTAGCACTTATAGCCGAATACCATGGATGGGCGGTACGCACGGGCCCGAAGGATGCAGCCAAAGCAATAAAAGCAGGAAGATTGTTCTGACGGTCCGCTTAACCAAACGGGGCACGTACGGCTGCATCCAATGTATCGTTCCGACACAACCTTACGGGTGGGACAGGCGAGTTCCGCATTTTGACTTACTGGGTGCTGCCCGACATTCACCACGGACCTTTTGAGGTTGGTTCCGGAGGTTAGGTAGGCTTGGAATGGCAGAGCAAACGTTTCTGTGACCGGTATTGATTGGAGAGTCTGCAGTTTCGCGCCGGCTTCCAGGATTGGCACCCACACAGAGATCGTGTTGGTTAGGCGGGGATACGTGTAGCCACTAAACCACGTGGTGTCGTGGGAAGCATCAAGATTAATTTGTGCGACTTGATTGGGCAGTTTAGAAAGGTCATAACTGCAGCGTGACTTTACAACCACCTTGTACGGCACTGACGACATGGAGGGTCCTTTTTCGGGAGTGTACGGTACTGGCACTTGGGCGCCCAATTTTGGATAGTCACGTCGGATGCTGATACCGGCTGACGTTGCATTGGCAACGTATGAGGCGGGGTGAATGCAGGGATAGTGGTGGTACCTCCGAGCTGGCCAGAACTCACCCAGGCACATTCCATTGCTGTCAAGGAATCCGGGGACAAGCCCGGCGTCGAGGAGGCATGGTGCGTACGCGAGCCGTGTTCCGCCGTAGAAGGAGGGCCAGAGAAACCAGCACGAACAGCAGAACAGGTAGCACGTAGAGCGGCGGCAGCTATCCGCCGGCGTTCGCGAATCTGGAGGCGGCGAGATAGGCCTATCCGCCGAGCGGCCGGCAAGGCATTTGTTGCAGAAGGCGGTGGTCGCCGAAGCACCCGAGTGAAATACCATTTTTGATGCCATGCGAGCTCACAATGTTAGGGATATCCATACTTCTCAGGTGTTTTCTCAGGTTTCATAACCGTTTTGTAAATATGTATTACCGATTTCATTCAATGCTTCGTTTTGAATACTCGGTGTACTTACCCACCTGCTTGTTCTATGAACTGCAGCATCTAATAAATAAATAATAATAAATAAAAAAGGAGTCGCAATGGCGCACGAAAGTCACCGAAACGAGAGCAGCACAGAGACACGTGCACTAGATCAGATAACTCCGACTTCACAAGGCAGCAAATACAACTGATTGACTGAACGCAAAATTATTTTATGTTTTGGTAAATATCCATAAATGCGAACCTCGTCATCCTTCCTTGCGGACTTGAGGCTTAGGCTGATTTTTAAGCCTTGTATAGCTTTTCACAGCCTCAACACAAAGTTGCTTTAGCACCCTTGCGAGCATTCCAACAGTGTTTGCAGATCTTGTTGTCTCAGTGTTTCATGTTTCCTCGCAATAGCAGGCGCATTAGGGGAATGACATTGTTTTTCTTCGCAGTCAGTATTTACAGTTCATCGCAATAAATTTAGGTTATTGCTTTTTGCCAAATTTATGGCCCACATCAGTAGCATACTTCATTTCACTGTGGCATACTAGGTGTGGAAGCTTGCAGTTCAGCACAATCGAAGCTGGGGGAGTAGCAAGTGGCACGTAAGTGTAACCAGGGCTAGTGGCCCGTCGTCCCTGGCCCTTTCAATTCTGCATCACCCTTTTTGCGCTTTTTTATGAGTCTACAGTTCATTCCGTCTCATCGAGGACCCAAAGCAGCTGTTCAGATGTAATCTCGCCAAACATACCTAATCTGAACTAACCTAGGTCCGCCGTTAAACTAACCACAACCTAACTCCATTTGAATTAGCCATTGTCTATCTGGAGTTTTTCCTTTCTCTGAAAAAGACCGACGTGGAGGCAGGACCCGCAAAAACGCCCTCTCCTCTTGGTAGCGACACCCAGAGGTGGCCAAGAATTGTTGCTTCCAGACAAAAATACTAAGCTAAGCAGAGCCACCACTGGCTGGTAGGGTTGGCGCCACCTCTTCACATGCATACTGTCGGTTTCCGGTGGCCCGTTGATTCCTCTTTGCAAATTGACGACTGAGAGTTATGCCACGATAGCCAGTAGTGCATACGCAATCAATCTTCCCTCCACATTTGCTAATGTTTTAACATTCACCTCCTCCTTGAAATGCTCTTCATAAGTTAGGTTACATAAACGAACAGTTCAGTGCTTCATGCACAGCACTTATTTGTGCGGCGACAAATTAGCACTCCCAGTTTTGTGAAAATCAATCAAAATATTTCCTATACCTCATCGCGGTTCGAAGGCTGCGAATAAATTCTACAAAATGCTATGAGAAAATTTTGCCTCACAAAGCATCAAAATAGATAATATTGTTTACTATCACGTACAGTACGGTCATTTCTAGCGCGTGCCAATTTGACTTAGCATAGCATGACCTATCTCACACGTATTCTACTCAGCCAAGCCAAGTTGAATCAGCAAACCTACCTGCATTTACATTGTCATTTATTGCTACCAAGGAAGATGTCCCACTATAACTCCCAACCCTTAGAATATTAGTACTTCATAGAAGGCACACACAACGTGGCATTCATGGTTTGTGTGAGTCTGTAGGCGCATGTATACAATATAACGATATTTATTGCCATTTTTACCATTTCTAAATTACGCAGTGATGTTAAGATTACCTCAGCGGTGCAGTGGTTGAAATATACCGCAAGATAATAAAAATCAAGTTCGAAATACCGCCTAAAAGATCTGGAAATGCGTGTTTGTAACATCGGAAAACCCTATTCCACGCAGTAAATTTTTCACTGCGTTGTTTTCTCAATGGCATTACAAAAACACACACCGAAAAATTGGGTGCTCGTGCATAAAAATTACAATTTCGGGCGGCCATCATTTATTTGCATTAGGGCACGTTTTTTCCGGCGAGCTACGTGCGCTCCACAAATAATGCAACACATACAGGGCTATATTTCGTTGGGCAGCAATTGATTATTGTATCACCGGTTGCAAAGCCTACTCCCCATAACTAAACCGGGAATATGATCGCACACACCCATAGAAATCACGAGACCTTGTGTAATCTAAAAATCCCCCCAAGTAGGGTGCCGTTGTTGATACGGTTCCCTGGGTAGTAGTGAGGGCAAATAAATACACACATAGCGGCTTCCATCCTACTCACATAAATAAAAACGGATTGTCACTTGATCATCGAGAAACAGTACCGACAAAGTCAACGCCCATATACAGCTAGTGCAAGAAATAAAAATGAGAACGCTCTAATCTGGGCTTAAGCCGCTGCCCCCTAAAGCACCGGGGCATATCTCCGCGGGTGTACGCATGTAAACAGCTTTGCCATGCGACATTTTATGAAAGGGACATGGGGTCCCCACCCCACCGCATCTGTGCGGAGGGTGCCCTCACGGACAGAAAACTAATGGCTATTGAATAGAGGAAAGGTTTCTGTATGTACCTTGCGGTTGTCTTGCAGCCAAGTGAAGCTTACACGGAAAAACTGATAATATTGAGATACATGACGGAATGAGCGTGTGAGGGCGTCAGCGCTGCCAATAGGCAGGACGAATCCATGGCGGTAGTGAATATCATTTCCTACTAACGGGTACTGATATGGTGGACTCTCAAATGCGCCAGCTACTCGTGAGTGTGATAGGAAAAGGGGAAGGAAGATAGTAAGGTGGGCATGTTCCCCACACTGCACAGTGTTGGCAAGTGACGCAAGAAACATTACTTGCAGCTATCTATTGACGGTGGTTTTTCTGAACTTCATGACCGGCATTTCTATAAAATTTGTTGTAAACCTATCTCAGACCTCTTCGTGTCTGCATACCTTGGCATAAAGCAGTGGGTAATGTGGCACGTGTTTCCGTGCAACTGGCGAGAAACTATATTCCTTCTGATGAACCTTTATCATAAAGATCATGACCACCAGCTTTCACTTCCGCGGCTCAACCACTCCCATACGTTATAATTGCTACATATTTTTGTTACTATTTTCACTGTCGGTCATTTTGACACCGGACGTCAACTAATGTAAAAAATAGTTTTAACAGAGCACTTGCACTTGGTAGAGGTTTTTATAAGAATAGGCGTATTAACCCAGCAAGATTGTTGACGGGCTAGTTGGTCTCATACTGGCAAATCCATGATGATTGACCGTACGTACGACACAAAGACGAGACAACGGGGCGGGCGCAAATAACGTGTTTTATTAAAGGACTTACGCCCCCAAATATCAGAAAATCGGCGTGTCCGCCGTAGAAACATATGTAAAACGCATAGAAAGAACACGTTCATCATGGCACCCTACAAGCAAGACTTTAACAAATCAGACTATTTTATATAAATCTAAGGATGTGTCACTCACGCATTTGTGCGCATTCTCTATAAAGAAAGCTTTCATTAGCTCACACGCTACATCGCTGTTGCCCCTGCCAAGTATCTTAATCTCATTCAGTCGCGGCCTGTACCACTTTTTTCGCAATTTCTGCAATGCTCCGTCAAGTTAGTTCAAGCATCCATATCTCCCAATGGGCCCTCATGATGCCCTGCCCGATCAAGCACGGAGCGTCCAATTTGCCCAATATAGGCCTTTCCACATGTCAGGGGAATTTTGTACACGACGCGTTTCGCGCATTTTCTAAAGGGCTTGAAATGTTTTTTTTTTGCCACAGCCGCACGTTTTTGTTTTTCCTTTGCAGTGAGAGAACAAAGCTGTTCCACCTTAACCTGGGCTTGGGATGTGGAGAAGGAATACCCTGGAGAAAAGAGAGCAAGCGTCCAGCCCACGTGCAGCAAGCTCAAAGCTCAAACGCGAAGTGCATATAGGCGAGGCATTTCTAAACTGATAAACCTTACGGCAATATTTATACTTGTTAGCAATTTTAAGCAAAAAAAGCAATGGCTCTACACAAAAAAACACATCAATACTTAGATTGTATATGCATTGTCCATCAAATAAAAAAAAATCGCCGATTGATATTGCAATCTAAATAAACAGCGCCTTGAAATATTGAATGCACCTAATTACTCCAAAAATCGTCGCGATGGCCTCTCAAGGCAGTGTTGAAAAACCAAAAATAACAAAATGCTCCTGTGAATGGCGCGGAAGGTGGCTTTAAGAACTTTTGTGAAGCTTAGCCTTGCGTATTGGCAACGCCAGGCAGCATTGATTGTGAAAATCAGCGTTTGCCACGCTGCCAGAGAAGCTGGGCTATGGTTTTCGTAGTATGGGCCACTTCAACTTGTTAGCGCTAATAACCCCTCTAAGAAAGTGTTTTCACGTTAAATGACTATTTAAAGCACGGCTACCCGGAACTCCGAACGCTACAGGGTTATTGTCCTTCAATCAGGGACAGAACATCAACAACCTGTGATCGAGGTTTACGACAAATTCCGCAAAGGAGGTGCGAGTGCGACTTCAACCCAATGGCTTAACCTACTACATGGAAGACAAACATGTTCTGAAGCAACAAAACTTTTTACCGGCACCTTTACTGACAGAAATTTTCATAAACGTTCCCAGAAGAAATGAAAGAACTGAGGACGAAATGATTATTTCAAAGGTGGGCGAGATAATAGCTTTTAAAATAAAACGGATTTCATACGGTATTACTCAAAGGAAAACAGTCAGGAGGCCGTAAGTGCATGTGAACGTTATTGTTGCCTTCCGTGCAAAAACAGATTTTGTAGTCACCGAGAATTTGAGAACAGCACCTTTACACAAAGGAACGTACATTTAAACAAATAGAAAATATATACGTTTGTCTTCAACGGCGCTATGTTAAAAAAAGCGCACAAACTCTGGCAACTGCCGTGTATAATAGATGATCTACCCAACGGACTTCAATATAAGAAAATGGCTGCATGACGTCAAAATAAATCCCGCAACCGCCAAACCGCTATTAATTGGAAAAGAAGCTGCCTGCAAACAACTTTATTTAATGCTCCCAGAAATTTTAAGTAATTTCGATAGCTTGCTGCAATAAGAAGTACGATGGACCCGAATTGAACAGTTACAACTACAAGTAAGAATTATAACCTTACAATGGAGCACAAAAGGGCGCAGACAAACCAAACAAAATCGCTCAACAGGCCGAAATTGTTGTCAGTATTCAGGAAAATAGTAGCAGAAGAACGAAGAGAGACACGTAATGCCTTGTTCGAGCAGTTCTCCCAACCTTCATTGCCTCTGACCTACGATTCCAGGACAAAAAGGCTCGCCTCAACGGTTCGAACAGCAGTGGTGGCTCAGTGGTACAGCATGCGCATTTTCTGCGGGACGTACCCCTTTCCGGGTTGGAATACGGGTACTGTCGGGCACTCACCGGTGTCTATAACTGTTACAGGCGTCCCTGGTCGAGTGGGGCCCGTTGGAATCATGTCTGAAAAGCTGCCGTTACCTTTGGAAGGGCCCCTCACAAGCGGAGGTGCGTGCCTGCACGTGCATAGAACAGTCGCTTGTTCTATGGGCTCGGCGAATTTCTCCTTGGGGCCAAAGTTCATCTCGGACACCAATCATTTTGATATAACCGTCTTCGAAAAGCTCAGCGGCACCAGTGGCTACCACTTTTATGAAGTCGGGGCCATTTTTAAAGAAATACCAACTGCCAAGCCTTTAAGCATTCCGGCGAGCATGCTGCCGGTAGCACAGGGCGGTGCCTCTCAGGTGGTGAGGCGTCGAAGATAATTAAGGCTGCGATTCTCCCTCAATGCAATTCGTCTGCATGGATACCGCCCACACGCTCTCCGTCATCTGGAAAAGAACATTTAGAAGATATGATTCTAATATGGCTGCGCAAATCGACTCCAAGGGCTCCCAAGGGCAACGACGCTCCTGTCTTAGAACAGACGGTGACTCGTTCTGAACATGCTCCTCAAGGGGATGCGGCTAGACAGGCCTCGGGGGACAGAACCAAGCCTAAGTGGTGACCAAAGCAAACGTCCACAGTGGGGGTGATAAAGTCATGGTGGTCCTCAAGCATCACACAACGCTAGATTTGAAAGCACGTTTTGCTTCAGGCCAAGTCGGATCCGCAGTGCGCAACCACCTACGCGCATGTGGAAATGTGGAACTGCCCCTGTGGCTGATATGGAAATAAAACGGGCTAGTATGTGGACTCGACAGAAAGCCTGCCACCTGACGACTGCTCGGGGATGTCACGCTGACAGTTAAAGGCCGCCAGCTGCCGTTCCGGGGACATGCCAAAGCCACGGGCGAAGTCCGCGAAGGGGTCATCACCATCAATCCTAATAATACATCACCCTCTCTCAAACCCAAGCTTCGATGGAAAAGCGGCGAGATCCTTTCCGCGAGAAGACTGTGTAGCAGCAACGTCACTGTAGTTATATTCGAGGGGAAATCAGTTCCGTGCAATATCTAAAACGACTTGCCTCCCTGTCATGTTGTACAAGACAACTATCCCCGCCTGACATCGTTGCCACGCGGTGGTAGATAGGGCGAATATCTGCCACAGGCCAAAGCCGGGACGCTGCGGCAAATGCGGTTACGAGGTGGATACCACTCCCGAGGGCCGTGTCTCAACACTGATGTAATCCCCGTTGCCTCATCTGCGCGGGAGACCTACTCACCGGCACCTCTGTATGTAACGGTAAATACCGGAAAGTGATCAAGCCGGGAACCTCACCAACCACGGTAAAATGGAGAGCAGACTACAAGAAAGCTGAAGCATGCAAGAAAACCCACAACACTTCTACCCCAGCGTCGGTCAAACCTGCTCAATCCAAGAAGAACACCGCATCCGGGACCATGCGAAGGGCACAGATTTTAAGTTGCGAGGACTTTCTCAACAGGATAAACGCTTAAGCCTCGCTATTCCTATGCCCTCCCCCCAACCCCAACCGAAGTCGCTTTGCAGCGAAATAATGCCGTGCTAAGGTGCCGAATCGAAATTCTTGCAAACAAAATTCAAATGTTAGAAACAAAGCTAGCTGGGCTCGCGGAGTCCCCAACACCAGCTGGGACTTAGGAGCCAATGCAGCAATCCAAGCGGCCAGAGCGGGACAACGGCGTGTTGGTCACATACGTGGCGTCTAACGCTTCCCGATGTTCAGACTCGCAGATATTTCTAGCGGTTACTGACTCCGTTATGGACTCTTTTTGAGGTTGAGGCAGCGAAGAACTCAGGTACAATCGCTACTGCTTGCGATCCCCGCTGTAGGATACGCTCAGGCGTAATTACGTGCCTCACCCACTCACAGGCTCGAGGAACTCAGTTTGGCAGCTATCCTTACGGAACCACGGGTGCCTCAAATGGAGACACCACTAGCCCTGCGTGCACGCCATGTTTCCTAAATGTCAACAACCTTCAATCACGTGTAACCATGTCCGGGAGAAAGCCCGATACAATACTCCATAATACAAATTTGTGATTATACAGTAGAACTGGGGGGGGGGGGCGTTCCGGAAAAATGAAAAAAAAAACGTATCTACAGTGCCTCGACACCACACCAGCAATTTGCGCTCTTCAAGAGTCTGGAGAAGACGCTAAACTTCCAGGGTATAGCTAGTTCCAGGGAGGCCCTAAGGCTTGCATCCTGGTGAATAGATGCATTCTGTGATCGATCTAGACCTAGAAACCGAACTAGACCTAGTCGATCTAGACCTAGAAACCGAACACGAATACACTAGAGAAGCTCGTTCCTATAAAACGTCGTCATCCTCCAATACATGTAATCAAAATTTGTAGCCCCCGCACAAGCTCCGCATAACTTTTAGCGAAGTTTTTATCGAGCACCTAAATCGGTCGACAAAGCACCCTCGTGATAGTTGGGTATTTTAACGAGCTGAGCCTCATTAGGGATACCACTTCCAGTAGGCCAGGGGACGCAAGTTAGCGTAGCTCATCTGCACGCTTCGACTTACACTGCTCACGCACCTGGCATTTCCGACACATATGGATACTTTGTAACACGCGACACGTTCCCCGGCCTATCCCTAGGTGAAAAAAATACTAGAGACGCTACTTGGGAAAACCTGCAGGAGACACTGGGTATCGATCACGGCCTCCTTAAGATCACCCTCTTGGCGAAAGCAGCTAGAAGAAAGTGTGGCCAGGCCAAACTAACTAACTTGAATCACTTTAAACTCCGAGAAATTGGCCCTGCTCTCCTACAGATAGCCATTCAGAGTGGGAAAAACAGATCACCGCCTTAAAACGGCAAACCATTACAACACTTCAAAGCACCCAAGAGAACCCAGCTGTGGACAACCATCTCGTGAATATATGGGAGCAGCACCGGAGACTCACTAAAAGATGGAAGAATCAGAACCTTCACCGCAAGCTTAGAACCCGCACCATTTAAATAACTGGAAAAGCGGGGGAAGGCGCTCCCCAACTCAGCGAAGCAAATGGGATTGAGAAATACTATTCCCCTGCGCATCAAATTTGATCAAAGGAGACATAGCGCTTTCCTTTTTCGTGGCCTCAATACCCCACTCAGAACCAATGGGAAACACAGCGTCAGCTCTGAAGAGCCCAACGTACGATGACCCAACTAGTTGACGCTCCATGTGACAGGTATGTTCGCCACACGGAAGACCCCACTAGACCACAGTATTGTTATGCAGGCAAGTAAAACTGAGACATGGATGCCTCTCTAAACTACAATCCCTCCGGGTCACTTAAGATAAGACGCGCAGAGGTACAGCCATGGGAAGATACCGTATAAGAGTCCAACTATTGGCGATCCTCCCAGATTGGGCGGATGTCACAGACCCCATCCCTAGATAATTATGTCCGCTAACACAAACCAATAGAGAAGTGAGCGAGACAACTGTTATTTATACTTTAGCAGGGTGGCCGTCCCGTGAGTTTTCACGTGTCAAGATTGCTGGAGGGACTCAAATCACAGAGGAAATTGACGACTACATTTTTAACTATATATGTCTACTCACGAACAAGAATTCACAAGGCAACGCCCAACACAAGAAAAAGAAGAAGAAACCTTCACACTGACATCGGCCTTGTACGCGTAGTCACTAATCTCACGTACGATAAGCGCCCCCGCGCGCTGGGCAGCAAACGCACGGCGCTAGCTAGATAAGTAACAAAAACAAGAAAAACCAAATACAGAATGCTGCCAATATGGACTTTATACCCACAAAAACAGCAATTACGAAACCTGGTCGCGACAGGCGAAAAAATATTGGAGGCAAACATTTCTTTACACCTCGGCAACGCAACTACAAAAAATAACAAGTACGCAACACGTTAACACTCTAGGGGACAAACATCGTTACCCCCGACAAGAGACACTAATATAAAAATCTAGCAGCCCTGCAAGCTGTACACGACACGCGAAACGTCCTCAGATCATCGTTACTCTCGAAATCAACCACTACTACCAACAAAACAAGAAAAACTATCAACACGTTCGCTACCTGTGACACCAGAAAAACCAGGAGGAGGCAATTATCTAAACACGAGGCAACAAACAAATTACGAAGGTGGGGCGCGGAACAAAAAACACTCTACGAGACAAACGTGTTAGCCGTAGCCGTGGCATTGAGGTTCAACGACGGAAGGTCACGGCAAAGCGAGCCGCCCTGGCCGAGCAGCTGCTTACCTGTTTCTGGGCTCTGGGGTGCGGAAGCTGGTCGGCCATGGGACTAGCGGCGACGGGCGAACTCGATCGCGAACCTGAGGCGTTGGTCGTTCTGTCGCGAGCCGGCCGACATACTTCCGCTAAAGTACATAACCCACAGTCCCTTCCCAGCGTCTCGCACGTTCTAAAATCTCAAGCCGATCCCCCAGCTACCCCTTGCACCCGCTTAAATAAACTTCCACCGGCCTCCGGTCTGACCAGCAATCCTGCTCTGTCGTCGTCCCCATTGTTCGTCTTTTCCTCCTGTCTGGGGCCCACGGCCACTTGCCACCATCGCACGCACGCGTCCAAGCAATCGATCGTGACGTCAACCCTTCGCACCTGCACGCGCGATGGAATGTCGCAGCTCGCCTTGTTTTCGTAGCCAGTACGGCGAAGGAAAGGAAGCGAGCACAAAGCCGACGAGGGTGCCCCGAATCCCGCAATGCGACGCAACATTGCCGACCCTCGTCAGGGAGGCAGGAATGTCGGCCGTCCGAATTTAAAAACGGAGAGCCTGGCGGACAGTTTGTGACACTTGCTGCAACCTAAAGAATATTCTACCCAAATATTCTAACCTACACAACAATAGGCCATCACACATGCACACCCTTCTAGACAGGCAATAGGGAAACGCAACAAAAAAGTTCATAACGACTCAGTGTCTCCTTTGGTCGCACAGCTCTGATGAATCGTTGAAACATGCACTCACCGCCCTGAACACGCTCCCACCTGCAGAGCACTTTCTGTCGACTGCACTGCGCAAGTTCATGCGTCACCACATCACCCACGCAACTGTTCAAGTTTTTCGCGCACAGTGGGCGCTCGCCAATGACGCACTCTTGGTCCACACGCAAAAATACGCCCAACAGGAAACACAGCCCCCTTCATCATCAAGAAAAACCAAAATAAGAAAGATCCTCTGCTGAAACACTTAGCACGTGCTTAGAAAGCACACGTGCTCCTCACTACTCCCAAGAAAGGATGTGTACCAAACCCCAAAGTTAACCCACTTACACAAGCACACAGATAAAAAACACTCCATCTTAACCAAACATGCAAAACATCTTTAACCATCCAAAACACTCAAGCTACGACAAACTGCCCCGACACTCCTATACATATTACACTTCGTCACGGTGGCTCATGTAATCAGCCACGACGTTATCGCTTCCCTTGATGTACTTTATCCGGAAGCTTTACTGTTGGAGTTTGATACTCCGGCGAAGCACATGGCTATTGGCGAACTTGGGTTCACGGATAAACTGCAGCGGTTGATGATCGGTTTGAACGAGAAATCGTTGACCATACAGGAACGGCTGGAACTTTTCTATACCCCAAACCAATGCCAACGCCAACGCCAACGTGGAATAGGCTGTGTTCCGGGGTAGCTGCTTGCGATTCGCGTATGCAATGGGATGCACCTTCTCAGAATGCCTCTGCATAAGAACGGTCCCTATTCCCCTATCAGAGGCATCCGTCCGGAGCAGAAACGTTCTCTCAAAATCTGGGAGCCTGATGACTGGAGCATTTTTCAGGCGCTGCTTCAAACCTGCGAACGCTGCCTCGCTCGTCCCTCCATTTTACCGAGGTGGGCTATCCCTTTCTCGTTATATCAGACGGGGGATGCCCACGTGGGAGTAGTTTGTTACGAACTGCTTTGTAGTACCCTGTGAGCCCCAAGAAAGATCGAACCTGTCGTTTGGTCCTTGGTCACGGTGCGTCTAGGATATCTGGACCGTGGACGGGATGGTGGTATTTTCAAGTGGCCGAATAAGGTGGCCCAGAAACGAGATCTCCTGCATGCCCACCTCCTATTTGGCTGGCCTAACGGTGAGACCAGCTTTCCTCGTGCGCATGAACAGTAAGCGCAAGGCTCCGCCGTGCTACTCCACCGTCTGGCTCTCAATGACCACATCATCGTAGTACTCTGCGAGGTCCGAAATTTCGGAGGGTACCTTTCGCTTGAGTTTGGTGAACACGGCAGTTGAGGTTTGATCCAGAACGGCATATATCAGAATTGGTAGTGCCCCTTATCCATCAAAAAGGCCGTCATCGGCTTTGACTCTGCCGGCAATGGAACCTACCAGTATCCCTTAGGGAAGTCCAGCTTTGTAAAAATCTTCCTCCGGCCAAGAGCTGGCAGAAACTGGTCTGCCCGGGGGAATGGGGTCTGCTTCGTCTACAAGAGCGTCATTCAGCCTTCGGAAATCAATGCATACGTGGTGTGTCCCGTCTGATTTGCACACCGCGAGTAGCGGAGAGTTATGGGCCGACGTCGAGCGTTCCACGATGCCGAGCGCAAGTATGTCGGTAACGCTGTTGGTCGATGATGCCCTTCCCGCAAATGGGAGCGGGTATTGCCTCACGAAGATGGGCTGCTTGGTCCTCATGTACAGCTTACCCTCCTCCCTGTCCGTTTTCCCCGGAAAATCAGAGAACATTTCCTGAATACGAGCAGTAAGTTCGGCGCCTCCTCCTGCTTTTGTTCAGTGAGGCCAGCCCCCACCTCCACGTACGGAACAAACTGCGATTGGCGTGGTGGCGGGATCTCCATATCACTCAAGTCTCCATCTTCCCATGTAATTGCCGTTCCTGCCCCTGCTACGCTGACTTTCGCTACCCTCTGTTGGTACCTCTTCAACATATTGATATGAAAGACCTTCGTTGTATGGATAAAGTATAGCTCGTATTTGATGTCCCCCTCCGCAGCACGACAGAAAAGGGCCCCTTCCGCTGCAGCAGCAGCTTGTTGTGGTCGGTGGACAGGAGGATTAGAGCCTGTTTGCCAGGTTGCAATCAGCGCCGTCGGCTTTTTTGGTCGTAGTAGTGGCCGTATCGCTCGCCTGCCCTTTTCCAACTCCTCGTGCGCGAGCTGGAAAGTGTGCTCCAGCTGCTCCCGTGGGTCAAGAACGTATTCATACGGGGTCCTAACCTCATCCGGTATCCCTGCATTTGTCCACAGTTCCCTGAACACCGCCACGGGATCCCTAACGTTTCTCCCGTACAGCTTCTCGAAGGGGGAGAAACCCAAGCTCTCCTTAGGTACCTCCCGGTGGGCGAATAACAGCGGGGCCAGGTACCATTACCAGTACTTCGGCTTCTCCTGAAACATGCGTTTCGACATTTCTTTCAGGGTGCCGTTGAAACGCTCCCACAGTCCATTCACCATGGGGTGGTACGGCGGCGTGTGATGCTGTTGTACTACTGAGAGGAGACGGCTTACTTCCTTCATTACTTCGGAGGTGAAGTTGCTCCCCCTGTCACTCAGGATGTCCTTTGTTATCCCTACCCGTGAAAACATGCCGACGAGCGCCTCAGCGACTCGGTCGCTCTCTATGCACGGGAGAGCAACCGCGTCGGGATACCACGTTGCGTAGTCGGCTATAGTAAGGATCTGCCTGTTCCCCTGCGCAGTCGTTGGGTTTAGCGGCCCCACAATGTCTACTGCCACTCTCTGAAACGGGGCGTCGAATATGGGCACTCGCATCAACGGCGTTCTCCAGGTGCGCCATTTCGGGGTCATCCGCTCTCAGGTGTCGCACAATGCTACGTGTGGCTAGGCATCCGCTTGCATAGCCGGCCAGAAGAACTCCGCCCGCAGGTTCAGTAGCGTTTTCTTCTATGCCTGGTATTCTCCCGGCACTCCATCATGCGCAAGCTCCATGACGGCAGCCCCGTATTGTTTAGAAACCACCATTTGAGTACCTTTTCTGCCATATTTGGTGGTGTACTTTCGCTTCAGGACTCAGTCGTCGATAAAAAAGTCGTTGCTACATCCTCTTTGCTGTTGACAACTTGACCTACGTGCTCAGAGCAGGTACTCAAGCTTGGGTCGCCCTTCTGTTCTTGCACGAGCTCGCTGCGATTACTTTCGGAATGCAGCCCGTCACCTTCAGTTACTGGAGCGGCGCCACGTCGCGACTTTGGGCCCACGTGACCATGGGGTTTGCGTAGCGTCACCAGTCTCGAGCGTATAGGCGGTTCCCCTCTCTGGCGACAGCGGCCCCTTGGTCTGTTCTTCGTGGTGACTTTCAAGCTCGTTGCCTGGTGACGATGCTTGGTGTTTGGCCTCCTTGTTTCAGCACGGATTCGGACGGTTGACAGGCCGGGCTCCCTCAACGTTCCCCAAAACCAGGTCATACCACGGGTTTTCTAGGCATTTGGCCTTCAGACGACCAGAAAAGTAGAGGGTGTCAACCATTATGGACGCCTCATGCAGCATTAGCATCGACCGGTCCAAGAGGTAAAAAGGTGATTTCGGCCCTGTAAGGTCGTTGTCGAAACTAGGCACCGCTTAACGATGACGGTGTTGCAACCCGTATCCCTAAGAACGCGGACCTTCCTCTAGCCGACGAACTCCTCCACAACTGGCAGGACTTTGTTTTCTGCTGGAGACTTCCCGACGAAACCCGGGCTGGCAACTGGTGCCTCTCCTCCATTCTTGAACTCGTCGAACCCAACCTCCACGCACGCCGAGACAGACTCCTTTGGCAGTGCCGTGGGTTTCTACGCCCTCTCCAGCACGCACTTCCACCCCTGGTGGCCCATTTTGGCACACCTAAAGCAATTTTCTGATCCACCCCCCGACCGCCCCCCGACCGTACCCCACGCGAAATCACAGATAGCACTTCTTCGTCTCCGAACCCTTGCTCATTAGAGACGCATTGGAAGGGACCGTTTTCCCTCGGCTCCGGTCGCATCCCCAGCGGCCCTGTGCTTCGGTGCGGCGCGTCTCGCCCAATTGCTCTAGTTGTGACCCTTGACGTACTGCTCCACCCTAGCCACAAGGTCAGCTAACCCGGCATTCGTACTCTCCTTCAAAAACAGTTTCAGACTCGGGGCACACACAGACAAAAACTGCTCCCTCCGGAACCACTCGAAAAGGGCCTCATAGGTCTTCTCGCTCCCATGAGCTCTACCCACCGATCCAGGAATTTGCGCAGCCGATTCACAAACTGAGAGCACGTTTCCTCTTCAAAGGGCGGCTTCCTCGATACTTTTCGTGGAAACCCTCCATAGTCATGCGGAATATCGCGATCAGGGCCTGCCACAGCGCATCTTACTCCGCACACTCCGCTGCGGGCATGCGGCTGAACACACACAATTCGTCACCACTCAGACAGGGGCTCAGGGCGGTCGCCCACTGATCCCTAGGCCAGTCCTGGCCCTCGGCCACTCGTTCGAACCGTAAGAGGTACGCGTCTAAATCGTCGCGTGGCTAATTAAAGGGCGGCAATAATTTGTGCCGACTGATCCTGCTCGGTCCCGAAACGGCAGACCCCACTAACACTTTGCCGGAACTTGGGCTCTCACGGTCGCGACGCTGTAGCGTCAGTTCATGTTCCCTGTTCATTTCTTGGGTTCGTAATTGAGGTTCATGTTTCTTAGGAGCTCTTGTTCGAATTTGTTTTTCTTTCTCCGCTGTTCACTTTCCTCCTCCTTCTTCATTATCGGCCATTCACTTTCCTTCCTGGTCCTCTTTCTTTCTCTGCCACTCCGTATCCTCGTCTTCTCCTTCACATAGTCCTGCAGATCCTTTCCCTCAAAGCGGAGAGCTCTAGCCAGTTCAATTAGCTTTTCCGTCTCCGCCATTATTCCCTCGCGATGCAGGCTACAAATAACTTTAAAAAAAACCGCGAGCCAGCGGCTAGCTTTACTACAAGTGAGCCTATCCGATTCCAGGAACCTTAACAAGTGGATGACCGGTCCTGTCCTGGACGCCACTTATTGTCACAGACCCCTCCCCTTGATAATTATGTCCGCTAGCACAAACCAAAGAAGAAGGGCGCGAGACAACAGTTATTTATACTTTAGCAGGGTGGCCGGCCAATGATTTTTCACGTGTGCTGAGATTGCTGGAGTGACTGAAATCACACAGGAGATGCACGACTACGTTTTTACTATATATGTTTACTGCAGGAACAAGAGATTACAAGTCAACGGCCGACACAGGAAAAAAAGAAGAAACTTTCACACGGACATCGGCCTTGTGGGCGCAGGCACTGATCTTCCGTACAATAAGCGCACGCGCGCGCTGGGCGGCTAACGCACGGGGCTAACTAGATAAGAAACAACAACAACAACAACAACAAAAACCAAATACACAATGTGGCCAATACAGAGAAGAGACACTCGAGCAGCCCTGGCCTACGCCTTAACCTTAGACCACAAAAACATAGCAATTACGAAAGCTGGCCGCGACACGCGAAACGCTCTAGGAGGCAAACATTTTTTAAGACGATAGTCTTTCTTGGGCTACTTAAACCGAGACATTTTGGTCTGTCTGTATGTATATCTGTCTGTCCGTCTGTCTGTCTGTAACTCGATTCAGCCACCCGGCCACTTTCTGCGCATTAGTCTATATACTCACAGCCAAATGTAAACGTCTAAGCCCGGTTTTTATGTTCATACTGGTCACCTTTGTTAAAAAAGAACGAGACGTTACGCAAATATAAGACATCAAATTAGTACACGAGCGATATTTACAGTGTTCTTTTGATAAAAAAATTCTCGGATGCTTGGTTTTTTGGTAGCAAATGATATTCTACGTCTACTGCAGAACACGCGTCCCGCCTGCTGTTCCCGCGCCACCTCCTGGTGGCCTATAGGAAATCACGCGGCAATAGCAAAGAAAGGCTCCAGTAGCTAGGTTTGATGTTCTGCTGGGAACGCACGTGGAGCAGGCAACGCGGTTGTACAAACCTTGAAGTCGGCCGCCTCGATTCAAGCGCGTCTCCGCCGTACTGCAGCGCTGGCATCGAGGAACGCCGCCTGCAGCAGTGGGACGCGGTATATTCAAATCGCCTTGAGCAAACCTTTAGTGTGTTTACCTTGGGATGAGCGCGACGGAACAGGAACAGCATGAGAGGTGAGCGGGAAAGCGAAGGGAGTCTCCTCAGCCAAAGTCTAGGAAGACTATCGTCTTTTGACGACATTTGCAACTAAAGGAGCAGATTCACGGCCAATTTTTTACACCTCGGCCACGCAACTACAAAAAATATAAGTACGCAACACGCAAAACACTCTAGGGTACAAAGATTGTTACCCCCGACCACAGAAACTACTACAAAAATCTAGCAGCTCTGCAAGCTGTACACGACACGCGAAATCTCCTCAAACATCATTACTCTCGATAATAACAACTACTGCAAACAAAACAAAAATCAACACGTTACTACCAGTGATGCCAAAAAAACCAGGAGCAGGTAGATATCTTAACCCGAGGCAACAAACAAATTACGAAGGCGGGGCGTGGCACAAGAAACCCTCTACGAGACAAAATTCTTAGGCCTAGGCGAGGCAAGGAGAACCCGCAGGTTCAACGACGGAAGGTCGCGGCGAAGTCGAGTCGGCCTGGCTTGGCAGCCGCTTCCGTGTTTCGGGGCTCCGGGCTGCGGAGGCTGATCGGCCATGTGACTCGCGGCGACGGGCGTACTCCATCGCGAAGCCGAGGCGTTGGTCGTTCCGTCGTGAGCCGGCCGACGTAATTAAGCTAAAGCACGTAACCCCCGGTCCCTTCCCAGCGTCTCGCACGTGGTAAAATCTCAAGCCGCGTGCCCCCAGCGACCGCTTGCTCCCGCTTAAATTAACTTCCGCCGGCCTCCGGTCTGCTCTGTCGTCGTCCCTATTGTTCGTCTTTTCCTTCTGCATGGGGCCCCCGGCCACTTGCCACAATCGCACGCACGCGTTCAAGCAATCGATTGTGACGTCAACCCTTCGCACCTGCACGCGCGATAGAATGTCTCAGCCAGCTTTGTCCTCGTAGCAGGTATGGCGAAAAAAAGGAAGCGAGCACAAAGCCGAAGGGGGTGCCCAGGATGCCCCAACGCGACGCAAAATGGCCGACCCTCGTCGGGGAGGCACGCATGTCGGCCGTCCAAATGTAAAAAATGGAGATCCTGGCCTGCAGTTTGTGACAGCGTACCTCCAACTTTTAGACTAGATAAGTCAAACATGGGACGGTGGTCCACTCCTACCAGAATGGAAGACCTTCTTGGTCCCTTTTATACCAAAACCAGGAAAAAGTGTTCATATCGAAAATCTGAGGCCAATTCGGATCCCCTCATGCGCGGATAATCTGTGAATGCGATGGTCGCGGATCGTCTCTCTCGACGAATTGAATCCAAGCGCGTCTGTCGGACACTATGTTCGGGTTCCGGTGAAGTATGGCGGCACAGAACGTCCTTTTCCAGCTACATCGCTGGGTAATTCGACCAACCACAATGCAACAAAACAATGAAGGCATTCTGCCCTATATCTCAAGGGGCATTTGACAACGCCCGCCACAGGAGCATACTGGCAAACGCAAGCAAAACGGACTGTGGACAGAAATCCTTCGGGTACGTCAGAGATTTTCTCTCCAAATGTCTATATAACAGCTGGTCTATATAACAGCTGTACAAGGGGTAGTCCACAAGGAACAGTACTGCGCAATATGATGGAGCTACCACACAATTTGGATTAAGTAAAGGGCATACAACATGCCCTTCACGCTGGTGACGTACTCTCGAGCACAGAAGGCAGTCTTGTGGAAATAGAGGATCGCTTCAAAGGGACGCCAGCCTTGTCGAAAGATATGCTAACGACTGCGGCCTCAATTGTGCACCAAAAACTTAGAGCTTTAGAACATTAAAACAAATCCTAAAAACAGAACCGCACGCACGAAAGCAGGCACGAAGGACGCACTCAGACCCTTGAAAGAAAATACGGAAATAGGTGAGGTGTGTTCACGTTAATGTTGCAGGACCGTCTCCGTAGATTTCTTCAGCGCCCTTGTCATTCACAGGGGCCATCATGTCGATGGGCTCTCCTATCGGGCGCCTAACCCCGCGCACGCCTAGGAGATTGCCATTGTGCTGGGCGCCTCGGACCCGAACTCAAGGACTATAATCGCAGACTCTCGTCGATAGTGGGAAAGCCGTTTAGCGCGCAGGGTACAGGTCCCACCCTTGGCCTACAATATTCTAAAACGAGTGGTGTGGTTCGTAGACCCCACACCTAAATGTATTGTGGTATCTCAGGGGCATCAGGGCCTAAGAGGTAACTAGGCCGCGCACGCGACTGCCCGACCGCTTAACCACCGGGCACCTCAGCCATGCCCCACCTGCTCGGAGATTAGAAAACCGCTTCTGCGCTTTAGAGAAATTGTAAAACATTATACTCTGATAACGGCCGGCTTTCATAGCCTCTGTAAAGGGTCTGAGCAACGCCGACGAGCGAATACTGAGGCGCCTTCTGACAAACACATTTTTGTGCCCTGCATTAGCACAGTTTTCGATCCTAAAACAGATGGGCGGTGTCGGCACTGGAGGGAGGTACCTGATACCTTCCAAATGGTGTGAGCATGTCAGCGCAATCCTTTGTTATCCCCAAATCTTTCTCCTACCAGAGGGGCATGAGAAGCAGCCCTTCTGAATTACTCGGAGCTGGAGTCTCAAAGGCCTCCAGCTCATAGGCGGGAGTGTTGACCTTGACCAATGGGGTTCCGGAATAGAGTTTGCACTTGTGCGGATGGTTACAGCCCTAAATCTCTTTTATTATTATTGTAAAATAAAGTTTCACTCTTCCCCCACTTCCCTTCCCTTACCCTAGTCCATCTGGCACACCCTCCAGCCGTCATGCTGCGTTGCCTCATTGCCGGGGCTGAGAGTCAGGCGGCATCTCCTGCCCCATGTTGTTACACGTTGAGCGTCATCTGCGGCTATGTAATTCACCATACGCATACTAACGCTTCGGGTCCACGGGGGCGTCCTGACAAAACAGGTGAAGGCGACTCCTCTTCCGGTATCTCGGCCCCTGTGTCGTGCTACAATGCTTAGGATGTTCACTGGGTCTGTAGGGGAAATCGCCCGTATGGAATTGGGCGGCTGCGAAAATACAGGAACTTTTAACCGAAGCGACTCCTCCGAGGTACAGCAATCACCTCACATGCGGCAACTACTGCGTTGGAATCCGTGTACCACCGGGCACCCACCGTTTTTTTTTTTGTACAAGCGTCCCTGGCAAAGTGCGGGCCCTTGAAAGGAGAACTCACGCCTGGAATTCTTTCGAGGGGCTTCTCAAACTGGTCCACCTGGCGGCGCCCCCGGTTAAGATTCTTCGTTCCACTTTCTGGGGTTTATATAACCTTCTGTTCTCCCCAGTGTTCTCTCATAATGCCATGAAGAAATCGGGGCACTTACAACTAATTACACCACAGCTGATATAAAGTTGCCCCACCAGGGTAGACACAATGACACGGCAAACCCATAACCAATGCGACATGTACTAGCTAATAAATTCAAATTTTCCACACCAGTTCTAGGGATTCCTCTTTTGGGCTTTTAGTGAATTCATCCAGCACGGGCGAGAGATGTGTGATTTTCGGCTGACGAAGTCAATTTTAAAAATTGACCTTGACCTCGCCTGCGGTCAAAACTGTCAAGAGAGCTGTCAGATGTTCCGCACGTGAGCTCTTATCTTCGCAGACTACTATAATGTCTCCAGCATAAGCATTGCAAAATAGGCTCAGAAATGATGTTGAGCGCACCAATAATATTCTTTTGAAACGAGGCTGGACTGTTCTTCCAACCGAAAGGTAGTATGTTTTATCAGTACACGTACAAGGGCGTGACAAATGCAGTGTGCTTTCTGTACCGCTCCTCGAGTGCAATCTGCCTCAATTTATTGCCCATTTCTATGCGAAAAAATACGTGACAGCGTCCCTTTTATTCAATTTTCAATTCTTTCTGGTGTCAGCCATGAAAAAAATTCAGTTCGTGGGTTTGTAATCTTGCAATCCTTGCATATAAAATTGAGCCGTCCCCTTTTAACGCCAACATAAGGAGGAATCAACGTTAAATACGGACGGGTGTGTCATTTCAGCTTTATTTATACTCTCCATTTCTCTCCTTAAAAATTGCGCCCACCTCCCCGCAAGGGGAACTCTGTGTAGATGCGACGCATCGTGGGGTTCACTTGGTGTTTCCATTGGATTGATTCTGAAATCGCGTGAAACGTGTCGGGAGCGCGTATGAATATTATGTTTTATGATTGTTATTATGTTTTATTGGCCAATCTTGGTCAATCTCTCTAAGTGGTATGCTTGGGGCTTCGCTGTCGCAACGATCTTTCCTCCATCATTGTTGCTGTAAGTGGGAGCTTTTCTTTTATTGCAAGTGTTAATCATTGCCCCATCATGCGCTGTATCAGTAGCTTGTTGACGTAGTTTGAATGAGTCAAGGATATAAGGCGCGTACGTAGCATTTGATTCTGTCTCGGTTTTGTGGCGCAGTGGGAAGAGCACCATGTACCTTGCGTTCCGCCCACAGTGTAGTGGGATCAAGACCGGGCGCCGCTAACTATTTTTTTTATAGTTTAGGGAGAGGGGTGTGGACGGACAACGCCGTATGAAGGGACAAGGAGAGTGAATAAGGTGCAGTCGCATCTAAAAGTCTTTTTTCGCGATACATATTCTGAGGCTTTCGTAGGGTAGGTGCTATATCTTCTATCTTGAAAGGAATATAATTTTTTTTGCAGCTGGCTAGTGCATCCGTTGCAAACAAGCTCTGGAAACTTGAGAGGGAGGTCAACCTCACACGAACAAAGTTGGTCTCTTGTTTCCAGGGTTCTGAAGGCCTTTGTGTAAACTCCAAATCATCAATCCAATATTATATAAGGTCGATGGACTAGAAATTGATGTTCGCACCCATTAACAACTAAAGTGTCGTTCCTGTGCTTCGACCTTGGTATTTCACGTTGGCTGTTATACAGTTCGTAAAATTGTCTCTTCCCAATAAAACCAGTATTTGTATCACTGTTCCTTGGGAATATACTTTTCAGACACGGGTGACCTGTTTTTATTAGTGTCCTGAAGTCGTCGCCATAAGCAACCAAAGTTATGAAAATAAGCATATTGGGATGAGTTAAAAAGTGCAACTTTGGACGTGTGGTTCCAATGAACACTCTCTACTTCAAATTGATGCCACTTCTCCGATGTATATTGTTTCTGCAGAGGCACGCAAGGTTTATGACACCATGTCATTCGTAAAAATCTTTTTGTGTATCAATGACACTTCGAAGGTTACAGACCTCTGTAACGTTTGCCAAGTGCCGAATCTAAAACATCGCATACCCTGAATTCTACGGGAAGCATTTAGGCGCAGTTAGGCAGTTTTTATGCATTTGGGCAATTGAAAACACTCCAAGAGGTCCTAGATTTCTTTGGTAGCTAAAACGTCCCCTGATTCTGAAGGTTATTAGGCAACCCGTGGATATTCATTGGCACAGTTGAAGACTTTGAAAGAGCGTAATGAGCCATTTGCAAAAGGCACCTTTCTAAGTAAAAAAGACCAAATGGTTTACTTCATCGATATACAGAAAAAATGAGCGGTCGCATCTTTCCAGTTGGTTTTTTCTTGAAAACTGCGAGAAAACCTGCCGTCGAGCTGTCCAAGATGTCGGACGCGTGCGTGGCGAAAACAAAATCAGCCGCATGTTTTGCACTCGGTTGAGAGCTCAGTGTCAGGAATTATTCTCGGAAACCTATTAATAAGAACGAATCTTATCCTCAGGACTTGAACGGTCTCTATGAAAACGATCCGGCTTCATTATTTCGTGGGCTTTTTTTCAGCATTGGCCACAGCGACGAAGGTCTGCATCAGGTTTTTTCACCCCAGTGCTTTTACAAATTTCTCTGTCTGAATCTGATCAAGTTCATGGCGTCAGCGTTAACCCTCCGTGGTGGGTTCTTGTTCCCTGATGTCCTCATGGCTGACACCAAGAAGTAGCATACCAGAAACTCGGACGGCTCCCTTATGTGCGCGAGGGGACGCTGTGTAGTCAAGTTCTCGGTTGTCTGGCCGGACTTCATAGCAACCCAGCACACAGCTGTGGTGCTCTACTGCACTCCAGCCGGTCGTTCAACGCTTGGTCCAGACTTGGCTCGACGGGAAATAAAACGGAACGCGCGAGTTTCAAGTGGCATGTAATCAACTAAAACTCCGTGTCAGTAAGATTATTTTCTGCACCAACTATAATGAGCCGGGGCTGTTTATTTAGAAACCATCGTTATTCTGTTCTCAAGCATGTCTTATTCTGCCAACCAGCCACAATACAGACATTTACGTGGGTATTGCGACCACTGATTTTACCCTGAGTTTCCGAAAGGCACCGGCAAATTCTCCCTTGCATACAAAAAGAGAGACAAGCCGCCACCACTTGACCACAGCTTTGAAGGCCAAGGCTCAAGATTTCTAGCTTTCACATTAGAACTCCTTGCACTGGTTCGTCACAACGACATTGTTGCAGGAGTGGTCCATGGTGCAGCCAATCACCGCACCTTGAATGCACAAAAGGCACTGTGCTGGGCTACTACATCTCATGTAATGGTGGTTCTCTGCTCCCAATTACAAGATAGTGGTAGCTTCTCAATACGATGTTGGCTAGCCTCTCGCAGTGCTCACATCAACACACAAAGTGGCTGCCCCACTACAATGATAAATTCCTTCAGATGCCTGCAGGTAATTTACCAATGCTTATTTGGCGCCTACGGGAGCACCAACACTTATTTGTCTCCACCTCTATCAGGGTACGGCAAGAAAGCATGACCGGTGCCTCAAGTGGCTTACAGTTCATTCACAAAAGCCACAGGCTCTGCATTTTTGCACTCAATTCTCAATTTTGGTAATATTGGCACACCTTCCTTTTATTCAGCTTATGACAGTATTACAATTTGTCACACGACTCAGCAGAATACAATACTTACTTTATAAAAAAAACCAGGCTGAAACGATCCGCTGCCTCCTTTTGTGTTGATCACTGCAAATCCATCAAAAGAACTTAGATTTAAACCACTAGAACCAATTATTCCACTCAAATAGTTGTAGATGCCCCGTTGTAAAGCAAACAGCAAAGTGTTATTGTCCCTGCAAAAAAGGATGAGTTCAAAGTTCAAAAGACCTTACGTGGAAATAAATGCACAAAGAATACCGATATAATATCATATTATAAAGAAATAATACTTTGAAGAAGGTAGCGGCCTCAGGTCTCTGCCAACGTTTCCACAAGGAGACTTGTCTTTTAGTGTCGAAACGTTGGCAGAGGTCTTGAGGCCGCTACATTCACCAAAGTATTATTTCTATCTGGTGACCATCTTCAAAGCCCTCTCGTTGCCTGGAATATATATATATATATATATATATATATATATATATATATATATATATATATATATATATATATTTATATATAAGGCATCAAACCAAAACTTTTCAAAACTATAATCGACACACCACAAGGTAGATTCCTATGTGTATCAGAAAACAAAAACTCTGGGCAAGCTTGCTTTAAATCGCGCATGACTTGTTCCCTAGGGAAGCTGAAGGGTTTCTTCCTTCGTGAGCCTTGAAGGACAGATCACCACAAAGTTGTACGAACTTGAAGTTGCTTGTCTGTATGTTCGGTCCTTGATTAGCACCGTGTTAGTAGTTAGACTGCGTTCGTCCTCTCTCTTCATTCCTTTTCCCCGTCAATATGCGCAGTTTTACGTATAAATATAATGAACCAACTATCGCAACAAGATGCGTTACTGCGTTAGTAGTAGTCATCGTTATGTGCATCGATATGGTCATGTTCCTTTTGCCAAGCAATACATTCGTGCTAGAGCTTGACGACAGCTGGGTCGCAGCACCGGTGGTACGTGCACAGCGCATGCGCGGCCTTCCTTAAGTGGCCAGAGGTTCCGTGGAGCAATTGTTGCGCGAAATATGGCGTGATACTAGGCAACGTGAGGTGCTCCTTGTGGTGGCTGCAAGTATTATTTTTTGCTAATGTCACAGCGCATGTCGGGGACGGTTGGCGATCGTCGCGAGGCATGCGCCTACGAATGCTCCAACTTTTTTATATTTTACTGTGTTATGCGACACACGCTACGGTCAGCTACCAAGGTTCTTCTGTTAGAAAAAGATTTCGTAGAGTTTCGACGGGAGGCACGTTTTTTTAATCGTATAAAAAGCATCAGATATGAGAGCACTAGCTTGAAGGCACGAATGAAGAGCAGGTGCAGTAAAATGGATGTTACGTTGCTTAGAAAAACACGTAATTATAACAAAATAACTAAAACTACCAAAGTGGACTTAAGAAGGCGGTGTACTGCCGTACCATTCTTTCGTCGGTCACCTATAGAAAAAACAAACAAAAATAAGACGAGCCGCGAAATACTTATATAATCACGTCTGCGTAATGCGCAACATGTCTCGAGAAAAGTGTTGCCCCTCAGCCTTTACCCTCCGCACGGTGTCAGCAAGGGTGGCTCGTCGCGTCCGCCGGCGCTGGTATGCGTCTGTTATTCCGCGACCCTTAAACGACTGAAACAAAGTTTCACAACTGAAGGGTGGAGTGTCATTTACAGCTGGTCACCCAATAACCACTGTTTAAAAATGCGCGACAGGAATTTACGGTGGTAAACACATAGCTGTCCAACGTTTTAGTTGAGACCAGCAAAACAAGTTTCATTATATTTGTGAACGTAACGTTTCCTGTTTTTGTAGAGACGTGATTCAAGTTTCCGTGCATGAAAAGAATAATATAATAACACTGGACGGCAGCCGGACGTCAAAAAACAGGTTAGGGAGAGATTTGTCCTGCAACCGTTAAAAATCGCTTTTTAAAAGCTCTCGCTGCTTGACTAACAAATTGCAGGTGGCCGATGTTGCACTCGATAAAGTAAAGTACATTGGCTCTGTGGCAGAGAACTGCGAGGCCGGGCTTGATCTGGTATTGGTTCTCCGAATTTGTGGCCAGACTTGACAGTGAGGCTTAGTGCACGAGCCAACAACCTTAGTTGACAAACAGCACAAGCTGACGAACAGCTCCAGTAAACGTTGCGTACGTTTTTAAACCTTAATAGACAACACCCCGTGTTTGTTACATTATGGATTCCAGTGGAGATATTTCAATTGTGATGTGTGACGTTTTTAAAGTATACTAGGAAGTTTCGACACATATGTCCAGTGACTGAGAGCGAGATTACCGTGGCAACCTCGATTGAATGGCTGCCTAAACAAAAAGCACTCATCGAGGCTCAGCTTAGCTCCTCTGTGCATAGAATAAATGGGTAATATCGGCGCTTATTCTTCTTAATACCGCTTTTTTTGGTTTACGGATTTAAAAAAAGATATTTCACTTTTGAGTAGATATGGTCGAAGCAATGTGATGTGGTTGGCAGTATGGTCTTCCAGCCGTGCCTTATGGAACACTTTGAAAATGCTCATGTATTTAGAATCGGTGGGTTTTTAGGAAAGCTTGGTCTCTAACGTGTTTTAACCTGTTTTACGAGATAGAAACCGTCACCTAAAAAAAGTTGGTAATGGAAGGGCAACCTCACATCCGACCTCACAGGAGCTATGGTGTCATGTCATGGCGAATGCAAGAGTTTGAGCTCACGAATTTGCACCTGTAATATTTTTACCACGCGTGAATTTGAAAACACTGACTGCTAATGAAATTAGAGTCCATCTGACCCCGAGTAAATTCCTAGCATGAGAGAGTTGTGAGGCCATTTGAGTTCTGAATTCATTTTGAGTTCTCAGCCCATTTTGAGTTCTGAGTTCATTTTGAGTTTTGAGTATATTTTGAATTTTGAGTCCATTTTGAGTTTAGGTACATTTTGAGTTTTGAATACATTTTGAGTTTTGAATACATTTTGAGTTCGTGTACATTTTGAGTTTTGAGTACATTTTGAGTTTTGAGTTCACTTTGAGTTTGAGTACATTTTTAGTTTTGAGTCCATTTTGAGTTTGAGTACATTTTGAGTTTGAGTACATTTTGAGTTCTGAGTACATTTTGAGTTTTGAGTCCGAGTGAGTTCTGAGTTTTGCGCTCAATGTGAGTTTGAGTTTGAGTGAGCGCAGATGTGCTGCTCAGCATTGAGTCTGAGTTTGAGTGAGTGGTGATTCGAAAAAAAATTGTGAGTTTGAGTGGGCCGCGCCAACTTTGCCGAGGTATGCTACCAGCATCACTGCAGACCCCGGAGAAGTACCGTGGCGCTGGTCCCGAATGGAATATGATATGGCAGTGAAGGGGGAGGAAGCAACCACCAAGATGACCCCATATCTAACTGGTGAAGGAGCTCGCATGCCGAGTCTCCATACCGGGCCTCTAATCAGCCGATGGTTTCCTGTGTGCATCAGCGGGCGTGTCTTCTCCGGGAGCCACCTTCGACTTGCATCGAGTCGGAAAAGTGTGTGATCCCAGAGAGCCAACCCCAGTTCACTGGAGTAGCGACCCATTGTGTTGATACTCACGTCCGTCGCCCCGAGTCCACGATGCGAGGGCGGATCCTACCACTCTGCGGGCATCTTGACATTCCCACCCTCGAAAGAGGATAACAGGACGCCCTGAAGTTCCCTGGAGTACTTCAACACCACCAAGGGGACGGAGAAAGATCACTTTGCATCCACTGTGACGTGATATTCCAACAACCTCACTGAGCGATTGTTGTCCTCTTAAGAGCGCGACAAGAAATTGCTCAGCCCGAGGAAGCCTAACAAAAATACATGCCAGGGAAACCTAGGAAGGTGCGAAAGATCAAACTACAAGAAAAAAGAATGAAGCACAAAAGGATACACCTGTCAGAAACCAGCTTGTTTCAGCGACAGTTGCTGAAGCCGACGACGACTAACCTGCAACAGGCAAGAACGCTGAGGCAAATGCAGAGCCTCTCACCAAGGAAAAAACTGAACAAGACAATAGCCGCAGGACAAGCCCAGAGAAAATGACCATTCTTGAAGCTCCCTTGGTTCCCTTTGAAACAAGAGAAAGCATATCCCTGGGCAAGCTAGAAAGGAAGACACGAAGGGGAACGTGAGACATTTCCACCGAGCACGGACCTACAACCGCCTCTTCTGCCGTTGGGATGCCCACCTTTAGCTGACTTTCGAGCCAAAGTCAGGAGCAAACCCAAAGAGTTCGTCGGTGCGCCTCATTGCAGAAACAGTGCGCGAGAGCACAATTAGCTTTGAGACATGAAATAAGGTGCACTAAAGTAAACCGACACAGAATAACAAACACATTATAAACAATATACATAGTATTGGTAAATAGACGTTTACTTGCGTATCAGCTACGGAATAACCACTTCGGAGAGTAGTGTTTACATCGCGTTACTGCCATACAGACTTAGAACACATTGCTTGTATGCCTTCACGGCAAACAGCAGAAAAAAATGAAATTTGGAGAAACTCGGCTGCATGTATACAATCAGGCTTTGCTCGTTGAGCAACAAGAAAACCAGGAGGGCACAAAAGCACAAAATTATGCAGGTATCCTGATCGAATGAGAACACACCAATTAAACTCGACGTAAGTAACCGATACAAACGGGCTGAGCATGAGGGCACAACAGAAGTGGGCGTCCTGTTCTCAACTAGGTGGAATATATTAAAAACGAAAACAATGTACGCAGAAGAGTAATGAAAGGGGTACCGGTGTCGGCGATTATGTCCAAGAAATAACCGATGTTTGCTATAAGGCCGTGCTCCTCTGCGAGCAACGTGGAAAAGTCAAACGTAGATAAAATGCACAAGAGGTCAAGGTATCAAAGGCCTGTGTGAACGGTGATATCGCTGAGGGGGTTCAATGCAGTCCATCTAAAAAACCAGCCAACACGTCTCATTTCACAATTCTCTACCGAGAAAACAAGATTGAAACTTGGGAACACAAGAGCACACAAAGACATCTACATCCGCAATCGGGCTGACCATAGGTGGTTAAAAATTTTAAAATGAAAACTGCCAGTGGGAATGTTTGTTCCTGTTTTTTGTCCCAAAGCAAACTTTATATCAGACTTTTTTCGTAGACATATGGTGTACAAGATAAAAACCCTGCTCAGCTTATGTTAGTAGAACAGCTTTCAAGAACAGAGCAGAGGAAAGAATGAATACTGTTATACTGAAGCGGGAACAACGGTCAATAAAACTAAATATAGTTTTGATTTTAGAGAAATAGCAGTAGCAAATTGGTGAGTGAGCGACTTTTTAAAGACAGTGGTTCAAGCCAAAAATGGTGGTAATAATACACACATTTTTCTGTACGTGATGTACGCAGGTACTGAATAGAAGAAATACATAACCTTGTGTTCGCTTCCTCTATTGAAAGACGGATCACCACGAAATGGTGCAATTCATAGAATTTGTCTGAGATTTGTGGCCGATCAAAATTCCTAGCAAATTTGCTGAACTTGACATTTATTTGAGGAGCGAAACATTCAGCAGACGCTTTGCCTCTCTCGTCGCCAGCGTCTCGTAACACACAGCGCACCACTTAACCACTCAATTACGTATGAGAGCGGACTGGTCTAATTAGGCCGTGAGACTATACTTCAAAGTCTACCCCTACCCCAACGGGTAGGTGAGTGCATGAAGACAAGTTGCGTATGTATACTCCTGCCTTTACCCCTACCCTACCACTTGTAATTAGGCAGCCAGTGATGCACTTGTGCTTCGACCTGGAAGACAGCCGGGAAAATGTGGCTTCAAAAGCATGTCAAGCTGAAGAAGAAATATTAGGTGACTTCAATATATCCAACAATTATTTAATGGTTCTACAGTGAGTATAAGTACACAAATACTGGCCCACAGTGATGGCAACGATAGACTTGGGCTAGCTGTCTTAGAAGTTAGAAGTCGGCGTTAAAGGTCGGCGAGGTGGTCTTTATTCGAAAAGAATTGAAAGGTACTTGATAAGGTGGAATTTGTCTTGGCAGTGGCCGCAGCTGCATGCTTTGTGGCAGCGTCTTTATTGTGTCCCCGCCCATCTACGCTTCTGTGAGAAACGCGCTTGTTAAATTCACACTGCGCCCCACTCAAACAAAAAACACGCACCCGTCACATAGTGAGTTAACAGTGTCTGCTGGAATTGATGGTAGAATCGTTGCCAGGCGACTGCGCATACTGTAAATTACGCATCGTTGATGGCAAAGTGCAAGAGTAATAAGCTGTGGCGAGCAGAACCGTAAAACGGTGTCTCGGAAAGCGCCGTTTTCGAAACAAAAACTGGGGAGCGGAGTACGTATACACCTTAGGTACGAACTAGTATTAGTAAGAAACTGCAGGTTATAATAAACAAGATAGAATATTGTAACAACAGCTACCGCATATATTTCTAAAGTCGCGCTTTTTATGGCGTTTTTAACCAGTGGTTGGTAATCACACAAACTATCCTTTGGACGCTCTAGGACGGGCCGATAATATGTCATTTACGTAATACGCCTAAATTATGGCTGACCTTATCACCGGAACAGTTCAAAGTTTCCTTTCACGTTGCGTCGTCAGCATGGTGTTGCGGATTTTTAAACCAACGCTTTATACCTCCACCCCCAAGGGTTCTTTCGCGACCGTTGGTGTCAACAGAAAACTCCCGCTAACAAATGAAATAATTTACTGGCACCGCCAGGAATCGAACCTGAAACTGATACCGCAACAAAGCGAGAGCCGTTCGTCTTACCTATTTAGCTATGAGCCCAGAGGAGACGGGGAAGACAGGTGGTGGACTCATCAAGCACATCTACGGGTTTACCCCCTGCATTCTCGCTGAATGCCTGGTGATAGCGCCGCGTCACCTCACGCGCCGCTGTGCGCTTCGTCCACGGCACATCTAGCGGCCTTGTGCGCGCCTTGCGCGCGTGCTAGGAGTTAGAAAAATTAAAGGAAGCTCACACCAGCGCATGGCATCTCACTTCTAGTGCGCCAATGTTTTAAAGTCTGTGGCCACCCGTGTTCACCTAAAAAATCACAGTTCCTTGTCTTCCGCCATCACGCCAAACGACACACCAAGCACCACCTTCAAATACTCTGATGGCTAGGCCATCACTCCAAGCCCCAGCCTTAAGATCCTGGGCCTACATTTCCAGGCCACCATCAAGAGTGGCGTATCCTTCCAGCGCCTCAAACACAGCATCAATCAAATCATAGGCATGATCAGGCGAGTTGCCACCAAGAAGCGAGGCCTCAAAGAATCCGATAACTTTCGAATATTTCAAGCTTTTGTCCTCTCGAGAATCACTAACGTCAACCCCATGTCTTCTTCTCGGCAAGGATTACATAAAGATGCTTTATATAATGATTAGAAAGGCGATTGAGCAGGCCATTGTCTTTCCCATGAGTGTGTCCAAATAGAGGCTGCTTGGCATGGGGCTCTACAACACGGTGGAAGAGCTGATTGAGGCCCATGTTTCTAACCAGAAGCTCTGAATGAGGAGAACTGCGGTGGTTGCTGCTACGTCCACGCAGTGTTTGATAATGGTAGCCAGCGGACATTCATCAGAGCAGACGTCGTCGCTATGCTGAAGTTAAGACGATTGGCGAAGTCGATCTGGACATCAGTGCTTTCGGCCGATCTAGAGGTCCAAAGAAGAAGTTTAAAGTCGCCAGAGCGACCCTTTACAGTCAACATGACAGCACGTCTGCAGAGGTTGAAGCCATCGTTGTGCCTTTCATTTGTGAAGGCGTGGCTAAAACAACGAAGGACAATACGCTCCTGCAACGTCTGGTCTCCGAGGGGAAGCTTCTGGCTGACACCATTGCTTTCCCAGGTATGGAGTTCAAGCAAGGAGTAAGCCTTCTAGTTGGGTCCGACCAGATCTGGAAGTTGGCACCAAAAACGAGCAAAGTACAGTGGGAAGAAAGGAATCTTGCTTTGGTCGCCAGCAACAAAAGCTTGGGATGGACCTTTCAAGAACCGTTAGATCGGGCAGATAGCAATAGATGCAAAGGCAGCAGCCTCGTGTGCGTTCTCCGCACTGAAGCGTACGCGAATGAAGACTTCTCTTCCTCTTTTTGTCGGTTTCGGAAGGTATACACAGTTGGCCTTATGAACACGCCGAACTTGCATCCCAGAGAACGATTCGGACGCAGATCTACCGACTCAACTGTGTTTGAAAATGAACGCTTGAAGCACAACTCCCGCAGAAGTCCACATCCGTGTCCATGGACGACGATGGCAACAATGCCCTTCGAGAGCTCACGGAGTACCTCGAAAACTTTTTTCAAACGAAGACTAGATAAGACTGTACCAAGGTGCTGTGAGGCAAGGCCACTGGGGTGACCACGCAGAAAATATTGTGGAGTGAACGTGTGTTCCTGATCATGCCTTCTACTCGCCGCATCGTGAGGCGCTCCTAGAGGCGTCAAGAACCACTATCCTTCGTGACACTTTTGACGCATTTTCAGACACTGTGAGAACGACATCCTCGAACGACGTCCTCGAAGGAACATCATCCTTTACTAGTAACCATAAAAATGAACTGAATATCACCTTCACATCGGACAAACAAAGATGTCCGGTACAACTGCACGAAGATCATCACTATAACCACCCCATTTACAGCGGTCATGAGCGACTTCACCATGGAGTCAGCGATACTCACGTTGAATGCCCCAATGTTTCCAAGCTGATTCGAGGCCGAAAATCCCCAAAGACAGACCTCGGACGTTGCGAAGTGGGCGCACTTTTCAAGCTGCAAACGGCTCCAGTTTCACCATTAACGACTGACGGAGTCATCGATATGCCTTCGTGCTACGCTTTGGAAACTTGGACAATCGCCGAAGTGTATAAGAAAGAACGGTAGCCTGGACCGAGTAACTCCGGCTAGCATGCAGCAGAGAATTTGCTTGACTAGTGCAAATGTTGTACCTGTGCTTTTGATAACTATGCGAGTGAGCATTTGGTGGGCGCGGAGGATGTTGCGGATTTCTAATCTGCCGCCAACATGGACAATGACGAGGATATTAGAGACTATGACAAAGAAGTGGCGCGTTTGCACGCACGCGGAATGCAACAGGCACACGCATGAGGTCGGAACGCGGCGCTTTCATTACCGTGCATGGCTTTGCGTCGTCTCTTCACGGCGCCAATAAGCACTGAAGATCGGCTTTCCCTTTTCCTAACATGCTCATAGCTGCTACACACACAACCGACAAACTCAATTGTGCATTCAGTCGTCGACGCCGGCCAACCTCATATTTTAAATATTTTAAAATCAAACTTGTATATTTTACAATGAAAAAAAATAAGCTGAGTGGCGATGTTCATTTTTCGGACTTCTGCTTACGCTTCCTGCGTATGTGAACAAACTTGTAATAAAGGGTACAGGCCGGTATATTTGTGTGCCTACTTTCAAATCTGGATCTTCAATATGAATTCATATTAATTGCGTCAACAAAATGCTTCCCGTGGTCGTAAAGACTCCGGGTACCTCGCTTTACAAAGCCGATGACTATACGCCTACGCTATACCCTAGCTTTCTTTAGATTACCCCGATTTCATCACGGTCCGAAAAATTTGCTTATCAGGTTTTGGTTTTGACATACGATGCAATATAAAAGCTTCGGATTATTTAATTTCCTCTTAAAAAGGAGGTTTGATTTTTCACTTAAACCAGCTCAGCTTACTATTTTTTGGTGATTTATGAGGGCAATAGTTATTGTTCAGGTACACGCCGCTATCCAAGTGAGTGCAAATTTATACTTACCCTACTTTATTAAATGCTTCTCCCCACATGCCAACATACCACGTCGCATTGGCGTAGAGGTTATGCAGATATTGCACATTCTGGATCGTTAAAGATTTCATGTCCTGTCTTTTGACATCATTCAGTTCGTTCTTGGGAATGTCTGCGAAGTCAATGCCATTACTTTAATTATGATGCAACAACCCAAATCTATACCGAGTATACTTTATTATTTTCGAAGCCATGTCATAAGTGCCAATATCCTTCTTTTACGGGTACGTTTTAATACTGCTGCTACAAAAGCCACAAATGCCTCCGCCCGCAAAAAACTGTAAGCGTCAGTCGGACCTCCAAGATCAGCCACCATCAAGCCGTCACATCGCAATATTGCACAGACTCTAAGCGTATAATGTCTGGTTTGTTATAAATGGCGACTTGCCCAGAGGATAAAAATACAGATAGTAGAACGTGATCCAGCGCCACCAGAAGGCAAACGGTGTTTCCACTTTCACTGCGCGTTCGAAACATGACCTGGTAGCGCACCGATCATCGTCTGTTTTGTTTCGCATGGCAATTATGATGGCTAATTTTGCGAGCTTATGGCGCGTAAACATAGCTAGTGCCTAGTATGTCAAAACAGAGCTAGAACCATAGAAAACTGATAGATAAACTTCCTATAAAGTAATACTTCGCCTGACGCACATTCGTACCCATGCATGCATGTCACTTTATTTTTCACAAATATTGAAACTATCAAAAACCATTATGTGAGTTCGTCAGACTGATATCCATGAATGAGACTGTTAGATTTTGCGACTCTAGAAGCGACGCACTCTGTTTACAGGTAGTATATACAATAATAAACGGGATAGGAATGACAGGTAAAGCAGCTGCAATGTCCCAGGAACACCACGCATACCAACATCAGCGAGCGTCTTCGGCCTCCTTTCCCAGCCTAAGGTTCCAATTATGATGATGATGATTGCTATTGGTACCCTTTTCTAGCGAGGTAATGACGTCTTATCTGAACAAAACCTCTATTTACCTATATTTATTACTCTTCTTTTAATCCTAGCATGCTCATAGGGCAGGCTCAAGAAACTTATCATGCCCAAAATATCTGTTCTGTCGCTTAAAGGTTGTTGCTGTCAATATTCCCCAGTCGGATTTTTGTTCACCAACACTTTATTCTTCTTTTGTCGGTTAGACAGCCATGAAGTTAGCTCTCTCTAACTACTCTTAAGTGCTAGGAGTTCTGGAAGCCTAATAATTCCCTCATGTAGATTTGAATACATACCCTCAGATTCTAACAATATGTGCCGCAAAGTTTCCGTTTCTTTTTCGCAGGCAACGAATACCCCATCATTTTGTGTATACTGCCTCGCAAGCCTGTTAGTTCTCAAGCAACCTTTTCTGACCTCAAAAAGCAAAGCATTGCCCTTGGAATTATCGTAGAATGTTTCATTTCTGATATCCACTCTTTCACCCCTGTACATCTCTAACCATGTTCTAGGTTGCATTTTTTCTCCCTCTTTATTCGTTTCTATTTTCCTTCCTGTTTTGTGATTACCTTGGCTGCCTTGGATTATCCACTGTTGTTCCCTTATGTTATATTTAGCCTCCTTCTAGATTTCGTTATCCACTGCTTGTCCACGCTTTCATGTATATGTACGTAAACCCTTAGCTGTAAAGTTACGTTGCACCATTCCTGTCAACCTCCTATCAAAACACATTGTACGCGGCGCTTCTCGAACTTAAACCGACGCCCAGCCTGTATCTTCCTCTACTGCTTCGTTAGAGGTTTTTTCATGCGCTCTTAAGGCGAAACGGCATACCTTTCTCTGGTTCGCTTCGCCTGCCCGGAATACGCTTTGTACGACTTCGCATTGTAACATATGCGTTCGATTAAGCCCTAATTGACTTTCTGCTAGTTTCTCTTTTAACCGGGCCATAAAAAGCATAAACAGCATTGGGCTCAAAGAGCATCCCTGTTTCAGTCCCCATTTCAGGCCCCAATGGGTGCTGACTTGCTCTGCGCATTTCTGCCCCTCCCATGTCAGGCGCACTGTGTTGTCGTTATAGGTTGCTATAAGCAACTGTTATAGCTTATAAACTAATCCTTGGAGTTTCAGCATTCTCCCCAGCAGTTCTCTCTTTATGTTGTCTGATGCCACTTTAATGTCCAAGAACCTAATCTATAATGGTCTATTCCGTGCTTTCGGAAAAGCAATGCATGGTGTTATCATGAACAAATTTTCAGCCAATCGCCTGTTTTTGTCTGACCCCATTCTTCAGTTCGCCAAGGATTCTATATTCTTTCATCCATGCTTTGAAATGAATGAAACGTTTTTAATGATACGGTTGGCTTGGTAGCCTAGTTGGGGAAGAGAGGAGAAGGGAAAGGGAGTGGGGTGGCCGTCAGAGTCGTCCGGTCAGGTCTGCCGCTCGCACGAACTCCCACAAGGAAATGATTGTGCTCGCGGCGTCCAAGTGAGGGGGCGGGATTGTCCATTCTTTCAATGATGTAACGCCGACGCCCTTGTGCCTGTTCCTAAGCGGTGAAAGACCGGGGCAGTCCCACAGTAGGTGCCTTAACTTTGGAGAGGCACCGGTATTGCACGTGCAGCACGTCGCAGTGGCTGCCTCGTCGCCCTCGTCGTTCTGATCGGTGATGTCCGCTTGTGGGTCACCGCCCCGAGCTCTTTTGGATGCAGCGTGTGCTCGCCACTTTGCGAGAACATCTTCCGTAAGGGCAGCACCTGTCCTAGCCTTGTATATTAGCACTTGCGCACCGCGCGGAAGCCCTTTGGGAAGTGGGTGGGGATTGTGCGGCACCTTCGCGCTCAGTTCTTGTTTGGCTTGCACCTTCATCCGCTCGCGTTCCTCGTCCGGGTCAAAGAGCAGCAGAGCATGAGGGACTGTGTCAAGGGAGGACGAGCGGCACCGTAACAGCTCGCTCGCCGCGTCATGGGCGGCGCCCTTTCCGATGCTGCCCGCATGCCCCGGGACCCAGTCCACCCGCACCATCACGCCGTAGAGCTCGTGAAGGGTAGCGCAAGCGACTTTCACGTTGTGCGCCAAAGTGCCGGCTCTAGGTGTCTTCGTGAGATTTTTGAGGGCGTCCAAAGAGTCGGTAAAAACAGTGAAGGTTTGTCCTCGCACAGAAAGTGGGCTGGTCCTTGCACATTCAGTCAACTTCTCTAGTGCATAAAGGATGGCCTGCAGTTCAAGTGACCTCACATGTTGCTCTTGGCAGTATTGAAACGCCTGCGTGTCCCGCTGCTGTCCTCGGACTGCAGCGACCGCTCCCCGGAAGGTGTCTGGGTCCCAGGCGGCATCCGTGAAGATGGCGTTGTCCTGGAAGTCCGCCCTCTCAGCAAGGGCGGTTCGTTGGGCCATGTGATCCCCTTTCGTGCGTCGGCGCGTGACTGGCTTCGTGACACGAGCCTGGACGTCGTCCCAGGGAGCGATCACGCGCAGCACTTCTACCTGTTCACCCAGCTGTTCCCCGTCCAGCTCTAGGAGCGACTGGCCCGCTGGCGTGTAGAGACGGCGGCGATCGTGTCCTCCCTTGCGTTCTGCGATGATGCCTCTGAGCGGCGGGATGCGAGAGTAGCGGTGCAGCTCCACGACCCGGGCATAGCGGGGCAGGCCCGTTATCACCTGAAGACACTCCCGGTGTAGTCTTTCCAGCTTGTCGTATTGCGATTTTGTCAGGTCAAAACACACAGCTCCGTAGCAAGCTTTGGACGTTAGTATTGCCATTGTGAGGGTACGAGCTGTGCATGTGCTGGCTCCTCCGGATTTGTGGGCTATGCGTCTTACAAGATGCAGAAGCTGTTTCCACTTAGGCTCTAGCTGCCATAGCCACGTTGCCGCACCTCCGCTTTCATGTATCGGGATGCCAAGAATCTTGATGTGCTGGTCTGGAGCTCTCTCGACTGTCTGGCCGGCGAGGCAGAGCTTGACCTTTTCGTTTTCAACCGTGGAGCCGCCCAGGAGAATATATATTTTTTTTTTTTCGGAGACAGTTCCATTCCCGTAGTCTTCAAGTAGTTGGCTATACGCCTCGAACGCGGCCTGTAGGGGCGCCACTGAAATCCCCCTAGCGGCCCGTTTCGAAAGCAGGCGTGGGAGTCCGCGTCCCGCTCCCCAGTGCCGCCGCTGCTTTTGCGGCACGTTCACGACTGAGATTTACCGTTTGCGGGCGTTTGAAATCCATGTTTATGGGGAGCAGTCACTCTGTTCGCAAATGGGGTGTGTTTACGAGAGTATAAATATTTCTGACGCGATCTTAGTGAGATATATTCGGTCTGTATAAGCGCCAGGTGTGTGTCACAGGCCAGCGTCGCGGAACCGTCATATGATGGAGCCGATTGTAGTTACACTGCCCTGAATTTACTAGCACTGTCTCCGTAACGGCCGGGTCCTCAGATGTTCATGCTACGGCTATACACTACGATTTAAATCGGTTTTGTGCGCAATCAGCGGAGCACTTATACCTGACAGCACGCCAGATACGTTTGCCAATATTATACCTCAGATATTGATCACCACCATTTACAAGCCAGTCTGGGTTAATTTCGGAAATATTCAACAAAAGTACGATGGACAATGCATAATTATACTCGGGGATCAGCGCACGACAAAGTCGTCTTGTCGGGAGGTCAGCGCTCGCAAACATTCATCTGCTACATATATCCTCGGCGAGCAGCGCGGAGACGGGCTTAGAATATAATCCGCGTACGCGACTAATCCTTCTTCGAAATATCGTCATATGGCACAGAGAGCCTGCAGAATAAAGCAGGAACTGAAATCAGAGGGCCTTATCACATAACACACTCTTCGAACGACATCTTTCATCGCTTGTTGAACAGCCCACCCTGCATACTTCCAAAAATGCGTCCGCCGTACGATCAGCTGTTCGTTGAAGTAGAAAAACAAAAGCAAAGTGAACGCAAGAATTGTGTGTGATTACTAAAACGTTAATTGCTTGATTACGCTACGCTCTGCATTTGTACACAGCGTCTGCCTCCTCTTCCCCCCCCCAATGTACCGCGAAATAGCAGTGCATTTCGCGTATAGCTGGTCTAGTGAACCCTACGTGGCATAAGTTTGGACGAACGTCGTTAACATGTCAGAAGCTGCACTGTGTTTTTTTTCCTTTCCGTTAGAGCTATTATGTTTCTTAATTCAGCACTTGTCACAGCGCTTATTTTCCCGTGGTTTCATTAACTTGTCTTGGTTTTGCTATATGGCGTGTGTGGGCACATATTTAAAGACGCACAGGCTTAGAATATACTTAACATTTTCGCCGTGTTTATATCTTATAAAAGGCATAAATTATTGTACGGGATTGGGTAATCACATCCCAGAGGGAGAGAGAGAGATAAAACTTTATTTGATCCATGCCGTTCAGGTGGCGCTTGTAGCCGGTGGCATCCACCACTCACCGGCGACTGCCACAGCCCTATCGATTAACTGAACCTGAAGGTCCAGATCGGAGCTGCGGAGCGCGGCCTCCCAGTGCTCCTCAGAGGTGATAAGTGGGAATGTATTTTGTGGACATGCCCATATGATGTGAGAAAGGGTGGCGTGATCTCCGCACAGGCAACAGGCCGCGGTTGGATAGAGAGTTGGGTGTATGTGTGTCAGACGAGCTGGGTTGGGGAAGGTATTTGTTTGTAGTAAACGCCAAATGTGCTCTTTGTGGTTATCCAATTGCTGGTCCGCCGGTGGGTAGATCCGGCGGGAGAGGCGGTAGTGTGTTGTGATGTCATGAAATGTGACCAGGCGATCCCTCGCAGACCGCGCCCCGTGATAGGGATAGAGGTTAGGCCCTGCCCGGATCGTGAGCCCTCGGGCGAGTTCGTGGGCCGTCTCATTCCCCTCGAGGCCGGAGTGCGCGGGTGCCCAAGTCAGGCATATTTTCTAGTCTGGGGATTTCGATCGAAATTTTTCCAGAATTTTCAGTGCCACTCGTGATAGTCTGCCTGTGGCAAAATTTTGGATTGCAGTCTTTGAATCGGAAATGATTGTCTGGGGAGTTGGATTTTGTATGATGGCTAAGGCTATGGCCGCCTCTTCCGCCGTTTCTGGGCGGGTGGCTCGTATGGTCGCCGAGTTAAGTAGTTTTTTGGAGAAGTCTGTTGTAGCAACCGCATATGCGTCGTGGTGTCTGTACTCTGTTGCGTCCACGTAGATGGTGTGTGGGTTATTCCGGTGTAATTTATGGAGTGCTTCAGCCCGTTTCTTTCTCCTGGCTATGTGATGTTCAGGGTGCATGTTGCGTGGCAGAGGTTTGATAGTTAGCCTTGTGTGGATGTGTGTTGGTATAGGGTGGAGGTGTGTATAGTTGGTGTGGTGTCCAATAGATAGCTCTTGGAGTATGTGTCTCCCTGCGGCTGATCGTGCCAGTCTTTCATACTGGCTGATTAGGTGGGCCTCTATGAGCTCGCGGACTGTATTATGGAGGCCTAAACCGTCGAAGCGGGCAGTGGATGTGCCGGGGATAAGGCGAAGTGCAAGTTTGTATGTTCGCCTGATGAGTACATCGACCCGTTCTAATTCATGTCTGGTTAAGTGAAGGTAAGGCAGCGAGTATAGCAAACGAGTGAGAACGAAGGCCTGCAGAATGCGGATCTTTTCATTTTCTCTCAAGCCTTTATGACGGTTCGTTATTCTGCGTATTAAATTGGCGGTTTGTGTCGCGTTTCTTTCCATGCGATCTAGGAATTCTCCATTTTTTCTATCATTCTGGATAAGTAACCCAAGTACTCGGATGCGCGAGACCTCTGGGATAGGGTGTTCTTGAATGTGAACCTTGATGTTGGGCTTGTCTGGCCTACGCGTTTGTGGTGGTAGCAGAAGTAACTCCGATTTAGTGGGTGAGCATGTGAGTCCTGCTTTGGCGGCTTCTTCTACCACTATCTGGATGCCTTTCTGGAGGATTTCTTCTATATGCGCGTCACTGCCTTGGTTTGCCCAGAGCGTAATATCATCTGCGTACAGGCTGTGGTACAGTCCTGGGATTTGGTTGAGTTTTTGTGGTATTGTAAGGATGGATAGATTAAACAGAAGGGGAGATATGACTGCTCCCTGGGGCGTGCCGCGGCCACCTACGTCTATCGAGGGGGTGTTAAGGCCACCTACGTGAAGGGTGGCCGTTCTGTCGGTTAAGAAGTCTTTAATATAGTTATACATTCGTTCTCCTGGATTCACTGATTGTAGGCCTGCGAGAACTGCGCCATGGGTGACATTGTCGAATGCTTTGCTTAAGTCTAGAGTAAGAATTGCAGCGGAGTCATGACTGTTTGTTCTTGGTTCTATGATGTGATGGTAAAGCCTGAGCATGACGTCTTGTGGGGACATGTTTGGCCGGAAGCCCAGCATGGTGTGTGGAAACTGGTTGGTGTCAGTAATATAATGTATGAGTCGTGCGTGGATGACATGCTCCATGAGCTTACCAAGGCATGACGTCAGAGAAATAGGGCGGAGGTGTTCCAATTCTAGTGGTTTATTTGGCTTAGGAATCAGTATAGTTTTGGCACGCTTCCTCGATTTGGGTATAGTGCCGGTTCGCCAGCATTCGTTAAAGTACTCAGTGAGTAATGTGATTGACTTATCGTCCAGGTTGCGTAATGCTTTATTTGTGATTTGGTCTGGGCCAGGGGCTGAGTTGGATCGGAGTTTTGCTAGTGCTGCTCTGACTTCCTCGGTCCAGCTCAATGTTGGGAAGGCCTGTGTATGGTGGTAGTTGTGATCTTGGGGTAGGTGGGAGGTAGATGTCGCGGAGCGCATCTAGGAGTTCCGAATCCGATCCTTGGTGTTTCTGTATGATCTGAGTGAGGCGGCTACTTTGTTCCGTCTTACTGAGACTGGGATCAATCAAGTGCCTGAGAAGTTGCCACGTTTTCTTTTGGTGTAGGTTGCCCTGCAGACGGTCGCATATCTCGTCCCACCGGTTTTGAGCAAGTTGCAAAGCATGTTTTTCAATTTCCGACTCCAGTGCGACCATTCGTAGTTTAAGATTTCGGTTGAATTTATTCCTTCTCCAGCGTGTTTGGATACTTTGAAAGGCTTCCCAGAGGTGGGCGAGCCTGGAGTCTACGGTTAAAGAGGGAATATTTGTATCGATTTGTTTCGTTACAGTTTTGATGTCCGATAGAAGTTGCGCGGTCCAGTTCTCAATGTCTGTAATTTGGGAATCTTCTACTTTGCTTTCTCGTAGCGTGCGGAAGTCATCCCACACCGTTAGTGTTTGTTGCCGGGGAACATATTTAATCCTGCCAGTGTGCGCTATAACGGTTTCTATAATGTAGTGATCACTACCTAATGTATGTCCTGTGTTGTTCCAGCTCTCTTCCTTGGTGTGTAAAGTGAAGGTAAGGTCGGGGCTGGTGTCTGCTTGTGCACTATTGCCGACTCTGGTGACTGTGTTTGCGTCATTAAGGAGGTTAAGATGGTGTTGTTGTGCCTGATCCCAGAGTTCTGTGCCTTTAACACTGCTTTTCTTATATCCCCATGCCGCGTGTGGGGCGTTAAAGTCTCCCACAATTATGAGCGCATGTGGTCCGGCCTCCTTACGAGTTAGCAAGAAGAGGCGGTTGAATCTGTCCTTGCGGTGTTTTGGAGAGCTGTATACATTCAAAATGAATATTTTTGGGTCGCTTCGTTTTTTGGGGTATACTGTTATTAGGTCGTGGGGAATATCAACACTATCCAACTGTTGATGGGCTGCTGTGAGGTTGCGATTGACCAATACCGCCGTTTGCGGGTAATGTTGACTTTGAAAAGCCTTGTAGCCCGCTAACCTCGCGTGCGTATTTGTTTCTTGCAGCGCAATTATGTCCGGCGGGTTACCTTGAGATTGAACCAGTAATTGTAAGGCGGGTCGTTTACGTTTATATCCCCGGCAGTTCCACTGCCAGACTTTAACGGTACGGTTTGTTCCTTCCGCGTTCAACATGAGGTGCTGGGGACTGTTGCGGGGTGTCTGTAGGTACCTGAAGATGATGTGGTGATTCGATGCCTTTCACAATGTTGTTTAGGAGCTCCATGGTGTTGTGGAGTTTTGTGTCTATGTCATGAAATTTACTTTCGAGGGTTTGTTTCAACCCGTTAAGCCTATTATTGATGGCGTCGAGTTTTTCATCATGGCAGTGAGTTTACTAGTTACATCTTTAATGGCAGGAGTCTCTACTACCCGTTTTTTAATAGGGGGAGAGTTCGTCTCTGCTTCTCTGTTCGTCTCTGTTGCCTGTGATAGGCTCTTGCGCAGTGCCTGGTTCTCTTTGTGTAAGGCCAACTTGTCGTTTTTCAGTTTTAACATGCTTTGTTTGAGCGCTTCGATTTCCGCTCGCATGCTAGCTAATTCGTGCGCGTGTGCAGTGGAAAGATTGGGTGTTTGGTGTTGACTCTGAGGAGGGTGGGAGCCCGCGCTACCCCAGCTCACCTGCTTATTGTTGGGCTGGGTCGTCGGAGGTGGTGGCTGAGTTTCTTCTTCCTCTTTGCTCGTTGAGCGACCCTTTTTGTTGGCCGATGAATTGGAACGGCTTCTTTCCCCGCGCTCCGGGAGACCAGGCCAGTCTTGTGGGCAGCCGGGTACAGGTGGCGGCGGCGGTGGTGGTGGCTGTTGCCATGGTAGGTGCTGCTGTTTGTTCAAGGGTGGTGGTCTTCGTCTTGGCTGGAACCTGGATCGGCATTCCGCAGAGCCGGTGATGTGAGTGCCTTGGCACACTACGCATTTGGGCTCGCACGGGTGTTCTGGGTTTGGATTTAGGAGTCCCGAAACATATTTTCCTGCGACGTATATATTCGAAACGAAGCCGCATTCGTTGTCCATGCTGCAAAATAAAGCCAACCTCTCATTGTGCCAGTATCATGTCTAAACGAGGCGACAGTAGAATTAATTTGTGCCTGATTTTTTGGAGGTGACAGGGGTGATATGTTGCTACCGTCGCCGACGCCCGGAAGAGCGGCGACGAAGCGCGCGGAACCGCGTCCCCGGGTAGCTCTTGCAGACGATCGCGTACTCCACGAAGACGCAGCTGCTTTTTAAGTGACCTAAACGTACTCTATGCGTAATAGACGTCACCGTAACAAGTGTTTTTAGCGCGCGGAAAGGCGAAAAGAAGCGAAACAGAACCAAAACACTGCACGAGCCCCTATCAGCCACGCAGTGCAAATCCCGTCAACACCGCGGAGAAGCGGCGGCAGGCGGCGCAGCGATCGCGAAGCTCGAGGCGTATAGTATTGAGGGCGTCTTGTATAGCGTTGGCTGCGCCTTCTGTTGTTCTGAGAGGGTCACCGGGCTCCGTCCACAGCATCACATCATCGGCGTACATGGTGAGGCGCACACCATGAATTCGCCGCAGGCGTGTAGCCAGCCCTCGCATGCTTTAATGCTTTAATTTCATGCTTAATTTCATCCATGCTTTAATTTCTGGTTTTACTGCCTGTAATATGAATCTATACACAACTTACAGCACTGTTCGTGGTTTGTATCAACCAAAAAACTTTCTTGCCTCTGCCTTTCTGTATTAAAATCAATCTACTTTCGAGCAAATACTCCGGTAATTGTTTGGTTTGTGTCACCTAATGTATTAGCCTCATAAACAATGCCTTACTTTTTGGCCCGAGCAGGTTTATCAGCTGCGTTGGTATTCGGTCCGGGCCAACTGCTGTCAGGGGGAAACCTTTTGCTCTGCTTTTCTTCCCATCAAGGTTGCTCAAATTTACTTTCCTTTCCGCAATCTTCTGTGGTGCTGATCTTATCGGTACAGGCTTCCCTACTTCTATTTTCCTAACCGTCTGACTAAGCACTCAATTAATATACGCCAACGCGTGCTTATCGCAGTTGCAGATCCGCGTAGAGTGGGGTTGCCACCGGTTCAATTTATGGTCAGCAATGAGCCAAGGGAAGCAGGCAGTGACAATATTTTGGATGTCTACCTGTTAATGTATATGTAATGGAAATATTGTTGCTGTGCTTCTGCAAAAAAAAAGAAACCTGAACACAAGCCAAAATTGTAAGTCAAAAATTTCATCGTTTTCCACTAATTCGCTAGCCATAATAATACAGAACCTATATATTCTTATCATCTGTGCGTCATTTATCAACACAATAATGTCCACGGAGGAAAAAAGGCCTCCTTCACTTATTCGGAACACTAGTGTCCTGCGTTTATGGAGTACAGTCTTCGGACCACGACTTCGTAACGTCATCTTTTTATTCCAGTAGAAAGCTCTATTCTCCTCCCTAAATCCAACTATATACTCTGTTGCCCTGGCCATCAAAGAATTGCCAAGTTTTTTATTTTTCTTTTGTTCACTTTCTTTGTTCGAGCTTTCAAACTTCATGACGTATTACCAACTCGACCAAGATTTCACTCTTTCATGTTAGAAATGTAGGGAGTTGTTATGAAGGTTCTTTATTATGTAGCACCAGCTCCAGCGACATCGCTGGATCGAGCGCCGCTCCTTGCGCAGCACCCTGATCGACATAGTCCAAGGCTGCGTGGCCGCGCGGGCGCACGAGGACACGGGGGTCTCGCCGGTGCTCACAAAATAGAATCTGGTTTTTTCTTGCGACGAACGGTCGTCCTGCCTGAGGCTCCTTCCTCTCGCCCGACATAGCGCCCTACAATTGCTGACCCTACCGAACATGCCACCGAGGTTAATGTAAAGCCATGTCCCTCGACAACCAGAACTCAACCCGTTCACGACAAAATGGCGAAGCAGTCTCAGCCTTGGCTGTTCGGCTGCCGAAATTCTGGGAGCGCCACCCGACGACCTGGTTTGTGCAAGCAGAGGTGCAATTCCAGCTGGCTCGGATCACCTCTCAAGAAACCAAATTTCTCCACGTCGTCAGAGCCCTTCTGCCGACAGCCGCAGAGGAGATCTCCGACATCCTCGCTTCGTTCAACTACACCCGCGCCGCAGCGTCTTACGACCCGCTCAAGGCTGCACTCCTTGAGCGCACAGCTGCTTCAGAACGCACGCGCATCCAGCAGCCTCTTTCTACCGTGGAGCTCGGCGACCGCAGGCCAAGCCAGTTCCTGCGGTGCACGATGCAACTCCTTGGCACGCATTCTCACGCCATGGATGGCACACTACTGCGTGATCTCTTCCTTCAGCGCCTACTTTCCAACGTCCAAATGGTCCTCGCCACTGCCAGAGCCATGGAACTGCAGGCGCTCGCCGCGCTGGCATACAAAGTCATGGAGGTCGCCACCCCCTTTTCTCAAGTGGCCGTGGTTGCATCATCTAAGCCCCCGTCTCCTCCCTGCCCAAGGAACCCCACTTCAGCGCCCAGGGCGTCCGCTGCTTCATCTAGACTCGACAGCCTTTGCGATCGTCTAGAGAAGATCATCGTTGCCGGAACACGCCGTGAGAACTCGCCGCAACGTTCGCGTCTACGTTGTAGCTCGTCGTCGCAGCGCCGAAGCTCAGAACGCCCACGCAGTGAGTCGCCCAACCACGGCATTTGCTATTACCAACGGCGTTTCGGCGCTGACGCCCGCCACTGCCGCCTGCCCTGCGCCTGGACGGCAAACTGCCTGGCCGACCGCTAACGCTGACAAGCGATCTCGGCCCAAATCAGGAATGTCGCCTCTTTCACATTACCGACCGCACCACCGGGCAAGTGTTTCTCGTTTATACCGGTGCCCAGGTTAGCGTTTTGCCCGCTAAACGCTCGGATCATGCTTCCCGTGCCATCTCACATTTACAAGCCGTGAACGACACGCGCATACCCCTCTACCACCAACGCTCACTCACTCTGAACTTGGGGCTCTGCCGAGTTTTCCGGTGAGTTTTTCTCTTCGCCGACGTGCGCACCGCCATTCCCGGTGCCGAATTCCTCGCAAAACATGGCCTTCTCGTCGACCTAAAGCGGCAGCGTCTACTTGATGCTACCACACTCCTCTCAGTTCAAGGTGTGTCAGCGGAGGCAGCTGCTAATGTAGCCCCATCCTGCGCTACAGTTGCCATTGAACCGTTCGCCACCTTGCTGCGGGACTTTCCAACCGTGACAGTGCCACCTGACTGGACTAAGCCTGTTCGTCACGACGTCCTTCATCACATCATCACCACTGGCCCTCCCGTTTTCTTTCGACCACGGCGGCTCGCGCCTGACAAGTTCAAAGTCGCCCGTGCGGAGTACGAGCACATGATAAAACTGAGTATCATCCGTCCATCATCTAGTAACCAAGCATCACCACTGCACATGGTGCTAAAGAAAACTGGTAACTGGCACCCCTGCGGAGATTACCGTTCCTTGAACACCAAGACCGTTCCTGACCGCTATCCGTTACCAAACTTCCAAGACTTCACCACCACTCTCCATGGGGCCACAATATTCTCTAAGATAGACTTAGTTCGTGCTTACCACCAGATCCCCGTGGCAGAAAAAGACATCCCTAAAACTGGTATCACAATCCCATTCGCCCTGTTCGAATTTCTGCGCATGCCATTTGGACTCCGCAACGCTGCACAAACATTCCAGCGTTTCATTGATGCCGTAACACGGGGGCTACCGTTCGTCTACGTCTACGTTGACGACATTCTGGTGGCCAGCACATCCCTGGAAGAGCACCTGAAGCATTTTCGCCTTCTGTTCGAGCGCCTCGCTGCTCACGGCATCGTCATCAACGTCTCCAAGAGCGAGTTTGGTGCCACTGCTCTGGACTTCCTTGGTCATCATTTAGACGCCACTGGCAAATGTCCACTCCCCGCCAAGTTTCAGGCAATCATCGACTATCCCAAGCCAGTGTCTGTGACAAAGCTCCGCCAGTTCCTAGAGCTGGTAAATTTCTACCGCTGCTTCATTTGAAACTGTGTAACGCTGCTCGAACCTCTGGACAGGCTGATTTCCACCAAACGCTCATCCACTTCACTTGATTACAGCCATCAAACGCGCTCTCGCCGACGCTGCACTACTTTCTCATCCAAATCCGAGCTTTGCGTTGGAACTCATGACCGACGCGTCACGTTCTGCCGTCGGAGCTGTCCTTCAGCAGCGAGGTAAAGGTGCATGGCAACCGCTAGCGTTTTCTCCAAGCGCGTGACTCTGGCTCAGACACGATATAGCGTTTTCGGCAGTGAGCTGCTAGTCATGTACCTCGCTGTTCGTCACTTCGAACATCATCTCGAAGGAGGCAAGTTCACGACCTTCACCGATCACAAGCTGCTCACGTTCGCCTTCAACCGCCCTGACACCCTCTAACTCCACGAGAGGTGCGTCAAATAGCATACCTCTCGGAGTTCACGTCCGCCATCCAGCACGTCAAAGGTGTGGCCAATTCCCCTGCAGACACTTTGAGTCGCATGGACGATGTAAATCCCATTTCACCAGAAACGCAAGAAGCATTTACCGACGCGCTTGACGTACACGAACTGGCTACGACCCAAGCCAACAATAACGAGCTCTCCCGTGTGCGTGGAGCACCTACAGCACTCAAGCTTGAAGACATACGGTTTCGTGGTGTGACCATCGTATGCGACACGTCCACAGATGTTCCCCGACCCTTCCTGCCGGCCTCACATAGTCGCCGCCTGTTTGACGCCATCCACAACATGCCCCCGCCCGGCATTCGGGCATCTCAAGAACTGAATGCGTCCCGCTACGTTTGGCCCAGTACGAACGCTGACATTTGAGACTGAGTACGAGCCTGCACGACGTGCCAGCGTTCAAAAGTTCAACGCCTTTCAATTCCCCCTGCCAAGCCATTCCTCAGGCCCGATGAACGTTTTTCAGTCGTTCATATTGACCTCGTCGGCCCCCTGCCTTCGTGCCAAGGTTACCGGTGCATCCTCACCTCTGGTGAACGCTTCACACTTTGGCCCGAAGCCTGCCCTCTTATCATATATTCTTATCATCTGTACGTCATTCATCAACATGTCCACGGAGGAAATAAGGCCTCCTTCACATATTCCAAACACTAGTGTCCTGCGTTTATGGAGTACGATCTTCGGACCACGACTTTGTGACGTCATCTTTTTATTCCAGTAGTGAACTCTATTCTTCTCCCTAAATCCAACTATATACTCGGTTGCCCTGGCCATCAAAGAATTGCCAGGTTTTTTTATTTTTTTTTGTCTACTTCCTTTGTTCGAGCTTTCAAACTTCATGTAGTATTACCAACTCGACCAAGATTTCACTCTTTCTTGTTAGAAATGTAGGGTGTTGTTATGACGGTTTTTATTAAGTCGCACCAGCTCCAGCGACATCGCTGGATCGAGCGCCGCTCCTCGCGCAGTAGCCTGATCGACATGGTCACAGGCTGCGTGGCCGCGCGGGCGCACGAGGACACGGGGGTCTCGCCGGTGCTCACAAAATAGAATCTGGTTTTGCTTTGCGATGAACGGTCGTCCTGCCTGAGGCTCCTTCCTCTCGCCCGACATAACGCCCTACAATTACATTGGTGAAAAGGTGGTACCACACATTTTGTATGTATCTTTGCATGTATTTCCTTATTCCCCTGAAGTCTCCGACATGTTTAAGAAGTGTGTGTTTGTATTTTTCTAGCGTGTATGCGTCTTTCCAGAACATTGCTTTTTGACAATAGCGTTGAAACTTTCTCTGTCACAAGCTGCTTAATTGCATCGCTGACTTTCTTTAAAGCGAGACATTTTATTTCTATAATCGTCCCATGGGCCAAGATAGACCATCACCCACCCTACTAATACCTCCGATGTTAACCGCCATTCTCAAAAGTCTTGCGTGTGCCATGGCAAACGTACACGCATCAAACATGATGGCGACAAAATGCTTAGAACGTAATTGAACCTGCTTCCAGCTCACTGGCGCCACCAGTCGTCTTGGTGAATATTACGGTTCATGGCGCTTGTGCAAAGAATATGTGTAACAGAACAGTTACGAAGCAACCTTTATTTACTCTGCCGTATGTATTATTCCCATGGATAACGTTTTGCTGAATGGTTCTTTCATTCCTTGTAAGTTCAGGCTGAATTTTATTACTGTAATGCCGAATACCGCAAGAAAGACATATATTTTGCTCCGGACGAGCTGTAACAATTATGGGTGATGGCATTCGCCCACTGTAACGCGCCTCCCACCTTGAAAGACATACCAATTAGTCGTGTGGGCGTTCAAGTGGTCAACGTGCGTGTTCTGCTTGGGCGACGTGGTGGTTTTTTAGAACATTTAAAATTAAACTCTGTGGTATTTTCAAACATCTTGGTGGTCTCCGCCCGAGCCTCCTGTCCCATGAGTTACTTAAAATGTCTTTTTGGCGGCCAGCAACTCAAAATCGTGGGCCACTCGCTAGTGCACATGCTAATCCGAGTCAGGTACGCGGCGTTCAGAAGATTTGTTCTGCTTTGAGAGAACGAAGTTAGCAGCTTTTTAGTCCTATGTTTCTTCTTCCTCTATTTCAAGCCTTATTTTGCGGGCATCACCCTTACACTCACAATACCTCTTCAGACCGTGATTGCCTAAGGCTGTGTAGGAGGTTCTGTGTCTTCCAGACGTGTTGACCACATCTCTCACTGTGCACGTTTTGCCCATTTTGACGAGTTGGCTGCTAATGCAATTTGCAAAAACGCGAGTAACCTTAGCATTAGAGCTGTCTTACTTCAGCCAATGGCTGGCGACGATATAGGGATAGCCTACTCAAGTTAGCTTTTGTCCTTAGCTGAACGTACTTATTCTATGACGGCACGATAATGCCTAAAGCTCCTATGGCTCGTAAGCAAGTTCTGTTTATTGTTTTATACCAACTTCTTTGCGCTTCTTTGTAGCTATTACGCCCAACGCAGGCTTTCTTTCATATAGAACCTCTTCACACGACTCGGCTGCCGGCTGTTACTACTCAGAGTGTAGGACTATTCGGTCGTTGAAAGATCTCCTTCAGAACACAGGGATGACGACTGCCTGCTTCATTCTCCTGTTGTACAACCCCAACATACGGGGATTGGCAAACACCCCTGAGTGTTGGATTATTCGCACTTGCTGAAAATAGGTGACCACCACCGTCTCCGCTTCTCTTTTTGGCATTCACGGAGTGCATCTGCTCCAATGCCACCATAACACAATTCAAATTTTAAGTCCTTGTTCTCCCCTACTTCCTGCACTTTCATAAGAAGAAAAGAAAAAAAATATGGGGAATGAGGCCTTTCGAAACCTTTTAAAATTTTTTTGTTCCGCCATGCCCTCCCCAAGCAAAAAAAAATAAAGTGGGCAACAATACCCGCTCCAGCAAGGCTATGTAAACTTTAAAGTCAATATAAAATAAACTACCTATGCCCCAAAGCATTTTTTTGAAAAAAAGCCGATCTGCAAGGGAAAATCTTTAGTGTTCTTGGGCAGCAAGTACACAGAGCGTAAAAAAAGAGTCGGAAATCAAGGATTTGATCGGAAAAAAAAATAAATACAAACAGCTAAAGTGATCTAATTGTGAATTGCAGCAGAAGAGAGTCTGGTTACAGCGGGAAAGAAGAAACAAAGAACCGGACAGACAGTGAAGAAAAACAAATGCAGAACATGCTTCAATTATAAACATTCGCCAGAAATGTCCGTCTAGAAGTAGCTGTTTTGGAATCAAAGTTCAGTTGGGGTATTTCCGTTGGCGGGGGCACCCAACTGCAAGGCCCGGCAGGAATGCCGCACACATTATGTACACTATTTAATAAATACAAAACGAGGCACCATCGAGACACTCTAAAATTATTAAATATAACGCAAATGGTTCCAGCGCGAACAATGAAACTATCATTCTAAAGCACTGCCACATAGTACACAATACAAAAAACACCGAGAAAACCAAGGCCTGAATTGTCCAAGGAAAGAAGACTCCGGAGCTAGCCTGTGTTTCATATCATGTTCACTAAAAACACAACTTGGCGAAAGGAGGAGGAGGAATAAACTTTTATTGAGGCCCAATCTGACTCCATGTGTGGAGGCAGAAAGTGGGGAGGCTCCTTAGTCCAGGAGTCCCTGGCTCTCGCTGGCAGTCCGGGCCTGTCTCACCAGGTTAAGCTGGGAGCCGGGTTCAGAGCTGGACAGCTGCGCCGCCCACTGTGAAGGGGGGGTCGGGATTGGGAGGGAGGTCGGGTGTGTGGGAGCATTTCCATACGATGTGTTAAAGAGTACCCCTTTCGGGGCAAAACTTGCACTCTGGTGAGTGAGAGGTGGGGAAAATCAAAGGCCAAAGTGTATTGTGAGGGAAGGTCCGGGTTTGAAGTTGACGGGGAGTGATTTCATCGGCTTTTGTTAGAGACGGGTGAGGTGGAGGGAAGGTGCGACGAGAGAGCTTGTAGTGTGTGAGTATGTCATTGTAGGTGTGTAGGGGGTGGGCATCTAGGGTGGTAGGAGGGGGGTCGGGGGCAATGGCCTGGTGTACCACTTCTCGGGCCGCGTCGTGCGCCGCTTCATTGCCGGCCAACCCACAATGGCCAGGGGTCCATAAAATGTGGCAAACCTCGGGAAGGTAAGTGGAGTGTTCGATGATGCGTAGGGCAGTGCGAGGGAGTAGACCTTCATGAAGGTGTCGGCAGGCTTCCTGCGAGTCCGTGATAACTGTCACGTAGTCACGACGAGTGGAGGTAAAGGACAGCGCAATGGCTATCTCTTCCGCTTCAGTTTGTGTTGAGGCTCGCGTGAAGGCAGTGGCGATGGTACGTTTTTGACTATCTACAGTCGCGACGGCGTAAGTCGATCGGTTGGGGTATGGGGATGCAACAACGTAAAGCGTGTCCGGCAGATGCTGGTAGTGGGTGCGGATGTAGTTGATTCGCGCGGTGCGACGACCATCGTTGATGCCTGGGTGCATGTTCCGGGGTAGCTGGGCGACTTTAATGCGAGCGGGTAGTAGGGGGGGAAGACGTGCCAGGCGGTGAGGCTGAGTCGGGGTCGGATAGCCCAGGCGAGGTAAGGTACTACATCCAGTGGGTGTAAGCTTAAGGCGTTGGAATTGCGAAGTTCGTTGAGCTTCGCAGAGCTCTGTCCAAGTAATATGTATTCCCAAGCGTAAAAGCAAGTCGGTAAAAGTGTTAGTGGCGAGGCCGAGTGCAGTATTGTATGCTTGCCTAATTAAAATGTCAAGTTACTTTTGCTGTGCTGGTTTGAGGGACAGGTAAGGAGCTCCGTATGTAAGGCGACAGATGAGGAAAGCTTGAACCAGACGGGCAGTTTCAGCTTCTTTGAGACCAGTACGTTGGTGGGTGATGCGCTCAACTAGTTGTGCCAATTGCATAACTGTGCGTTGAAGTGCGAGGATGGTGTGCGAGCCGGAGCCATCTTGTGGGATTGTGAGTCCAAGTACCCTCAGATGGGTTACTACAGGAACGGGGCGAGTGTCTATAGTAAGAGCGGGTCCGGCGTCGGCGCCATGTGTCGCCCCCGAGTTCTCTGCTGAAGGGTTAGCAGTGCGGATTTTTCCGTGGAGCAGGTCAGACCACATTTAGAAAGATATATGGTAGTGATGTCGATGGCTCGTTGAAGCGATTCTTGTTGTTCGCCCATGGAACCTGAGTTGGTCCATATCGTAAGGTCGTCGGCATATAGGGCATGGTGGAGGGATGGGATGGTGTCCGGTAGCGGAGGCAGATCTTTGAGAGCTATGTTAAATAGCAAAGAAGAAATGACGGAGCCTTGTGGTGTTCCTCGGGGAAGCGCTGGGAAGGAGGGTGTGCGTAAATGAGAGATCCCCACTGTAGCGGTGCGGTTGGTAAGGAAGGCTCTCACATAGTTGTATAGTGGTGTCCCAACATAGAAAATGGCCAGGCTGTTTAGTAAGGCGTCGTGGGAAACGTTATCGAACGCGCTCCTGATGTCGAGAGCGAGGATACAGTGTTTGGATACTTCGGAAGGTTATTGAGAAGGTCTTCCTTGAGCTGCAGGAGGACGTCTTGGTTAGACAGGTGAGGCCGATAGCCGTACATCGTTGTGGAGTAGAGGTATTTATCTTCTATGTGCGCGGTAAGGTGATTGTAAATTATGTGTTCAAGCCGTTTCCCCAGGCATGAAGTAAGGAAGATAGGACGCAGGTTGGGTATCTCGATTGGTTTGACAGGTTTGGGGATCAGTGAGATGTCAGCGTGTTTCCAGGCAGGCGGAAGCGTCCCTTGTGTCCAATTATCGTTGATAAGATTGAGGAGCTGGTCGAGGCTGGCAGGAGGAAGGTTGCGTATCAAACGATTCGTGATTTTGTCATGACCTGGGGCTGTGTTGCGCGTGAGGTTGCGGATCGCTGCCTCTAGTTCTTCGTATGTGAAAGGCGTGTCCAGCGTCGCGTTAGGGTCACCAGTATAGTCTGAATAAGAAGGCAGAGGAGTCTGTGGAGAAAGTTCGTACCTTTGTCGTAAGGTGTTGAGGAGGCCTTGTTCATCTCCTGGGAAGGCATGCATGAGTCGGCGAATGGTATGTTGATTGGTGGTCTTCTCTCGGGTACCCATTAGGGATCGAAGTAGGTGCCAGGTTTTGCGCGTACTAAGCGTTCCTTGTAACTGGGCGCAAAATTGGAGCCAATTCTGCTGACTTAATTGTTGGGCGTAGTCTACCGCTTGCTTTGTGAGGTGAGCTATGCGTAACTTGAGGCGCCGGTTTGTTTTGTTACGTTTCCAGCGTGTTACCAGGCTGTGCCTGGCTGTCCAAAAGTGATCAAGGTGCGGGTCTACAGCGGGGTGCTCGGTCGTGAGCGGGATTCGTTTGGTGTGTTTTTGAAGAGCACGTTCAATGGTGGTCGCCCATTCATCGAGGTCCGAATTGGCGGGTGGGGTAGCTTCTAGAGTATCCCGGAAGGCTTTCCAATCTGTGAGGTGGGCGACGCCTAGTTGGGTCCGAAATGGTGAGGTGAACGATACTGTGATCACTTCCAAGAGTATAGGGGAGGCATTGCTATGTGTATTGGGAGACGTTACGAACAAATGTTAGGTCTGGGGTGGTATGACGGGTGACGCTGGAGCCGAGGTGGGTCGGGATGCAAGGCATGTTGCAAAGAGTAAAGCCGTGACGGTGTGCTGCATCCCAAAGGGTAGTTCCTGTTTTCGCATTGCGCGCATAACCCCATGCAGTGTGCGGTGCAATAAAGTCGCCGAGGACTACTAATCGGTGGTGCTTAGCTATTTTAGTGACATTTCGGAGGAGTAGAGGAAGTTCCTGGAGGCTGCCAGAGGGAGGGGAATAGACTTTGAGGATAAAAACACTTGGTTCCTTCTTGCTGGTAGGTAAGAGTTCTACTAGTATGCACTCAATTGCAGTGCTCAGCGGATGATGTTGCGCTGGGGAGGTATTGTGCACGAACATGGCGATCCGCGGCGAGTTGGGATTTTGAAATATGGTGTAGTCGTGGAGAGAGGGATTGGTGAATTCTACTTGTTGTAAGGCGAGTACTGCTGGGGGGTTAGGGGCGATAAGCAGGTGAAGGGGCGATTTTTTCTGCAAAAGGAGCGACAGTTGCAATGCAAAATTTGAAGGGACGGGTAGGTGGTACATTTAGGGATTATCAACAGTCCGAGTCTTCCTCGATCGCTTCGTCAAGTGGAGCGGTTGTAGGGGGTGTAGGGGTAGAACTGGGCAGGCGGGGCTTTTTGCGTTTTACTTTTTCAGCGTTGCGGTCTTCTACAACCTTGATGCGGCCCGAGAGCGAGGTGACTTCTTCCTGCAGGGCCGTGAAATTGGTTTGAAAAAGTCGCTTGAGGTCATCCAGGGCAGAGAAAATTGGCGCCAGTGCGGAATTGCCGGGCATTGGTGGATTTGCTGGTGGTGAGGGTGGACGAAGGGAGTGGGTGATTGTGACAGAAGTGTCTTAAGCTCCGAGAGCTGTTGCTGGAGGGTAGCAATTTGCTTGGCGTTTTCGGCTAATTGTGCTTTTAGTTGTGCACTTTCTTGTGCAAGAGTCGCTACGTCGGAAGATTCAGCAGTTACCATGGTAAAAACGGTAAGCAGTAAAACGAAATTCTTAACTATTTGCTAATCTCAACCCAACCTTCGATCAAGCTACACACAAATTCTTTTTATGTGGGATGGGGTTCTGATCACGAGTTATTTGGAATGTGCTAGTTCGCGTTGCAACATGTGCATCCATCGTCGTCGAAGAAGGATTGGCGGCTGATGGAGGCTGCTCCAAATTTAAAATTAGCAAACCAATTAGGTCAGTAGTTGGTTGAAAACTACGTACAAAGCGAGATTTTTTTGTGTTAGTATCACATTTTGCCATTTTATCACCTTTCTTTCATGAACTGTGCGCGCAGATCCATGAAACTTCAGATTTATTTCTTGAACTGGATGTAGCGCTTTTGATTAGCTCGCAATACTGCCTAACCAAAGGGATTAGATAGAGGTGATGAGAACGTTTTCACAAACAACGGTAAGGGCATCAGCAATGTAACAAGAGTCAGACAAAAATATCTTCTCTTGAGAAAGCATAATTTCGTGAGAACGACCCGCATAGCATGCCACAATACCTATACACGCAATACTACAATTTAGTTGAGAAGGAAGCTATTTTGACCACCCTTCGTGTCATCACGGAGGATTCTCCGCTACACCCATCAGTTATTTACCTATATTGAACTTCACGCTCTCGCTTAGCCATTCGCTGCGAAATGTCTAGCGTATAGGCGTAGCCAGATGAACTTTTGACGTTGTAGTTAGATTTAATGTACGTGGTCCTCTAAAATCCCAATGACCAGACGCCCTTTTTATTAGCTTCTCCATACAGACAATATTGAGATGAGTGCATTAAAGTGTATACTGCATTTTTGAAATAGTGCAAACCTTCTCTTTTGCAGAAAACAAAACTGGATCCCATATAAAACGCTCACACACCTGAAGCCTGTGTGGTGAGTGCCCACGTCGTCTGCTAAATGCCATCTGCGGTGGTATTGTAAGAGCAGAGCCCACAGTCATTCTTGTACCGAGAGTTTATTTGCACACATTCAGTGAGAAAAGCATCATTGGGTGCCAATTTTTGTCAAAAACTGGCTTCTGCAGGATGCGTGACCACTCTTTTTGAAAAAAAAAATAAAAGAGTGATGTGCTGCCAATGCTCCCTACTACTCCTTTTCAGCTAACAATATTCCGTGTTTCCTCCAAGTCTTCCTTTACGACAAACTACAATACAGAAGTTCACATAAAGTTGGATATGTATTTATTCATTTTATCTAATCATGGTTACTGCTCCTTATTTTCAATTATATAACCGGGGCTTCATATAATTTAGTCAAAAATTAATATTCAAGCAATAGATAATATTGCATTCTTTAGGTCACTTTAGAGGCCTGTCGCAGAAACTTAGGTGCTTCGAGCTTCTGCAGTAGATACAAGTAATAAAAAAATAAGATTCAGATATATGTTTCCCGTGCATAATTTATTCGTGACCAATAAAAATACTTTTGAACCTACAAAAAGTGTACAAATTTTTTTGACAAATTTCTGACCAGTTAATGTCAGTAAAAATAGGTCCCAGCAATGATGTTCGCTTCTTGGAGTAGTTCTGCAACGTTAACCATAATTTGCCCTCGTCGACAATAATCTAGCACGAAATCTGCAAATATAAAGTATTTGGTGTAACAAACCTGCAATGTTTTTATTAAAAATGAAAGGTCCGGTCGTCCTGTGATCGATCAGTGCCAAAGCTGTTACATAAACGTAGTCTGTGCACTTGGTTCTCCTGTTGAGTAGGTCTCTAACATACTCAAAAACACAGACGAAACTGTAGTTCCCTGAAATACAGAACCAGGTAATTTACAATTATAAAAAGGCCACAACAAAGTAATGTACTTTTTTTTGTTGCAGCAATAAACATTTGAAATCTTAAAGCTCTACAAATGTTTTGGCAATGCAGTAATTATGCATTTAAAATTCGACGAAAATAATCGGTAAAACCAAACATCTATAGCAGGACACAAACATCAATAGGTCACACATCTCTACACACGTACCTTTTTTTAGCTTTGGTGAAAAACATTTCAACAGAATGGTTGTAGTTTCTGGAACCTCGGATATATGGCTCACACACTTTTTAACCTATACGGATGTCGTAACAAAATGTTCTGCTACGGCAGTCAAACAAACAACCACCAGCGCGATCTTAGAAGCGACGTTGTCGCAGAATACCTCATGACAGGTTGCTTTGAGTAAATACTTGCTTAAATAGTGGATATGGAGAAGTAACTAATTGTTGAGCTGTTAAAAAGAAACCCACAATTAGAACTATTCAATTTAAATTACACTATTCACTCTCTCCTCGGATACCCAAATTAATACTGTCCGTAAAGTGTCAAAGGCATTTCATCGTTCTAACTTGTGATTGATTCTGCCATTTTATTGTCACGTACGGCAGGATAGAGGACACCAACCATGACAAATGACGCGATGGATATTTCTACCGCCATGACTGGAGGATTGTCAGGGCTATGCCCAGTGCGGTTCGTCTTCTCTTCGGAGCCGAGTAGTTATAGCCGAGGCCGCCCCTTCCAACTTCGTTCATCTCCTATCGGAGCTCAAACCGCAACAATATATGTGGTAACATGTAAAGGGGAGATCAGAACGATGCGTTGAAAAGTCCTTGCGCAGCAGATTACAACAATGATCCTCCCAAAAGCTGTCTTTCGCTTGTTTTGGCTTCTGAAATCGTTCATGTTTCCTATAATTTATGGGAACAGTGTTATTGAGCGGAAATGGGGGGCCAAATGTACAATAACAACATTAGCGGTGTGCGCCATACTTCTTTCTAGTGCAAGATTTTCTGTAGCCGCACGTCTGCGACAAGGAATTCTGCAAGAGCGGCTCACAGACAGTCGGCGTTACCTGTGATCTGTCTTCTTAATCACAATGACCCTACATTCTGCTCATCGTTCGCTGAATGGGTCGACTCGTCTGGCACGGTGCATCATGCTTTTCACGAAGCGAAATATGCGGGTGCGGTGGTAACATAGAAATGGAATTCCTGTAGATAAGGCGGGAACATTATTACCGGTCACTCCACGACGTGGTATCCAATCTTCGTTAGAGAGTAGGTGCTCTCAGCCATTGCATTCTTCAGCCCGTGTAGGAAATCACGTGATGAGCCCTGTTTTTTCTGTTACAATCCGCCCTCTCAAGCCTCTTTACTAGCCTCAGATTGTAGTCTGTTCAGTATGTTCCAGTGCAGAAGGAATTCATAATGCCAGTTTTTATTGTGGAGTGCCGTTTGTTAGCTTTTCCCACTAAAATACGTTGTTGTTTCTGGAGTATATAGGGTGTCCCAGCTATCATGCACCGAGTTAAAAAAAAAAAGAGCGATGGCGTTCCTCAAAGAATACCTAGTGCGTAATTTTGCAGAAGTGTGCAGAAGCGGAGAGTATTTTTTTTTTTTTGTTAATGATACCTAACTAATTATTTCTAATTGAATAACTAACTCGAGAATTACTGTCCTAATCACTGAAGTATGAATGAGGCACTTTCAGGCACTGAGACACTTTCACGCAATAAGGCACTGCGGTATTTTCAGCTACGAACTAATGGCGTACTCATTTATTGACTGATAAGGAAAAGCCGCGAAATATGAAAAATATTACGTGATGGCGCTTCCGCGCGCATTGTAAAGCAGCGTCTCCAAATGAGCTGATTGAAAGTGTAGCGCCCTCTGGTTGGCGCTCTTATCCGGCGCCTTGGCGCCGGCTATGAAAGACGAGAATAAAGAGACGAGCGGCGCGTGCTTCGTGCGCCAGCACGGCACAGGCAGTTCGATTCTGAAAGCCTGCCACGCCGGTACTTTCTCTCTGGCGCTGCACTGCGACCCCGCGGTACCCGACAGTGGTGACTCCGGTATAAGACATGACCGACCCCAGCAACCTCGCGCTCTCGGGCCCTCTTTTGCCTGACGTTTCCTCGCGGCCACCGGACGTCGCAGTCATGCAGCTCCGTCTGCCCACCTTCGTGCGCAACAACCCACACGTTTGGTTCACCCAGGTCGAAGCCGTCTTCGATCTGCACCGCGTCACCTCGGAGACTACTCGGTTTCGCCACTTGCTTTGCAACCTGCCGCCTGAGGTGGCTGATGAAGTGGCAGACGTCATCGGTGCACCTTTGAACGATGCTCCGTACCAGCGGCTCAAGCAGAGTATTCTGGACCGAACCACGGCGTCCGAGAGCTCGCGCCTCCGGCACCTGCTCACCCGCGAAGAGCTTGGAGATCGCCGCCCTTCCCAGCTGCTCAACACCATGCGACAGCTCGTAGGCGCGAGCAATGTGGACTCGAACGGTGCACTTTTAAAATAACTTTTTCCGCGGCGCTTGCCACAGTCATCTCGCATCATTTTATCTGCTGCAGGGGACGTGACCCTCGACCGCGCCGCCGAGCTTGCCGATGGAGTTCACGACGCGACTTCTCCCTCAGTCGCTACCCTCGCTTCGACCGCAGAATCATCGGCCGTGTCCGGCTTAGAGGCTCGGATCGATCGACTCGCTGCTTTAATTGAAGCGCTAAGCACTACCTCTGATCGCCGATGTGGCTCCTCCCCACGTCCTAGCCGTCGTTCGTCTTCCCCGGGAGGTTCTTGCTCGCGCAGGCCTCGAAGCTTGTCCATCTGCTGGTACCATCGCACTTTCCAGCACCGCGCCTGTCACTGCACTTCCCCATGCAGCTGGTCGGGAAACGCGACGCGAGATCACTGATGGCGGCATGTGACCTCGCCTTACGACCCGGCCGCCTTCTCCTGGTCACGGATCGCATTTCTGGTTTGCGCTTCCTTGCAGGCACGGGTGCTGAGGTCAGTTTATTACCAGCCACCAAGGATGAGCGTACTTCTAAGTCACCTGGGCCTACGCTTCCTGCAGCCAACTCTACCGCTATCGCCACGTATGGTCTGTGGTCCCTCACCCTCGACCTTGGTTTGCGGCGTGACTTCCGGTGGGTCATCGTAGTAGCCGACGTCAATCAGCCTATCCTCGGCTCCGATTTCCTGACCCATTTTGACCTAGCTGTCAGCATGCGTCAACATCGCCTGATTGACAGCAAGACGCCCCTTTCCATTCTGGGCGTACTGTCTACTATCCCTCCAACTGGCATCTGCACGCTGCTTCCCTCGTCGCCATAGGCAAGAATCCTCGAAGACTTCCCTGAGGTTACGAGACCCTGCAACTTAAAGCAGCCGCCCAAGCACAGCGTTACCCACCACATCGTCACGCGTGGTCCACCAGACGCACCTCGGCCGCGCCGCCTCTTCGGTGGGCGTCTGGCGACTGCTAAACGCGAATTCGAGCACATGCTGGAACTTGGTATTATCCGCCCATCGTCCAGCAACCACGCGTCTCCACTGAATATGGTTCCTAAGAAAAGTGGATACAGGCGTGCATACGGCGATTACTGGGCGTTCAACGCTCAGACTGTCCACAACAGCTATCCCCTACCCCAAATCCAGGATTTCACAAGCCACTTGGAAGGGTGCACTATCTTTAGCAAAGTGGACCTTGTCACACCATATCACCACATCCCCGTCGAGCCTGCCGATATCCCGAAAACGGCCATCACTACACCCTTCGGCTTGTTTGAGTAAGTGCGCATGCCCTTTGGGCTACGCAACGCAGCTCAAACATTTCAAAGGTTCATTGCCCAGGTGACGCGCGCCCTTCCGGCTGTATTTGCGTACATTGACGACATCCTCGTCGCGAGTCTCACTCCACAAGATCACGAGCGTCACCTGCGAGAACTCTTTTTACGCCTTCAACAATTTGGCCTCGTCGTCAACGCCCAGAAATGCGTCTTCGGGACGTCCGAGCTCGAGTTCCTGGGCCATCACATTTCGGAGCAAGGAATTCGCCCTTTACCCTCTCACCTTCAAGCCGTGAAGGATTTCCCCGAACCTACCAGCCTCCGACAGCTTCGTGAGTTCCTGGGCCTGGTGAATTTCTCGCGACGCTTTATACCCCACTGCGCCGAACTTCTGCATCCACTGACTGAGCTTCTTCGCACAACCAAGAATTCCTCACCCGCGATTTCCTGGTCTCCCGAAGCTCTAGCCGCTTTCAACGCTGCTAAGGAAGCCGTCGCCGATTTGGTGCTTCTCATCCACCCGAGAACCGACGTCCCCACCCGCATCATGGTGGATGCATCCAGCGTTGCAATCGGCGCTGTTCTCCAGCAGAGAATCGATTCCGAGTGGCACCCGCTGGGTTTTTTCTTTCGGAAGCTCCAACCTGCCGAGACGCGCTAAAGCGTTTTTGGTCGTGAGCTGCTCGCCATTTACGCCACCATCCAGCACTTCCGGCACTTTTCGGAGGGCCAGTCCTTTCACGTTCTTACAGACCATAAGCCTCTGGCGTACGTTTTCCGTACAAACTCCTCCAAGTACGTCGCACGGGAACTCCGTCAGCTCGCCTATATTTCGGAATTCACGACGGACATTCGGCACATCAAAGGTACTGACAACGAGGCTGCTGACGCGATTTCACGCATTACCTCCATCGGCAGTGCTGCGTCTGCTGTGGACTGGGAACGCCTAGCTCAGGCGCAGATTGAAGACCCTGAGCTGCAAGCACTGCGGGACCACCCGGGTTCCCTTCGTCTACAACTTGTGCCTCATCCGTTCGTACCTGGCTCACTGTGGTGCGAAATGTCAGCAGCGGCGCCTCGACCCTTCTTTCCGGTTGCCTTTCGTCGTGCTGTGTTTCACTCGCTCCACGATATCTGCCACCCCAGCATCCGAGCCATGCAGCGCCTCATCACACAGCGGTACGTCTGGCCGAGCATCAACGCCGATGTCCGCCAGTGGGCCCGTTCGTGCGTCGCTTGTCAGACAGCCAAGGTGACGCGCCACACGAAGACCCCAACGCAACCTTTTTTGCCACCTAGCTGTCGCTTTGACCACGTGCATCTCGATTTGGTCGGACCATTTCCTCCCTCCTGTGACTGCCGGTACATTCTCACAATGATTGTCCCCTTCACCCGTTGGCCCGAAGCCGTACCAATTCCGGACATCACGGCAGAAACGGTCGCAAAATCCTTCGTTTCGACATGGGTTTGCCATTTCGGCTGCCCCGGCATTGTTACCACGGATCGAGGCAGGCAGTTTGAATGTACCCTGTTCACTTCCCTCAGCCGCTTGCTTGGCACTAAACACTGCCGCACCACGGCATACCATCCCTGTGCCAACGGCATCGTTGAGAGGCTCCATCGCCAGTTAAAAAGTGCTCTCACTGCGCGCTTGGATAGAGAGCACTGGGTTGATCACCTGCCTGTAGTGCTTCTTGGCGTGCTTGCCGTCCTTATTTGTGACCTCGGCTGTTCAACTGCTGAACTTGTTTACGGCGCACCCCTGCGGCTTCCTGGCGATTTGTTCATCCCTACAGCCTCCTCGCCCCAGCCGCTTGAGTACCTACAATGCCTGCAGGACTGCACGCAGCACCTACGACCGGTCCCACCTCGGTCTTCAGACCACCGCATCTTTGTACATCCCGACCGGGCGTCTTCGTCACACGTTTTCCTCAGGCGGGACGCTGTAAAGGCGCCTCTTACCCCTTCCTACGATTGGCCGTACCGTGTAATTAAGAAGACCCAGAAGTCCGCCACCATCCTCTTGAAAGGCCGCGAAGAAGTCGTCTCGTTGGACCGCCTCAAACCGGCCTACCTCGAGACGCCACCCAACGAACTCCGCGCAGACATCGCAGGCCTAAACACTCCACTGCTCGCCCCCAAAACCAACGCCCGCCTGCCTCGCCATCGCGTCACGTTCGACATTCCATCTGGGCGGGGGGCCCTGTAGCGCCCTCTGGTTGGCGCTCCTATCCGGCGCCTTGGCGCCGGCTATGAAGGACGAGAATAAAGAGATAAGCGGCGCGTGCTTCGTACGCCAGCACGGCACGGGCAGTTCGATTCTGAAAGCTTGCCACGCTGGTAGTTTCTCTCTGGCGCTGCGCTGCGACCCCGCGGTACACGACAAAAGCAACTGCTTCGCCTGTCACCTACCCGAAGAGACAGCGCATCACCTTGATAACAGCATGCATGAAAGGAGCAGCAACAGCAAGATTCTCGGGGTACTTGTGCAGATAAGGCGAAAATTCAATCGCAATTTCTTCTTTGTTTCTTTTGTCTATTTCATTCGGGCTAACTCAGAGGCAGCCTGTTTGAGGGCATTGCTTTGCGATGCGCGGTAATGCGCGCAGAGGCGCCTTCACGTGGTATTTTTCATATTTTGCGGGGTTTCTTTATCAGTTAAAATACATGAATCCGCAATTAGTTCGTCGCTGAAAATACCGCCTTCGTGAGTACCTACAAGTGCCTCTTGACAATTTAGGGATTAGGACAGTGCTTCTCGAGTTAGATCAATAAATATGACTCATTACTAAGGTTTTATTAACGACAAAATGCTGCCCGCTTCCCCACAGTACTTCAAGCATTATGCACTAGGTTTTCTTCGAGTTACGCCATTACTCTTTTTTAAATCTTGGTGCGTGATTTCTGGGACACCCTGTATATGTGGTGTGGATTCACGGGAAAAGTGAAAATGGAATGCCTGAAATAAGTACACAAACAAAAACTACCTTCTGTCTTGCCTGTTCACCCTGGGTAGGAAAGCTGATAACAGAGGACGCTTCTCTGGTACGAAATGAAATCTTGCTCTAAATTTGTTAGGTCCATGAAATTTACTTCAGTTTAACAGGAAAAATTTGGCTGGCTGCTAAGTGAGATTGGTTTTCCTGATCACCAGCATTTGTGAGGCACACTTTGTCGAAACTTCTGTCTGATGTATTTGGCAATTTGCTCCATCTTTAAATAAACGACTCCTGGAGGCTGCTTCAGGCTAACAATAACTGTGTCCATCATTCATCACCCTTTGCTATGCGAGGCAACCAGAAAATGTTCCAACAGAGTACTTTTAATAAATTCAGGGATTCATGTAGTTGGAACGCCATGTAAATTCTACCCACTCTACCGAGAGTGTGGAGAAATAATAAACATCCTAATTAAGATTAAGGATGCTGTTCTGATGTAGTAGGAGATCAAATTCTTTAAAATTACCTTCTTTCAGCTGGGCCTGATACAGATCTTCACTGCCCTGTTCTTTACATCTACAGCGTTACTGGTAGATGTCACAAACTGACTAGGAGCGAAAGACCTTCATAATTAATTTTGCACCGACCGTTTTGATGCCAGGTGTAACGGTTTACTCGCAGTAAAGTGACCAATAAAACAGATGCGTTTAATCTTCATTGAATACTCTCATTCTGAGGGAACAAAGTTGTGTTTTTGCAGCCGTCCTATTCCGTAGGGATATTTTCCATGGAAGCTGGGTCAACTTCCCAACCGTTGCAGTCGTGCACATGGGCAGAGAATCATACCGGTGAGTCTCTTGAACTTACTTTACCAATAGGTTCCCGGCGATACCAAGGCATACGAATGCACGAGGGGACTTCCAAAGCCACATCGTACATTAAAGTCGCAACCGCATCTGGCAGTAAATTCTGCCAAACTTTTTTACCGGCCGGGAATGCGCTGCTGTAGAAGGCCGGGGGGCCTAACCAGATGGTCAAGGATGTGGTGCCCTCTCAAGAATAAACACAGCTTTTCAGGTGTTTATTTACCTTTCAAGGGTCCACACTCAAACAATGACGCTTGAACCCTTAAATTAAACTGGTGGGTGCCCGGCAGTACGCGGATTTGAACCCGGTATATTCCCGGCCTTGATGGCGCGGCTGCCGACAGGTAAAGTAAGTACAGACGACTCTGCGATCATTCGACCCTTGCGCGGGACAACAACGCTTGGAAGTTGAACTGGCTTGCACTGAAAATCGCCACTGTGAAAAAGGAAGGCTGAAAAATGCAACTCAACTTCCGAATTGGTACAAGTATCCCTGGTCGACTGCGGGCACTAGAAAGGGTAATTCTCATCTGTAAAGCTTCCTTTAGCATGGCGAGGAGCCCTGACCCTTATCCACGTTGCGGGGCTCCCGGCCTTCTAAACAACCGCATTGCAAGGGAGTGGAAAATACTGGCGGCATGTCCTGACACACGCAGTTACGTATTGATCGTCCACCATGCTTATAGAAGACACCATGTGCATTCCTGTACCCGGATAGCGGTGGACACCTAACGGCAAAACCGGTACAAGCGACCCCCTTCTAGGCGCTCGTCCCCTGTGTGGGCTACAACGCTTCGGAAGTTCATCAGGTTTTCACGTGAATATTGGCTCTTTGAAATAGGGAAACTGCATGACATAGAACGTTTTTTGCTTTTCGGGTACCTTCTGCAGTAAAAAAGAGCCTTGACAATTTTCAGCCTCGTGATGAGGACGTCTGTCAATACGGTCAATACAAAACAATTTATATCCCTCGGATTTTCTAAGGCCGAAGCGGCTACTATTCTACTTTCAGTAAACCCCGTTAAATCATGCGACATAAATTGATGCTACTTGTTTCACTCTATTCTGATATTTATTGCTTCCCTTCGTCGCAAAGAATACGACACGATACCAGGGCACATGTCTAACACTCAAGGCGACCGAATTAGTAGTAACAGTAAAGTGCTCACAACTGCATAAAACGACGACTGCGCGGGATGCAGCGGCATCCGTCATATAATCAAGCAGTTCAGCAAATGTGAATACACTTCGCATATTCTCCGAGGGCTTCTGTACTTTTAAATTAGTCCGGTGGGTTGCAAGTTTATTATATATCATCCTCTCCTCAGGAAAAATGACAGTAGCACCCGGTACAAAAAATGATATTCTCAGTATAGCGTCTGGGCGGCAGGTTTTCTGAACGAACATTATCACGGATTTGGCTGGACTGAATTTTAACTCAGGCAGCATAGTTTATGATAGTTGGTATAAGGCTTTCCCGGCAGTCTTATTTATCAGCCATTCCACAGTCGCTCTTTTTCTCGCCGGCGTTAACAGTTACCACTGATAATAAAATTTGTGCAGCGTTGTTTGCAGAAGTTCCTTGTGTTAAGCTGTCAGTCTCTCAAGCTTATTTGTCATGCATTTTGAGCGTACAGTGTTGAGGACACCGTCATTTTTTTAACAGCCAAACTGTATCAGCAGAGTGTTATCAGTCCATCGCACCAAAAACCCTCCCAGAAAAATAACGTCACCTCGCGTTGTTGAGCAACCAGCCGCACAGAATTCCATAGCTTCGCATTCACTTCGCTAGCCTTGGTATGGCCCTGCCGAGCCCAACCGGCTCCCGTCACACAGTGACGTCTCTGCTCACCATAAAGTATATTGACGCGTTAGAGCGGCGTCGTCCAGGCTGGCACTTCGGTTTGTGTCACATGTCAATCTCGCGGAAGAATACAATGAAAAAACACCGAGTGCACGCGAGTGTGTGCATTGTGAGAGGTTTCCGGCGTCGGCGAACTTGACCTTAGAGAACACTCTGCCTAGCGTTTGTGGAGTGATCAACGGCGTGCTGTTCTCCTAGACACTTCATGGCATTCGAGCCTAAAGTAGCCAGCACCAACGCCGACTTCGGGAAGCCGGTTGGGGAAGGCTCTAGTGTGTGCTAACGCAATCTATTTTCGGACCTGCCAGTTATGGAGAAATTTCAGCGGCAATTTCGCAAATTTCTTGAAGTGCACCAGTGGGACCTTATACAAAGGGGAAGAACCCTCCTGATATGCTCTGCCTCCAGCCATACACCACAACTCCGAGCTCCGACAATTCTTTCGTTTTTCGTTGTTTCTCGCAGGCTTTTTTGTAAATTTCGCAGTCGAAATCGCATCTCCAAGGCTCAAAAAATGGTTTTTGCCTCAAAAAAAGACGTGGAAGACGCAGCTTTAGGGTTACACCTAGTCGCCCGAAAGGCGATGTTGAGAAGGTGAACAGGGTTTCTGGATTTCAAGCCGCAGTGGTAACTGACGACATTGTTATAGTTAATGCTGCTCCTGGGCTGCACTTGCTATCTTCAACTAAATGTATTTAGGCTGTATAGGCGAACTAAAAGTTCGTCATACGCGTGCGGCCACTGAACCTTCAGCAAAACCAGAGAATTTTATGGTCAGATATCCTTCGCTTGTCAGCTTTCAGAGGGCCAAAATATTCTGCACCTATGTACTGAGCCAACGCTACTGCTTGCCGCTACATGCACTAGCGGGCGGAGGTAGATAAAGGCTTGCGGAGTTGGTCGAACAAAGTTGGTAAAGGCAGGTTTGCCGGGCGCAACGAAATAAGTGAGCACTGCACTTATTCTCTAACCTCTCCTGTTCTAAACTGAAGGTCTTCGCTCTCAGAAGACCAAAGCGCCTTCCATTCCTCCTGAAACATGTCTCTAATAGTTCCGCATGTGTGGGCGACGTTGCAAGCAGTATTTTCAACATTACCCTTTGCACTTCAGAAAAGACAGCGACGAGCATGTGCTTCCTCCCGATTTTCAAATATATATACACAAAAAAGGAATGCCCGGCGGAGTGACTGCTGTGTTTGACATGTAGACTTGAAACTATGGCAGTACAATTCTACTATAGCATAGAGGATCAGTAAGTGGTCATTTCTGTAAATTATGCTCATAAGACAGCCAAAAGATAAGCTTTCGTTTTTTCTACTTTGTTACTAATCGCTCATCCTTAAGAAATCCAATAAATATTTCCTCAGATATGCAGCTAATAAGATATCTAAAAAGTACTTTCACGGTTGTTGCCTCCACAATACCGATTGTAGGATTCCACATTTTGGGGTAAATAGAGTCTTTTTATACGTTTCACTGATTGATACATATTTTTTTGTTTGTGTTAAATCAATATGCCTCATACAAAGCCACAAAACCTCTATTCAAGATTTCTCCTAATCGCCACCACTAAAAAGCACAAAAATGTTTCAAATATTTTCACCCGTTGTGTGTTTTAAAGGCGTAAAAATTAAGAAAAGCACCAGACAAACTGCTAGTTACAGAGGCTTCTCTGTTGGGAGTACATTCATAATATGGTTGAAAGTTAACTAATAGCGGAGCTTTTACAGTTAATTATTAGGCGCAAGGCAGCTGCCATACGCAAGTATAATGTGGAGAGGATCGAATACGGTGTAAAGAACGGAGGTAGCCTGAAAGCACTGAAGAGGCGTTTTGGCGTGGGGAAAAATCAGATGTATGCGTCTAAAGACAAGCAAGGCAATGTCATCACAAACAGGGATAAAATAGTCACAGTAGCCAAGGAGTTCTATAGGGATCTGTACAGTAGCCGGGACATCCATGATAACTCCGAACGAGAATGTAGTTCAGACGCTTTAGACATCCAACCAGTAACGACCGAAGAAGTAAGGAAGGCTTTAAAAGAAGTGAAAGGGGGCAAAGCACCTGCTGAGAATCAGATAACCACAGACCTCTTGAAGGAAGGCGGAGAAATTGTACTTGAAAAACAGGCAAACTTGTATACGCAATGCCTGATGACCCAAAGTGTACCGAAATCTTAGAAGAATGTGAACATACTCCTAATCCATACGAAAGGGGACATGAAGGAGTTGAAAAATTACAGGCCGATCAGCTTACTGTCAGTCGTCTACAAAGTACTTACTAAGGTAATCCCAAACAAAATTTTTGCAATCTACGATTTCAGTCATCCTGAAGAACAAGCAGGGTTTTGTAAAGGCTATGCAACAATTGACTATTTTCACACGATCAATCAAGTGTTAGAGGAGCGCGCTGATTTTACTGAACCCCTATATATAGCCTTCATAGATTATGAGAAAGCATTTGACTCGGTCGAAATCTCAGCCGTCATTCAGGCATTAGGAATCCAGGGGGTAGATGAGCATTAAGTAAGAATAGTAGAGGATATCTACAATCGGTCCACAGCTACCATCATCCTGCATAGGGAGAGTAGTAAAATACCTATATGAAAGGGCGTCAGACAAGGAGGCACAATATATAGAAGGGTATTCACGACATGTTTACAAGAAGTATTCAGAACGTTGGATTCGGAACAGGTGGGAGTAAGGGTTAATGTAGAACACCTCAGTAACCTCAGAATTGCTAATGACGTTGCCTTGCTATGTAACTCGGGGGATGAACTGCAAAGCATACTTTCCACCCTGGACAAACAGAGTAGAACCGTGGGACTGAAAATATTATGCAGAAAACCAAACTATTGATCAATAACCTCGGGACAACACAGCGGTTTGAGATAGGTGGCGAGGCACTGGAAGTATTAAGCGAATATATCTACTTCGGTCAAGTTGTGACTCCGGATCCCAACCATGAGCCAGAGTTAATTAAAAGGATAAGAATCGGGTGGAGTGAATGCGGCAGACATCCTCAGATAATGGATGGCAGCCTACCATTGTCCCTGAAGGAGAAAGTGTATCACAGCTGCGTCATACCGCTACTCACTTACGGGGCTGAAACTTGGACGCTCATTAAGAGGGTTCACCATAAATTGTGAACGACCCAGCGGGCAATGGAGCGGATGGTGATAGGTGTTACATTAAGGGACAAGAAGAGAGCGGAGTGGGCCAGGGAACAAACGCGTGTTAAGGACATATTAGTAGAAATTAGGAAGAAATGGACGTGGGCATGGCATGTAATGTGCAGGCAAGACAACCGTTGGTCATTAAAGGTAACAGAGTGGATCGCTAGAGAAGGCAAGCGTTGGAGGGGGCGGCAGAAAGTTAGATGGGCAGATAAGATCAAGAAGTTTGCCGGGATAAATTGGTCGCAGTTAGCACAGGACAGGGGTAATTGAAGGATAATTAGAGAGGCCTTTGCCCTGCAGTGGACGTAGATTTGATGGTGATGCAGATGTTATATTTTAATAAGGCCGAAGTTTTTTGAAGACGTCAATGCTGTACACCGCATTACATCAAAAGGTCTCCCAAATATCGTAGTGAAACTCATTTATTATCACCTCGTGATAAACTACTGCTTGCTGCCAAAAATGCTGGACTGAACACGTCAATGCTGGACTTTCAATCGAATGACCAGGTTTTTATCAACGAACACCCCTGCCCTGAAACTAGAGTACTTCTGCGCAAGGGTATTTAGGTGGAACAAGAAAATAACTGCAAATTTGCCTTTGTGTGCGATGGCAAAATACTGATGTGGAAAGCGGAAAACACCAAGGTCATTCACGTGGCATGTGAAGACAATCTTAAGGAAGTCGCCAAATTCGGACCAATCGAGGATAATCACCTGCACGAACCACCTTCTTTACCATTCTCCTTACGAATATACGGGCTAATAAGTTAATTAAAAGCAAAGAATTTTCCATCTTTCATTTTGATGCACGGTGCATAAGGAAAAACCTGAACTTTTCGATCGCTTATCTTTCTCAACATGAGAAAGCGTTCGACGTCATCGCGGTATCGGAAACGTGGTTAAAAAAGGCAAAACTGGTCATCCCTGGCTTTTCCGCATTTTTAATTCCGCGTGACACACATACAGCTGCCGTGGGGTGTTGCCGCTTTTGTTAAAACTGTGCACACTTTTTGCACCATGCCAGGTGTATCCTGTAGCTGTGCAGATCTTGAGGCGCTTTTTGTCAGAGTAGAATGCTCACTGGCAATTGCCGTGCTCTATTGCCCAACAAATTCAAATCTAGCTCCCAGTTTTTACAAACTTGAAACCATTTTGTCAACGTTAATCTTAAACAACGATGCACCTGTTGTGATTATTGCCGATTTTTTATCGACTCTTGAGGCTTGGCGCTTTTTGCCCTTAGTCGGACTTGCGCCATAAAAACCCAATCATCGCCACCATCAGACTCCTGTGGCGCAATGAATCGGGATTATCAGTATTTGTACATTCCTATTTTTTGCGCAACCTAATTACAATGACCACGCGCATTATCCGTACGACGGCAACCCTAACTGACCACGCATTAACAAACATTTCAACCGGTGCCTGAACAGGCGTTTTTAACGAACATGTTGCAGACCACCTTTCCGTATTTGTAAGGCCTAAACACATAATACGCACCCAGCGCAGTTGCTCGAAAGACAAAGAAAGACAGAAAGGGGGGAAAAGTTCCCGCCGGGTGGGATTCAAACCCACGACATCTAAAGTACGCGTCTGGTATGATGACCATGCAGGTGGCCGATGAGGCGGAGTTACACGCGCCACAGAACACATTGAACGTCGATTCAGCAGCTGGGCGGCCGCTAGTTCTACCCGGGCCTACGTGACCTCAATAAATCTGGGAACTGAGCTGGGTGTCGGTTTGTGCAGCACTGTACGTTAAAAGGAGGGGCGGTGGGAGAAGCACTTATGGACGTCCAGAGGCACATGTAATGTTTGTTCGTAGCCAGGGAGCATCCGTTGGCAGTCAGTGGTCTAGTAGCAGGGGTTGAGTAAAGGGCATGGTTCTGGTGGTCAGCGAGGTGGCGTACGGGTAAGGTGCAACCTCTGGGGGTCGAGACTGGGAGTGCGGCCACGGACGCGTTGCGGGGTGCGAAGCGGCTGCTGCACTTGCAGGCGGAGCGCACGGCAGGCGTTACTCGAAGGACAGCGACAAGGTGAAGCGTGGTGCAGCCGACTGGCGATCACAGTGCGCGCTTGACTGTACCCTGGTGTGGGCTCTGTGGTTTCGTCGCTGTCTGGGCTGCTTTCGCAACCGCGGTGGGATACGGCAGAGCGGAGCCTTGCAATGATGAGCTGCGCTAGAACTTCAATGACGTCGGATCCCCATCCTGCAAGCTAGTTTTGTTTGTTTGATTTATAGACAGACGGCTGAGTTCCGGTTGCTGCGTCTACCTAACACTGCCCTGGAGCAGGAAATTGGTCGATTCCTGGGGATCAGCTTTTGACTTGTCTCTTGATTGCATGTTCCATGGGAATCTTCTTTCGGGGACAGTTGTTGGGATGGGCGTGCCGCAATCTTTGCACCCGTATCGCCATCATAGCCAGGGTGTGAACATTGTCAATAGCAAGCTGATGTGGTTTGAAGGTAGCCTCGATTGCCGGATTGCTCGATCTGTCGTTCGCTGCTGGATGCTGTTCCACCTGAGGCGAGGAAGACGGCTGTCGTATACCGGGAGTACAGCACTCATGAAGATAGCTTTCACTTGTGCCGTGCAGGGAAGTTTCGCAGCCATGAGCGGCAAAACAGTCGACTTTTGCTGGGGTCGGTGAAGCCGACGCAACAACCTGTGGCGCTGCGGCATCGTATTACGCAAATTTCACTAAGGTAAAGGTCGACTCTGTAATGCTGCGAGCTGTAGCAGGCGCTGGCGTTCCCTGGCAAGGCGAGACTGAACACTGCGGCGAAGTTGCATGCACAGTTGTCGTTGGAAGGTGTGGTGGTGTAGATGATGGCGTCTGCATGGGCGTGACGGAGGTGGGCGTGTCATCACAACCATCGCCGTAGTATTGAAATATACTGTCTGAGCTGGGGCCTGAAGCCGGCAGCTGGATCTGCTCAATGAGGTCAGCAGGTAGCTTCTGTAATGTCACGAGGTGCCTGATTTCCAGGGACCAGACGTCACTTACATAAAACTGGCTCTCCAGGATGACGAACCATGGAGCGTGGTTTGAGATAGAGTCAAACAAAATCAACAAGGGAAGGTCTTTGAGGGCGGAGGACGTTAATCGCATGCCGTCGTCCGCGTTGTGGCTGGAGAAGCAGCGTTGCAAAGCCATGGCGAAGCCGCATGTCCGGGTCCCCACATTGTAGGAAGCAGACGTGAAGCAGATGCAGCTTCCGACATTTATTGAGGTTGCGCTGGCCGTGCCATGGTTCGGACCAAGCGAGTGAATCGGGGTGCCATTCCAGACCGAGTGCCGCGTGTCTTCCGTTCTAAGCTGGCCAATCTGCTGATGATGATGGTGGCGCTGAAGAAGATGATGGTGTTGGGGCTACAACCACTATGCTACCGGCGGGGCTCTGTGCCCCTCCACTTTCTGCGGTATTTATATTAAGGAGTTTTTATTTCCTACGCCTGGCGGACATATTTGCTACACTTTCTTTCTGTCTTTCCAAATTCTTTAAGAGTTTCAATGACCTACCACATTTTCCCCTTTCCTTTGCAAGGTTTTTTTGACTGCCAACCCTTATTTATGACCTAATTCAATGAGCCCATCATTTTCCCTTTATGATTGGCTACAGGATTTGCGAGGGTCTCCCTTCTGGCAGTCTTAATGACATTGAGAGCTTAAGAAGGTTCAACGCTGGTTGACCACTATCGACATGTCGTGGACATTCGAGTCATGACCCGGGGGCTAAAAAGAAGGTCCTCTTCACCCCGAGTTATCCGAGTGACGCTAGCTCCCACCCCCAAGCGTAGGGAAAAAAATACTTTTACATAAATTCACCAGAAAGTTGAGGGAAAATAGCCCCGCCGGTAGCGTAGTGGTCACGGTACCAGACGCGCGTTCTGTAGGTCGTGGCTTCGGATTTCACCCGGCGGGCATTTTGTCTGCACTTTCTTTCTAGCTTTACAAATGCTTTATCTGTATCAATCACCTACCCTATTCTCCCCTTTGGTTTTCGTGGTTTTCTAGACGGCACTGCCAACCCTTATTTCGCTTTTATGTCAATAAGCCCCGCAGTTTCTCTTTCTGATTATATATATATTGTGAGCTTTTTATGAGGCTACAGCTTGACTGCCACCGTAGGTAGCAATTACTCACTATCATCCCCACCAGCTTGAGCTGATCACTTCTTCATTCCTTGTACATACTCATCATCATCGACGATCCTGCTTCATCGGAGACCATCATCAGCGCTCAGGCGTGATCGCCATCTTCGGTTCTCTTCGACTCGCCTCCGCAAAAAGCAGCTTCGAAGCCACGATCTGGGCGTCTCCTATCTATGGCCTCACAGTGGTGGAGCTCCAACTCGATCCTGAGCTCTACCTCTCCTTCGAGACCCCTGGAGCTCTGTTTCCGTCGCCGCTTGCCCTAGGGATTAATGTCCAAGTCGCAAGACACTTCGAGTGGCGCTTTCTCTCCGCCCCTGCAATGCATCGTGACCAGTCACCAGCGCAACCCCCCACTTCAGTGGTCTTCGGGCAGAAGACGTGGAGGAGTGGCTGGACAGTTACACCTACGTCAGCCAGTTCAATAGGTGGGATGATCACCACAAATTGTTGACCGTTGGCTTCTCTCTCAAGCAGGTCGCTGAGACGTGGTATTCAAACCACCGACATGACTTTGTCGACTGGGCTGGCTTCACTACCAAGCTGCTAAAGATTTTTGGCTCCACTAAAGCTCGGAGCGACAACGCAAAGAGGATACTGGATGTCCGCGTGCAGCAAGCTAACGAGACCTATACCTCGTACATCGAAGATGTTCTAGCACTGTGCCGCCGCGTCGACAAAGATATGCAGGAGTCCGACCGTGTGCGTTCAATTCTGAAGGGGTCGGAAAGTTCGCGTTCAACGCACTTGTCCTTCAGAACCTGGACACCGTATCGGACGTAATTTCTACCTGTCAGCGTCTCGACGAACGTCAGTCGATCCACCTGCCAAGCGACATGGCATATACTCGTCATCTTGAAGACGAACACCTTCGTGCGATGATTCGAGCTATAGTTCGCGAAGAAATGTATGGCGATGGCACTCCTTGCACACATGCTGTCCATTTAACGTCTTCTGCTCTTGCCTTCGCGAGATGGTTAAAGAGGAGCTTGTCGCCATACCGGTGCTATTGCTTCCTGCCCATCCTGTGGCTTCTTCAACACCGTCTTACTCGAAAGTCGTTGGATAGACACAACGGCCGCTGTCCCCACTCACGGTTCACCCGTAGCCTTTATATGTGGCAGCCATGCCTCTTGTGCCGAGCTCGCCGCCCTACTTTCCAGCCCGCCAGGATGCCACTGTCAACCGCTACGTGTGCTACTATTTCGGCATTCGAGGTCATGTCTCCCGGTTCCTTCAACGTCGACAACGGGATGAACGACGTGGCTACGCCGCCTTCGAACGCGAGAACGTAGCCCCGAATTACTACAGCTATCGGCGGCATGCATGCCCGTCGCTTCCCCGCCGCTCCCTGTCTCCGCCGCAGTCTAACGACGTTTCCCGCTCCTTCCTTGGACTACGACCACGCTCGCCTTCACCAGGTCTTCGCTCGATATCGCCTCTTCGCCCTCCTTCTTACGTCACCGACCACCGCCCGGAAAACTAGTTATTGGAGTTTTGGGAGGGAAAACTGTATCCCCTGCGAAGCTTACAAGTCCTCCGCAGCGTCCGTCGAACTTCTCTGTTTTAGTGGACGGTGTTCACATCGATGCTTTAATTGACACTGGTGCTAGTGTTTCAGTCATAAGTGCGGAATTGTGTGCACGCTTACGCGAGGGACGAACACCCTACAACGAACCTTCTCTACAAGGAGCCAACAGCAGCGTGGTTAGGCCTTCCGGACAATGCACGGTGCGAGTTTTCACCGGTGCCCTTAGCCACCATATTCAGTGTGCAGTGTTGTCTCCCTGTGCTTAGCATTTCATTTTGGGTTGGGATTTTTCGTCTGCCGCATCCGCCGTCATTTTCTATGACCAATCCGGCTTTCCGCTGCTTTGAGGTTGCACGTGCAGCTGATGGTGGAACGGCGGGCTTTGCGTAAGCCCTGTGAAAACTGCTTTCGCCATCGCAAACCCGGCAAGTACATCTGAAATTTGTGTGCGAGAGGATAAATCTCACACTACGGACTCCGTGTATATTCGTTTCGTTTTTGTGAGAAAGTTTCGACGACGCTAAAAACCCACAGAGTGAGTGAGTGCGGCGGACCGAACTAAGCATAACCTTGCAGCCCACCGACGGGCGTGGCGGTTTTCGCGCCACGTTGGTGGGGATGCAGGGCCTGTCTATGGAGCCTACATCGAGCGGTGCACTGCCGCAGCAACACCAGTGTGTAACCAGAGCCCCCTCAAGCGCCGGAACCAATACAGGCAACACTCACGGAGAATCCAGCATAGATTTTCAAGACACGGATCATTCAAGCACTGATCAAGAAAGGCAAGAAGGCGAAACAGGAGCGAAAACGGCCCCAGGTTCCCTCGAGGCGTCGAACCACAACGACACAGCCTGGGACCAAGCCGTAAGCCGCAGGACGAAGAAGCGACAGGAGGCCAAACTTGCTGAACGACAAGCACAGCAACCACCAGCTACAGCAAAGGCGAGTACCGCTACTCAACCACCGACGACAGGGAGACGGAGTAGATCGCGGATACGGTTGCCTCCGCTGCCGAAAGAGGATGTAAAAATATTCGTGCGGCCCAAGAAAGCACTCCCACTTAAGAACTACACTACAGTGGAAGTCACCAGGGCTATCGCACAGGCATGCGGTGACCGGGTAGAATACCTCCACGAGGTAATTATACGTCCCTGCTTAGGATCCAACATTCTCGTCCTCAGTACGTCTAACATGGAGGCAGCTGACTTGCTCCGCAAAATCACGCACACACCACTAGGAGGAGCGAACCACGAGGTTGTGGCGTATGTGGCTTTCTCCAACCAGGAAGTGAGAGGAGTGGTACATGGCTTCCCCCCCAAAACAACATCCGAAGAGCTAATGCAAGGACTGCGAGTTCGCACGCAAAACACCAAGATCATCCAAGCTCGCATGCTCGGGACATCCAAGACCGCCCTCATTACTTTCGAGGGAGACACAGTCCCCCGGGCTGTCTACTTTTACTGAGGAGAAATGCCATGCTTTTTGTACAAACCAACTCGTCAGGTATGTTATATCTACATGTCCACGGGACATCGCTCTGACGTCTGCCCGACGCCAAACGCTAAAAAATGCTCAATCTGTGGAACTAAGAACCCGACTGAAGATCACTCCTGCCAACCCAAATGTGCTCTTTGTGGAGAAGGCCACATGACAGGGGCACGGGAGTGTAAATTAAAACTACGAAAGGCCAGAATTCCACCGAGAAACCAAAATAGAAAATCAGGGAACAAGAAGAACGAAGAAAACAAGAAGCAGCCCCGCCCAAGATGGTTCAGCACCGAATGGCCCTTGCTCGAAGACGCTCTGGGGACCAGGGGAATCAGGGACCGCAGCATCTCAAGACAACCAGTCACCGACGTCGAAAAGGAACCCAAGAAGACCAGGACCAAAAAAAACAAGGACAACAAACACGCAGCGTGGAACCACCCCCGTACGAGGAGCACAGCCCAGAATCGACCCAACAGGCGAACTCTAAGAAGGCATCTCAACTGCAAGGAGAGACAGCGGGACCAAGCACCCCAGGCAGCCACCTAGTCAGGAGGAGAGGACCAGGGCAGGAGGAGCGGACCCAAGAAACGTCAGCAGAGGTGAGCTGGTTTAAGGTTGCTGCCTCCATCAGAAACACAAACAACAAAACAGAAACACGCCAAACTAAACAGGACCTCATATTTGAGGAACTACGACCACAAATAGCGAAACAGAACACTGAAATAGCACAACTTAAAAAACAACTAAGACAAAACGAGATCACAGGAAGCGCAAATTTCCAAGGTCGAATGCAAGGAACGAATCCAAATTCTTTCACTCCACAAACTTCACCAGCTCCTACCCCAGCACCAGCAGTACCGCTAACGTTGCTGCGACTGAAGTGGAATAGGCCTCTTCCTCGCTAAAATGCAGGAAGCCTTCAACAACAGATTAGATCAGATACAAAGTCAATTAAGCACGTCCCTTCGCAAGAGCGGGGAAGGCAAAAGAAACTTAAAAATGCCACGCAACCCCAAAGCAGAAAACCAGCTAGTGATGGAAGCGGATATGGAACGCTCCGAAACAGAAGAGAAGGAGAGCGAAGATGAAGATCCATAGAAATCAAAAGGAAAATGAAAACTTGGAAATCTGGCAGTGGAACTGTCATAGCATAAGGAAGAAAAACCCAGTTTAGAGCAATACATCGAAGCGTCCGTAATTAGGCCAGACATCATATGCTTACAAGAAGCAGGAAGCAAAACCAATATAAAGGGCTACACAGCGATAATACAACGCCTGACCTTAGAGTAGCGACCTTCGTTAAAAAGGACATCACGACAATTCACCACACCCTACTTACAGTAGAACCATCAGCAACGCTTATAGAAGTTGTACCAAACAAAAGGGGGAAAAAGAGCGTCTTTGTCTTTAATGTGTACAGCTCTCCATCAAAAAAGAACGAATGCTTCGAGGATCTACTCTGGGAATGTAGCAAAATTGTTAGAAACAACAAAATAATCATCACAGGAGATTTCAATGCTCCGCACAAGGAATGGCGTTACCAGCGAAACAGTAAGAAAGGAGAGGGACTTCTCAGGGCAATTGAACAGATGGGACTGATCTACATAAATGACCCAACGAATCTCACCAGGTCCGGGAATGAACACTCTAGGGACACATGCCCGGACTTGACCTTCACAAAAGAAACCGAGAATGACATCACCTAGACTAACACACAAGAAACACTCGGAAGTGATCACAACATCATAGGTATTGCGGTCCTCACAACTAAATTTAGGAAACCACTAGGTGTGGCAAAACTAACCGACTGGAAAAAATACAGAGACCTCAAGCAACTCGAGGAAAACAAAACGAAAATTCAGGATACTAGCATCTGGTGTGACAACCTTAAAAATAAGCACAAGAACTCCACAAAGATTATGCAGAGAACTGAACTGACCCGAAACATAGACAACCATTTAGCTCACCTGTGGAATGCAAGGAGAAGCCTCAAGAAAAGATGGAAGAATCAAAAGAAAAACCTGAAACTCAAACAAAGAATCAAAGATATCACGAGGCAAGCAAAGGAATATGCAGACCAACTAGCCAGACAAAACTGGAATAATTTCTGCGAGTTGCTTAAGGGAACCAGGACCAGATCTAGAACATGGGCTATACTCAAAAGCATGCTAGAACCCGCCTCCTCAAGACGAGAAAACAAACACAACTTGAGAAGAGTGGCGCACACCTTCCCAGGGAGTGATGAAGACCTTATCGAGGCCCTTAAAAATAAGCACTGTGCAGCACATAAGAGAAAGACCCAACCAAACACATACGAGGGAAGTAAGAACGAGTATATGGACAGGGTAATATCAAGAGAGGAAGTCCTCAATGCAATGATGTCGGCAAAGAAAAACAGTGCCCCAGGAAAAGATGGAGTCACAAACGCCATGCTAAGAAACATGGGAGATCAGCAGGTGGATGATATCAAAGAATACATCAATGAAAAACTTTGCATACCAGGCGCTGTGCCAAAAAATGGCTACATTGGGATATTGTATCTATTCCCAAACCAGGCAAGCGCCTACAATTGAAAATCTTAGACCTATTTCTCTTACGTCGTGCGCAGGGAAACTCTATGAGAGAATTATCACCAATCGGCTAACCGACTACATAGAAGATAACGGCATCTTCCCAAATAGCATGATAGGCTTTCGTGCAGGGCTGTCCACAACAGGACGCCTTCCTACTCATAAAAGAATAATAAAGAAGGTTGCTCAGGGAGAACACTTTATCCTAGCCCTGTACTTGAAGGGAGCATTTGATAACGTCTTCCACAAAGCCATTTTAGAAACTCTCAGCGCAATGAGCTGCGGCGAAAGAACCTTCAACTTCGTAATAGCGTTCCTATCCAACAGAACAGCAACAGTAGGAATTGGCCAACTGAGATAAAAACCCTTTCAGATGTCAAATGCAGGCACGCCACAGGGATCCATCATCTCCCCTCTCCTCTTCAACATTTCGTAGATAAAGATCGTGAACAAGCTGAGAGAACTTCCGAACATTGGACACGTCATCTATGCAGATGATATAACGATATGGGTGACGCAAGGGTCAACTACAGAAAAAGAAAGGCATCTTCAGAACGCCGTAAACTGGGTAGTAAAGCTGGCAGGCGAAAATGGACTCCAGTGCACCGCGGAAAAATCAGAGATAGTAAGAATCCACGCACACCGAAGCAGCCACAAGGAAGAGAAGATAGCTGTGAAGATTGGCCAATCCGTAATCCCAGAAAGAGACCACATTCGCGTCCGGGGAATGACAATACAAAGAAACGGGACAGCCGATCTCACTATTGAAAAAATAAGTAAATCTTCAACCCAGCTAGCCCGAATTGTGAAGAGAATCACTAAAGGAAGAGCCGGATTTAGGGAAGGAGAAACATTAAGAATCATGCAAGCCCTTGTCATGAGTAGGCTGGCGTACAGCTTACCGTATCACAATCTAAACAAACAAGAGGAAGAACGAATAACCATTACCATCAGGACGGCATATAAAGCAGCACTGGGCCCACCATTGTACACGTCCACGGAAAAATTCTTTCAATTTGGAGAGTACAACACCTTCGAAGAGATCAAGGAAGCATTACTAATCGCCCAGAAGGAAAGGCTTGCCACTGCTAAAACTGGGAGATCCATCCTTTGGAAGATAGGTAGCCCGCCAGAAAGAACACGACTGGACGCCATGACGGACTTGAAACCTGAACAGTGCAGTCACATCAAAACCCTTCCTCTACCAAAAAACATGGACCCCACTGTACACAAAGACAGAAGGCAAGCGAGAGTCAAATACCTCCGGACAAAATTCAAGGATCATGAAAACACGGTTTATACGGATGCTGGAACTTGTGACCAAACCAACGCCACACTAGTGGTCACCGATTTCAAGGGAGCTCTGCAAGATTGCATGACAATTAGACAGTTAAACACAGAAGAAGCAGACACTGGTGCCATCCCCATGGCAATTCCACTCGGCGAAAAGACGAGCAGAAGTCTGAACATAATAACAGACTCCAAGAGAGCAGTATTGAATGTTGCCGCAGGAAGAATACCAAAACGCCTCAAAAACCTCCTTCCACCTGAACTGAAGAAAAAATACAATATCATATGGTGTCCCGGACACGAAGGACTGGAGGGTAATGAAGCAGCGGACAAGGCAGTGCGTGAACTCGCACACCACACACCTGACGATCACGCTTATCACACCCCCCTCCCCGAAAAATATGGAGAAAGACTCTCGCCTATTAGGCAAAAGACAAGCACCTTTCCTACTCCACACAAGGAATTAAATGCTATAGAAGCTCAAATCCTGAGGCAAATACAAACACGTACCCACATCAATCACGACTGGCAAAAATGTTCCCCAATTCCTTCCAAGAAACGTGCACAAAATGCGGAGAGATACCCACGCTATTTCACGCGACCTGGGCGTGCCCGCCCATCTGGCCCCAGGAAAACAATAGTATACAGATTAATCCTATCGAGACATGGGAGGCAGCCCTTACCAGCTCATCTCTCGAAGATCAGCTACGTCTGATCGAGAGAGCCAAGGTTGGAGCCGTTGCATCTGGAGCCCTGGACGTTGGGCCCCACCCATGAACTTCCTTTCAACTTTTCACCCCTGCCCCTTCCCCTTTCTTCTCACAATAAAAGTTCTACAACAACAATATGACCAATCCGAAATTGCAATGGCATATACTGAGCATCCCAGCACCTAACAGCCAGTGCGGACTACGTTTTACATCCAGACAAAGAGACGTTACTTTTTGTTCGTTCCGCGCAGATCAGGGACTGTGACGTGATGATAGTTTTATCTCCGCGCCTTATATCCAAAGATGTCATCTCAACTTGTCTCGTTCGATTCACAGACGGCTATGTGACACTTAGCTACCGATGCCACTTCCGAATCAATTAGGTTCCCTGAAAGCATCAACGTTTCTTCCTTTCTGAACGCGAAGCCCTGTCCCTTTTTCCCCTCTGCTGGGTATTCCTTGTTTCACGTCCTTCAGATTCTGGACAATCACTTTCCCCATTGGCGGCCACTATCAGCACAGACCTCACACAAAGGGAAACACAACTCCTTCTTTAGCTCCTGGAAAGACACAAGGACTTCTTTGACTGCTTTTCCAGCAAACTCGGACAAGCATCCGTGGCAGCGCATCGTATTTATCATTCAGTCCACGTTGGCATTACGCAGCAGTACGATCTGCAGTGTACAGCACATTTTGGCTCTGTATGCATGACAAGTGTCCTTTTGCGGCCAATCTTCACTCTCTATTCCTCCTTAATTTCATATTTCTGTCGCAATGCCTTTTTTCTGCTTACTTTAAAAGCAGACTCGATATGTGTTACTTGGTTGTAAACAAAGTGCTACATTCAGAAACATGCACTTCCCAGATATGTTCTGCCAAATTCTTTTTGAAATATCAGTTGCACACCGAAGACCTGGCTGTGTAACCAAAACGTGCATGCATTCATTTTATAAGAATACTTATTATTTATTCACCACAGCCATGTTATCTACCCAATTGTTAATATTGATATTGCCATGTCTGTTCAGGTATACCCACCTGCTCTGGTCTCAAACATCCTGCCCTAATTTTTAAATGAAATAAATAAATAAATTTACAGCTTCCTCAAGACAGAGAAGGTCACGCAGCTCTTGCAATGCATACTGGTCGTTTCTGGTTATAGTAAAATAGTAAAGACAGCGTTGTTCAGATGGTGCTGCGATCGAAAGATGTTACTTTGCCGGTCAGGGCTACTTGTACACGTCACTGAGCAGTGATTGCCATTTATGTTGCGAGTAAATAAAATACTGAGTGAAATTTATTATACCCAAGCATAAAAACCTTTAGATACAACAGGCAAGTAGGGATACTTTAACAATATTTATGCAATATTTATACGGCTTGTACTTTCGGAATATCTCCACTCATGCAAATTGCCAAATAAAAAAGACCACTTATCCTATTTACGAACTTTAGATGGCTAAGAAAATCTCCCATGCACTATTTTTAAACGGGGAGAACTCCTACTTGTCGAGAATTGCTTGGTTAACGTTGTTGTTTTTTTGATGAACCGCTCGGTGTTTGATGCTTTGGAATGCACGTATGTATGCTCAAAAATGAGACCAATCATTTGGCATTGTTGTCAACATTTACGTCGAAAGAAGCCTTGCCCATTCAGAAAAGCCTTCTCTTATTTAAAAACGTCGTGTACCCGAACAGAATTCAGGTTTACAAGAGCGCATATACGACGATGCGATGATTCGGTAGTAACCTTGGATACAAAATGTTTCAATTCACAACATTCTTTGTTAAAAACTTGACTCTGCATTCTAACTAGTTTTAATTTTATATTCGCCTATAGTTACTAAGAAAGAAATGTGATTTACTCACTGCTCATTCTTCTCTCTGGACGAGCTGTAAACAAATTTTGAGGTTTAATACAGGCACTGCAAAGCAAACTAAACGTTCGCAAGTGAAATGCCAGAACCCCATAATTGCCAAAACCGAGAGTTGCTGCAGTCAAAAAATAAAGAAGGTTTGAAGTTTTAAAAATATTGCCGCAAACCATGCGTTGGGTTTATTTATGTTTTTTTTACCGCCGGCTGCGCCGGTCTGTGTTATCTGTTTGCTGACGGAAGCGCGTGATCAATTCTTTTTTTCTATGCCGCATGTGTTCTCATCTCATAGGGAGAGCGTTTCTAACTAACGTGAACAGCCTAGAATAATCTTTGTTCTGGATGTAAATCGACGGTTCAAGAAACATTCGCGCCGAAAGGTAAAAGCCTGCAGAGCAGACGCCGCAGTTTTATTTCGACACCACGACGCTCGCCGACGCACGTCACTTTGTGGACTGCTGCTTCGCCACCTCTTTACTTTTTGAGTTTCTAGGGGAGCAGAAGTTCGCTCCCATAAATGTGCTTTTTTTTCAAAGACTACTGCCTCATCTTTGGCTTCGGAAAATCTGGTAAGGTGAGGGGTACATGCACCCTGCGCCCTAATGAAGCCTACAAGCGAGCCCAATTCATGACAGACGCCGACAGCAAGGTCTTCAGCCAGAGTTGTGACTGCTTCAGGCACGATGACCAGCGGTTCTAATCCTGCTCTCGCCCTGCAACAGCCCCGGGAACCACCATCGTTCCGCGGACGCCCCGGAGAAGACCATGAGGACTGGTTGGAGAAAGTACAGCGCGTCCGTAGCTTTAACACGTGGGATGACGAAGAATCCTTCCGCCGTGTTTTTTCTATTTAGAAGATACGGCGCGAACGTGGCTTCAGAACCACGAAAGCTCCCTAACCGACGGAACTCTCTTTAGAGCGAGTACCTCAAAACATTTGCTACTGTCGAGCGGAAAGAACGAGCCGCCCTTTTGTTGTAAACGCCCATGCAACACCCCAACAAAGTGGTCATGATCTTTGTTCAGGAGATAAGGCATGAATTTCGCAGGGCGGACCCCAAATGACAGAAGAAAAGAAGTTACGCTTCTTAATGTGCGGTGTGAAGAAGGAACTGTTTTCTGGACTTGTCTGCAACCCACCCAAAACCGTCGCCGAATTTGTGACCGAAGGCACTACAATTGAGAAGGCCCACCAAACGCATGCTAAGCAGTATGATCGCCACTTTGTTGGCGCGGCCAATGCGAACTACATCGACAACATGAGGATTCAAGCTGATAGCCTACGCGAGACCATCTACGCAGTAGTGGGAGAATAGCTGCGGAAACTTCTCCCCACGCCACCGCAGCCCCAAGTCGCTACCCTTACGGACGTGATTAGAGAAGAAGTGCGACAAGCGTTGGGACCTTCTACACCACCCGAAGCACCCCGAGAGCCACAAGCTATGATACACTCCGCGGCCGTTCGTCGACTCCGCCTGCTCCAACACGTCGTCAAGAGGCCCGGCCTTACCGCCGCTCACTGTTTTCCGTAAGACGCGCTGTAGTCCAAAACCAGACGCCGAGGAAGACAGAGTATGGCGAACTCCTGATAATCGTCGTCTGTGCTACCACTGCGTAGAGGCCGACCGCAGCTACCGTCGCTGCCCATACAAGACTCTTGGACTGCGTGGTTTCTCTATCGACGCACCTCGTTCTCTCCCTGGAGAAGCCCACGTGAGATCGACCACTACCTATATCAAACCAGCCGTTGCCCAGCCCGTTTTAACCGTCCGTCGTTACCCTACCAATACGAGTTGCCGAACCGCCGTACCAATGTTGACTTCGCACGTGGAATGTCCCCAAGCCCACGCAGGGGACACTAAAGGCAGCAAATTCTGAAGGTGAAGTTGCACAACGGTAGAAAAATGACAATCCTCCGACGTCGCAAGGGCGCGTCGAATACCGTGATTCACGACGTGCCCTAATCCCGACGACTCGACGGAACCCTGACGAGACTCCCTAACACTACGACAGCTATACGGCGCGACCCGTACCCAACATGACCGAGACGGCCACTAACAAGACGACGACAACGACGACGCACAGTGCCCGACTGTCAACACGCACGAGCCGAGATGCGACACTCCGACGCACTCGAAACTCGACGAAGGCGGCGTCCGACGTCCAGTAGTTCATCGACAGTTTTGAAGTAGTCGCCCTCATCGACACGCGATCCGAAATCTCGGTAATAAGAGGGCCATTCGCGTCTAAGTTGAAGAACGTTACGGCAAGATGGGATGGTCCGCATATACGCAAAGCACGAGGCCATCCTGTAACGCCAAGTGGAGCGTGCACATTACGCGTCACCATAGGCGGCACCACATGCCCTGCTGAGTACGTCATTTTGCCTAACTGCGCCCGTGCCGTAATTCTGGGAATAGACGTTTTGACGGACAACGGGGCAATAATTGATCTGCAGACCAAGTCGATAACTTTTTCCTCCGATCAGTCTACGCCGCCGTAACCGAACCCCGAACACCGTGCTTCTGTAAGGATCGCCGACGATCACTACACCCTGCCACCCCGCGCAAGCTTGCTGACCGCCGTGTACTGTGAAGATGCTGGTCCTGACGTGGACGCTATCGTAGAGAGTGACCAAAGGTTGCTTCTCAACCGCAGTGTCTCCGTCGCAAGAGGCATTACAAGCTTTAAGCAATGCAAAACTAACGTTTTATTCACCAATTTTACTGCAGAGTACCAGCATCTAAACAAGGGCCTGCGATTGCGTTCTTCGAAGAAACGCAAGACGAATGTCAAGTGATCGTGGTCGCCAACTTTTAACGCGCACGCGCAGATGCTTCCAAGCTGCCGCATCATTTCGACATGAACCCGTCGGTGCCGCAAGAACATCGGGATAGAATATTGTGTTTGCTGCGTCGCTACAGCGAGTGTTTTTTTCTGAAGCTCAAAATTACGTCAGATACTCTAGCGAAGAACCGAATTAAAACTGAAGACGGAGCCCGACTTTTCCGACAGCCACCGTATCGCGTCTTTTCACACGAGCGGGAAGCCACCTGGACTGAAATCGGCGACATGCTCAGCGACGACATTATACAGCCATCGAAAAGCCCCTGGGCTGCGCCGGTCGTACACATAAAGAAAAAAGACGGCACAATAAAGTTATGCATTGACTTCCGGCGAATCAACAAATCACCAAAAAGGACGTGCACCCCCTGCCACGAATCGACGATGCCTTCGACCACCTCTACCACGCGGAGTACTTCTCATCGTTGCATCTGAAGACTGGCTACTGGCAAATTGAGGTGGACGAGAGAGACCGAGAGAAGACTGCATTTATAACCCCGGATGGCCTATAGGAGTTCAAGGTGATGCCGTTTGGGCTGTGCACGGCACCAGCAACGTTTCAAAGAGTCATGGACACTGTGCTAGCTGGCCTAAAGTGGAACACTTGCCTCGTATACCTCGACGACGTTGTGGTATTCGCCCGGACTTGTGACAACATCTTGCAAGGTTGGAGTCTTTATTCAAGGCCATTCGTACGTTCAAAGCTAAAGCTGAAGCCAGAAAAGTGCCGTTTCCCTTATGAGGAACTGAAGCTCTTGGGTCTCTTCGTCGACACCGCGGAAGCCTTTCCTGACCCAGCAAAACCTTCACCCATTGCGACCTTCCCAAGGCCGAAAAACAAAACGGGCGTGCGAAACTTTTTTTCGACTGTGCGCATACTACCGGTGCTTCGTTGCAAACTTCGCATGCATTGAAGAGCCACTCACACGCTTGACGAATAATAGCACGCCTTTTACCTGGTAAAACGACCTAGACAAAGCATTTTCCAAGCTGCAAAAATGCCTGAAAAGCCCGCCCATGCTCGCTCATTTCGACAAAAACGCCGAAACGCAAATGCACACGGACCCCAGTAATATAGATTTGCGTGCTGTCTTCGTCCAGAAGTAAGCGATTGCGAAAATGTAATCGTCTATGCCAGTGGTTGTCTCTCCAAGGAGGAGAAAAACTACTCTCCCTTCGCGAAAGAGTGCATGGCTAACATATGGCCCATTTCAACATGTCGCCCAACGTGTATGGTAGACCGTTCAAGTTTCTGACAGACCACCATGCGCTGTGTTGGCTCGAAAATTTGAAGGACCCCTATGGCCGCCTTGGACGATAGAGCTTGCGCCTGCAGAAATTCGACGTAACAATTGTCCATAAATCCGGAAGGAAACACTCCCACGCCAACTGTCTGTCCCGTATCCCCGTCGACACACCACCACAAGACTCTGATGAAGACAGCGGGTTCTTCGGAGTCATGACTGAGAGCGACCTAGCCTCGCAACAGCGTGCCGACCCCGAGTTACGCGTCATGATCGACTACCTGGAAGGACGCAATGTCGCCGCGCCTAGGGCCTTCAAACGAAACTTACCACCATTCAGCCTCAAGAACTCCATCCTCATGAAGAAAAATTTGACCCCGTAACGAGTACGAATTACCTCCTTTTCATCCCAGCAGGTCTTCTTGACGAAATTTTGGAAGACTGCCACGACGACCCGTCTTCCGGATTTCTCAGCGCAGCTCACACAATTGGAAAAATCGAGGCGTGGTGCTGCTGGCCCCGACTTCCATCCGACGTCCCCCACTACGTCCGAAGCTGCCATGACTGCCAGCGGCAAAGCACACCGTCGACAAGACCCGCCGGGCCTCCGCAGCCGATCGCCATCCCATCGAGGTCTTTCCAGCTGAATGGAAGGGACGTTTTGGGCCCGTTCCCTACGTCACGATTCGAGAGCAAGTGGATTGTCGTAGCGCAGACTACATGGCGAGCTATGCACGAACCACTGTTCTTCTGGGGGGGACTGTCCAAGAAGTCGCAAAGTTCTTTATAAGTCAAGTTGTGCTGCGACATGGAGAACCTGAAGTTTCAATCACAGACCGCGGATTGGCCTTTACTGCCGAGCTGATGCAAGGAATCATACGCTACAGCAACACGGATCACCGAAGAACGACGGCACACCACCCCCAAATGAACGGACTAACGGAACGTTTGAACAAGACGGTTGCGGTTATGCTGTCCATGTACGTCGATGTTGAACATCAGACCTGATACGAAGTGCTCCCATATGTCGCGTTTGCGTACAACACGGCTATCCAAGACACTATGCAGATGACACCATTCGAGCTTGTCTACGGAAGGCGGCCGACTGCGATTCTTCACGCCATGCTTCCGCACGTAGAAGACGACGGCCTCAACGCCGACTTCCAAGGATACCTTCAGCGTGCAGAGGAGGTTCGCCAGCTCGGTATAGTTCATACAACGGACCAGCAGCTGGTGGATGCCGGCCGCTACAATCTCCGATGCCGAGACACTGAGTACCACCCAGTGAATCGTGTGTGCGTTTGGACTCCCATCCGATGACGCGGGCTAAGTGAGAAGCTTCTACGATGGTTTTTTCTGATTCTACCAGATTCTATGACGTGTTGGCCAACTTACCCACGAAGTGATCCCCGAAGGTGATTCCGGCAAATCACGACGACGCACGCGACCCAAACACGTCCACGGGGTTCGCCTAAACCCTTTCTACGCACGATGATGGAGTTTTCTTTTTTATTTGTTCCGGCAGGCCCTTACGTTAGCATCAGGTCGATGCACTCTTAGAGGGGGATAATGCCGCGGGGAATGCATTGGGTTTGTTTATTTTAGTTTTGCTTTTACCGCCCGCCTGCGCCTGTCTGTGTTATCTGTGTTCAGTCGGAAGCGCGTGTTTCATTCTTTTTTTCTATGCCGCATGTGTTATCTCATCTTATAAGGATAGCATTTCTAACTAACGTGAACAGCCTAGAATATTCTTCTGTGTTCTAGATGCAAATCGATGGTTCGAGAAACACCCGCGCCGGAAGGTAAAAGCCTGCAGAGCAGACGCCGCGGCTTTAATTCGACTCTCCGACGCTCGCCGACGCACGTCACTTTGTTGACTGCTGCTTCGCCACCTGTGCACATTTTGAGCTGTTAGGAAAGCACAAGTTCGCTCCAATAAACGTGCTTTTCCTTCAAGACGACTGCCTCATCTTTGGCTTCGTGACAATATGTTGCAAGGCAGCCACATCTTTCAGAACATAGTAAAGGCTTAAAAGCTACGCTTACAAGACTGTAAAGCCATGGGAATATATGCAAATAATCATCGCAATCTTTATTGCACCAACATTGGATATCACCCGTGATCAGCATAAAGTCCTTTCTGTAGCCTTAAAATACTCAACGCGGGTAACTGGTAATGAGAGGATATGCAGAAATTTCTTCTTTTTGTTGTGCACACACTGGCTTCACAGATTCCACATGGCTTCCTTGTTGTCGAGGTCATTGTGTCCACGCAAGTCGCAATAATAAATGTACTGAATATTTCTTCTTTCTTTATTACATGGCGACCAAATAGGAGAGGTTGACAACTTATTTGAGCGCCTGCTACTCGTTCTCGCGTAAAATAATGTTTTTATACGGCATTTCGATACACGCAAACTCACTGCCCAGTTCGGTAAAGGTCAGCTCTTCTGATGAAGTTCGTGCAAAATTCATGGGGTCAATAATACTGCAAACACAAATTTCTCCTCGGTGTCACCTAATGGAAGTCAGTGATTACGCTAGTCAGTTAATGCGGCTCAGGGGAAGTTCGCATAAAAAAACAGATCACAAATCACACAAAATATCGCAAACAAATCACACTACAGAAGTGACGATATACAGTACAGAATGCAGGAGGGAAAAACTGAACAACGACAAACGCAATAAAACGTAAAAGTTGCTAGTTACGTTTGTAGGCTCTAGTGGGCATTAATACCGAAGATAGAGTTACATTTCAAACTCATAAAGTACTAATAAAGTCCCAAAAAAACAGTCTAGAAAGAGTTGAAATGCAAAAAACAAATGCTGTCGCTAACTCGGTGTTGGCCATGGTCCGAGAACTTTGGCTAGATTAAACAGCTTATTGAAAAGACATGAGTAAACTCCTAAAGTGCCTCCTCAAATCACCATGACAGGGACATTGTAACATTTTTGACTAATCGTTTCATAAGGATGACAACATCAACAGCCTGCACTTTGAACTGAATAAAATGCTTTGTGTAGGCAGTGCAATACTCAGGCGGTGTATAAGCGTCGCTATGCCTCCAGAGGGACGTATTGCAATTTTAAATTGCAATAAGGGATCAACCTCGAAGAGCAGACTGCTTTGTGACCGTCCACAAAACCACGTTGTGTAAGAAAGGCTGTCTTAAGCTCTGGTTAGAATATGTCGCAAATCTAATATGTACAGGGGAAATATGTCTGTGGTTGTAAATTGGTGCGCTTTGCGAGCTGCCACACCTTCCGCTGCTTTTCCAGAATTTTACAGCGGCCGCGAATCCATTAAAACGCAATATGGTCCCCCTCACAGGCTTTATTGAGTGCTTTCAAAGTTTTATATACTAATGAATCATTGAAAGCATTGCTAAAGTGTTTCACAGCGGCTAGTGCTGCTTGAGAGACAAAAAGCATGACCCAATTTTGAGGAACTGCCACACTGCATATAAACCGCAGGGCCAACAGAACAGCGTAACGTCCTGCCGTAGTTGAACAAGTGTAATGGGACACGCTAATGGTGTTCTTAATGTAGTGTCGCTATTTCAAATGCAGATGTAGAGGCTGTTTGTAGTAAGACCCGTCTGTAAACGCACGTCTGAAGCCCAGGTAGTGCATGTGTATTTGACAAGGAGACAGTTGCTCCGCGACGACTACAGGTAAGTCCCTTCTTTAGAATAGACCCTGCACAGACAGCTGAATAGAAGGACTTGAAAGAAAACATGTGGTATACGCAGGCGGACCTGGCCAAACCTCGTAATTGGTAAAATGCTTTAATTGGTCTCAAGCTTCCTGCCCTTCCTACAACCTTTCCTTTCTAAAAGATCTTGTTTAAAAAGATGACAGTATTGCTGGATTGATATCCGATAAACATGCCGACAAGTTTCTAGAGTTCGCATCACTGGGACATTTATTTGAGATTTATTGTGTGTTGCATATCGAAGCATTTACCCCTGGCGTCAATGTACGTAGCTGCGCAGAATGCAGATGTGTAAGATTCTGCTTTAAACTGCTGTCCGAACACCACACTGGGTAAGTACCACTTTAGGGGGAACTTTGTGCTCGTATTGAAAATAGTTGCAACATTACGGTATGCGATGCAGCTCGTACGTCAGAGTTCATTTGATCTCCTAAGACAGTCATGACAAACCGCAACTTTATTCACAGTATTTAAAAACACTAAAACTAGAATTTGGACACTATAATTACCAAAAAAGTCTTTGCTTACGGTAGCTCTAAAGCTGTACTTTCAAACGTTCCAAAAATGTAATACGGGTGGCACGTTGGGCTTAGGAGGGACGACGTTGTATGACATGGTAGCGAACTGACATACCCCAACTTTGGCGAGTTTGTACACGTATAAGTGGAACGGCTTCTCAAACAGAAACTGCATGAGGAGACAAACACAGGTGCGGACCAGCAACTGTTTAATTTATTGTGGGAGAAAATATATATATAAATAGGCTAAAACCGTTAACCGCGCCAAAGAGCGCTTTGATGAACGTGAAACAAATGGAACAAAAAAAGAATCCGCCGCGGTGGCTCAGTGGCTAAGGCGTTGCGCTGCTGAGCAAAAGGTCGCCCGTTCGATTCCCGGCCATGCCAGCCGCTTTTCTGATAGAAGCGAAACGCTAAAATGCCCGTGTGTACGTGATTTCGGCCCACGCTAAAGATCCCCGGATGGTCAAACTTATTCCGGAGCCCTTCACTATGGCGCGCCTCATCGCCTGCGTTGCATCGGCACGTTAAACCCTACAATCAATCAAGGAACAAAAAAACAAAACTGAAAAAAAAATACAAAAAACGCTGTCTTCAGAATGAACAACTGGTGTAGTGAAGAAACGAGGCTCCCGTAACTCGACAACAAATTTAACGACTGCCTTATCATACAAATGTACAGGGACCGACGAACCAACACCTACAAGCTGTCGTCATGTACTACGGGGAGTCCTGCCAACGCATGCCGCCCGTATCACCACAAAAAAAATCCTTTTCCAGTTAGACCGAGACCTTGTCACTTCTCTGTTACAACGGGTCCTCGACCGATAAACCGCATCTTTTCAACATCAGAGCTATTGTTACTGGTCATAGTGAGTGCGTAGTGAGTGCGCCGTCATTAAAAAATCTCGGGTCACAGTTACTCCCACCTTTCACCGCGTACGTTAGCATGCGCCCAACGAGGTGCACCCGGCGTCGTCAACGGTTGTTCGTGGCGCTGGGCAAAATATACCAAAACACAGTTCTCGTCCGTCCACGCTACAAGAAGAGAGCAGAAGGCAACCCGCGCTATAAAATACCAAGTGGGGAAGCGAATTTACGCCGGTTTTAACGCGTACTAACGCATTTTACGTTGACAAAAATGTGAAAGCTTGCAGACAAACCGATTTGGGCCTACCAGTCGTGCAGAACGAAAACCACGTTATAGATGAATATGACTATGACTACTACAACGACAGCGAAAACCGACGACGTGAAATGCAAATAAACAATTTCAAACCTAATCCAATGCGTGGTGGTGTTTCCTTCATTGCTTAAATAGAAAGAATCGTACAGCTTCGCTACGGTTCAAGCCTTGCGATAGTGTGTGGAAGCTTCCATAATTTTTTATTTTATTTTTGCATTCGTTTTTTTGTTCCTTCCACGTGCGTCAAACTGTCCTGCGCTCGAACCTAAAAAACTGAATCTGCTTTCGCTGCTCAGATCGCTGCATTGTAGCGGTTTTGTGCCGCACTGACACTCGCTATTTGTTTAGAAATGTTTCCACGTGCTGGCTTTGTGCTTATCAGGCTAAAACCATGAGCATGCTTCTGCTCCTACCTGGAGATGTCGAGACCAACCCAGGGCATGATAGCGTTGCTGAAACTTGCACGCAAACAGAAACCAAAGTAAGGGGCTGCTTAGCCTTCAAAAACTTTCAATATACCGGTCCTATCTCGACCAGAGGAGCCCAAGCAGTGATGTTATATTTGGCGAACATTCAAAAGAAAAATACGCACAGAGAATGGCCCCAGCGCCTATGTGTGATACTCCTTCATCCTCACTACTATTCGAGTCCCTTGTACAACTCGGGCCGCCACCCTCAGTATCCCCCACAATGTCGTCCTCTCTTCTGTTAGGCGGCTTTTGGTTGAAACGTTTATGAATTACTTTACCATACCGTCAACTCGGAACCTGTCCCCACGCGTCTGAAATTCACCTCGCCATGGTGGCCCAGAAAAAGTGGTCCTTAAATTCGCATGCAAACTTTTTTCCAAAATTTTTCCCAAAAGCAGAGAGGCGCTTATTTATGCAACAACACCATGTAATATATGTGTACATATATATTAAAGAGAGGTTTATTGGACCGCTGTCGAGCTGTTACAGCGGCGTAAAAGCCGAGCTTCACCGTTCAAGCAGGCTCTCTCCATCGCCGCACTCGATCGACTCACGCGCCAAGCACCGAATCTCCGTTGTCGTCGGGCGTCTACAATGACGAAAATTGCCGCGAACCGTACGTTGGGTTTGTTTATGTTTTGTGTACGTCCCGGCCGCGCCAGCCTGTCTTATCTCTGTCCCAGGCGAAGCGCGGGTTTCACTCTTTATTTTTATGGCCCACTGGTTATCTCGTTCTGATAGGAGAGCATTTCGCTTTAACGTCACTTGCCTAGAATAATCTTCTTCGATCTACATTGTTCTGGATGTAAATAGACGTTGCCAGAAACACTCGCGCCGAAACATAAAAGCCTGCAGAGGAGACGCCACGGCATTCGAATCGCCCACGTTGGCTTACCCAAGTCACTTTGCTGATTGCTGCTTCGTCACCTGTGTACTTTTTGAGTTGTTAGGAGAGCACACGTTTGCTCTAATAAACTTGTTTTTCCTTTAAGACATCTGCGTCGTCTTTAGCTATGTGACATTTGGTAGAGGTGCGGGGTGCGCAACCTTAATGCTCCCAATGACCTCTGGAAGCCGCCAAGCTAACCCAGCTAAATCCAGCCGCCGACTGCAAGGTCTCCCACCGGAGTTTGGTCCCCTGCCAGGCGGGCAAAAAACGACCGCTGCAACCACCACCATGGTGCAAGAAACAACGTCCTAAACCGTCCTGCAGCAGCCCCTGGAACCGCCATCATTTTGAGGGGCCTCCACAGACGACCCAGAAGGATGGTTGCAGAAACTGGAGCGCGTCCGGGTCTTCAACATGTGAGACGACGAAAAAACGTTCCGGCATGTTTTCTTTTACTTGGAAGACTCAGCTCAAACTTGGTTCAAAACCAATGAGAGCACTTTAAATAACTGGACTCAATTCAAAACCGAGTTTTTTATACATACATTACCGTCGTGCGGGAAGAATGAGCCGTACTTTTGGTGGAAACGAGCACTCAACAACCCAACGAAGGGGTCGTGATCTTTGTTGAGAAGATGACGAGATTGTTAGCCCATGCGGACCCGGAAATGACCGAAGAAACTAAATTGAGGTTTTTGATGCGAGGGGTAAAGCAAGAGATTTTTCCTGCCTTTCCCGCAACCCCCCCCCCAAGACGGCAACTGAATTTGCGTCCGAAGGCGCCGCGATGGAGAAGACGCTTAAAATTCGAACCACGCAGTACAATCGCCCTGTCAACGCGCTGTTCTCAGAGAACATCGGTGCCGGAACTGTAAGCTCCGTTACATTGCGTGAGTCCATCCGAGCAGTGGTCAGACCGGAGCTCCGGAAACTTTTGCCAACAACGCCGCAACCTCAAGTCGCTTCCCTGACGGACGCCATCCGAGACCAGGTTTAACAGGCGCTGGGGACTTCTACTCTATACGAAGCGCTCCGTGAGCCTGAACCTAAGACCTACTGTGAAGCTATTCTTCGACCCCGCCCTGCTCCTACCCATCGCCAAGAGGCCCCGCTGTACCGCCATTCAATGTCGCCCGCCCGACCACCTGTAGTCCACAACCAGACGCCGAGGAAGACCGACGTGTGGCGAACACCCGAAAATCGCCCGATGTACTACCACTGTGGAGAGGCCGAACACATCTGCCGTCGCTGTCGCAACAAGAGGCTCGGTTTGCGAGGGTTCTACGTCGACGCACCACCCCCCCGACCTGGGCAGCACCCTACTGAGATCGAAGAATACCTCTTCAACACGATCCGAGCACCAGCCCGCTTCAGCCGTTCACCGTCGTCCTACCCGTACCACACGCCGAACCGCCGTAGCACTGCTGACTTCTCACGTAGAAGGTTTCCCAGCCGACGCGGGGGAAACTAAAAGCAGCAACTTCTTAAGGTAAAATTGCAGAACGGCGGAAAAACAGAAACCCTCCCACGACGCAAGGATTCGCCGAAGACTGTGACTCACGACATGCGCACATCCCGAAGCCCCAAATATAACACTGATGAGACTCCCGAACATGACGACAGCCACGCGGTCCGACGCATACCCGACTTGACCGAGACTTCCACTGAGCAGACGACGACCAGACGACGCACAGTGTCCGACCGTCAACAAGCACAAGCCGAGATGCGACGCCCCGACGCACCCGGAAGTCGAGGAAGGCGGCGACTGAAGTCAAGGGGTCCATCGAGGGCTTTGATCTAGTCGCCCTTGTAGACACGGGAGCCGACTACTCTGTGATGAGCGGATCATTCGCTTCTAATCTGCAGAAAGTTACGACCAGATAGAACGGTCCGCACATGCGCACAGCAGGAGGCCATCTCGTAACACCAAGTGGAACGTGCACATCACGCATCACCATATACGGCACAACGTACGCTGACGCTTTCGTTATATTGCTTCACTGCTTCCGCGACGTAATTCTTGAAATAGACTTTTTGACGGACAACGGTGCTATAATTGACGTATAGACCAAGTCGATAACGTTTTCCTCCATTCACTCCATGACAGCAGAACCAACACCCGAACACCGTGCACCTGTAAGGATCGCCGATGATCATGTCACACTGCAACCGCTCACCAGCGTAAAACCACCGTATACAGTGAAGATGCTGCTTGTGACGTCGGCGCTATCGTAGAGAGTGATAAAAAGTTGCTTCTCCACCGCGGGGTCTTCGTCGCAAAAGGCATTGTGCGCTTTAGGCAATGCAAATCCCCCGTTTTGGTCACCAATATCACCGAGGAGTACCAGTATCTAAACAAGGGCACTGCAGTTGCGTTCCTCGAAGAAATGCAAGAAGCTAGTGAAGTGATCGCGGTCGCCATCTTTGAATGCGCACGCCAGATGCTTTCAAGCTGCCGCATTCTTTCGACGTGAACCCGGTTCCTCCACAAGAAAATCGGGACAGATTACTGGATTTCTTGCCTCGCTACAGCGAGTATTTTCCGTCAAACTCACAATTACGTCAGACAACAATAGCAAAGCACCCCATTATAACCGAATACATTCCGACCTACCCGACAGTCACCGTACTGAGTCTCTTCACACGAGCGGGAAGCCATCCGGACTGAAGTCGACGAAATGCTCACCGACAACATTATACAGCCATCGAAAAGCCCCTGGACTGCGTGGGTCGTACTTGTGAAGAAAAAAGACGCCACATTATGGTTCTGCGTTCACTGCCGGTGACTGAACAAAATCACCAAAAAGGACGTGCACCCCCTGCCACGAATCGACGACGCCCTCGACCACCTCTACCATCCGAATTATTTCTCATCCATGGATCCGAAGACCGGCTACTGGCAAATTGAAGTGGACCAGATAGACCGGGAGAAGACTTTATTTATAACCCTGGACGGCCTATACGAGTTCAAGGTGATGCGTGTTGGGCTGTGCACAGCGCCAACGACGCTTCAAAGAGTCATTGGCACTGTGCTAGCTAGCCTGAAGTGCCACAATTTTTTCATACCGCTCGACGACTTTGTGGTATTCGCCCGGACTTTCTACGAACATCTTGAGAGACTACGGTCTGAACTAGCGGCCATTCATCCGTCGGCGTTAACGCTGATCCTGAAAAGCGCTGTTTCGCGTACGAGGAACTCACGTTTTTTCGCCAAGTCATCAGCGCCGCGGGAGTCCATCCTGACGCAGCAAAAACTGCAGGCATTGCGAACTTCCCAAGGCCGAGAGACAAGAAGGGCGTGCGAATATTTCTCGGGCTGTGCGCATCCTACCGGCGCTTCGTAGCAAACTTTGCACGCATTGCACAGCCACTCACGCGTGTGACAAAAGATAGCACCCCTTTAAGTTGGCAAAACGACGAAGAAAAAGCATTCTGCGAGGTGCAATAATGCCTATAAAGCCCGCCCGTGCTCGCTCGTTTCGACGAAAATGCCGGAACAGAAATGCACACGGACGCCAGTGATATGGGCTTGGGTGCCGTCCACGTTCAAAAGCAAAGCGGTAGCGAAAAGATAATCGCCTATGCCACCCGTGGTCTGTCAAAAAGAGGAGAAGGAGGAATGCCTTTATTATCACAGGGGGCATGAATGCCCTCTTGGGGACGGAAAGGGAGATGAAGGAAGGGAGGGAATAATCGAAAAAAAAAGAACAGTGTTCAAGGTTCAATCACCTTAAATGGTGGATAGCATTGTAAAGTCCGTGAACATATAGTTCGCAGAAACCGTGAAGAGATACGTGCGACGATTTTTAGAAAAATAACTCAGCCTCTGAGAACGAGTGCCTGGCTATCATTAGGGCCATTTCAAAATTTCGCCCATAAATGTATGGTAGACCGTTAAAAGTTGTGACAGACCACCATGCGCTGTGTTGGCTCGCAATATTGAAGGACCCCTCTCGTCGTATTGGGCGACGGAGCTTGCGCCTACAAGAATTCCAGGTCACAATCGTCTAAAAAACTGGCAGGAAACACTTCGACGACGACTGTCTGTCCTGCGCCCTCAGTGACCCACCACCTCAAGACTCCAATGAAGGCAGCGCGTTCTTCGGACTCGTGATGGAGAGCGACCCCGCCACCCAGCATCGTGCCGACAACGACTTACGCGTCATGATCGGCTACCTCGAAGGACGCAACGTCGTCGTGCCTGAAGCGTTCAAAAGCAACTTACCAGCATTCAGCCTGAAAAACGCCGTCCTCGAGAAGAAAAATTTCAGCCCCGGAACGAGAACGAATTAACTCCTTGTCATCCCCGCGCACCTTCGTGATGAAATATTGGAAACGTGCCACGACGACCCGTCTTCCGGACATCTCGGCACAGCTCGCACTATTGGAAAAATCAAGGCGAGGTACTACTGACCCCGCCTTACCTCTGACGTCACCTACTATGTCCGGAGCTGCTGTGACAGCCAGCTACAAAAAACCCCGCCGACGAGACCCGGCGGACTTCTGCAGCCAATCGCCGTCCCATTGACCCGTTCCCTACGTCGCGATCTGAAAACGAGTGGGATGTCGTAGCGACAGACTACATAACGCGCTCCTCAGAGACGGCCACCCTTCTGAGGGCTATTGCACAAGTAGTCGCCGAGTTCTTCATAAACCAAGTTGCGATGCGACATAGAGCCCCTGAAGTCCAAATCACGGAACGCGGAATGGCGTTCACTGCTGAGCTTATGCAAGGAATCTTGCATATGCTCATCAGTGAAGACCCCCATACTAACACACTTACGGAACGTCTTAAAAAGACAATCGCGGTTATGCGGACAATACACGTCGACAATGACCACAGGCTTGAAACGACGTCCTCCCATATGTCACGTTCGCGTGCAGCACTGCAACCCAGGAAACTACGCAGATGCCGCCATTGGAGCTCGTCTACGGATGACGGCCGACTACGATGCTCGACGCCATGCTTCCGCACGGCGAAGACGACGACCTCAACGCCGACGACCATGGATACCTTCAACGTGCGGAGGAGGCCCGCCACCTCGCTCGAGTTTGTATAATGGACCAGCAGCTGGTGAATGCCGGCCGCTACAACCTCCGACGCTGTACGCTGAGTACCACCCTGGAGATCGTGTGTGGGTTTGGACTACCATCCGACGACGCGGACTAAGTGAAAAGCTTTTGCGACGGTATTTCGGACCCTACCGTATTCTGCAACGTGTTGGCCAACTTACCTACGAAGTGATCCCCAAGGGTACATCCGGCACATCACGATGGCGCACGCGACCCTAAGTCGTCCACGTAGTTCGCCTCAAAACTTACTGGGCAAGACGGCAGATTTTTTTGTTGTTGTTTGTATGGACTGTAGTATTATTTTAGCATCGGGTCGATGCACTCTTAGAGGGGGAGTAAGGCCACGGACCATGTGTTGGGTTTGTTTGTTTTGTTGTTACTGCCGGCTGTGCATGGCTGTGTCACCTGTGTCGCAAGCAAAGCGCGGGTTCCACTCTCTATTTTCATGCAGCACTGGTTATCTCATTCTGATAACAGAGCGTTCCGCTCTAACGTCACTTGCCTAGAATAATCTTCTTTCATCTACAATGTTCTGGATGTAAATCGACGTTATCAGAAATACTGGCTCCAAAAGATAAAAGCCTGAAGAGCAGACGACGCAGCATTCAAACCACCGATGCTCGCTTACGCAAGTCACTTGGTTGACTGCTGTTTCGCCTCGTGTGTACTTTTTGAATTGTTAGGGGAGCACATGTTCCCTCCAAAAAACATGCTTTTCCTTCAGGACACCTGCGTCATCTTTGGCTACGTGACATCTTAAACAAAGGAATTTTCGCCACATAACTACTTTGGCAATTACTCAATCCCCGTCCGCTGTCAGCGCTATCGTATCCCACCCATGTGAAAAAGGAGCCATTGTTGAGACCTAAGATGAAAAGAAGACCGCAGGAATACTGTACTCTTTCAGAAGGTGGGCTTGAACTATCCCCTCAACGGTGTCGACGGTCGGGAGCGAGCGTAATTTGTTAATGAGGTGATTTACAGGCGAAGTTTGTTTGGCGATTCTGTAAGGTCCATGATACTTCGAAACAAGCATCAGTGCGAGACCGGGTGAAGGGCATGGCACCCAAAGCCCGACCACTAAATCAGGCCTATAGATGGGAGCCGCAGTCTAAGTGTCGACAGGATGCTTCTGGTGTGGTTGGTGTTCAACTGTAGACGAGCGGGGGTGACGTGCACTCTTCGGCATGCCTGACTATTTCTAAAATTGGTGTGAACTCGGTTTGACCTGGATACACGGCAAAATTCTGCGACTTGTGCATAACGGCGAAGTGTGCATAACAGGACAAAAGTATTGAATCCCGTCGTCGTCTGCGTTGCCATGTTTTAGGAGTACGTGGCAAATGAAAGTATCACGTCACAGTCACTATGATCCGATACAACGTAGATGGAAAGCATATCACTGAAAGTGCGTAAAAATAGTTCCGTGAGCCCATTCCTCTAGGGGTGGCAAAACGTCGTAGTTCGGTGAACATTTCGACATTCGCGCAGGAGCAATTCGTAGATATCTGACAGGAAGACGCGACCTCGGTGACTGAGCAGATCTCGAGGACCCCCATGGCGAAGTATGAAATGGCGTAACCGGCAAGACGCGACTTCACGTGCGACGGCAGTGGCAAGCCCAGAGGTCTCTGCATAGGGCTTGGGATGATCTACGACCACAATAAACCAGTGGTTGGCAACAGCTGTGGAGGTTAGGGAACCGTATAACGCAGTTCCTATACGATCGAACGGTCTGACGGGGCACTGCAGTGGCTGCAGCGGGCCCGCTACGGGGGCCGGAGGGAATTTGCGCCACTGGCAGTTGATGCATTACTTAATGTACTTACGGACGAACGCGTGCATTCACGGCGAGTAATACTGTAAGCGAAGCTACTGATATGTTTTAAACACTCACGTATGCACAGGTAGCGTCAGCGTGGAAGGATGGGTCTATGCCTATGCGGAAATGGCTAGGTATTACCAGTAACCATTAGCTACCTGCTGGTAGGTAGTTGCGCCTGAAAAGCATTTCGCGAGGGAGCGCGAAATGGCCAGCTTTCCGGAGCAGCGTACCAGACTCTTGAATCGAGGACACGCCAAAGAGGAAGTCAATAAGCGCATCATTCTAGGAGTCATTGCGGTGCTGAGCTGGCGTGTTCGTGATATCAAGGGACGACAGGTTGAAATCAACAGATTTGGAGCACGAGCCGTCCACTCGTAGGGGGGAGCGAGACAGAAAGTCAGCGTCTGGATGCTTCCGGCCGGAACAGTACTGCACGCGGGTGTCATGCTCTTGAAGTCGCAGAGCACAGCGACCAACGCGGCGAGACGAGTCTTTGGCCGTAGACAACCAACACAATGCGTTGTGACCATTCACAATGTCAAAAGTACGACCGTGTAATGTGGTTAAAATTTAGTTAGCGCCCATAACTTTGCCACGCACCCCTTTTCCATAACCAATAAATCTAACTCGGCATTAGTGAGTGTACGACTTGCATAGGCGACAAGGCAACCATCAGGACCAGCTTTTCGTTGTGGAGGCACTCCACCAAATGCGGCGCCGCTGGCATGCGTGTAAACTCCTCTTGTGCGGTCGGGTCGAATGTCCCAGAATAGGCGCTGAAGTGAGTAGTTGACGTAACTTTTTGAAGGCTTCATGGCAATCTCCCGACCAAGCGCCGATACCGCCTTCTTTTCGAGAAGCCCCGTCAACGGCGGAATTATGGCGGCGAAACTGCGAGTGAAGCGCCGCAAATATGAAGAGAGCCGGGTAATTCTCCACAGGGCCTTTGTGGTGGTCGGTTTGGAAAACTCGGCGACCAAGCGAATCTTGGTGGCATCGGAAGAACTCCCTGTTTCGACACAAAGTATGGTCACCTTTCGTATGGTCACCTTTCGCATCTCAAATCACATTTCATGATGTTGAGTAGCAGTTTAGCACTGGCAAAGCACATCGAAATCTGCTCCAAGAGCCTCAAATGACTGCCACAGTCGGGAGAAAAAACGACGACGCAATCAATGTAATAGAGACACCTTTTGTACAACTGGCTCCATCCTCCTCTAGAACGTGGCGGGAGCGTTTCACAAGCCCAAAGCTATAATGTTGAATTCATATACCCCTTCAGGAGAAATCAACGCCGTTTTCGCGGCATTGGGTCTTCGTCATGAGCACCGGCCGAGCTCCACACCGCCGAACAAGGGAACAAAACTGGGCGCCTTGTAACCATTCAAGGGCATCATCTATCTGTGATAAATAATAGGCGTTTTACGGGCGGCAACACTATCTGCATTTAAGGCGACTATGATCATCATCATCATCCTGATACTCTCACAATCGCCATCAGCTGTACCTGACCAGCGTCCGCAGTTCCAAGCGATACAGATCCGACACGACCGAGCGTCTGGGTGGTAGCATGCTATCGTCGCTCTTCAGTCCTTGCCGGGTGTACACACCCTCAATAAACGTATGAGGTCCACTGCACAGTGAGTCCACTGCTGCTTTCGTAAAAGTCGCAAACGATCTGGTGTCCGTCGACCGTCATGTCTTTGAGTTCGAGCGCCGTTGCCGATGTGCGAAGGCAGAGCAGCTCTGTGCTGTCTGCTGCTTCAGCAGCCAGTCGGCGGAGGTCGGGTGCAGTTAATAGCGGCAAAGTGGAGAACATGGCGTCGTGCGACGGATGGTTGATGTTGGCGTCGCGGTCGCAGCAGCAACAGTTGCAGCTGGGCTGGCTACTTGGATTAACTTGTCGGGCAGGGACGCGAGCAAATGGACATCCATGGGTGACGTGGTTGTGAGGACCATTTGCACGTTCACAGGCACGCACTGCCGAAACTTCGCCCTGTAATGCGCCACCCATTGTTTGGGCACGTGATCCCCTGAGCTCGATCTTGCGCCACAGGAGTTGGCTCGATCGGCGGTCGCCAGGCTCTCGGTGGAAAGTAGCTGCTGTATGCCCGTGTGCTCCGATTCTGCTCTACCTTCGAGAACCGTGGCTTTGAGCTGGTCGTAGGTCGTTGCAGGAGGGTTGCGTATGAAGGAGTATAGAATGGCCCGACTTCTTCCACACCAGTCGCGGGTAGAGCTCTCACGACGTAGTGAAACTTGCGTACGTGGGAGGTGATGCCAGATCGCTGAACTGTGGCACGGCCTGGAGGAACCAGATGGTCTGGGTTTGCTCCCAATACAGCGGCAAGTGGACAGCCAGGGCGGCGATCTCATGGCCGGCTGCTTGCGGTCCTCGCTGGTCCTGGTTGTTGCTTACGTGGCTTTACAACTTCGCTGGAATGGAGATCACGTCTGGGTCACCACTTGTAGGAAAGGAGCCGTGGAGTCGGTGTGCTGGTGGTAGATGCTCCTTATGCGTTTAGCGCCGACATCACCATCACCCGCATCGTTTCACAATCGTCATCAGCTGTGCCTGGCCAGCGAGAGCAGTTCCACGCGACAAAGATGGAACACAACCGATGACTGGGCCATTACAGATCATCGGTGTTCTCCAGTTCCGCCCCCGCTTACGTACCCTGAATAAATGAATAAATAAATGTAGTCACGGCTCCTTTCCTGCAAAGTATTTCCGCGTTATGCTGTTCAGACAGCGAGAATTTACGCAAACTCGAATGGAGCCGTCGTTTTTGCAACGATCCCAATGGGAGAATCCAAGGGTGTGCCGGAGGGATAAACTATGCCACGCTTGAGCATGTCGTTTACTTCTTCATTAATATTGCAGCGCTGCTTCGGCGACGCATGGGTGAAGTACTTGGCGCATAGGTGCATGCGACCCCGTGTCATTGGAATGCGGAACTCCATATGTACTGCCAGGCGGTGCCTTTGCGCCATTAAAATACGAGCGGGCCCGATATAGCCACGTGAGGAGCCTCAATCGTTGATCATGTATAAGGGCATCATCAGTCGAAGTGCCAATGTTCGGACATGAAGGGTCTGGTGCTGGTGAGGTAGGACTCCAGAAACTGGAACCCATGGGGTAAAGTCGACAGGTATGACGGTGACATCTTGGGAACCGAGAATTTAAAGGCAGTCGAGGGCATCACGTTAACGAATACAGAAGGGCTCTAAAGACTCTTTACTGACCACTCAGTAGGGCGAAGAACCGAGACAGTGATACTGAATGAAGAAACCAGGTGGACGGCATAAAAAACAGGTACCTCGAGAACGGAAGTGCAGCACAGTGGTACTTGAGTGGCTAGTCGGGGGGCATGTCCGTGTCGTCTGCTAGGACCAGCTTTACAGTGGCAGCGTAGTGGAGGCAGGCAGCCAACGGTTTTGCACGTCGCACAAACAAAAATTTGGGCAACGGCATCGTAGCCTTCCTAACCGAGCGGAAAAGACACCAGTTGATGACGCAGACGGCTGCGCCTGTGTCGACTCATGTAAATGTAGATACACCCTCAACATATACGTGAATTACATTCGTACGCCTTTTACAATTCGAAAGAAGAGCACTTGCCTCCGTAACAGCGGAGGTTGAAGGGTGGCTCTCGGCGTTACAGCGGCAGAAATTGTTGTAATAGGTTGCAGAAAAAGGCGACCGGGGCGACACTTGTCTTGTGAGCAGTGGAGACTAGTGTGGAGAGCCAAACTTCGGATTTCGGTTTATTCATTCATTATGGAAAGGCGGAGGGGGAAATATTCGGCCAAATGGCCTCGAAGTAGGCACGCAAAACCGATGGTGCGGTTATCAGCTCAGCCGTGAACCACCGATTCTCCAGTGGCCGATTACTGCGTAACGCAGTGCGTGGTGGAGTCGGCGGCATGGCCTGATACGACATCCCAGCAGGCTGTGCTGGTCTTCCCATGATTTGAGCAAAGGTGATGGTGGTGCGTATTATACAGTGGGCGGTAGTGCCTGAGCGAGCTGTTTTTTGATCATGTGGCAAAGTGCTGGAAGTATCGGCGAGACAGTTGAAGGGGTCACCTCGGTAGGCTGCAGGAGAACTACGTACCGTGGAGATAGGCCAGGAGCAGTTGTTGGCTTCGTTCATCAAGGCGACAGATGCCGAGTGACTTGTTCGTTCGGCAAGCTGTCCCCTCACTGAGGCGTTGTCGCCATCTCCTGTTAAGCTCCACAGTGGCGCGCCGTGGACAGAACATTGAGTAATCTGCCTCTGCCTATGGAGTTTGTCGAAGTTTTGGCACTGGGTGATGATGTGAGCAACTTTTCGCACCTATTTTCCTTATATTCCCATAGAATGAATTATCGCCTATTCCACTCATTAGGTGCTTTAGTTTCTCTGCTTAAGCCATAGCTGGATCAACACACTTGCATAAGCCCACGACGGCCTCGGTATAACTTGTGAAAGTCTCTCTAGGGGGCTGCGGCAGTGTGCGGAGACGCTGCTCGGCATGAAGCTTCGTAACGGGGGGACGGCGATATACCTCGACAATGCCGGTTTTGAAGGCAGACCAGGTAATCATGGTGGCTGCGTTGTTGTGGAGCCACAACATGGCTATCTCGCTGAAGTAAGTCAGCGTTATAAAGCTTCCTGCCATCATCCCATCTTTTGAACGTGTGTACTCTTTTGTATTGTGACAGCGACTCCTCCACGGCGTTGTCGTCTGTTCCATTAAACTAGGGGTGTCTCGCTGGCGAAGTGCACCAGAACACATGTTGGGTGGCGGTGACAATGGTGCCATGTCTCGGTCGATGTCACGCTGCATCCCTTTGTGCAGCCAGGATGTGGTATGGGGGTCTTGCGATGCGATGGTGGGATGGCCCTGGGAACGAACCCCCACACTCCCCTAAACTGAAGACTGGTTTATTGAACCCCTAGTGGGCTGCGACGAAGCCGAGGTTCGTCGTGCCAAGAAAGCTCAATCCAAAAGAGCACTCGTTTGACACGCGCGCCAGGCGCTTCTACTGGCTTCTCGTTGCGTGCGTACCATACCGTATATCCACAGTGGGAAAATTGTCTTGACCTAAATGACTGTGCCCCAATTACGCCAGTGACGTTGATAATGAAACCTCCTTTATATAAACATATATATATATATATATGTGTTTGTGTGTGTGCGTGTTTGTGTACGTTTGTAAGAAGAGGTTAATATGGAGATTAATTGAAGGTTTCTTCACCGTGGGTAGTCCGAGTGGCCCTGGCTACCACCACAGTACAGGAAACAATCAAATTACCACCAATACGCTAGAAAGTAGAGGGTAGTGCAGCCCCTCGCACTAGCGAAGTGGTCATCGCAACAGATGCGTATTCTGGAGGTCGTGTATTCGGATCAGACCTGGCGAGCATGATTTTCTCAACTTTCTTTGTTACTTTAGGCCGTCTCCATCTCGTTTTTTATATTAACTGACCAACAACATTCTCTCCTTCGGTTTCCTTAGCTTTCTTGACTGCCTACCCTTTTGTGTGTTAAGTCAATAAGGCCCTCATTTCCCTTTCCGATTTGCTATACGCATGCGAGGGTGCCTGTTCTGGCAGTCCTGGTGCCATAGGTAGCTTAAGAGGGTTCAATGCTGTTCGATAGGAAACAATTGCTTTAACGTAAACAGCCTAAACAGTGGAGGTGACCACAGCCGCGCCTGCAGCGTAGTGGTCATTAAATCAGACACGTATATTGAAGGTTCTGGTTTCGCATACCACCTGTCGGGCATGTTTTTATCAACTTTTTTTCTTCAAGAATCTGTTTCAACAATAATCAATCACCAACCACATTCTCCCCCTTTGCTTTCCTCGGCTTTCTTGACTACCTACCCATATCTCTCTCTTTCTCTCTCTCTCATATATATAGTTTGGAAATGAGAGGCTCGTTAGGAAATATAGAAAGAAATGCCGGCAGTCTAGAACGCCAAATAAGGCATAGGGGAATGGTTAGACTATTTTTTACCATTAGTGGTGTTACATTATTTTTTTTAATTAACACCATGAGAAAGAAGGAAAGAAAAACACACGCCCAGAGTGGGGACCGAACCCACGCCTTTCGATTAAATCTCGAATGCCTTACCAATTCGGCTATCTGGGTGACTGTGTTCTCCTTCACTTTCAGGGGTATTTAAATTCCGAATAACTGTATCTCACGCTTGAGGGTGGTAGCCAGCGCCACTCAGACTACACGGGAAGAAGGGTACCTACTTTTTAACCCCCGGGGCGTGACGCAAGCGTCTGCAGCCTGTCCTAAGCGGGTAACTGGCGAGAAACCCTCTTATGCTACCTTGGCATCAAAGCTGCAAGAACCGAGGCACTCACTAAGCTTTCGCACGATAGTAGGGTCTGGAAATGAGGGGCTCGTTAGGAGAAATAGAAAGAAATGCCGGCAGTCTACAACGCCAAAGAAGGCATAGGGGAAAGGTTAGACTATTTTTTACCGTTAGTGACGTTACATTATTTTTTTAATTAACTACTTGAGAAAGAAAGAAAGAAAAACACGCGCCCAGAGTGGGGACCGAACCCACGACTTTCGATTAAATCTCGAATGCCTTACCAATTCGGCATCTGGGTGACTGTGTTTTCCTTCACTTTCTGAGGTATTTGTATTCCGAACAACTGTATCTGACGCCTGAGGGTGGTAGCCAGCGCCACTCAGACTACACGGGGAGAAGGGGACCTTCTTTTCCACCAGCGGGGCGTGACGCGAACGTCTACAGCCTGTCATAAGCGGGTAACTGGCGGGAAATTCTCTTATGCTACCTTGGCATCAAAGCGCCAGAACCGAGGCCCTCACTAAGCTTTAGCACAATAATAGGGTTTGGAAATGAGGGGCTCGTTAGAAAATATAGAAAGAAATGCCGGCAGTCTACAACGCCAAAGAAGGCATGGGGGAATGATTAGACTATTTTTTACCGTTAGTGATGTTAGGGTTTGGTTCCCACTCTAGGCGCGTGTTTTTCTTTCTTTCTCACGTAGGTAATTAAAAAAAATATTGTAACGTCACTAACGGTAAAAAATAGTCTAACCGTTCCCCTATGCCTTGTTTGGCGCTGTAGACTGCCGGCATTTCTTTCTCTCTCTCTCTTTCTCTCTCTCTCTCTCTCTATATATATATATATATATATATATATATAGAGAGAGAGAGAGAGAGAGAGAGAGAGAGAGAGCAATAAATAGGTTCCGAAATTTGCTTTCAAAAATACATGAGAGGGTGGTCACACCATGCAAACGATGATTGAACTAACGTTTCAACTGGTGTACGGTCTTCGTCAGAGTAAACTTCGGTAATTGAGCGAGCTGAATATATAGGCGCAAAATGATAAAGGCTGACAAATAGTCTTGCCACTTTGCAGATACAAATCAACACACACAAAACATAATATGAAAATAAGAAGAGCACACAAGGTGTTTGCACACGTGTGAATTACATGAAGTTTTCAAATACAGAAGTTGTACGAAATATCGGATCGGATCGGATTTTCCGTACAAGTTCAGTTTTTGAAAACTTCATGTATTTCACACGTGTGCCAACACCGCGTGTGTTCTTCTTATTTTATTATTATTTTTTGTGTGTGTTGATTTGTATCTGCAAAGTGGCAAGAGTATTCGTCAGCCTTTATCATTTCGTACCTATATATTCAGCGCGCTCAATTACTGAAGTCTGCTCTGACGAAGACCGGACCCCGGTCGAAATGTTAGTTTAATCATTGTTTTGATACGTGTGTCTACCCTCTCATGTAAATATATATATATATATATATATATTTATATATATAGTATATTCATACTACCTAATGTGAAAATTCTTTCTTTACCCCTCACCCGGCGACGGAGAATTCCATAGGACCATACCCGCTCCTTCAATTCATCTGTATATCCTCATACGCACCAGCCCATGCGGCAGTGCCTCTTCTTCATCTATGACCATGATCATCATCATCGTGTTTTTGGGGTTTTTCCTGCTAGAACACTTCAATAAACCCCGTTTCTTGCCATCGTCTCTCAATGTATGTATTATGTAGCCGGCAACTATGCAGGATTACTCAAAGAACAAAATTCATTTGAGCGAAGGTTCGTCTTTGTGCATGACCGTTCCTAAACAATAGCGTTAAATATAGATCAAACAACATTCTCCCCAAAGCAAATCCCTGCAGAACACCCTAGCTTTAGAGTAGCGCATCCTGTGCGCCTTACTGGCGAACTGACGCTCCGCTAGAACTAAAAGAAAATGCAAGCAACCTAGAAGCAGTCGACGATTATACAGTCACCGACTCCCGTCGGCAAATTGAATGCCATGGTGTTTGCCTTGATAGCATTTAGCCTTAGGATATAACTCTTCCAAAACTATCGAACCACATCGAGGACTTTAGTGATCAAATTATAAACTTTCATTCAGGTGACGACAGGCGATAGACTTTTTCTGTCAAACCAGATGGCCTTCGAAGCATAGCAAAGGGCATGAAAATTTGTGATTCATTATTATCCAAGATGAGACGGCCAGGTGACCCGCCGCGGTGGCTCAGTGGCTAAGGCGTTGCGCTGCTGAGCACGAGGTCGCCGGTTCGTTTCCCGGCCGCGGCGGCCGCTTTTCTGATGGAGGCGAAAAGCAAAAACGCCCGTGTGTTCGAGATTTTGGCGCACGTTAAAGATCCCCAGCTGGTCAAAATTAATCCGGAGCCCTCCACTACGGCGCGCCTCATCGCCTGCGTTGCGTCGGCGCGTTAAACACCACAATCAATCAATCGAGACGGCCAGGTGCTGTCAGGCGGTGGCAAAAAACACGCAAATAAACAAACCTGAGGGTATAGCTTAGCGTCATTATCTCCCCTCTAAGTTTGCATTGACCGATGCAAAAAAGGGTAGTCTATAGATAAAAATTCTGTCATTAGCGTAGCTAAACTTGAAGAAAAGTATGTGCGCGACTTTCGCAAGTGTGCCTTGTCGAGATGCGCCGGAGTCACCGTCGGGAAACTTCGTAGACAAGTTGTCCCACACGTCGCTGAATTCATTAGGTCCCGAAATACCGTCATGGAAGTGTCGCACTGTGTCCGCATCGTCGGATGGGAGTCCAAACCCATAAAGATTACCAGGGTGATACTCGGAATCTCTGTGCCAGTGGTTGCAGCGTCTGGCATCCACCAGCCTCTGGAGCGCTATACAGTTTCTACAAACCTGGCGGACCACTTCTGAAAGCTGTAGCTATGCTTAGATGTTGGTGCTAAGGGTGCCGTCTTCTTTGTGCAGCTGAAAGGCTTCGAGCATTGTAGTCTACCGTCTTTCGTACAGAAATTCGTACGTTGGCTTCTGTGTTGTTACCAGGGTGGCTGTTGTCGCGTAATTCTGACGTGTGTTGACCAGCTCAGAGAGACGGACGCAGCAAAGCTGTTCATAGCTTTAAGAAAACACTAATTGAGTGCAAACATATAAAAAGCAAGCATAGAACACAAGCAATTAATTAAAACAACCGATACACCATCAAACGCGTCTTTCTACTCATCAGGTTGTCTAAGTAAACAATCATTTTGTTAGTATTCCTTACAACATGCAACCTTGTCGTTTTCTGCGACCTGAATTCTTTCTATCTCATTTGTCTCATCGCGATCAGTGGTCCGCGTGCCTTCTGTCTCACATGCAGCGCCTTCACCGCTCTGTCTGCGTGCCCTTTTTTCAAGACGCCGCCCTAATTCTGCTTATTCTCGTTCAAACTCAATCATTCTAGTTTTCTACTATGTTTGATCCCTTTCAAATGATATTGTCTCCACCTCGATCCTGCTTTCCTCCCCTTAACCTTTTTGCTTTGCTGGAGTTCAACAATTTGAAAAACTGCTCCTTGTTCAAACCTCGCGTTTGCACCAACGTTAACCACTTTCCTTATTCATTCTAAGTGCTGGAAAGACACGTGAATGGGCCTGATGGGAGTATGCTGTAAATAGATAAATCAATCCTGGCAGGCAAGCCATTTGTTTTTGCGCCGTGATAGTGATGTGGCTCGATTAACTGAGAGAGATGGACGCAGCAAAGCCATTGACGTGTTTAACAAAACGCACATGAATTGCACCTTCGCAAACAAAACATGAAGGAAACCACTCTAGCAATCAATTACATACAACCAATAAACCATAAAACCCTTAAATAAATATCGCGAAATAAAATTCAACCGCTTCCCCAAAAGTCTCTGCAGTAAAGTTTCAAACACCATTCGTTCAAATACACTGATGAGTAACCAAGAGCCCTGCCCTAAGCCAAATCTCTGCAACTACTCTCTAGTTATGTCGAATGGCATTTGCCACTAATGTACGGGCCTACCGCGGAAGTCGTCGCTAACGTGGCGCACTTTTGCGTGGCCGCGGTTTCGTGGTAGCAGTCGTCTCTCGTGTTGATGCCGGCGCTGCTCCGCTCGGTCGTCATGTGGACTGCATTGGCACCGCGCGTCCTCACGTAGTTCCTTGGTAGCAGCACACGTAGTAGCCATAGCTTCTGAAGGACCCCAGGTAGGTCCCGGAAGAAACGTAGCCGTTCAGGGCCGTGGAAGCGAATGTCACCGCAGGGTAGACTGTGGCTGCATATGCCCCACCACCGCCTCTGAAGCCACGAAGACGCACGTTCGTGGTGCGACTAGCACTCCGCAGATAATTCGACGTCGGCCCGCTTCTGACGAGGAACGATAGGCATAGTCGCCGGCTTTGCCGCATCCCCTTGGCTCGTTCCTTGCAGCTGACGTGCTCCTTCCGCGTCCTGGTTTCTTGCCTCCTCCCTTTGTATTTGTAATCCCAGCTTTTAACCTATCCGGCCTCTATCGCCGCACCCTCTGGCTGCCGTCCTGTTCTCTATAGCTGGTGACCATGCCACGTGGCTCCTTCGCGGCGTTCAACGACTGGCTGTCGCGCCCGCTTCCATATTTGGCTATGCTGCTGCAGTGTTTCGGCGCGGCGTTTGTTGATTGGCGCGCTCTTGGCCCGCACTTCAAACTCTCGTTTCTTCGTTATTTTGTGTTCTATCGGGGCGGTTTGATGCGTCCCATCTGAGGGGATGCCCTTGACACATAACAGCTGTATTGTACACAAACATAGCATAAAGGAGTAATGGTGAGATGGAACGACCCAGCCACCCATTTCACAGCCCACAATCAGGCGCTCACACTGAGGTCTGAGCGTCACCAGAATTTGCAACACGTGGGAGAATGTTCTCTGCAGTGACAACCGCCATGCTCTGATAGGACACACTACAATGATTGCCGTATTTTCATCCTCTCTACGTCCCGAATCATGACCACCACTTTCGGACGGGTTCTTACTGGGTCGTCTGCTCTCGCTATAAACCGTTCTCCTTCGTTGTTCCCCGGAAGGATGTCCGTCACCAGCGCAACTCACGAATAAGTAACCGGAGTATAGGCAGCACTGCCAGCCGCCTTGAGAGGGTACGTACCGAAGCTCCAGAGCATCATCATCGCCGTGAAGTGGCAACAATACACGACAGCCGCATCGCGAACGCTTGGAACGAAGAAGCTGCTCCTCGCTTTTGCTCTCGTTCAACATGACAGAGCGGACGTCGTGCCCCTGATTTTGTGAGCTGAATTCGTGGCCTCCCAGTCTTTCGGTCTAGGAATAAATCCTCCTTACAGTTTTTGGTGTATTCGTTTCCTTACCCTGGAGCTCCGCCATCGGACACTTCACCCTCCTACAATGCCTCGCGACGATAAGCCCCCGCTACGCCAGCACCTATCCTCTGCTTTGGTGTCATCCGTGAGCGGGACCCTCCCAAGTACAATGGCACCGATGAGCACGATGTCGACATCTGGCTTGCTGTGTTTGAACGGGTGAGCACTCATAACAATTGGGACATCCGCCTAAAGCTCAATAACGTGAAATTTTCTTTGACTGCGGTCGCGGAGCAATGGTTCCAGAACACCGCAGTGCGTCTTGAAGCATTACCAGAATTTAAAGCCGACTTGCAAGCACTTTTTGAGCGTCCCACTGTACGAAAAGACGAAAAGTGCGGTGGGAGCAGCGCTTGCCTGAACGTGCACAGAAAAGTGGTGAAATTTTCACTTCGTACGTCGAGGACGTCGTAGAACCACGCCATGCCCGAAACGGACAAGATCAAACACATCCTGAGAGGTATCGAAGGCGATGCCTTCCAAATGATCCTCGCGAAAAACCCCCAACTGTGGCAGAGGTCGTTACCATTTGCCAGAGTTTTGAGTAGCTGCGCAGGCACCGGGCTCTAACTCCGCCACCCGTCACTTAAGATTATTTTATGGCCAGCATGGCAGCTGATCACAGCGACAGTACCTTGTTTCAGCGAATCCAGCAGTTTGTCTGCGAAGAAGTGGCGAGTCAGTTGTCCCTAATTCCTAATGTTCCAGAGCATAAATCTTCCCTCAGCCCTTACCTTCTGACCATTGCCCAACAAGAAGTTGCTCACACCCTTCCCGCTGCACTGCAGTCAACTCCTGTTGTTGTCGCCCCCATGCCCTATTCCGACACTACGCAAACAGCCCCATGTCACCACAACTCTAGCTTATGCCGATTCCGTACTCTCCATGCCGATGGCCGCTCCAGCGACCATTGTTGACTCTGTCCCACGACGACCTTTTGGTGAAGTTGCAGTCAGATACATGCATCGGAGCACCATCGTTTTCCCGCCCCGCTGACCTGTACGCCCTCTGTATTCCCTGGTCTGCAGCTCACTAACACTTGGAGGACGCTGAGACAATCGTCCAATTTGCTTTTTCTGCAGGGCTCCTCGCCATGTGGCCCGCTATCGCCGCCGCAGTATGACAACTGGACGCAACCCTCCCACGGATTAATACGCCCCATCGCAACTCATTCAGAAGGGCACCGGTTATTAGTCAGTGACATCGATGCTCTCCGAAAGCCCTGACTTCACCAGCCACCGATCTTTGTCTCCGCGACGACGCTTGTTCTCTCCCATGCGTCATCATCCTGCACCAACATAAACGCAAAACTAGGCGCCGCAGTTCCGAAGGCAAGAAATGGAAAAATCCTGCCCAAGACCTCCTCCGTCTCCCGCAAACATCGTTTGTATTGCCATAGAGGGCGCCAAAATCTTCGCCCCTGTCGACACTGGAGCAGCCGCTTCTGTCATAGACGCCAAACTAAGCAGCCGTTTGAAGAAGGTCACGACGCCGCACCTTGTGTTCTTATTACGGACGGCTACGGCTCATCCCGTAGATCCACTTGGCGTGTGCACTCCCGCGCCGTTATTGATATGCTCGAGACGTCATATACGCTATCCAGTTCTTTGTACTGCCTTCGTGCTCCAACGATGTAATACTGGGGTGGGACTTCCTTTCCACACATGGTGCTGTAATCGACTGTGGCCATGGCGAAGTAGAGCTCTTCCCGTTCATGGATCCTACCGCTGATGAGCCACCAGCTACTTCTGCCGCTAAACTGGTCCTCGCAGAAGAAGTTAGCATTCCTCCTTATTCCGCCATCCTTGCTTCTTTATCCTGCCCATCTCTGTCCAATGCTACAGTACTCCTTATGCCTTCTAACCAGTTTCACAGAGACAAAATCTTCGCCTTCCTTCCTCCCTGTTTCCAATCCGTAACAACCAAGCAACACTTCGCCTTTCGAATTACCGCTCGTGTTCCTGCACCTTGCAACGCGGACAGCGCGTCGGCCGCATCGAGCATAGGTTCTGTTGTCGCTGTGGATCTTCCGGGCGATTTACCAACGCTTAATGTCAGTGTACTCTGCACTCCTGCAGCACCGAACCCCCACCGTCTGCAGATGTCTTTAATCGCGCCGTTGATGACAAGCTTTCATCGTCCGAACGGCGCTAACTTCTAGCGCAGGTGCATGGAACCCAGAATGTCTTGTTTCTGCCAGACTAGTTTGGGGCGTACTACCACAGTTGAACACACCGTTGATACCGGGAGTCACGAACCCCTACGACAATGTCTCTTCCGTGTTCCTCCAACTGAACGCCGCGGAATTGATGAACAAGTCGAGGAAATGCTCCAACGTGGTGTGATTCGACCATCCACAAGTCCACTGGCGTCACCGGTAGTGCTTGCCAAGAAAAAGGATTTTATTCGCTTTTGCGTCCATTAACGACGGGTCAACAATATAACCCGCGTGTATGTATATATTTTGCCACGAATTGATGACGCCATCGATTGTACCCAAGGCGCAGAATTTTTTCCTTCAATTGACTTACGCTCAGGTTATTGGCAGGTGCCCGTCGTGGAGGCTGATCGTGCAAAAACTGCCTTTGTTACCCGAGATGGCCTCCATGAGTTTCAGGTTATCCCGTTTGGCCTCTGCAATGCGCCTGCAACCTTCAAGCGGTTGATGAACAACATTATCCGTGGACTCAAACGGCATACGTGCCTTTGTTACCTGGATGATATTGCGGTCTTTTCTCCAGCTTTTTCGACGCATCTTATTCGACTTGAGCAAATTTTGAAGTGCTCAACTACCGGTGGACTATAGCAAAGTCTCAAGTGCCGCTCTGCTGCCTTATAGCTTAGCATCCTTGGCCACGTCGTCTCCAAAGCTGCTGTCCTGTCCGATCCTGCCAAGTGGCGTGCTATGGTAGAGTTCCCGAAGCCGAAATCAGTGAAGGCCCTTCGCAGCTTTTTTGGGCTGTGTTTGTACTTTCGCCGCTTCGTACGGAATTTGCATCCCTTATCGCGCCACTGACGCAGCTCTTCAGCAAGGAAAACGGCATCTGTAAGTGGTCCACGGGTTGCGACGGCGTTTTTACTAAATTCCGTCATCTCCTCTCACCTCCACCAATCCTTCGACATTTCAATGCTAACGGCACTACCGAGATTCACACCCAAGCGAGCGGAGTCGGTATGGGGGCAGTTCTCGCACAACGTAAGGCTGGTTCTGACGAGTATGTGGTCTCCTACGCAAGTCGTACTCTAACTAAAGCCGAGACCAACTACTCGGTGACAGAGTAACAATGCTTAGCTTGTTTTTGGGTGCTTGCAACGTTCCGCCCGTATGTCTACGGCCGCCCGGTCGAGGTTGTTACGGGCCACCACTCGATTTGCTGGCTGTCCTCACTCAAAGATCCGTCCGGTCGCCTAGCACGCTGGGCTTTGCTACTCCAGAAATATGCTATTCGCGTCACCTATCGGTCAGGCTGGAAGCACCATGACGCTGATGCCCTATGTCACTCCCCGTTGCCGCGTGGAAGTGAGCGACTCTCGAGTACCGATTGCTTCCTGTCACCACTGGATATCCACTCTATGTCATCCGAGCAAAAGAAAGATACCTCAATTTCCTCCATCTTCAAATTTCTGTCAGGCTCGTCGGCGAAATGTGCATCTCCAAATTTACGCCGGCAAGCGTCGCACTTCGCCATTCCTGACGGTTTTCTGTTTCGGCAAAACTACCATCCCGAAGGTCGCAAGTGGCTCCTAGTAATTCCGCGCCACCTACGCGCAAAAATATGTGCCTATTTACACGACCAGCCAAATTTCGCCCATGCTGGTGTAGCCAAAACCTACCAACGCTTGCGCGTGCCATATTACTGGCGCAGCATGTACAGTTTTGTCCGTCAGTTGCCTCATTGCTGCGTTCACGGCCAACGCTGCAAATCTCTACCTCACCAATAAATTGGGCCTTACAACCTTTACCATGTCCAGAACGGCCCATCGACCGCGCCAGCATCGACATCTATGGGCCTCTCCCTTGAACGGCAACTGGAAACAGGTGGGTTGTTGTCGCAGTTCACCACCTGACCCAATATGCAGAGACGGCAGCACTGCCGGTTGCAACTGCGCGTGGAGTTGCCTCTTTCCTCCGCTGGCACTTCATTCTGTGTCATGGAGCGCCTAAAGAACTACTCAGTCACAGAGGAAGGCTTTTCATTTCTCAAGTTACAGAAGCGCTCCTCACAGCTTGCCGTACCATCCATCGCGCCACAACGGCGTACCACCCACAGACCAATGGTCTCACCGTACGTTCCACCGGACATTGCTGATATGCTCGCAGTGTACGTGGCATCACATCATTCTAATTTGGACACCATCCTTCTATTTGTTACATATGCGTATAATACCGCCACTCAAGCCACGACTGGCTTCTCTACGTTTTTCCGTCTGTATGGATGCGAGCGCTTTTGTACACTATACACAATACTTCCTTATAGCCCTGATGACTTAGAATGCTCGCCCATCTCATACGTCGCCAACCACGCTGAAACATGCTGCCAACTGCCACGTTCACTAACCAAGGTAAACCATCATCAACAAAATACACAGCATGACGAAAAAACTGTGCCCCAAGCTTCTCACCCGGATCACTTGTTTTGCTGTGGGTGCCAGTGACTGCTCCTGTCTTGAGAAGTAAGCTCGTTTCACGATGCGATGGTCCCCAGTGTGTCGTCAAACGCACCTGCTCTGTAAACTATATTTTTGAGCCCGTCGCCCGATCACCCGACCAGCGGCGCTGCGGCAAAGATATAGTACACGTCCAGCGCGCCAAGGCGCACTTTGAGCCTCTCACCATTTCGACTCCCTGATCACCGGGATGGCTCTTTTTATCCCGGGCGCAATAGTAAGGATGTCCATCACAGCCGAAATTCAAGAATGAGCAACCGGAGTATAGGCAGCACTGTCCACCCGCCTTGAGAGGCTATGTGCCGAAACACGAGAGCATCATCGTCACAGTCAAGTGGCGATAATACATGGAAGTCGCATCGCCAACATTTGGAACGAAGCTGCTTCTCCCTTTTGCTCTCGGTCAACACGACACAGCGGACTTCGTGCTCCTGATTTCGGGAGCTGATGTCGCGGTCTCCAGTCCTTTGGGTTAGGAATAAATCTTTCTTAAAAAAAATATATATATATATATATATGAAGCAAATCAGAAATGGGAAATGAGGGGTTCGGCCAAGTAACACAAAATAAGGGTTGACACTCAAGAAAACCGCGGAAAGCAAAGGGGGGAATGCGGTAGGTCATAGAAACCGATGAAGAATTTTTTGAGTCAGGAAGATAGTGGTGAACAAATTCCCGCCACTTTCCTTCTGACTCAAAAAATGTTTCATCGGTTTCTATGACCTACCGCATTACCCCCTTTGCTTTCCGAGGTTTCTTGACTGGAAACCTTTATTCTGTCATATATAAATATTGCCGCGAACCATACATTGGGTTTGTATATTTGTGTTTTGCTTTTACCGCCCGGCTGCGCCGGAAGCGCATGTTCCATTCTTTCTTTCTGTGCCGCATGTGTTATCTGTTGTGAGAGGGAGAGCATTCCCATCTAACGTGAACAGCCCAGAATAATCTTCTTAGATCTACTATGTTCTCGATGCGAATCGACGTTTCGAGAACCACGCGCGCCAAAAGATAAAAGGCCTGCAGTGCGGACGCCGGGGCATTCGATTCGACGACACTCGCCTGTGCAAGTCACTTTGTTGACCGCTGCTTCGCCGCCTCTGTATTCTTTTGAGTTGTTAGGGGAGCACAAGTTCGCTCCAATAAACGTGTTTCTCATTCAACACAACTGCATCGTCCTTGTCTTCCTGACATCTGCTGGAAGTGCGGGGTACGCACCCTTCATGCCCACTACAACCTCGAAAAGCCGCCAAGCCAGTCCAACAAGAGCCAGCCCCCGCCTGCAAGATTTACCGCCCGAGTTCGGTTTGATGCCAGAAGGGCCCAAGAAAAGGAACGCTGCAACCAACACCATGGTGCAAGAAACAACGTCGCCAATCGTCCTGCAGCAGCCCCGGGAACCGCCATCGTTCCGAGGAGCCCCCGCAGAAGACCTAGAAGAATGGTTGGAGAAACTGGAGCGCGTCCGGACATTCAACAGGTGGGACGACGCAGAAACGTTCCGGCACGTTTTCTTTTACTTGGAAGATTCGGCTCGCCCTTGGTTCGAGAACCACGAGAGCTCCTTGACAAACTGGGCTCAGTTCAAAAGCGAGTTTACTAAGACCTTCACTACCGTCGTGCGGAAAGAAAGAGCCGCCCTTTTGTTGGAAACGCGCACGCAACACCCCAACGAAGGTGTCGTGATCTTCGTTGAGGAGATGAAGCAGCTATTTCGCCGCGCGGACCCCGAAATGACGGAAGAAGTTGCGCTTCTTAATGCGCGGAGTGAAGGAGGAACTGTTTGCTGGACTTGTCCGAAATCCGCCCAAAACCGTCGCCGAATTCGTGACCGAAGCCACCACCATTGAGAAAGCCCTCGAAATGCGCGCTAAGCAGTATGACCGCAACTTTGTTGGCGCGGCCAATGCGAACGACTTTGGCAGCACGCGGATCCCGGCCGACCGCCTACGCCAGACTATCCGCGCAATAGTGAGAGAGGAGCTGCGGAAACTTCTCCCAACGCCGCCGCAGCCCCAAGTCGCTTCCCTCACCGACGGGATTAGAGAAGAAGTGCAACAAGCGTTGGGAACTTCTACGCCATCCGAGGTACCCCGAGAGCCACAAGCTATGACATACTCCGCGGCTGTTCGTCGACCCCACCCTGCTCCAACACGCCGTCAAGAGGCCCCGCCGTACCGCCGCCCACTGTCACCCGCCCGACCCCCGGTAGCCCGAAACCAGACGCCGAGGAAGACGGACGTATGGCGAACTCCCGATAACCGTCCTCTGTGCTACCACAGCGGAGAGGCCGACCACATTTACCGTCGCTGCCCATACAAGAGACTCGGACTGCGTGGTTTCTCCGTCGCCGCACCTCGCCCTCTCCCTGGCCAACGACCACGTGAGATCGACGAGTATCTATATGAATCCAGCCGTGGCCCAGCGCGTTTCAACCGTTCGCCGTCGCCCTACCCCTACCAATCGCCGAACCGCCGTAACAACGCTGACTTCGCCCATGGAAGGTCCCCCAGCCCACGTGGGGGAAACTAAAAGCGGCAACTCCAACGACGCAAGGACGCGCTGAAGACAGTGATTCACGACATGCCCTCATCCCGACGACCCGACCTAACCCTGACGAGACTCCCGAACACGACGACAGCTACACGGCGCGACGCGTACTTGACCTGACCGAGACGTCCGTTGAGAAGACGACGACAACGACGATGCACAGCGCCCGACCATCAACACGTACAAGCAGAGATACGACGCCCCGACGAACCCGGAACTCGAGGACGACTGCATCTGACGTCAAGGTGTCCATCGACGGCTTTGACGTAGTCGCCCTCGTAGACACGGGAGCTGACTATTCGGTAATGAGCGGACCATTTGCGTCTAAACTGAAGAAAGTTAGGACCAGATGGGACGGTCCGCACATACGCACAGCAGGAGGCCACCTCGTGACGCCAAGTGGAACGTGCACATCGCGCGTCACCATAGACGGCACAACGTATCCTGCGGCGTTCGTCGTTCTGCCTAACTGCTCCCGCGACGTGATTCTCGGAATGGACTTTTTGACGGACAACGGCGCAATAATTGATCTGCAGACCGAGTCGATAACATTTTCCTCCAATCACTCCACGACGCCGCAGCCGAACCCCGATCACCGTGCTGCTGTCAGGATCGCCGACGATCACATCACCCTGCCACCCCGCGCAAGCTTGATGATCGCCGTCTACTGTGAGGAGGCTGCTTCTGACATCGACGCTATCGTAGAGAGTGATCGAAGGTAGCTTCTCGACCGCGGTGTCTCCGTCGCAAGAGGCATTGCGCACTTTGCGCAACGCCAATCTCACGTTTTGGTCACTAATTTCACCGAAGAGTACCAGCATTTAAACAAGGGAGCTGCAATTGCGTTCCTCGAAGAAACGCAAGAAGCAAGTGATGTGATCGCAGTCGCCGAGTTTGAACGCACACCCGTAGAAACATTCAAGCTCCCGCAGCCATTCGACATGAATGCAGCACTACCGCAAGAACAACGGAAAAAATCATTGGGTTTGCTGCGTCGCTATAGCGAATGTTTTTCGTCGAGCGCAAAACTACGTCAGACCCCTCTAGCGAAGCACCGAATAATAACCGAAGATGGAGCCCGACCTACCCGACAGTCACCGTACCGCGTCTCTTCACACGAACGGGAAGCCATCCGGACTCAAGTCGACGACATGCTGAGCGATGACATTATACAGCCATCGAAAAGCCCCTGGGCAGCGCCCGTCGTACTCGTAAAGAAAAAAGACAGCCCATTAAGGTTTTGCATTGAATACCGGCGACTGAACGAAATCACGAAAAAGGACGTGTACCCCTTCCCCCGAATCGACGACGCCCTCGGCCACCTCTGCCACGCGAAGTACTTCTCATCGATGGACCTGAAGACCGGCTACTGGCAAATTGAAGTGGACGAGAGAGACCGCGAGAAGACTGCATTTATAACCCCAGACGGCCTACACGAGTTCAATGTGATGCCGTTTGGGCTGTGCACAGCACCAGCGACGTTTCAAAGAGTCATGGGCACTGTGCTAGCTGGCCTTAAGTGGCACACCTGCCTCGTATACCTCGACGACGTAGTGGTATTCGCCCGGACTTTCGACGAACACCTTGCAAGGTTGGAGTCTGGACTCGAGGCCATTCGTACGTCGGGGTTGACGCTGAAGCCTGAAAAGTGCCGTTTCGCATACGTGGAACTCAAGTTCTTGGGCCACGTCGTCAACGCCGCGGGAGTCCTACCTGACCCGGCAAAAACTTCAGCCATTGCGAACTTCCCAAGGCCGAAAGACAAGAAGGGCGTGCGGAGATTTCTCGGGCTGTACGCATACTACCGGCGCTTCGTCGCAAACTTCGCACGCATTGCAGAGCCACTCACGCGCTTGACGAAAAATAGCACCCCTTTCAGCTGGGAAAACGACCAAGAAAAAGCATTCGGCGAGCTGCAAAAACGCCTGCAAAGCTCGCCCGTGCTCGCTCATTTCGACGGAAATGCCGAAACGGAAATGCATACGGACGCCAGTGATATAGGCTTGGGTGCCGTCCTTGTCCAAAAGCAAAGCGGCTGCGAAAGGGTAATCGCCTATGCTAGCCGTGGTCTGTCGAAGGAGGAGAAAAACTATTCTGCCTCTGAGAAAGAGTGCCTGGCTATTATAGGGGCGATTTCAAAATTTCGCCCATACGTGTATGGAAGGCCATTCAAGGTTGTAACAGACCACCATGCGCTGTGTTGGCTCGCCAACTTGAAGGACCCCTCTGGCCGTCTTGGGCGGTGGAGCTTGTGCCTGCCGGAGTTCGACGTTACAGTCGTTTATAAATCCGGCAGGAAACACTCCGACGCCGACTGCCTGTCCCGCGCCCCCGTCGACCCACCACCACAAGACTCTGATGAAGACAGCGCGTTCTTCGGGATCGTGACGGAGAGCGACCTAGCCGCCCAGCAGCGCCCCGACCCCGACTTACGCGTCATAATGGAGTACCTCGAGGGATGCAACGTTGCCGTTCCTAGGACCTTCAAACGCAGCTTACCAGCATTCAGCCTGAGAAACTCCGTCCTTGTGAAGAAGAATTTCAGCCCCGGAAGAAGAGCGAATTACCTTCTCGTCATTCCCGCGGACCTTCGTGACGAAATTTTGGAAGCGTGCCACGACGACCCGTCTTCCGGACATCTGGGCACAGCCCGCACAATTGGAAAAATCAAGGCGAGGTACTACTGGCCCGGCCTTACCTCTGACGGCACCCACTACGTCCGGAGCTGCCGTGACTGCCAGCGACGAAACACGCCGCCGACAATACCCGCCGGACTTCTACAACCAATCGCCGTCCCATCGAGACCATTTCAACAGATTGGAATGGACCTTTTAGGCCCGTTCCCTACGTCACGATCACAGAACAAGTGGATTGTCGTAGCGACAGACTACATGACGCGCTACGCAGAGACCGCCGCTCTTCCGAGGGGTACTGCACAAGAAGTGGCAAAGTTCTTTATAAGCCAAGTTGTGCTGCGACATGGAGCCCCGGAAGTCCTAATCACAGACCGCGGAACGGCATTTACTGCGGAGCTGATGCAAGGAGTATTACGCTACAGCAACACGGATCACCGAAGAACGACGGCGTACCACCCCCAAACGAACGGACTAACAGAACGTCTGAACAAGACAATCGCAGATATGCTGTCAATGTACGTTGACGTTGAACATAAGACTTGGGACGAAGTGCTCCCGTATGTCACGTTTGCGTACAACACGGCTATCCAGGAGACGACACAACTGACGCCGTTCGAGCTTGTCTACGGTGGAAGGCCGACTACGATGCTCGACGCCATGCTTCCGCATGTAGAAGACGACGACCTCAACGCCGACGTCCACGGATACCTTCAACGTGCGGAGGAGGCCCGCCAGCTCGCTCGAGTTCGTATAACGGACCAGTAGCTGGTGGATGCGGGCTGCTACAACCTCCGACGCCGAGACGCCGAGTACCAACCAGGGGATTGTGTGTGGGTTTGGACTCCCATCCGACGACGCGGACTCAGTGAGAAGCTCCTGCGACGGTATTTCGGACCCTACCAGATTCTACGACGTGTTGGCCAACTTACCTACGAAGTGATCCCCGATGGTGACTCCGGCACATCACGACGACGCACGCGGCCTGAAGTCGTCCACGTGGTTCGCTTAAAACCTTTCTACGGACGATGACGAACTTTTATTTTCATTTGTTCGGACTGTCGCTTATGTTAGCATCGGGTCGATGCACTCTTAGAGTGGGGGGGTAATGCCGCGAACCATACATTGGGTTTGTTTATTTGTGTTTTGCTTTTACCGCCCGGCTGCGCCGGTCTGTGTTATCTCTGCGCCAAGGGAAGCGCGTGTTCCATTCTTTCTTTCTGTGCCGCGTGTGTTATCTGTTGTGAGAGGGAGAGCATTCCCATCTAACGTGAACAGCCCAGAATGATCTTCTTGGATCTATGTTCTCGATGCGAATCGACGTTTCGAGAACCACGCGCGCCAAAAGATAAAAAGCCTGCAGTGCGGACGCCGGGGCATTCGATTCGACGACACTCGCCTGTGCAAGTCACTTTGTTGAGCGCTGCTTCGCCGCCTCTGTATTCTTTTGAGTTGTTAGGGGAGCACAAGTTCGCTCCAATAAACGTGTTTCTCATTCAACACAACTGCATCGTCCTTGTCTTCGTGACAATATATATATATATATATAAATATATATGTATATATATATATATAAATATATATATATATATATATATATTGCCAGTTGGTATACTGATAGCAAGGTGCAGAGACTGGAACGAGTTGACCATGGTATGTTTGGCAGACTAGTCATCGGCTTCTGTCTCGCGGCCACTGGTAGCAATGATTCGTTATGGCGGGTGATGAAAATGATCGATAAGAGACCACTACGGGCGGTTGCGCCAGTGGTTTCACCAATTCCTCATTACCATTCCCCCCTTTCCTGAGAAGACAAGGTCGTCCTGACAATCAAGGTCGTCATGGCGCTCAAGAAGCGATGCGTTCCTGATAACGCTTCAAACGTTTCTCGTGCACAGTTTCGCAACCACGCCGTCGGAGATCCGAAGGAGGGTCATATGCTCTGCAACGTAGTTGGCTTAAGAAGCGCGTTCAGTGACACGGTAGGGGCCATGATATTTTCTCAGGAGCTTGCTAGATTATCTCAATCTCTTATGGGTACCTGAAGCCACACCAGGAAGCCTGGAAAATAAATTTTAACTGCAGAAACTTTGCCAAGTCGATATTTTGGGTCCCACTTTTCTTAAGCATTGAAACGTGGCGCGAGTTCTTGGCAGTCTTCGGCACGCTTGGCAGTCTTCGGCAGAAAGGGGCATAAACTATGAAGCATGTGGTTGTCAGGGTAGAACAGTGTCCAGAACGCACAAGAACTCACGCCCGTATAGCATAAAATAGGGAGTAAAACCTCTCGTAGCTTCAGTGGGAGTATCGTACACGTGAGCGAAATAGGGTAGAACGATGTCCCAAATTTGGTTATTGTCGGCGACCAACCTGGTGAGCATGCCCCTAGAGTGCGAATTTAGCGTTCCCTCAGGAGATTTGTTTATGGGTTGCAGGAAGCAGTTTGCGATGGACGATGCGGCATCGCTTCAGCAGTGCCTCAAGAGCTTGAGACAAGAACAGACGTGCCCAATCCCTCAGAAGCTCGCGATGCGCTGTTTTTCTTAACATAAAATGACTGACGATAAAAGAAGCGGCGTCTTTTGCTGCAGCCGTTGGAAAAGCAAGTCTCAACAAAACTTGTGGGGGGTCGATAACAACAATAATCCACCGGTTCCCAGAGGGCGTGCATGGAAGAGGTACATAGAGGTCAATTCCAACGAGATCGAAAGGCTTGGTTGCACACAGTACTGGTTGTGAGAGACGGACTGAAGCAGCGGGTAAGGCTTACTGCACTGGCACGTTGCTCATAACTGGACGTGCTTACGAAGACATTAGTACATGCCACGCCAGTAATAATGCAAATGGACTTAACGGTACATCTTGAAGACACCAGAGTGAGCTCATTTTAGGTCGGCGTGAAGACAAGCACAAATGTCGGCACGGCGGTGGCGAGGGATCAATGGCAGCTATTTATGTCCTTCATTGAGATAGGTATTACGTAAAGACCATCACGCATTGCGAAGTGGGAGGCTTGTCTGAGAAGCAACCGAAGATCTGAACCAATTACGGCTTTCAATGTTTACACTACCTAATTCCTAGCCTCTTGAATTAAAGCAAGGACTTAATGGACATAATTTATCAGTGCCCATCTCTTAGTTGCTTTAAGAAATCATTTACTTCATTTGTATTTTCTCTGTGATGCTGTCTGCTTACGTTTTTGTTTTGCAATGTAACCGCGGTTTTGTATATCATATACGTTTTTTTTTCTATATATAATCCCTAGTACCAATTCATACTGTGTGTACTTTTTCTGTGTTTCCATTGTAGTTGAGCTTGTTTTTGTTTCCCTGTTAAGCACAATGCATGGAGTCAGGATCCCAGACAGGTGCAGTTTGGCACCTTTTGTTCCTGTTCCATTAGTTTGCTGTATGTAAGAAAGTAAGTGAAAGGTATGTGTGGTGGGGCAACACAGCAGAGAGGACAGAATTATTAAACGCAATCTATGGATGCTTGCAATGCTCAGTGCAAAACTTTGTAATGGGAAAGCGAAAAAAATGTCATCAGTCACAATGCATTCAGCCTCCGGAGAAAGCGATGATCGGGACAGAGCATCAGCGTCTTGGTGTTTACGGGCGGACCCATAAGTGACTCGCATATCAAACTTTTGAAGCCGCAGAGCCCATCGACCAAGGTGCCTGCATGAATTTTTTTTATGATGACAGCCAACAGAGCGCATTTTGGATCGTGATAACGTCAAAATTTCGGCTTTACAAATCGGTCCGAAACTTTTGATCCGCACAGACAATGGCCATACACTTCTTTAGAGGGGCGGAGTAAATGCATTCTGCTTTTGTCAAACTGCAGCTCGCATATGCAACAAAGTACTCGCGGAACTCAGGTATCCGTTGAGCCAGCCCTGCGCCGAGGCCACCTCCACTGGCGTCACTGTGTACCTCGGGGTTGCACCCGGTTCGAAGTGCCGAAAGATAGGCAGTGACGTGACAAGGTGCCGCAAGGTCTCAAACGCGTCATCGCATGCTGGCACCCAGGCCGAGAAATAAGCGGCGCCGTCACCGAGACGCTGTGTAAGCCGGGATATCATGGACGCGAAGTTCCGTACAAAGCGGCAGAAGTAGAAAATAGGCGGATAAAACGCCGCCATACCTTTATAGTTTTCGACTTGGGGAACTCATCTACAGCATGCCAGCTTACTGTTGTCCGGAAGTATTCCATCCCTAGACAAGTCGTACACAAAATAGTGAGCTTACGCGCTGCAAAGTGCCACTTTTTGAAGTTGAGTTGCAGCATTTAAAGTCAGGTGCGTTCCGAAGTCAAGAGAAAACACCATAATATCGTCTGATAGCACAGGCACATCTTTCAATTCAAGCCTCATAACACACCGTCCAACAATCGCTCGAACGTTTGAGCGGTATTACATAGCCCGAACGGCGTTAAAGAGGCCATCTGTGGTTACAAATGCCATTTTCAAGCAATGAACCTTCGACACATTCACTCGACAATATACAGAGCGTAAGTCATGTGATGAAAAGAATGCGGCTTCTTCTAAGCAATTCAGGGCATCATCAATGCGTAGTAGGAGGCAGAGGTCTTTGCGTTTATAGGTGTTTAGGCGCCTAAAGTAAAAAAAAATGTAATCTAGATGTCCTTCTTAAGGAAATAAACGGGGACGCCCACGTGCTGTTCAATGGGGAATGATCTCCCGCTGGAGCGTGTCGTACTTGCTCATCCATCACGTGACGCTGCAGTGGCACCTGTGATCCAGAGTCGATGGCATGGGTGATGAAGGGGTTACGGCCAAGCGAGGGTTCTGCGAGTCCAACAACGAACGGAAACGGCGTGGGTGTTCCAGAGGTCGACATTTTTGGACAAGTTCTAGAGCGTCGTCAATTAAAGCGTGATACATGTGGCTTGGAAGTTGTGTCATTGTAGAAGGGAGACAATCATCAATGTGAGAATCTGGCGTATCGTCCTGGACGTCACTGACCCGACAGGAATCTATGGGTTCGACAGTGCCAAGGCATTCTGCCTGTACAAAGGGGCACGGTCTTGCGGACGGGTTGGTAAGTCGTGGCAGTTTCACCAGATTGAATCTTCAGTACACCGAAAGGCAGCTGTATAAACCTGCGGTGGAGGAAGCCCTCAGAAGCCCTGAAAATGGGAGTTGCTTACTCAAAAGAAACGCAACAGAGTGGCACGATACAGGCGGACTGGGGCTGAGCGTTCGTTCCTGCAGCTGCGACTAGTTTGGTGAGCTCGCCTCGGTGAGCTCACCTGGTAGGACAGAAAATTCCACTTCGGCACGCGCAGGGTCAAGAGGGCTTTGTGCCGAGCCAAAACGCCCATCACAGAATGACGTCATAAGAGCAGTTGCGAAGCATGATGAATACAATGGCGCTCACAACACCACGGGCGGAATCACGAGCCTTACAAGCACCCAAAGCATCAACGGGTTGGGAGACAGCGGTTCGTAAGGACAGTCGCGAAAGAGGCGACATGACTTTGCGAACTTTTCGACAGAGATTTCCACGAACCACACAACCTGCTACTCCAGTGCCGACTACAGGAACAGTAGCGACAACTTCGACTGACACGTCAATAACATTTACGGGAGACTCTGGAGGGCTTGGACGTTCGGACGGAAACGCAGCTCTTCTCTCCGGAACTGTGGATGTTATTTTCTCTCTCTAAAGGGGTGAAACGATGGGGCATCAGCGACAGCGAGTCGCGGCGGGCAGAAAAGGTACGGTTGTTGCAAGGCTGGTGGTCAGAACCCGGGTAAGAGGCCGTTTGGGGCAACGTCAAAGAGGAACCCCATATTGATCACTAGTAAAGATAGTGGTATTCCGGCAGAGGACCGTTGGCAGGCAGTACTCGTCGACGACAATACCGTACGGCATGTCCTGTGTAGTGAAGGGAAATGCAAATCGGGCGGTTGTCCAGAGGGTGCCAGGGATTTGTGTATGGAGCCTCAATCCGAGGATGTGGAAGAGGTCTTGGCAGAGCCGAAGTCCGAACGACGTTCTCGACAACGCAAGCCGTCCCGGGACTTCGGTGAAAGTAATCAGAGCAACCACATAAGTTTGCTGCCCAAACGAATGTACTACCTCCGCCATTTGTTCTTGAACAACATGCCCAAGAGCAGAGTGAGGCACAGGGCCCGGCTCCGGAGGAGTATATGCAGTGGCATGGTGAAGTTCTCAACCAACCTCTTCGCGGACAATCGCCTCTATTAGAGCAAATACTGGTGGATCGTCGAGGTCAATGGCTCAACGCGAAAGCAGATCATTCTGGACGAGTGGACTCCCAGTCAAGACTTCGCTTCCGCAGCTCGTCGTTACATTGGCAGAGATTTATGACGTCACTGACGGTTCACAGATCTTTCGGAAGTAGCATCGTAAATGCGTCGTAGTGGATACTTTTGAGGATATGGTTGAGCTTTTTTTTCCTGTATGGAAGAGTCGATGCGCTTCCAAAGGTGAAATACATCGTGAATGTAGCTTGTGAAGTTATCCCAAATTTACTGATCCTGTACCCATAAGCTGTTCCGCGCGAAGCTCTCACTCTGCATGTCGGCCAAAAGTATTCATAAATCTTTACTTGAAGGCAGCCCACGTAGTCACCTCTTGTCGATGGTTGTTGTACCAGAGTCTGGCCACACGTGTGAAGTTGAAGCTCACCTTCTTTAATTTTAGGGCATCGTCCCACTTGCTCTGCGTGCTGATGCGCTCATAGGACGAGAGCCAGTCTTCAACCTCACAATCGTCTGCTCCGCTGACCATCTCACGGTGCCATGTAGTTCCGTGCATACGATCGGTGGCAGCAGGTCCGCACGAGTAGGCTGCGGGCTTGTTTGTGGGACATTGTCGTGGGCAGATGCCAGTTACCGAGCTCCAGCCTTTCCGATAGGCCCGCACCTTCCAGCAATTGCAAGTGAGTTTATTGGTAGCAAGGCGCACACACTGGAACGAGCTGATGAACCTATGTTGGACAGAGTAGTCCAGTTTCCTAGCTCGCGTTCAATGCTGGCGATGATTCATTAGGGCGGGTGATAAGAATTAATGGTGAAAGGGCGGCCATAATGGCTGATTCGCCAGAGTTTCAACCGAATCCGCAACCTATATAAACAAATATATATATATATATATATATATATATATATATATATATATATATATATATATATATATATATATATATATATATATATATATATATATATATATATATAGTGAGCATTCTTGGGCAATCTACCGGCACCGGTTGGCACAGTCGGTCCTGGTGTGGGATCATCGGACTGCCATCAGTGCTTCCTCTTCATCTGTACATTATCATCATCATTAGCGAACGTGCTCTAGCACTTCGTTTTCATCTCTGTGAATACTCATCATCATGTACTGGGGCGTTCCCTGCTCGAGCCTCGGAATAAACGGTCGCCCCGAACATGGGCCTCTCCGGTGAACCTTGTCCTCTCAATTTATATATATACATATATATATATATATATATATATATATATATATATATATATATATATGTATAGCGAATCAGAAAATGGGAAATGAAGGGCTTCGTGAAATAAGACAGAAAAAAAGGGTTGGCAGACAATAAAACCTCAGAAAGCAAAGGGGAGGTTGTGGTGGGTCATAGAAAGAGATGGAGAATTTTTTTAGTACAAAAGAAAGAAGGAAAAAAAAAAGCCCGCCGGGTGGCATCTGAACACACGACCTCCAGAATCCTGGTCTGGTTCGATAACCACTACGCTACCGGCGCGGCTGTTTCCCCAGCACTTTCTCGGGTATTTATGTCAAGGTATTTTTGTTTCCTGCACTTGGGGGTGGTAGCCAGCGCCACTCGGACTACTCGGGTTGAAGCGGACCTTCTTTCTAAGGCCCGGGCCGTGACTCGAGTGTCTACGACACGTCTAGAGTGGTCGACCCGCGTTGAACCCTCTCAAGCTTCCTTTGGCACCAAGACTGCCACAACAGAAGCCCTCGGTAAGCATGTAGCGAATTAGAAAAAGGAAAATGAGGGGCTCTGTGAAACAAGACAGAAAATAAGGGTTGGCAGTCAAGAAAACCTCGGAAAGCAGAGGGGGGGTTGTGCTGGGTCATAGAAAGAGATGAATAATTTTTTTAGTCGAAAAGAAAGTGGTGAAAAAATGCCCGCCGGGTGGGATCCGAACCAATGACCTCAAAAATACCGGTCTGGTGCGATAACCACTACGATACCGGTGAAGCTGTTTCCCCAGCACTTTCTCGGGTATTTATGTTAAATAATTTTTGTTTCCTGCTCTTGGGGGTGGTAGCCAGCGCCACTCGCTCTACTCGGGGTGAAGGGGACCTTCTTTTTAACACCCGGGCCGTAACTCAAGTGTCTACGCCATGTCAAGAGTGGTCGACCAGCGTTCAACACTCTTAAGCTTCCTATGGCACCAAAACTGCCAGAACTGAGGCCATCGCTATGCACGTAGCGAATCAGAATGGTAAATGAGGGGCTCGTTGAAAATAACACAGAAGTAAGAGTTGGCAGTCAAGAAAACCTCGGAAAGCAAAGGGGGGGGGATGTAATAGGTCACTGAAACAGATAAAGAATTTGGAAAGAAAGAAAGTGGAAAAAAAATGCCCGCGAGGTGAGATCCGAACCCACGACCTCCAGAATACCGGTCTGGTGCGATAACCACTACGCTACCGGCGGGGCTATTTCCCCAGCACTTTCACCGGTATTTATGTTAAGGTATTTTTGTGTCCTGCACTTGGGGTGGTAGCCAGCGCCACTCGGGCTACTCAGGGTGAAGGGGACCTTTTTTTTAACCCCCGGGTCGTGACTCGAGTGTCTACGACATGTAGAGAGTGTTCGACCAGCTTTGAACCCTCTTAAGCTCCCTTTGGCACCAAGACTGCCGGATCAGAGTCCCTCGTTAAGCAGACTATAAATAGCGAGGGACTCTGTTCTGGCAGTCTTGGTGCCAAAGGGAGCTTAAGAGGGTTCAATGCGGGTCGACCATTCTTTACATGTCGTAGACGTGTCGTAGACATGTCGTATATATATAGCCTGGAAGTATAAAAATCCCATGGAGAACGAGAAAATAAAGTACGTAGAGACATTAAACTCCTGTTCCTGAAATGTCAGTAAACTATTATTTTTTGTTTTTCTTGTGAATCGCTGTGACTGCATATATATATATGTGTGTGTGTGTGTGTTTGTGTCTGTCTGTGGGTCTATCTGGGTGTGTGTGTGTGTTTGCGAGCGCGCGCGCGTGCGTGCGTGCGGGCGTGCGTGTGTGTGTGTGTGTGTGTGTGTGTGTGTGTGTGTGTGTGTGTGTGTGTGTGTGTGTGTGTGCGTGTATGTGTGTGTGTGTGTTTGGGTGTGTGTGTGTGTGTGTGTACAGTAAAACGTTTTCACAGGGTGCAAGTAAACAACACTGTGCGTGAAGCCATGGCGAAGTTTTGTGAGGATTTGCCACCTCAGTGTGTAGACGAGCAAGGTGACGGCAGTTAAGGCGTTTATTGAACTGTTCAGAGCGGGGGCTTGTGCCTGACACTGGGGTTGAAAAGCGGGGACCAACACAAGGGGCGACTGGCGGACATACACCAGAGATAAAAGTTATTATCCAGTATACCTGTGTACCCACTGGTTTTGCCAAAAAGTAACAAAGCAAAGGAAGGTGTCCCAATTTTCGTGGTCTGGCCTAATGCACTTAAAAGTTATGTCATACAGGACACGGTGGAAGCGCCTTTGTCGGAGGGTTCTAGGCGTACGTAGTTTTGTGGAGTGTGCTCGAGATGCCAAGTACTTCCTCGAAAAGGCTGGATACGAACGTTCTGCCTCGATCACATAATATGACTGGAGGGCGACATGACGCGACGTGATTCTACGCAAAAAAGAGTCCGCGACTTTATTAGAACAGCCAGAACGAGAGGCGCTATCCGCATATCTAATTTAGTGATGAATTGGTTGTTTCAACGCAGCAGTACCCGCAGGGCATGCAAAGTATTGGTCACTAGTGGTGTACTTGGACGGTTTCAAAATGCAAATATTGGCAAGGAAGTCGCTGTAGAGGGCACGGAACTCGAGCATTGGCGATGTTGGCACTTGAAACACAAATGAATATAGTGAGCGAAACAGGTAGCAAGCACAGGCCAAAAGAACCGGCTGCGGACCCGATTATACATCTTGTGGAAAGCTACGTGGCCTGTTCTGACGTGATCGGGAAAAGCTTCCACTATATTTCGACCCATCTTTTGCCTAAGAGTGATGATTGAAGTGGTAAAGAACACCATCTAGAAGGAGTACTGTTGGGCTAGTTGGTAGGACATCATTATAATACTGTGGCGCAAAGAACGGGAAACAAAGACAAGTAAGACGACGGGACGAGCGCTCGTCCCGTCGTATTACTTGTCTTCCTTTCCTGTTCTTTGCGCTATAGTATTATAACCATCTAGAAGGCGGATCTGTTGAAGCTGACAACTGCAGCGGCTGTTCATGAGTTGTCTGAGGCTAGCAAAAACATTTGGCCAACATTTGTCTTTGGGCGCCACTCAGTGTACAAGGGCATAGTCCCCTTCAGACACCGAGGTGCTGAGGCAGGTACCAATGGCCTACACTTTCTCTCGTAAATACTCGTTTTCAACAGCTGATAAGGCGCCTCCTTTTCAACTACGTTAAATTCGCATAGACTACACGGTGTAGCCAGTGGTGTCTTTTTTATTGGCCTCTTGCATAGGGAGCTGCCCTTACCCGGAGGGCAGATGCAGATATAATATATTCGGCACCTTTTAAACAATCCAGCGTGTCATAATAAAAAGCATCAGATGCTTACGTTTTCGTGTGAACTTGTTGGGTGTGCAATAATAACCACAAAATTGCAGAGAACCACCACTTTTTTCAACCACAATACCCGCGGACGACCACGAGCGTCTCACGGCAGAATACGTTTCTGCTCAACTATGTCGAAAACACTGTCGTTATATCTTATCCGAAAGAGGTTATGCCGTAAGGGTGGCTGCGATTGATACGAGACCTGTCGGTTTTAATACAATGTGTAAGAACTAATGTCCTACAAAGTGTGGTGCAGTTACCGTAAAATAAAGTTCATTCTTTTTTTAGGATCTCCGGTAACGAGTCGGTCTAAGCAGAGAGAGATCACAGCTGATTGTACTTTAACCACCGGAGTCGGACGTTTTAGGATTTAGAGAGCGTGCACAAGGATTACACGGTGCACAGGAGAAAAACAAAGGTGGCTTGATAATCAGGAACGATAGCAACGGTGGTGCGTTGCGAAGAATTGGTTCCCAAGTGGTGTTGCTACAGCGGATAACAGTATTGCCACGCGAAAACCGCACAGGGCTTGTAGCGATGACCAGGCCTTTGAGCGGAAAGACAGGAGAGGGAATATAAAGAGGTCGCCATCACAGAACTGGCCCGAAATAAACGAGGTTATTTTCTCGCTTTGAGGATCCACAACATAGTCTCCGCATGCCACAGAGCGCTGCGGCGGGGTGCCAAAAATATCCGAATAATCTCTTTCTGTCAGTTGTGTGTCAGGGAGGTAAGAGAATATAATGCCGGATGCCATTGAACGACAGCTTCACCCCAAAATGAGTTAATCAGCCAACCATGACAAGACTGCCCACTGTAGTTGGTGCAGTATTACATGTATGAACACTCGCACTGTGCAATATATAACTCTTTGGATTTGATTTTCGTTAGCACTGCACACGAAAGGAGCAGTGTGCGGAATATTCACTTTCCGCAGCTGTGTACACAAGTTTCCACTGACTACTGATATACTAGATCCTTTGTCAACAAGGGCATCAACAATTATTTCTTGCGCTTCACGTTTTAAGATATTGAGGGCAGTTGTGGAGTTATTGTATGTCCGAATTGTCCGTTTTTCCTCCAAAAACGACAGAAAATAGTATTCCAAGCGCCTGTCAGTGGGGTTGGATGCAGGGCGTAGTCGCGACACAGGAAAATGGCACAGCGAGGCCGATTGGTGGAGCAATTGTTAGTGACTGTTAGGGGTGTCCACCAAGCTTGTAGAAGATGATGGGCAGCGCGGACACAAAGCATACGTCGGCATGCCATAACGATAAGAAAAGCGGTTGGTGTGACGTTTAAATGGCCCATACTATATTCGCTTGTCTTGCCGAGGCAGGTGAAACAAGCGTAAAATGTGGCCTGGAACCCTTTCGTAGCACTACACCGGGACATCGCCGCGGAAACGCAGACGGGTGTTTCACGCAGAAGTGTAATTGGCAGGCAGAAGGGCTGACAAAGCGATCTTTCTTTCTTTCTTTCTTTCTTACGTATATTTAAAAAGTGTTAACTTCACTAACCGTAGTAAAAAAAAGAGCCTAACAACACCCTTAGCTTCGTTTGGCGTTGTAGATTGCCGCCCTACCTTGCTGTATTTCTTCGACGAGCCCCTCATTTCCTAACTACATTATTTTGCGAAAGCCTAGCGAGGGTCTCGGTTTTCGCAGCCTTGATGCCAAGGTAGCATAAGAGGGTTTCCCGCCAGTTACCCGCTCATGACGGGCTGTAGACGTTCGAGTCACGCCCCGGGGGTTGAAAAGAAGGTCCCCTTCTCCCCGTTTAGTCAGAGTGGCACTGGCTACCACCCTCAAGCGTGAGATACAGTTCTAGTAAATATAAATACCCCCGAAAGTGAAGGAGAACACAGTCGCCCATATAGCCGAAGTGGTAAGGCATTCGAGATCTAATCTAAAGGCGTGGGTTCGGTCCCCACTCGGGGCGCGTGTTTTTCTTTCTTTCTTTCTTTCTTTCTTTCTTTCTTTTTTTCTTTCTTATCTATAATTAGAAAATGTTAGCTTCCCTAACCGTAGTAAAAAAGAGCATAACAACACCCCTATGCCTCCTTTGGCGTTGTAGACTGCCGCCCTACCTTGCTGTATTTGCTCGACGAGCCCCTCATTTCCTAACTATATGTATATATATATATATATATATATATATATATATATATATATATATATATATATATATATATATATATATATATATATATATATATATTTATTTATTTATTGAAATGGGGCTTATTGGCAAAGGTTGCTGTGCAGGCGAAAGGTAAGGAGGGCACAGGCCGTGCACAGTTCGAGCACAGTCGACGCTTGGAGAAAGCAGAGCGAGAGAGAACCCCGTTGCTCCAGGTGATGGCGGTGCGGCTTCCATATTCGGCTTCTGCTACCGACGACGATAAAGTGGCGCACATCTCCCGCAGGGGATTGGTGACGGTCCTGATTCTTCCGGTGAGCGTTGCCAATCTTCTGCATTACAATCACCCCCGGACGAAAAGGGCAGCCATCCTGGCGACTCAAGGCGCTGGCGAAACAAGTGGATCGTAATAGGGTTTTAGACGTTCAACACGCACTGTTTCCCGACCACGGCGTCGGAGATCCTGGGAAGGTGTTAAGGGCTCGACAACGTAATTGACTGGGGAAGTCTGTTCGATGACGCGGTAAGGGCCTTGATAGTTTGAGAGGAATTTCGAGGAGAGACCAGGAGTCCGAGTGGGCACCCAGAGCCATGCACGAGAATCAGGAACGAAGCTCGGTACGGGCTTGCCACCAATGTGATATTTTTGGCGGCCCTGTTCTTCCGTGGTAAAAGAACGAGCAAGTTGCCGGCATTCTTCTGCACGCTTGGCGGCCTCCGAGACCGGAGCACAGTCACATGGATCAGGACGATACGGCAGAATGGTGTCCAACATACACGATGGCTCACGCCCGTACAAAAGGAAAAATGGAGAGAAGCCAGTCGTGGCCACCACTCGAATTCCTGGTCAGTGCTCTTTCATCCCCCTTTCTTCCTTTTTTTTCTCTTCAACTATCTTGGCGTCTCTCTCTTCGTTGTTCATTTTTTTATTTTTTGTTCATTCCTCCAATAAGCAAGATTCCCGCTTCGTGTTCGTGTAATTCACGTATGTTTGTGTGTGGTATCGTTGGTCATTCCTAAACCCGCTTTCCACTTTCGACATATATGCTCTCTTCCAAAGCGACCGAAGCCATCATTCCTGTAGAAGACTTGTCTCGAAGTCGAAACGTCGAAATAACCCCTCCACTGTTGCTGTTACCGAGGTTTCTTACTTTGTGTATGGATATATATATATATACATAGAGAGAGAGAGACAGAGAGAGACAGGAATAATACATTGGAGAAGGTAGCGGCTAAGACATCGCCCCAACGTTTCGACAAGGGGACTTGTCTCTTCAATTCATCAGGCCTCATCTATGGCAGACTGGTCTATAGATAAAGATTGAGTTCGAGAGAGGGCAGGAGATTGTTTAGAGCGAGGCTGGTGGTTGGAAAGCAGAAAAACTAAAGCCATAGCGAAATTCTCAAGATCAAAAGACAGAACGGCGTACGAAGATTTCTCAGATTATGCGCGTACTACCGGCTGTTCGTGGCAAACTTCGCGCGCATTGCAGAGCCACTCACGCGCTTGACGAAAGATAACACACATTTCAGCTGGGAAAGCGCTCGAGAGGAAGCATTCTGCGAGCAGCAACAATTCCTGCACAGCCCATCTGTGCTCGCTCATTTCGACGAAATGCCGAAACGGAACTGCACACTAAAGCCAGTGATATAGGCTTGGATGCTGTCCTCGTACAAAAGCAAAGAGGTTGCGAAAAGGTAATCGCCTATGAAAGCCCTGGTCTGTCAACGGAGTAGAAAAATCATTCGGGATCCAAGAAAGAGTGCCTCACTATAGTTTGGGCAATTTCAAAATTTCACCCAAACGTGTATGGTAGACCGTTGAAGGTTGTGCCAGGCCACCATCCGCTGTGTTGGCTCACCATATTCAAGGACCCATCGGGCCGTTTTGGGCGATGGAGCTTGCGCATACAAGAATTCGACGTCACGATCGTCCATAAAACCGGCAGGAAACACTTCGATGCCGACTGTCTGTTCCCCGCCCCCGTGCACCCACCACCTCAAGTTCTGATAAGGACAGCGTGTTCTTCGGAGTCGTGACGGAGAGCGACTTAGCCGCTCAGCAAAGTGGCGACCGAGAGATAGGCGTCATGATCGACTACCGCGAAGGACGCTACGTCACCATGCCTACGGCCTTCAAACGCAGCTTACCAGCATTCAGCCTAAAAAACTTCATCCTCGTGAAGAAAAATTTACACCCCGGAACGAGAAATAAATTGTATTTTGGCCATTCCTGGCAGACCGCCGTGACGACATTTGGGAAGCCTGCTATGACGACCCGTCATCCGGACATCTCGGCACTGAACGCACAATTGGAAAAATCAAAGCAAAGTACTACTGGCCCCGCCTTACAACCGATGTGTCCCACTATGTCCGGAGCTGTCGTGACTACCAGCGACGAAAACTGCCGCCGAGACCCACCGGACTTCTGCAGCCGATCGCCGTCAGATTGAGGCCCTTTCGACAGATTGGAATGGACCCTTTGGTCCCGTTTTCTACATGACTGTCCGAGAACAAGTGGATTGTCGTAGCGACAGACTACATGACGCGCTACTCAAAGACCGCAGCTCTAACAAGGGGGACTGCACAAGAAGTCGCAAAATTCTTCATAAGCCAAGTTGTACTGCGACATGGAGCCCCTGAAGTCCTAATCACGGACCGCGGAATGGCGTTTACTTCGGAGCTAATGCAAATATTATTACGCTACAGCAACACGCATCACCCAAGAACGATGGCGTACCACCGCCAAACGAAGGGACTAACGGAACGTCTTAACAAGACGATTGCGGATATGCTGTCTATATACGCCGAACGTCATGCTGCTGCACGTAGAAGACGACGACCTGAACGCTGACGTCCAAGGATACCTTCAGCGTGCGGAGGACGCCCGCCAGCTCGCTCGAGTTTGGACAACAAACCAGCAGTTAGTGGATGCCGGACGCTACAATCTCCGAAGCCTAGCATAATCTTCTTTGATATACAATGTTCTGGGTGTAAATAGACGGTTCGAGAAACAACCGCGGCGAAAGATAAAAGCGTGCAGAGCAGACGCCGCGGTATTCGATTCATCGACGCTCGCGTATGAACGCCACTTTGTTGAGTGCTGCTTCGCCGCCTGTCTATTCTTTGAGTTATTAGGGGAGCACACGTTTGCTCCAATAAGAGGGCGCTGCTGGCGGCTGCAGCTAAAGGCAGCAGGACACCACGGCTTCACAAGTTTCTTCACTTTTTCGAAGAAATTCCACTAGCCGACCTCACCAGACCAGCGGAATGCTTACCGGAACTGATCAGTACCATTCTCAACAAATTTTGGATCCCTACCTTCAACAAAACGGACAATACCAGTGATTTTGTCCCGACCGGCATGTGAGTGCGTGCTAGGCCTACTAGGCTTAGGACGTGTTCCACAAACCGCCGACACCGACAAGCCGGCGCCGCAGCGCCAACCACTCAAGCATGGCTCCCAAGTTCTACCAGGACGGAGACGGCTGGAGGCATCCTATATCGCAATGCCCGGTGAGTCCGAAAACTGATCAAGCTCATTTTACGACGCGCCGACGGGCTCAACCTTGCCTTCGCCAATCCAAGTGAACTACATCACCACCTATACCAAACCGCGAGACTCTCACCTAACGAAGCAACTACATTTACTGTACGTGTCGACCCGAGCGAAAACCTCGCCTTCCTGAACTGCCGAGACAAACCGACCGCCGAGAAGATCGAAAGTATTTCGTTGATAAGCACCAACTCAGCAACGGGCCGAGTATCCATCTACATCTCGGCCGCGCACGACACCTGCATGGGAGTACTTCACAACATCCAACCGGGAACGGACTCAGATTACCTTAGGAAGCACCTGCTCGCCCCAGGTTACACTTTCACCTCGGCACGCATTATGGGCAAAACAGGCAGAGCCATTATCACCTTTATGGGCACCTATATCCCCCGTGACGTGATCTACGCTGGAGGCGAATACCGCTGCCGTCCACACCGACCCCGAGCACAATTCAGCCGAAAATGTCTCGCAACCGGGCACAGGGCTGACGTATCTACCAAAACCAGGGAACCACTTTGCCCGAAATGCGGCAACGGCGGACAAGAAGAAGGCCACCAAGACTGCCTTACGCAATGCATTAACTGCGGAGGCAACCACAGCGCGGATGACAAAACCTGCGAGACGAAAAAAGCTGCGGACAGTGCAGTACGGTACCAAGCCTACCACAAACGAGTAATCCGCCGTAGGAACCTCAACACCGAGCAAAACTCACAACAACCCAAGCAAGAAGAAGCCCAATAATGTGGAAGAAGCCACACGGGCTTCGGCGAACACGAGGCCCACAACGGCAGCCTATCGCGATCGAAAAGCTCCTCACGACAACGAAGCTCATCGAGGCCTGGAGCACCATCCCGATCCCAGGACCTGACCAAGCAACAATCGCCAGAAAACGCCGGTCAGGCCCAGGTGAGCCAGCCACTCCTTAAATCAACACACATACGCACAGCCAAACAAGCTAATAAGTCCTATAGAGATGCAGTTAGGACGCAAACACATTCCCGACGAGAACAGATGCTACCCCGGCCACAAACACTCGCACAACAAAGCTCTCTTCCTCCAAACCACTCACCACCAGTTACGGTCACTACACCAGGCATCCAAAGCGACATGGACACTGAATCTAACGTCGCAATAAATCGCTCTACACCGGGCCCGAAACGCAGCAGAACACACGATGAAGGAACCCCTGATGGTAGAGGAATGCCACCATCGGCTCACAGCGACTTTGACCTCCTGTTACACTCTCAAAGGCTCAAAGAGGGTAAAGGTGGACACCCTCCTCACAACACTGCAAGAAAGAATAGCAGCTATGATGGACAAAGTGCTCGATGTACTCCTTGAGAGAAGGCTGGCACACCTCAGTGACATACTACTTCACCGTTTCGAGCAGTGCTTCGACCACCTACTCAAAACAGCAGGGCCACCAAACCACCCTCGCAGATCAACCACAACCTGGTGAGAGCTAAGCCTCATCCAGTGGAACTGCAGGGGTTTCAAAAACAAAAGAAACGCCCTGCATTAGTGGATCCAAAACTTACCTTGCAAACCAGACATACTTCTTCTACAGGAAACTGGAAAGCATCCAACCCTACCAGGTTACTCTACCTTCCAAACCAGAGACCAATTTGCACTCCTCATTCTCGAGGAACTTCCCGCCAGCCTGGAACATGACACAGATAACAGCATCACTATATCAATCCAAACGACCGAAGTACCGCTGCACATAACATATGTGTACAGCCCACCGAAAGACAACCTACCGGAACTTAAAGAAATAATAAGACGCAAGACCACGCGAAGTGCATACGAACACCTTCTAGCTGGGGACTTCAACGCCCCTCACCGAGCCTGGGGGTACAGCAAAAACAGCAAGAAGGGACGCAAACTGCTATATGCACTACAGAAAGCAGGATACACAATTCACAATGACACACTGAAATTTACTAGATTGGGAAATTCTGTAGAATGGAACACGAACCCAGACCTTACTATGCCCACATCAAGGACAAATATCAGTTGGACCCATACACAAGAATACATGGGAAGCGATCACGCAATTATCGCCCTTTCTATGTACACCAATCCAAGAAGATTATAATGGAAAAAACAACAAATCACTGAATGGGACATGTATATCTTGACGCTTGGACAAATGATATTACCAAAACAAAAATGAAGCATACCAAAGACCTACACAAACCAAGAAGGAGAACCTTGCGTGGACAAGCACCTAGCCCATTGCTGGGAGGCAAGAAACGCGCTTATCAAGCGCTGGAAAAAATGCAAAACAAATCGAAAGCTCAGAGCAAGGATAGCCAAGCTAAACCAACATATCCAGACGTACTCAGAGAAACTCAGAAGAGAAAAATGGCAGATGGCGTGCGAACAACTTCAGGGAACCCAAAGCACAAGTAAGACATGGCGTATCTTGAAATCCGTCATCGTTCCAGAGGCCACCAAGACCATGACTAGGAACAAAGTGCAAATGCTAATTGGTGAGCACGAAAATCCGCAAACAATACTGAAAGCCTTACAAAACCTGTATATCCCCTCCGCGACCAAATTTGACTACCGGAACTACTCGGGAGCCAAAAACGAAGATATCGATAAGGACTTCACCATGGACGAACTTAAAATAGCAATCAAGAAGTGCACAGGACACAAAGCGCCAGGCCCTGACCAGATAACTACAGCCCACCTAAGAAACCTGGCGGAAAGTAATATGGAATTCCTGCTCACAGAAATCAACTAGATATGGAGTGGAAGCCCACTTTACACAAAATGAAAGTTGGAGCACATGATATTCCTCCCCAAACCAGGCAGACACCTTAAAATCAGCAACCTAAGACCAATCACCCTGACGTCCAATGTGGGGAAGGTAATGGAAAGGATGGCATTAAAAAGACTACAACAGTACCTTGAAGATCAAGAGATGCTTCCTCCTAACATGGTCGGCTTCAGGAGCAAACTCTCCACCCAAGGTGCTTTACTTCGAATCTACGAAGATATACACAAAGAACCGAGTCTAGCACAAATAAAAGCAATCTTAGCCATTGACCTGAAGAAGGCGTTTGACCACATTGACCACGACGCTATGCTCGAAGAACTGGGAAACACAAATTGTGGAAGCAGAATGTACAACTATGTAAGAAACTTCCTACAAGACAGGCAACTCACCATCGGCATTGGCGACCAACTCACTGATTCCTTCTCTCACCCACAAAAAAGCATACCTCAAGGGTCTGTCCTTTCACCAACACTATTTACTCTTGCGATGCTGAAGGTCCACAAAGAATTATGCAAGATTCCGGACATAAAATTCTCCCTTTACGCAGATGAAATCACACTTTGGATCACTAAGGGAAGTCCAGGTCATATCCAAGACACCCTGCAATTGGCCCTGAATGCAGTAGGAAGAGCAGCCCACAACATAGGACTTGAATGCTCTGCAGAGAAAACGGAACTCTTATTGGTGCACAATCCTCGATGGAAGCCCCCCCATACACCTGAGCCACGAAAACCACGACATATACTGAAGCTCTCCATAAAAATTCGGGGCCTCCGCATACAAAGTGATGGCGGAGGACACAGAGCGGTGAGTCAAATCATACAGCAGTGTGAGCAGACCTTACACATGATGAGAAGAGCGTCAAACGCAAATAAAGGGCTCAAGGAAGGAGTCTTAATCAGCCTCAGGGATGCCCTCATTACCACCCGCATCAGATATCAAGCCCCTTACATAAACCTCACCAAAACATTAGAAAATCGGCTGGATGAACTAATCAAGAAAGCAACAAAACGTGCCCTAGGAATTCCCTTCAGCGCCAGCACAACGAAGCTTCTCAGCACAGGGACTCTCCATACCACCGAAGAAATTATAACCACACAGCGTCACAACAAACTAATACGGCTAAACAGCACTCACTCGCGACGAGCTATACTCACAGAACTCGGATACCAACCAAGCCCACCCAGGTCGCTACAACTCCCATCAAGCAAGACATCCTCAAGCACATAGGGGTGGCACCCATCCCACAGCACATGGACAAAGAAAGGAATTCATCTCGACGACAAATTAGAGCGGCATTTTATTCAAAGGAGGTTGCGAGGGATCCCCACCAAAAATATATATTCAGGGATCCAAGAAAGGACCTATGTGTGGAATAGCCTATACACACCTCAAAGAGTACGAATGCTCGATACACACCAGCTGTACCACTCCGGAAGAAGCTGAAATGATAACCATAGCACTCGCAATTGGCCAAGCGACGATCCCCACCACACTTACAAATATTTACACGGACTCAAAGAAGGCATGTCACCTACTTGCAAGCGGAATCACCTTTCCATCTGCACTGCAACTTTTAGCCACAGGAAGAGGACAGGCCAGAATTCACTGGGTACCTGGGCACATGGGATTAGCTGGGAATGAACGAGCCAATCAACTCGCCTGTGAAGCACTAATCCGGGCTCCCACTGACCATGTATGTACCCTGAAATCTCACTCCCAACGTCGTATCAAAATAAGACAGTACCTCCACGAGATGATGGAGTATCCACCCCCTCATCCTTTGTTGGACAAAGAAGGACAAACACTACTCAGACAAGCACAAACGAACACACTACAAACTCCGGCATGGTTACACCGCCTAAGGCATGGCACGACCAGCCCACCCCCCAATGCAGCCACTGCTACGCCATACTTAACCAAGAACATATATTGTGGGAATGCACTAACACCTCAGCACTCAGAACGCATCACACTAAGAAGTGGCGGGATACCGCCTGCAATCACCAAGATCAACGGGACCTGGTGGCCTTCATCCGAAGTGCTACCACCAGCTGCCTGGATCGAGGCGGCTGACGGATGCCACCCCAACCATTGTGATAATAGACAAAAAAAAAGTTTGCTCTCTCTCTCGCTTTCTTACTCCAATAAACTTCTTTTCTTTGAAGACCACTGCGTCGTCTATGGGTTCTTAACATCTGGTGAGGTGCGGGGTAGATGCACCCTAAGCCCTCGTCAGGCCGACAAGCAGGCCCAACTCGTGTCAGCCGTCGAAAGCAAGGTCTTCAGCCAGAGTTTGGACTGCTTCCGGATAAAGTGAAGAAAGAAGACGTCGGGAAAGCCACCATGATCAACGCACGTACCATGACCAGCGCTACCAACCCTGCCCTGGTCCTACAGCATCCCACGGAGCCCCCATCATGCCATTGGTCACCTTCTGAAGATCCCGAACGTTGGTTGGAGCAAGTCGAACGGGTCAGGCTGTTTAACGGACTGGACGACGCGGAGACACTGAAGCAACTGTTCTTCTACCTTGAATATTCAGCGCGGATCTGGTTTGAAAATAATGAGAGCTGCCTGGAATCTTAGAACGAATGCAGGTAAATAGACGACTCGAGAAACACTCGCACCGAAAAATAGAAGCGTGCCGAACAGACGCCGCGGTATTCGATTCATGGACGCTCGCCTACGCACGTCACTTTGTTGAGTGCTGCTTCGCCACCTGTCTATTCTTTGAGTTTTAGGGGAGCACAAGCTCGCTCCAATAAGCTTGTTTTCCTTGGAAACAACTACGTCGTCCTTGGCTTCGTCACAATAAGATGAAGTTGAACAACCTCATTTTCTGCGTAGCTGGCGTTGCGAAAATGTGGTATTGATCACGAAAACCAGTATAAGCACAAGGGGAAATTTCAAGACTAACTTTTTCGAAGTGTCAGGGCATTCTGCTGCCAGGGACGATGCGCACGGATCAGCGATGGCCTGAACACAAACAGTATAACAATAAAACGTTATTCTCTTTGCGTCGAGGACATAGTCGGCATGAGCGAGAGGTTGAGCAACGTAGTGGGCCAGAGTGATAAATGAAGAATATTTTAAAAGCTGTAAAGGGTGATGCACTTTAAATGCTACCCGCTGAAACCTTTCACCATTCGCGGTAGTAACTCCTTTGTTAACAATTCAAATACCATGGCAAAGAGCGGCTTTTAGTTTAAAAGCAATTCTTGTCATCCCTACTAGCTGCTCCCTGCAAAAATCTATTTGTAAAAAGTAACATTTGAACTTCAACGTGTTTGCATATTTGTTACAATATCGGTGTCACCAAAATAGGTAAACCGGCGTTGTACACACACCAAACAAAAATGGTTACTCTGAACAAGGCGATTTAATCTGAAAATAACATCGGTCGTAGGTCTCAACGATGCCAAATATCAATTTGATCGACAGCTTTGTAATTTTTCATTTAGGACCGGTTTACCGATACATTGCACAACATATTTTGCTTTGCCCAGCTGTGGACGAGATTTGGATGCTTTTATATTTTTTATTTTCGTTTTCTTCACCTTATGAACAACTTTTGTCTACAAACACTGATGAACCTCATAAATATAAACCAAGAAAACAGAACCTAACAAATTTAAACTTTGTAATTACACACAGGCAAAAATCTGGCAAACACAATTGTTTTATAAGTGCAACCGTTTCAATATTCTGCACAATGTCTAAATTTTTTCGTGAGGTTTGCCCAAGTACAATGCACTGATTTCATATCGTGAACATTACCAACACAAGGGCTGTATAGGCCGAACGCAGATATTTTCACTACGACCGCCATGAAGTACAAATATTGTTTCACAACCCTAACTAAGCAGTTTACCACCCTACTCACGTCTATACGGAGGTAATGGAGCCATCTCGAATTCGGGTTCTGGATGCCAGCATATACCAAGGCAATGGAAGCAGCAGCAAGAATCCGGACAAGCCGACCGACCTGAAAATTTAAGTGAAAAATACAACATGGCATTTCAGTTCCTCTAACCTTTAGGAAACGAATATAAAGGAGTAATTACTTATCTAAAATGCGCGGCAAAAATATTATTCAAGGGAAGGACATAAATTAGGTCCAACCAACGGCTTCGACTTGTGCTGGCTGCAAAAGCAGGAATTTCGTCCCGAAAAAGTTCAACAAGCCCCACAATGCGCCTCATAAAAAATTGTCGAAGATTTAGTCCGGACGCAAGTCGTGGCTGACAGTGTCATAAAAAATATGGGCTTGCGCTCAGTTTAGAGTACTTGTGGAAGTGTGCATTTTGAGAAGTCGGTATGCTGGAAGATGAACTAGTCAAAACGTCCACAGTGGGCTTCCTTATCAAGTCAAAACTGTACGCGCACCGGTACAAGCTCCCAAACATAAACCTCAACACTGAAAGTTTTGCAAGTTTCCCATAGACGTTTCACCAGTAACAATGGTGCTTGATGGGAACTGCTTTACAATTGCAGCCTTCTAGTACTACCACTTGTTTTTGGAATAATAAAGCTAGGCAGAAACAAGAAAATTTCTTTTACTAAAACCTCTCCATGTCGTCTTATGATACATCTACAACACAACGAGCACTTTTGGCGGCACGCTTCAAGAGAGAATATATATTTGACCGATAATTTTTTTCCCTTTCGCCATATTTTTTATTCCAAAGAAAGGCGAGATATGGCCGCAGAAAGTATCTCATGCTTTGGTCACTGTAAAATAGAAGTGTTTATTGACTCCACAACATGTATGTGGCCGCAAATTCATATCTATTCGTTTTACTCCCGTTTTGTTTTGTACCTGAAGCAATTGAATTGCGCACGCATAACGACACGCGTAATACCATCTATAATTTATGTGGCGTAACACTTCTGCGCCGTACAAACGTACAAAAAATAACCGTTTTAGTTTTACAAAATATGTTACTACCCTCATACGCACTACTTATATTCAAAACTGCAGAATGCATCTCAGCCCATATAAAAATGTTTCAGTCTTGCGCGGTAAGAAAAAGATCCTAGCTAGTCTTTCGCGTAGGCTGCTATTTAGAGGCCGCGTTGCTGGAGTTAGAACACTAAGATCAGAGAGATTATTGGTGCTGCGTTGTTTGGATACTGACTCGTCCCATAGGAGCCGTGCACTGCCTTAGCATTCTGAAACATCCCGTAGCCTGCTCCATTCGGCGTTTTCAATCTCAAACATTCAAAGCAGCCTCAACCATTCTCATGCATATCTCAGGTACAATGTGGTGTAAAATGCTTCCGCACTTTGCTTGCCCTTCAAAAACAAACACATAGGCCGGCTGATGACTGCAAAACAAACAGCTGAACAGGGCGCCAAGTGTAGTTGCTGCTGCCATCCTTGTAATGCGTCGAGACATCGACCCTACCAACCACAATAGAGAACAAGCCCCATAATAACATGGCAATGACACCACGTGTGACGCGTTTCTGGTGAAAATAGGTGTGAAACCAAACCCTGCAACACCCACTGCCAGTATAGATGAGAAAGCGGAATTGAATTCCCAAGGAGTGTACCCCAACACTTATACACGAACAATGATGCCACACACCATGCGCGACGCGCCGACACCTGCAATCAGAAACAACAACAACGTCTTCATTGCGAGCAGTATACATAACGAAAGTAACCCGAAGACAGACACGAAACACAATGTAATGCAGGCTACCATGTGTGGTTTTGGTCCAACATCGCCATAACGCAATTGTGTTTCCTTCCGAACAATACGATAAAGATTCCTCCATATACCATGGCCCAGATTTTCAGCTTAGCTCTGCATGCGAAGAATTCTCGAATGAAGAGAATTTTCTCCTTCTTGTAATCACAACAGCAGATATTGTAGTTTTTTTCGATGTCTATTTGAGACCCCATGGAAGTACGCTGTACGTTATATTCGCCATCGACGCCCGCCATTTCTGCAATATAAGACACAGCTGTATATCGGGTTTTATGTTGACATGTGCCACTGAAGTTTGTTAAGACAATGTTTATAACAATATTCCAGATTTTACCCAATCACCTAGTAACGCAAATTTTCCGATCCAACAAGAAAGCGACAGAACACATGTCACTGTCACACTTAACGGAACAAAATATGCTAACCCTTAGTGGCAGTATGGACTTGTCACGCAATGACCACCTACGCGGCTGGGCTTCGGTTTGTAGCTCTGGGATATTACTACCCAGCTATATTCGTACAACGTCATTCGAAATTGAGTCATTTGTAGTCCTCCGGCAGAAAAGCAATGCTATCTGGGAAGCATGTTGTTTTCTGGCCGTACACACTCTGATTGGAGTAATGAAATGGCTACTAGGCGAACAAATCTGCGCGCCATGCCACGGTATTGTAATGTTCGTATATTGCTACAAATTCGGCTGCTCATAACAAAGAGGCACGTCCCGGTGTCCACAAGGGCTAGCAACGTATGGCCGTAAGGAACATTAGACTTACGATGAAAGGTGCACCTGCCTTCTCGTGTTGCGTTGCTAGGCTTGAGAAGTTGTGGGTTAGAGCTGTAAAAAGTAACTGTGGTATGCGTGACGACCTAGAGCTGGTGGGGCCAGGTTGTGCTTCGTGTCGTCGATCCGTTGGACGATTTTGCAAATTGTGAGCGGCAGCAGACCCTTCCCCTCTTGGGCCGCTCACCTCAATTTAGTGCCACAGACTGGAAATCTTTTATCCAGTCTTGTCGGTCATCGTAAGGAAGTGTGGCGTCGAGGCAACGTGTGACATCGGGGTGAGGGCGATCTGGACTGGCGTTGGTCTTGTGTCAAGGGGGCAGATGCCCAGACAGGAGTGCATGAACGTCCCGGGCTCGTAATATACAGCGGGTAGACGGGCGTCGCGAGCAAACCCTCGTATTGCGAGCCTACGGTAGGGGCAGCTGTGAAGCACGTCACCGGCTCTTCCCGTAGCAAGAGTAGAGGGCTTCTTGTAGGGCTCGCGCCGTATGACATTGTTACTTTTTCTAAGCAATTTTCTTGCTCATCCCGTGCAGTACCGTTTGCAAAATGCCGCTGGTTTGTCACAGCTCGAGGTTGGTAAGGTTAAGGTGTGCACAGCACGCCGAAGTAGGTGATGGCCTTGAGTGCAATAATTCCACAACTTCGAGCGGTGAATCTGTAGCCCCGTTGTCAACTGCACCGCCTTCCATTTCTCTTCGCGAAACACATTGAAGACAGAGGCTGTGCCTTCCCGGTGTCCGTATATTTGTCGGCGTGTGCACAGGTTCGCGAAATGCACACAATCGACCCTTTTAAGTCGCAAACTGCACGGACCGACCGTACTGCATGAGACGTTGCTGCAGCGAACGCTCAATATTTGCTGCTTCCCTGATGATATCAGCCACACTGGCTTGTTGGACGCAACCCGGGACCGCAAAAATCTCTCTTACGCAGCAAAAAGAAATGCCGCACGTTTTTTCTCGGGCAAATTGCGGTTAGCGCATCTAAGACGAGGACACGTGTGCTCGATAAACGGTTTCCGCAGTCTTGTTTGAACCCTGACTTCTGCACTTAATAGCGAAGTCGGCTGGTTCTTGCCTGTCATTGCTGCAGTATGTCCTTAGGAGCACCTCCCGAAACTGTAGCGAGGTGGAATAGGAGACTCATCGTTCTTTAATCATGACTGGCATCGACGTTGCTAACGACCGAACTCTGCTAAACGTCTTTGCAGAATAGCACAACAAAACCATTCACGCCATCGCTTGGGTCTCGCCCAGAAATATTGCCCCCGAGAAAATATCAACGTGCCTATTCCGAAAATCCTTCAACAAATAATCAAACCCGCCATCTCTTAATCTAACACGCGGGCCAAGGCCTAAACCATACGATTGCGACATGCAACGTTCCACGCCTGTGTAAATACGGCCGAGCCACTTTCTCTCATATGCGGATAAAAGACCCAAACGGGCCCCAAGGCATTGTTTGTTTTTACCTATTGTTTTACTTTTTTGGCGAGTGAAAATATGCTCCCGGTAATCCTATTGCCTCGCCAGGGGAGTGTTAGTCGAACTTTGGAGTACAGTTCAAAATATCCGTTCATCACAACTTGGCACTTTTAACCGGAGGGGACGAGCATAGTGTTATGCTAAATAACAACCTAACAACCGCAATCAGAACCGGCAGCAGATGTGGGACAAGAATTCGGTAGGAAACTGCCACAAATGGTTATTCAGTATAGCAGAGGCATCGTCAGTAATCGGCCTTCTCTCCCTCTACCGCTGCCTTACTTTTCGTTCTTAGGAAAGCCCAAAGAGCAGAATAAACGTTTTCTTTTGCCCTGGCTAGTCTCTTCGCGCACCTCCGTGGTCGGCACAGCCTAGGGGCGGCTTGCAACAGTAGAGTGGAAGAATTCAATCACGAAGGAGGACCAGCCGCTTCCTAAGTGCGGGCAAGCATTCACCCACTGTCAGTCCTGAGCTACCGGCTTCCAGAATGCGTCTGCGAAACAGATGAGTGGCAAGCGTACTCAAGAAGTTGAGGCATATCTGAAGCGTACCAAGTTACTGACAATGCCAGAAATGAAGCGCTGTTGGTCGCTGCGCTGGGTCGAGAACGAATGATGTACTATGCGGCAGAGTTGCACCGGAGAAGACAAATGTACTCGCCTGGAATGAGGTCACGAGTGTTTTGAGTACTATGACCTAGGGCCAATCAAAGCTTGGAAATCTTCAAATGTGCCTTCCGAGACCAGCACGAATGAAGGTGTGAGCACACACTCATTGTTGAAAAACAGCACTTAGCGCATAATTGCAATTTTTAGTCAATGCTGGACCGTGTGTGAAGGGACCGTATCATATGTGAGGTACCTTCAAGAAATCTTAAAAAGTAGCTGCTTGCACAACCGGAGTTGACATTATAAGAGGTTTGTTTGCTTTGGTACTTGCTTTGCTTTGGTACTTGCTTTGGTGGCAGAGAGTGATAGTTGGATGCACAGATCCTTTATCAAGAAAAGCGAACTGCAAAAGTGTTCGCAGTGAAGAAACAAAGTTTGGTGCTTTATCGACAGAATAAGCGGGACGGGGGAAAGCCTTGCGACTGCTGTACGAAGCGTAGTCATGAACCCTCTGCCTGTTCAATACGCGGGAGGCACTGTTATAAACGTGTGAAACAAGGGCACATGACATGAATGTGCGCGAATATTCCCAACGTGCCGAATGTGGCAGCACAAGACGACGACAGCGATAGCAGTGCATCCCACCTGTGGTCCGTCACTTGAAGGGATTAATTGATGCCATCGATTCAGCAAACTTTCACGTGGTACGGCAAAAATCTGAATACGCATTTAGATACCGGCTCACCCGTAAACGTCATTCCTAGAGCAACCTACAAAGCGCACTGTTATAACTGGCACAAGCTGCACGGACCGAGGATAAAGGTGGCGTGTATTTCCGTAAGCTGCCAGTGCTCGGAATACTGTCCACGCGTCCCTGCACACGGCAATAGAAGTTCAGTGCAACCTGATTGTCTTCGACTAGGAAAGTCAACTCTTTTGCTGTCGTGGTTTCTTGCGGAAACTCCCAGACGAGGGCGCAGCGATACTCGAAGTAGCTGTTGCACCACTAGATTCAGGACCGGGTTTTTGTGCCTGCCTGGGCGCTGGAGCACCTTTGCATGGAGGGCGTAAGACTCAGGAAAGGCCCACCGATCAGCGTTCGCATCAAGCATGGTGACACACCAAAGTTATTCCAGGCAAGAAACGTACCATATGCTCTTCTTGATAATGTTTTATAGGCATTATATCGGCGCGTGGCAGCTGGCATTATATTCCCAGGTACCCACTCGTAGTGGGCCACTCCCATGGTTACAGTTTTAGAGAAAGACAGTACAGTAAGCATTTGTGTTGGCTTCAAGTGACATTGAACATGATATGCGACAATACCCGCTTCCTCTATTGATGATAGGTTTGCACAGTTAGATGGGGAGAGCGATTGATTAGTTTGAATTTGCGTGACGCCTACAACCGGTTTCAGCTGGACGGAGAGTCTCGCAAATTACTCGTGATTAACACCCACGCGGAACTCTCGTGCTGTAACCGTCTCCCATTTCGAAGTGCTTCGGCACGGGCGATATTTACGAGGCGGAATAAATTAATCCTTCCAGGCTTTGCTAGACTACAGGCGTCCCTAGATGCCGTGCTGATCCCTAGAGTGCAGGCGTACCTAGATTCTGTGTTGACGCAGAAGAAGCTTACAACCAAAACTGAAATCTAATGGCTCTGCACGAGCGCTTTTGTGAACATGGCATTGAGCTGGGTGCTTATAAGTGCCGCGACAGCGAGTATTTGGCTACGATCCGTCATCGCATCCATGCGAACGGACTTCATCTCATGGAAAAGAATGTGGATGCAATCAGTCTAGTCACCTGCCCCCAAAATATTGTCACGAGTGCGTCTGCTATGAGACGCAGCCACGAAGACGACGACGACGAAAGGCTCCTCCACGTGGCGCGTGTAGCAGAGTTTGTGGAACAGCTCGTGCTTTGGAACGCTGATTTTGGCTGATCGGCGCTTCGCGTGAGACCACGTCTTTTTGGTGGCTTTCTTTTAGAGGCATAACTTCGCCTAAATAAATCTCCGTTTGTCTTTGCCCCAACTTCGCCTGCTGCACTTCTTGCAACGGAACACTCGTGGAGGTGCGGGGTATATCCAGCAGTCCTACCGGCAGCCGCTCATCTAGCCCCGTCAGTCCTCATCTCATCGACACGCCTGTCCATCACAGCAGCCGTAGCCTTCTGGGCCTAACCCCTGAATTCGGCCTCATGCCCGGGAATGCTCAGGCGCGTCAAGCTCGCGAAACGCAAACCATGGAGTCCAACAACTCACATGTGATTTTCCAAAAACCTCGGTAGCCACCCAGCTTCCATGGCGAAGTGTACGAAGGCGTCGACGACTGGCTAGACCAGTACGAACGAGTCGCTTCATGCAACCTCTGGAATGCCGTCGACAAACTAAGAAACGTGTACTACTCGCTAGAGGACGGTGCCCGTATATGGTTTGAGAACCATGAAGCAAGCCTTCGAACATGGGACGACTTCCGTCACGACATTCGCGCGGCATTCTTGAACGCAGATCGTCGGGACAACGCATTGCAGCTCCTTGAATCGCGCGTGTAGAAGTCAAACAAAAGTATGGCAATGTTCGCTGAGGACATGGCGCGCCTTTTTCGCCGAGCCGATCCCGACATGTCCGAGCCGAAAAAGCTCCGGTACCTTATGCACGGCGTGAAGGAGCAGCTCTTTGCCGGACACGTGCGAAACCCGCCGCAGACTGTGCCGCAGTTTATAAAAGAAGGTACCGCCACCGAACGAGCGCTCCGGGATCGCTGCCGCCAATACAACCGAATGGACAATGCGAATTAGCTTACCTCTGGGGAGATTGGAGCGGCTGCGCCATAGCTACTCGACAAATATACATGTGTCACATAATGCGTATACTGTGTGCGTGTCATTGAAGCAGCAGTAAACATGATAATCAAGCTAACCCTAGACAACCAAGAAAGCTATGAATAACGAGCTGAACCTTAGCTCAGGCTACGTATATCCTAGCAATAGTCGACCTAAGCCACTGCTATTTTTTTTACTTATAAAACGCGATAAACGATCGATGGGGTCGCTATTGCACACACTAACAGCTCGAAATAAAGTACTCCCAAGTCGAGTGCCAAGCATTAACCTTAACATTTGGTGTCCCTTGGTTTGTGACTATCTTTTGGAGCGAGAGTTAACTCCACTTACGGATCACCAGCTGTTGCTTGCTCTTTGAAGGCACGAGCGTCACGCACCGGTCATGGCGGCAGCCACAATGCAATGATCTGTCTCGCTACTTGGTGCGTATTACTGTAAACTGTATTAAAAGCCCGCTAAATTTATGTTCAACGCAGATGCGTTACGCCGGTTATCCTATTCATCTAAACAGTGGCTGCAGAACTCCGACGATAAAGCCGGAGACGTCATGGACCACTAGGACGATCTTGCGGGACCACTAGAACTGCTAGCCCTCACACCGTCACACGGCATACCCTCAAGGGTGTGCAAGTACCTCGAGGGTTTCCGGCAACACACTGCTGAGGAAGGCACAGAGATGCGGGAGTAGCACAAAAGGCTACACGACCTGTCGGCACATCAGAACTTGCTGCACTGGCCATCGTGTTGTGGTTCCGGTGGAAGGCAGGAATAACCTACTCAAATTATAACAAGTGGATCAACATGGCGTTTTGGCAATAAGGTAGCTGCACGGTCAAAATTTTGATCATCATCATCATCAGCCTATCTACGCCCACTGCAGGGCAAAGGCCTCTCCCATTATTCTCGAATTACCTCGGTCCTGTGCCAACTGTGACCAATTTATCCCCGCAAACTTCTTAATCTCATTTGCCAGTCTAACTTTCTGCCGCCCCCTGCAGCGCTTGCCTTCTCTAGGGATCCACTCTGTTACCCTTAATGACCAGCGGTTATCTTGCCTTCGCATTACATGCCCTGCCCACGTCCATTTCTTCTTCTCAATTTCTACTAATATGTCTTTAACACGTGTTTGTTCCCTGACCCACTCCGCTCTCTTCTTGTCCCTTAATGTTACACCTATCATTTTACGCTCCATTGCCCGCTGAGTCGTTCTCAATTTAAGTTGAACCCTCTTAATGAGCCTCCACGTTTCTGCCCCGTAGGTGAGTACCGGTAAGATGCAGCTGTCATACACTTTCTTCTTCAGCGACAATGGTAGGCTGCTATTCATTATCTGAGAATGCCTGCCTTATGCACACCACCCCATTCTGATGCTTCTAATTATCTCTGCCTCATGGTTGGGATCTGGGGTCACAACTTGGCCTAAGTAGATATATTCGGTTACCACTTCCACTGCCTCACCACCTATCTCAAACCGCTGTGCTGTCCCGAGGTTATTGATCCTTACTTTAGTTTTCTGCATATTAATTTTCAGATCAACATGGCATTTTGGTGATAAGGTAGCTGCACGGTCAAAATTTTGATAGCCTGGCTTAAACCGCGACATTGAGCGCGTCGCCACTGTGCCCGAGATTTGCGTGCCCGTGTTACCCATGCAAGCCGCAGAAGCACCCATCAGCTGGGACACAGGAACGACGATCACGACTGCATGTCGACTTCGCGGGACCATTCCAAAACAAGGTGGTGCTAGTCGTTACTGACTTTCACAGAACATCAAATGGGGCCATTCCCCGTTCCCATGTGACCTCCGGAAGCAGAGTTGGCCAGCCAACTCTGTTCTATAGGTTCGGTCTAACACAAACAATAGTGTAAGATATTAACACGCGAGTCACAGGGTGGTAGTTTGAGTTCTTGAAGCAAAACGGGGTGGTTAAAGTTGGGGCGCCTGCTATCACCCACAGAGTATTGAAATGGTGGAACGTGCTGTGTATGCCATCAACGACGCACTAAAGAAGTGTGCTGGCACACACCTGTCGAAGGCGCTGGCTAGAATCCTGGGTCGCTACAGACACATACCGCTTCCGACAGGACGCTCGCTTTCAGAAATGTTAGGATACAGGCTGCTTACCTGACAAAAGAAACGTATCCTACCAGAAGCCAGCCAATATGAGAGGTCTACTCTTTTGACAACACCAGCTGGAACGCATCCCCCGAGGTTCCAGTGTAATTCGAAATTACAGCCATGACTATAAATGAACCTTGGGAAGGTCCGGTCAACCATAGGGGCAGGCCTCGCGCCTGTCAACACGGAGAACGGGATTGTTCGCTGCCAAACGGACCGGCACAGGCGGTGGAGCATCGAAGAAACCGGGACTTCAGGTCGTCCCGCTTCCCCAAAGAATATCCCGGACTTGCTAGTACAGGGCCGGGAAACACTAAAGGTCACTGCCACCAGCCTACCGGACTTTCAGCGTCCTGAGCCAGCACATTCAACACGTACCAAGAAGACAGTGGGGCGTTATGCAGTCTTAGAAAGGAGGAATGCCACAAATTGCTGGCCACCTTTTCCGTGGCGCGATCAGTTTGCGAATGCACGCGCCTTCTTCGTCCTGCTGTCTCTCTCTCTCTAGCTTACCTTTTCTATTTATAAATTCCAAGGTGGACAATAAGTGTTCCCTTTTGCCCTGGACACTTTCTTCCTGCAATCTCGGGTGTGGCCAGGCCCCGGGTTGGTAGCAACAAAAGCAAACCAGGAAAGCAACCCAGAAAACGAATAAAGTATTACAAAACGTAAGAACGTGAAGCTGTTGAGTAACGCGGATTAGAAGGAATTTGCCGAGCTGTGAAAATTGATTACAAGTAAAAAGAATGAAATTTGTGCGGACTTGGCAGGGATTGAAGAAACAGTGGATTTAGGCGGACGGCTAATAACAACTATAAACGAGCTAACTAAGCCAACGACAAAATGCATGTACTGACACACGAGTACAGTAATCCTTCAAACAAAGTGGACAAGATAACCTATATAGCGTACCGATTTTACACCATGCTCTACGCAGGAAATGTGAGGAAAGGGCTATGAAGAATCGTGCAAGCTTAGCTGGCGAAGTTCCACTATTAACCAAAACATACTGAAAATTTTCCACTAAAATGATAAGAGGAAAACCTGCTTGTGACAATGGCATATCCGCAGGTCTTTCAAAACAGGAAGAATATATTGTACTGCAATAGCTTGCTGCACTTTTTTCCAAATACTTAAATACTGTGAAAGGGCCCACAACCTTGAAAAACACCTCCATAATTCTGACTTACAAGAAAGGGAACATCATAATCCTAAGAAACACATACCAACCAGCCTACTCTGAGTTGCGTACGAACTGTTTACGGAGTTCATAGTTAACCAAATAAGTAACAGACTAGGTTCCCCCAACCTAAAGAGCGGGCTCCATTCACGAAGGGAATGAGCAGCGGATCATTTTCACGTCCTCAATCAAGTGCTAGAAATCCGCAGGGTGTAATAAAACCCTTCACACGGCATTTAGAGAATACCAAAAGGTGCTTTACTCGGGGATCACCCGCAGTGCTGGAAGCAATAAAAGATCAGTGCTTAGGGTATTCTGAAGGGAGATTCCTAGGCGATATATATAATAGATGCACGGGAAGAATAGTCATCTCACAATCCAAGACCAAATTTCTGATCCGTAAAGGGGCACGAAAGGGTGATACCACCTTGCCGTGACCGTTCGTTGCTTCTCTAGACTGTTATTCAGGAAGCTTGACTGAGACAACGCGGAATCATAATAAGCGGAGAATACTTGAGCTATTTGAGGTTTCCAGACGACATTTTTCTTGTAATTGAGTCTGAAAAAAGCACTTGCGAAATGCATGGGGCTTTACATGCGGAATCCAAGGCCCTGGGGATAAAAATAAATAAGAATAAAGAATTATGATCAATACGAATCATGATAAAACTTGCGGAAACGGCCCTGTGCGGCATATATAACGAAACGCTAGAAAAGGAAGAATATAACTACCTCGGTCAGGTAATCTGTGCTGATCCCAAGCGTACGTTAAAAATCCGGCAGAGATAAGGTACGCTCTTGGGTGCACACGGCAAACACTATCAATAATTGAGAAATAAGCTACCTGTATCACTAAAAACGAGAATACACATAAAATACGTCGTTCCGGTGATGACATATGAAGCGGAATCTTGGCGCCTCACTGAAGAACTTGAGTGCAAGCGGAGGTCTGCTCAGCGGGACATCGAAAGAAGAAATATAGGAATAACATTGCGGGCGAGGAAACGAGTTTCTTGGATAAGAGAACAAACAGGAGCAGAATATACCCCAGTTGAAACAAAGAAAAAGAAATGGACTTGGGCTGGATGGGTACTTAGGAAAAATAACAACCCATGGGACACTTGTATAAAAAAGGCATGCCCAAAAATGTGTCTACAAACAGTTCAGGGCCGATTACTCGATGGAGAGACGATAGAACAAATTTGGGAGGCTCAGAATAGAATCGAGCGACGCGGGACAGTAGCGCTTGAAGGTGGATGGTTAAGGCTATCTTCCTGCAGTCGACAAGGGAGGCAGCTGATGAAAGCCATATTGTCGTGGCGTTTATTTCGACCCTTTTCGGCAGCAGTGTCCCTGTACCCGGGCGAGTATTAGTAGCTGGCACGACGAAGCACTAGTTTAGGTAAAATGTTTAGGAATGCTAAGGACTGAAGGCTTTTCTTAGTTTTAATGCGCACAAGGACCAGTAACAGATGCATTACAGGTTGTAGAATTTTTCAGTACACAAGACCTGCAATCTCTGCATTCACCGGACCACGGCCCGTAGAGACGAGGGTAGAGACTCAAATGCTCTGCATAGGCTCGCTTAGACATGAGCAATTGAACTTGGGTGATATCCGCCGAAAAATAAACAAAACGTAGTGGTTACGGTCAAATGCGTAGGATACGTAAAGGGGTGTCTGTTTGTTTAAACGGTACCAATTTGACGTGAAATTATTTAGGCTACGTCAATGCAGCTTTTCTGCATTTGTACAACATGGTTTATGAGCTGAAACGGACGTACAGACGAAACTGACAAGACAACCGCTTTTCGCGTGGTTTTTGGGTGTGCAGTATGGTATATATCACCACATCGTCTGATTTTTGTGCACAGTACACTGTTTCTCTAAAACATTCACCACCATTGGTTTGCTGTTTCTAAAGTATTGCTGAGAAACACATATGGACATGTCTGAAGGTATTTTTCCCTAAATTACATTCTTACGTTGACGTGACGGGCCCACCAAGCCTGAAAAAACAAGACAACTTATATAAAAGCACGCTAAAGTCTTCAAATATACAAAACTGAAGATACGTAATTATGCACATACTTAGAAAACGTCTTAACATTATAAAATTTTTAACAGAAGAGCAATATTCACAAAATTCAGCGTTGTGGTGCAGCAGTACCACCCTAAGACGCTGGAATAATCCCTCGTCTAGCGACCACTTTTTCTCGCCTTATTAAATTTTGCACATTTAATTGTTTTTCTCTATGCTTAGCATAACAGAATTAAAAAAAACCTAACAGTAAAAAATTGGGCCCATCTCCCCACGAGGGGGACTCGAGTAAATGCGTCGCATAGGGGGTAGGTGTATTGCGTTAACGTTTAGTGTTTGGGGAGTTGGTGGTAGTGAATGCGTTGTATCAGCGACTTCTTGACGTAGTTTGAGTGAGTCAAGGATATAAGGCGCGTTCGTAGCCTCCCATTCTGTGTCGGCTTTGTGGCGCAGTGTGTAGAGCACCATGTACATTGCGTTCCGCCCGAAGGGTCGACGGATCAAAACCAGGCGCCGGATAGTATTTTTTATATACAGAGCATTTCAGTAATTCACGAAGTCACCCGCGTTGACGTCCGTAGTCGTAGTCCGCACCCCTCCCCCTACACTATATAAAAAAAATACTATCCGGCGCCTGGTTTCGATCCCTCGACCCTGCGGCCGGAACGCAATGTACATGGTGATCTACCCACTGCGCCACAAAGCCAACACAGAACGGGAGGCTACGAACGCGCCTTATATCCTTGACTCATTCAAACTACGTCAAGAAGCTGCTGATACAACGCATTCACTACCACCAACTCCCCAAACACTAAACGTTAGCGCAATACACCCACCCCCTATGCGACGCATTTACTCGAGTCCCCCTTGCGGGGAGATGGACCCACTTTTTTTTATATAGTGTAGGGGGATGGGTGCGGACTACGACTACGGACGTCAACGTGGGTGACATCGTGAGTTACTGAAATGCTCTGCATTTAAAATTGAAGTGGTTTCTCAAATTTGCCTTTAAATTCTTATCTACAAACTATACATGGATGAATGACGGAACAAGCAGGCATCGTATACACCAAAAATGAATTAGCTCAGACTTAACCGATTCAACGCACACTAAATACGCGAGAATAAAAAAAATATTGCAAAAGCAGCTGCATAGCACTGGTACCCTGAAACAACGGCTAACAAGAAGGCCAAATCAAACCTCCAAAATGCTACTTTTTGCTATTTTTTGAATGAACAAATGTTACCGTACCAATTTAGAAAATTTATTGAATTTTTAATTAGGAAAAATAGTAACCCTCTAATACTTAAGCTTCACGATACAGCCATTGTGACTTATCTCAAAAAGTTAACTTTTTCATCCAAACTCGTTACTCTGTTTTTATATATGAGCAGTAATAGTGCGTGGATAAAAACATTATAGATACATAGAAAAGTGCGTACTAAGCCCTTTATTCCCACAAACGACGACCAGAACAACCAAAAAACTTCGGAAGGCCTTCATTTAGATAGCTGGAGTGGTTCGCAGCAGCAGGACCATGTCTTGCTGCGGGTTAAATATTTGTAAACCTTGCTTAGCGATTGAAAATCACGCGGTTTTGTTTTAGGGCAGTCTTCCAACATTTGTGCGAGCGTACTTAATTTATGGCAATGCTTGAACTTATAATAACGTAATTGTTTTTAAGGGACTGTAGAAGAAAGGCTATTGGGCTTGTAATTTTGGGGGGGGGGGGGGTCAACAGGCGGTTTCCTTTACTGAGAGCAGCAGCTTCTTGCATAGCGTTGGGGAGATTATCTGTAAATGCATTGCCTGCCTTTCTTTATCAAAGGGCTGGGCGTCCGTGAGGGTTTCGCGGTTGACGAGCTCTCAAGTCATCACGTTACCTTGCTCACCCCCTGACAGGCCCGCGTGCGTGATGGTCTCTGTTATGATTGACGAATGTGTCAGGACCGTGCGTCTTTTGGCCTTGAGACGGGGAGTATTGAGTTGCAATCGAAATTCTATTTTCATCTAAGTTTAGCACAGCTGATATCGAATCACTCAGTTAACATTCTGTCGTTATTTATTATGTTTTGTATAATTCTTAGTAATCATGTCTTATCGGCAATCCTTCATCTACTCACGTTTCTGTACTAGATAAAATGTAGAAGTGTTGGATGTTTTATGCGTTCGCTCCAAAACCTTGCATTAGGGAAAGCCCAAGGTAACCGCCACCAAATAAAAATAGCGAGCCTTACGTGCAGCCTGACGTGCTGAAACCTCTTTACACTGGGTGTTTCGCTTCTGTGCCTGCCTGATAAAAAGAGAGCTGCGGACGACACTCATGACTCCTGTTTACCTTTATCAGTCTACACTTTAGCCCTCGACCATCGCGTTCCAAAGCAACGGCAGCTCGCTGCGCACTCAATCCCCTAGGATGACTCACGATGAGTAAAATATTACACAGGGATGCTTAGAAAACTATACAGACAAACATCGAGTGTATTTATTATATATAAATTATTCCAACGCCCTCCAGTCTTTCAAATCACACATATGGTAACAAATATACTTTTGGCTAGTTGCACCTTTCTTAAAACTTGAAATTAGGTCATGCACTTTGACACATAAAACTGGCTACATAAAACGTTATACCAAATGCGATAGCTTTGGCAACTGACTATTAAATGCATTCAACCAGAAATTTTATAATCGCCTTTCTGTTTCCTTTCATGGCAATAGCTTATGTTTTTCCATTTAGAGTGCTACTGCTGCAAACAAGTATTAATTTTTTTTCATAAAGATGAGCTCAATCTTTCACTATTCCTTTTAATAAAACATTTTATTGATGTATACTGATCGACAACTTTTCGGTTACGTTGATAGTGCTTGTTGAGATTTCTTTTGGTTATTTGGACTGCTCCACTACTGCATCTGTCAGGTAAAGTTTTTATGCGAGTGCTTTGTCTACCCGAATATCTCACGTTTCTCTTCCACAGGCCCTGTTATTTTGCATAGCCAGTATTGATTATATGCAGGCATATTTAAAATACCGGTTTCTTAAGCTAAAAATTCATTAAAAAGGTAATATAATGTTTAATGAGATGATGCTGCACGCCGAAGCTTATACCGTTTTTTCTTGGTACAACACAATGTTTCCAATGCTATAATATATTTCATGGCCACGCGTTTCGCGCAGGAATGGTAGTCACTGGCTGCAGCGTATCAGTTAGGACACATTACCACAAACCTACCAAACTGTTTTCGAAGAAATCTTGTGGTGATATAGCCACTGAACATCCCAACGTGTAAGAACGTTGGTAATAATGAAAGAACGTAGTCAGCTACAATTACGACGGCTGCTCAGCTCGAGAGTCACCCATGATCAAGCTGCGGACCCTTTTCGTAGCGGCGCTGCTGCTCTTCCGCTTCCCTACCATGGGTGATAAATTGTCTTGTGAGTGTGCATACCCGTCCGTGCCGCAACTGCTCGCAAGATGCCTCAAAGTGTTAATGGAAGCCAGTGTCTAACAAAAAATTTTTCTAAGAGCAATGTAGCAGCGGAGCAATATAAGTTATTGCGTGCAGATCTGATCGATACTTCGGTTTTTGTAACGTAATCCCGTAGTGAAAGCATGCAGTGCGTATTTAAATGCTTACTTCCATTGGCGCGGGAATACTCATTGAAATCTGAAAACAATGTTTCAAAAAAATTTCAATATCTCTCAGGTGGTCAAAATTAATCAGGAGCTATTTCCTACCGCGCGCCTCATAACTCGTGCAGTTTCGGCAAGTTAAACTCCAGAATCAGCTAAAGATCTTTAACTGGTTCAAGAATTCATAGCCCTCCATTAGGGTGCGCCTCGTAGTCCATGGAAAGCCACATATTAGTAAAGTACATAACCCTCAGCCAAAAATGCACTCATTCATTTGTCAAAAATCGACGTTGGTATGCAGATTCACTTCCCAAGCATTCTTAGTATGTTTTTATTCACGTCCTCAATTTGTTTATAAACACAAGGTGCTTACTGGCCTGAAGCTATCGCTGTGACGTGCACCTCTAGTGCGATGTAGCTGGTTTCTAAACTGCACAGAATGCCAGCTAATTTTCGTTTAGTATTCATACACATAGCGATCGCAGCGATGGTATTTAACATACGTGGTATTAGAAGCTGCGATGTAGAAGCTGACAAAAGTATGCTCTGGCTGTGTACCTTTACTTCTACCTTCACATTGACTGTGCAAGAAGAGCAGTTTTCTGAAACTCTAAAACTCAGTTTACAGCAACTGAACTACCCTTAGCCTGATCATAATTTAGCACAAAACACATCACAGTGACGAAGTAGGTGGCTATTACCCTGTAAATTTAGCAGCGGTTTTCTGCAACGGCTTCAGCTGGTGCTTCAGTGCTGGCATGTGTCGCACTGTCCTCATCTGCATTTCAAAGCCTTAACCCTTCTTTTATAAATGGTGACTCCAGTGGCATTCATACTTTCTCTAACTTAATAAGAGTTTCTTCCTCCCAGTCTGTGCTTGGTAGACAATGCACGTGCCGCGGTCAACGAGTATTCACAGAGATTACAAAAAGCGTCTACCATGTGCCGTCGGCACAATCCCAAACCCTACCTTTCTTTAGTGGACATTTTATTGTTTTTTGTATCAGCACAAGTTTCCTTCTTTCGGAGAATATTTCTATAGACCAGAAAAGTTGCTCTGAGTGTTGTGTTTTTTATCGGGATGTCCTCCAAGTTGTAGTCAAAGCTGTCTGTAGGTTCTGTTTACATGTTTTGTTAGTTATAATGGCAAAGGTTTGAAAGTAAATTTGAAAGAGATTGCGGCCGGTAATAACCTGTGTGGTGTACTAGTTCGTGCTAAAGGGAGCCAGAATTTCCGGAACATTTTTTTATTGATTTGAATGTGTAACTTTTATTTCTTCCTCGTTGCCACCGAATATGCTAGTGTTTTCTTGCTTTAATATCAAGATGCTTGTTGCTAAATTGCAGTGGAATAGGTCAGTCTGCGTTTCGCCATAGTTAGCTGCACTCTACGGCGTGTCATCACCTGTTTTGTTGCCAACATTGCCACTCTACCTTATCGTGAAAGTGAGCGTTATTTTACATCATTTCGGAATTTGTTTAGTGTCTCTTTTATTCCAAAAATATTATGGTTTTGCTTGTTTTAATTGTTTATTGCTTGGTAGGGTTGCAGGCTACATGTAAACAACTGTATGTTCCCTTCTTTGAACCTTGTTTAGAGGCAATCAAATTCTTTTAAAAGGAGTATTACTTGATATTCATAGTTAATGCTCTACTCACAAATTTTGTATTGTTTTGTATGTATTATATTGCTGGGTTTATTTAAATATGAAAGGTACTTTTTTATATATGTTATCTTTGCAGGCACGTGTAAAGACTGTGGGTCTGTCTGCGAAATGGGTTGAGTAAATTATGTTACAGATTTCTTATCGGTAGAAAGCTACCGCCATTATCTACCTTATTTGTAATTTTTTATCCTGTAAAACCGCGGTCTTTCGAGACCATTCCATTTACCCCAAAGAGTACGTTACTACTTTTATTTTGTTTTCGATTGTTAAGGGAGTTGGTAAGTATTTGCTAAGATGATAAACGAATTCTGGGTTGTACACAATTAATTGCTTTGGTAGTTTTAAAGAGGCTTCTTCACTGAACACTTTTGGGTTTGTTTTCATTACGACCTGCTTTTTGAAACAAATATGAGTGGTATGAGTCATACGCTTTTTATACCTGTGACAATAATTATTGTAAGTGCTTGCTCTTGCCCTAAGGTGTGCGCTGTAAAATTTCCCAGGCTCTATTACATGGGTTCTTTCCCTGCAGTTTGTTGGGAACGTGAACTGACCTTGTCTTCGATATATACATGTAATATTTTCTTTGTTTGCAGAATTTAGGATTTTTTTCGAGTTTGATAGTGAGAAGCTTTGATAAGGTATTAGCACTGTTAAATGATTACGGTAATTTTTTTGGTTTTTGTATAACTATTATAGGTTGTCTGAATGACCGTTTTGGGAGCGAAGCAGCTTAGGGGCTCTGACTGCCGGCATTTCTTGTCGTCGTGTCTTGGTGTCACGGCAAATGAACTGTCAAACGATGGTCAAAAAGGAGTTTATAATAAATTAAACAGGTTCAACGTAAATTAGCTTGATTTAAACTAATTTAGGATAGAGTATTAATCTGGCTTTATTTGTGAGAATAATTAAAAATTGTTACCTTCAGTTTAAAAACAATTTCAAACACTAGGTTTTCTCTTGTAAAGCATACTTATAATATTTCAGCGGCTGACACCAATACAAATTTCAACCACTCTGCCTCATTTCATTGCTTAAATCCGGTTCAACGCAAGAGAGGGCGCCACTGCCTCAGCAAGCGCGCGATTGGTTCTCCCACCGGCCCTTTTCTGGCGAACAATCAGCGCGGTGAGTGTGGCAAGAGAAACACACAATCCTTGAATAGACTGTGAATAAACTGCACAACCTTTGATTAAACGGCATAATTCACCCCTCCCCAGGTTTCACGTTATTGGATGTGGTCCGGGATTTGTTTTCCCTTTTTTTCGCAAGTGGGTTGCTGTTTGTTCAATTTCATAACTTCAGTTGCCTCATATTCCTAAAATTATCGTCAGCTAAAGCGCGGATATCTACGGTGCTAGAGAATTCGCTGTATAGAAGACAATACCGTACTTTCCCAAAGAAACTGCCCTAAAGGTGACCCAGGTGACTGCCTTAAAGGTGGCCCTGCCACCTCACCTTAGATCAAAATGAGTTGCCAGTGTTATAGATAAGGAATTTATTTTTGAGTGAAATGAGCGCTAATTATCACATTTGTTGAAGAGCCTCATGATTTTAGAAAGTTTACAATCATGGTTACTTGACATAGCTAAATTAGTTCCCTGCATCTAAAGAGATGAGAATACATACCGCCTGATGTAATCCTTCTTGATATTTTTTTAACTCGGTAAAGCTATAATTACCAAAACGCTATGAGGGAAATCGCAACTCCTTTGTGCTATGCGCATTTTTTTTTTGTCAAGTAGTGGTATATGCTGTCCTAATATTTGTTCCGGTACTATCCCCAATACCGATTTCACCGCTAAAGCTCTATCATTTTCGTGGTCTTTATTATATTGTGGTTTTGTTGTTATGATTACGTTTGACTCCTCACCACTTGATATGTATTTTGTTTGATACATGCACTTTAAAGTGCATGAATATACCAAGTAATTTAAAGGACTAACTTCTTTGCTTCAACAGGATCTTGACGCTATTGATAATGGGTGCTCGACTTTGCATATGGTACTTAATATTAATAAATGGAAAGTAATGCTGTTGTCATGCCAACGTGGCTTACACTCTTTCTCTTGCACTATAAGCAGTTCCTTATTGCTATCAGTGTCGTCTTATAAATAACTCGGGGTTACCTTAACAGCAGACCTTAGTTGGAATATGTAAGTCTTCTATTATCTCGTGTGCTAATCAAATGCTTTGCTTTATTAGGCGACATTTTTTCTTAGCCCCCGCTTCGGTTATGCGGTTATTGTACAAGGCACTTGTTCGCTCAAAGCTCGAATACGCTTATTCGGTATGGGGTCCATTTAATTTTTTGCTAATAAATACACATAAAACAATTCAGAACCGAGCATCGCGTTTCATCCTTCACGATTACGGCCGTTTATTAGGCGTAACGCAAAAAAAACCAATATGTATCTTGAACCACTCACACTGCGCAGGAAGATATCGACCATGTGCGTTTTCTTTAAAATCTATATATTTAACGCCACCCTTAAAAATGTTCGTATGTCAGCCCCCCTCGTGTTTCATTACGCATAGATCCTTCCTGCAAAGTTGTTGTGCCGAAATTCCCCACAGTACCATATTCAAATTCGTTTATTCCTTGAACTACATCGGAGTGTAGTCGCCTGCCACCAGCCGTAATGCTGACAAACAACATTTGCAGGTTAAGAAAAAACGTGACTGATTACTCCACTTATGTCTAGGTCGCGACCTCTTTTGCCACCGTGTTTATTTTCCTTTCAATGTGTTATTTCCATTGGCATGCAATTGTCAGTGTTAGTTTTGTTGGTTTTGATGCTAGAGGCAATAATTGTGTATATTTATGTTAATTCTGTGTATACATCTGCGCTCTGCTGCATACTCATTAGTCTAGTGTTAGTGCAAATTGTTTTATATGTATACAATCTTTGTACAATTTGAACACCCTGATGTACCACTTCATTCAGCAATGCCCTCTGGGCCACGAGGGTACCTGAAATAAATAAATAAAGATCAAGATAGAATCATTTTTGTTTGTTATATACACATTGTAGAAACAGGGTTCGTAGACTATTTTTATATTAGCTTAATCATTATTGGTTTTCAGGGGGGAAATTTTTTCTTGTCAAAAACTTGTCGACCTCGTAAACATTATTTTTATACGTTGAACTGTTTCTTTGCTTAATTTCGTTTTTATTAACCATTATTTTTTACTTGAAATATAATTTCGCTGCTTTAGTGTTTCTCTGTGTAATTTTTACGGTAACGCAAATGCATTTTTATTATCTTGAGGGTAGATATTGCCAACTTTTCCTTTTGTTTGCAACTACGGCAATATTCCAAGCTTCTTGTTTATTACCGTAGCCTCAAATAAATTGTTTTCCGACGTCTACTCGTGTTCTTTGATTCCTCCTTCTTAGAGCGTTTAGTTGCTGCCCCCCCTCCGGCCATTTCTAGTTCAACGTTAACGACGGTTTCATTAGCTTGCCCGTTTGTTCATGGTTTTAGTACGTTTATTTTCCATTTTTCATCATACCCGAGGCTCAGGGTATTTGTTATTTTCATGCCGATTTTAAGCAGTTTTTTCGGTGCAAATCAAATGGCATTTTTTAATCTTTCAAAAAATGTTGCCCATCTTCCAGGGTGACACGGTACATTGGTTTGTAGGTAATATCTTATAAGAGTAAACAAAAGAATTTATGGTAACGGCGATTGTAATCTTGTAATATTTCCAAGTGAATGAATTCAAGTTAAAAAGCTTGCCCCCAAATGCCTGCGTCAATCCAACTCTTACGTACCCTGAATTGAGTTGATTTCATTTCAATGAGCGTTCTTTAGAACGGAAGGCCCATGGCTAAGGGAATATTCAAGTGTATCGTCCTCCTTTTATCGGAATTTTCCCATGCCAATATTCGGTGTTTGGCATAGAAATCCCCGTGTGATATAATGTGTTCTGTAAAAACGTTAAACAAATGTTCTATCTGTGCAAATCTTTTTCAAAATTTCCTCTCGGAGGTGCATACAAATAACTTGCAATGTTTCTTTTCTCCAGAGTATACGTTTGCTGCAGTCTCTTTTTGTGAGCCACAAACATGGAAACTTTTACATACTCATAAAAACAAACAAGAGCGGCTGTCATGTTATTTTTGTGAGCTCGGACTATGTCGGATGAAAAAACTATAACATTTCTTGTTACACGAAAAGCTTCCTGCATTGCTGAAACGTGATTGTGATTTTTGTTATAATAAGAACTTAACGCCGCGTTTCCTTTTGCAAACCATGCCAAATAACTCGGGTGATGTGTAGTGTACACCTTGAATACGACATTTTCGGGTTGTCTCAGTATAGATTCGCCAGAGCATTATGCATATGTCTGTACTTAGTGTAGTGCGTGATCCGAGTGTTATTGCGTTGACTCCTCCATAGCAACTTAACATTTTCCATAGTCCAGTTCCGTCCACATCACGCTACACTGGAGATCGCAAACAGTTGTTGTACTTCCATCTTGCCTTGTCGAATCTGTTTCAAGTTTAGCCGTTCCACCGTCCGGTGTAGATTCGCGGGTATATATTCGCATCTTGTTCTTGCAGTTGCCTGTACATGTACATAGGGCATGTGTTGTCTTTCAATGAGTGGCTTATATTGAAATTCTGATCCATTTATCATTTTTCTTTTTTTTGCAAACACCCAAAAGCAACATTCTGCTTTAGAAGAGTTCCTGGAGCGCCCTAGTGCAATTCCTGAGCTCATGTTTATGTCCCAGAATTTTTCTGAGTGGCGATAGCTCGCACATCTTCGGAGAAACATTTGTGATACTTGTAGCGTGTCCATCCGATTTAGGGGTTTTCTATCCTTACGATGGTTTAATAAGCTCGCCGTTTTATTGACACTACGGCTGTTGTGCCGTGCTTTCTATTCCAATGGCTGAGAACATGGGTGTTGAAGGAGGTCGCACGATAGGCGTTTCAAGTTTACTAAATGTCAGGATTTTTTACAACAATATCTTTGACGCCTATCAATTTAACCTGGGGAAGTTTTGTGTTGATTTACTTTTGTATTTGGTGGCTTGCTTCACTCCACGCAGCTTCACTCCATGCAATAGCTTAAGTCAGTTTCTTTAGTCGATCTTTTGACGTCAACGTTAGGACGCTACATATTCGTCCTTGGGGAAGAGAGAATTCTTTTCAATCAATTTTTTGGTTCAATACATGTTGCAATATTTCGGCAATCCTTGCTCGTTTTAATGTGGGTGATGTCACCAATAGCGCGGCGCGACGTGGTGGCTGATCAATTTTTCTTTGTACTGGCTAGTTTTCGCTGGTTTGTTCTTTCAGTACACCTCCTTGAAAAGTTCTTTTCTAACTGGGACACAGAATGTGGTGTTTTCTTCTGGCCTTTTAGATGCAGCAAACCTATTTTTAATCGCTTGACGTGACGAGATGCTTTATTGCGAGCTGCTTCATCTGAATTAACAGTTTCAACACTGCATCCACTCTTTATTTTAGAACTTTAACGCTTTCTTGTAAACACTGCAGTATTTAGGCTATCATTGCTATTTTTATTGTTGGTGATTTCACCAATAGCGCAGCGCGAGGTGGCGGCTGATCGGTTTTTGTTTGTACTGGCTATTTGACGCTGGTTGCTTCTTTGAGTACAGTTCCTTAAAACGTTCTTGCCTAACTGGACCCTGAATGGGAGGTTTTCTTATAGCCTTTTAGATGCAGCAAACCTATTTTTTAGCGCTTGACATTACGAGATGCTTTATTGCGAGCTGTTTCATTTGGCTAAACAGTTTGAACACTGCATCCACTCCTTAATTTTAATCTTTGACTTTTTTTGTAAACGTTCCATAACCAAACTCGTCAAACGCCTATCGCAAGTGGGCCTATTTGTGAGCCTGTACTGCTGTCAGTATTGACGGACAGTACGACGTAGTGAGTTATTTCGTGTATTGAACGTGAAAACATTCCGCTTGATTCACCGCATCAGGTTACTTCCCGAGAGCTTATTTGGAGGTTTTCACTTATTTATGACGTCGAAACTATGTTTCATAAATTGTTCACGTTCCCAACTGCGAAAGAAGCATTTGACCTGTGTCCATTACCTGTCAGCTACTGCAACTTGCCGCATCCATTTAATGCTTTTTTTATTGCAAATGGACGGAAGTTTCTTCTTTCTCAGTTGATTTATTTCCCCCCTTTGTCACTCTTGTGGATGTAGTGCTTGTTCGGGCATTATTCTTATAAACTTCGTCATTATAAACTTCGTCAAGTTGGTATTGCAAATGAAGTTTTAGATTGGATACAAGCATATTTAACAGATTGGATGCAGGATGTACGTGTTAGTAATTCAGTATCAAATTTGTTGGAAGTATTTTCTGGCGTACCACAGGGGTTAGTGCTGGGCCCGTTGTTGTTTTTGCTTTATATATATGATGTCACTACAGCTGTTCAGCCGCCAGTGGCGTTGAAGCTATTTTCAGATGACTGTTTACTTTATTCCCCAGTTACCGGTGAAGATGACCAAATCAAAATTAACCAGTGTCTTGAGGGTTTTTATGCATGGTGTCAAAAATGGAACATGGAACTTAATTATTCCAAAACCACATATGCGCACATTACCCGACGGAAAAGTGATTTTTCCTTCCAGTATCACATCGGAAATGTTGTTTTGAAAAAAGTGACTAGTTTCAGATATCTCGGGAAAGTGATCACTGATGACCTCAACTGGGGCTGCCACGTTGAAAATGTGTGCTCAGTAGCACACAAAAAACTGTGTTTCCTTCGGGTAATACTACGAAACGCAACAAAAGATGTCAAGCTAACGGCATACAAAACATTTATTCGCCCAGTACTATAGTACGCCGGCGTAGTTTGGAGGCCCCATCAGGAAGGTCTAAAAGCTGAAGTTGAGAGAATTCAAAGACTCGCCGCCAGATTCATATGTTCAAAATACAAAAAATCTGACTCGGTTACCGACATGCTCAACGCATGCAATCTGGAATTGTTAGCAACTAGGCGGCCAACGAACAGGATAAAATTATTATTTCAGGTTCTGCAAAGCCATATGAACATTGATAAAAACTTGTACATACGAGAACCTGGGAGACATAGCAAGAGGTTAAACCATAATGCAGCAATCCGACCTTATGCCGCCCGCACGAACGTCTTTCGTTATTCGTTTTTCCCCGATGCCATAGAAAACTGGAATAGCCTGCCTGCACAAATTGCTGAATGTACCGATGTTAAGCGTTCGAAACTTTTCTTGACACTTATGTTCCTTGAAGTCACGTCCCTTGAAACTTAATCGATGTTCTAGGTTCCTTGGCAGCTCTTGTATGCTCTTCTTATTTGATAATATCGATAGTGTTCGATGGTCTCTGTGTGCTTTTGCCTTTGTTTCTTTTCGTTTCTTGAATGCGAATTGATGTAATCTTTGCGTCTGATGTATTCCCTCTCTGTAATAACCCTCAAATGAGGGTTGTAGGTGTGTTTAAATAAATAAAATAAATAAATAAATTCTTTAATTTTTATCTCCATATCTTCCCAACCGCTAGTGCAATGCTTGCGTGTTTGGCCTCATGGAGGCGCGAGCACTGTTGCGGCGTGGAAGAGACCGCTTAAAAATATTTTTCTTTATCTGTAAGAACTTATCGCTCGGCATCATCATCGGTTTCGCTGTTGTGACAAAACGGATATTCAGCCCAATCCACAACTTAGACAGAAACCACAAGCTGGTGAAGAGTTAAAATGCATGCATAACTAGTTCCTAGAAAGTGCAGACAATTTCGCTGTTCCGACTAAGCGGCTCTTCAGCCTAATGCATAACTCAGACAAGAACCGCAAGCTGATGGATAGTTAAATTGCATGTATTAGTGATTCCCAGAAATAAAAATCCAGCGAAATATAATCAATACTATACGTTCTCTGCAGGCGCTTCCATTACTTCGCGTTCTGTCACGGGTATTTGAAGAGTGGTTGTCGCATCATACCTTAAAAACCGTGAGAAAAGTCATGTACACATTATGTCGACGCTGTCCGGTTCCTAAACCCTAATGTGATTCTGTTACTGAGGAGACGAATCTACACCTACTTTCCAAAGATGTCGATGGAACGGTGGTATGGTTCAAACTAGATCACTGACACTGCTCTGTGGCAGAACACACGAGAAGACAGACGAGAAGACGCAGAAGAGAAGCTGGCTACAACTAGCACTCACGCCATTCAAGCTACCAATATGGTGCAACGGGTCGCCCACGCTGAACGACTCGGCTCAATTGGTAAGCTTCTGCGCGTCACCGCGAGACTAAGTCATTATTCACACAACCTGACGCAAGCAACTGCACCGGTATGTACCCGAGATGTTCAGTGTGTAGAACATTACATTGTTCGTTCGGAACAACAGATTCACTTTGCTGTCCAGGCGGAATGTCCTACTCCCCAAAACCCCTTTTCTAAGATTTCCACCTGTTGCTCTTTTGATTCGCACCTGTTTTACCGCATCATGAAGCGACTAGTACCTATTAGGCGTTGGTAGCGCCGAGAAACGTGCAGACTCAGAGGGAACGTATTTTGGTTGTGTTTGTGCATATCACAAATCTTGTATTTGACACCCGTTTCTATACGAAAACCCGCATGCACCCCAAACTTCTTTTTTACTCAGTAGATTCATCGTGGTTAAGAGCTTCTTAGGAAGAAATGACACCTAAAAAAGATATTTCGAGTATTGCTTGAGCGGAAATTCTACCCAGGTGGCCAGAAAGTGTGTCCCAAGAACGGCCCGTCTATGGCCGCTTTCTGGCATGTCCGGCCAGCATCGAGGTTCTGGCAGCCACTGATCATACGATGAACAGCAAACATTCGGCAACCAGCGCTTCGGAATAATTCCGGCCGCCCGTGTTCAGACGCACAACGGCAGCTGCCCGGCTGCCAGATATTCAATTGCCTTTCGGCTGCCGATGTTGAGAAAGAAATCGGCAGGAGTATGGCTTTAGGGCATCCGTTTTTCCATTGGAAAGTGGTGTTCAGCCGAAGCATGACAAGCGGATGGCCACAGGATATCTGTATTCTTGTGGCAGTTGGTATTCGAAAAGAGACCGGCCGTAGTGCGGCTGCCGCGCATCCACCCTTTCAACGGTGAACCGCGTGTCCGGCGGCATATGTATTCGTTTTCTTCGGGCAGCCGGTGTTATAAAGTAGACCGGCCGACTTACGGCCTCAGAATGTACGTTTTTCATTTGGTTAGCGGTCCTCGGCCAAATTCCGGCAAGCGAACGGCCGCACAATTTTCTGCAACCGGTGTTGAAGAGGAGCCCGGCCTTCGTAAGGTATCAGGTCATACGTCAATATGCGAACAACGGCGTCCGTCTGGGCGCCGAGAATTCATGCACAGACATGCTTGGAAGAAGACCCGCCGATTTAGGACCGGTTTTTCCCTCGGTAAAGAAAGAGCCGTTAGGGAGTCGAATGGCGCAGACACGTTTTTCATCCGCTTGGTGTTTCTGCGTTTTAAATGAACAAACTACGTTTGTCAAACAGTAATGAGTGTTCTAGGTGAACGGGCAAGGTGAAAAGACTCACTGGACATTACCAGTGAAACGTTTACGCCATCAAAATACCATTTATTGCCACAAGAAGACTGTGCCACATCGACGGGTAAGCTAAGCCTCAACAGCCATAGGCGCTACAACGCCTCGCCCGTCAGCTTCGTGGACGCATCAGCTCGAGGCCATTCGCCCCTCAAGAAATGGAGACCATTTTAGACATCGACCCGGCAGCAATTTCCGACCAGAGATGGCGGTGGTTCACCAAATTAAGTTCCCCTTAAAGGGTATCGAGCAAGCGGCCACCACGCAGGAGCTGAACCGGCGCCATGTCAAGGACTCTCCACCAAAGAAAGGCAAGGGCGCGCAAAAGCGCAAGTTTCCGGCTATTCTTCTCACAATAATACAGTGAAAAACAATGTGCACTATATTGTTTGCGATAAACGTAGAAGAGGCTCAGCTCGTGCATTGTTAGGCTGAATTTTGTACCCTGCACTATGTTACTTCATGGGATTTTATGACTTCCTATTTAGAAACAAGTGTTATTGGGAATTTGTCATAACAACAGAGCCTTGTGAATGACGAAGCCGGGATGTTAATTTAGTTGCGGTGTTTGAAATTGAAATTAGCTACACTTGCGATATGACTCATTTCGCTAAACATAATCAGAGCATCCTAGCGAACACGGATTTCGTCGGGTTTTTCTTGCTAAACTCAGCTTGTTGAGTTCACGCATGATTTGGATCTAGCAATAGATAAGCTTAAAGTAGCTGACTATTTTCTTGTGCGGCAAAAAAGCATTTGACGGTCTTTCATATCACCTTCTTGTTAGTTCACTGCGGGCAATAAACTGAATGAATCGGTTATGTCATGGATAGCCGAGTACATCTCTCTAAGACAGCAGTTGGTCGCTCTCAATAGTTGTTCGTCCGGATATGTTCCCGCGACCTCAGGAATTTCCCCAGAATTCATTGCGGGCCCTCTTTTGTTTGTGTGGCCTCAAATCTTTGATAAACATGTTCGCGAATGAATCTGTAATTTACAGGACTATAGCGAGTTAACGTGATTCCGAATACTTGCAGCATGATTCAAATTAATAACATTCTGGTGTGCTGATTCAGAAAAGTCGTTGAAACTTAAAAAGTGTGTTAACGTTAACTTTACAAGAAAACCTTCATTCCAATTTAATGCGTATACAGTAAATAACACTGCTTTAAGAACGGCCGGGGGATATAAATAACGAAGAGTTTATTTACGAGTTGTTAGAGAAATAGGCACGTTCACAACCTAAAAGTTACAGCTGCACGTGTTTTTGGCTTTCCGAGATAAAATTTCAGCGAACCTCCACCTAACTTAAAAGAACAACCGTATTTCACTCATGTGCGCTCAATGTAGGAGTACGCATGTGTTTTCTGGGATCCCTACAGCAAAGAGCTGGTTGATACGCTCGAAAACATACAGAATAGGGCAGTGCGATTCGTATTAGGTGTTTGCACTGTCAACTTAGGATGAGGGAAAGTAGAAGTAAACTTAATGGTAAGACGGGAAAAATCATAGACGAAACCTGAGATTGACATTTTTTCGTAATATCTATCATTTGAAAACTGGAATAGAAGGGGAGAAGAATATCCAAGCGCCATTCTACATATCCCAAAGGGGGATCGGTAGCTTGAAGCAAATTATTAACTTTCCTTTAAGGTGACGCCTTGCGCGATTCATTTTATTTTAGATCAAGAGGAGAGTGTAATTGTCTTCCACGTATGATATTATCCACTGTTTATAATGACGATTTTCACAGCGCTTTGTAGAAATACTTTGTTTATTGGTCTCATATTTGATGCTTAGTGTTATGTCTCTCCCTGCTGTATTGCATGCAAGGGCAAACAGGTATCAAATAAATAAATAAATACATAACTGAACAAATCATTAAATAAACAAACAAACAAATAAACAAACAAACAAACAAAAAAATATATAAATAAATAAATAAATAAGTAAATAAATAACCTCCGGAGCCGCAAGTTTGCCTCCGACGGATTGAGAACCCTACGCATTCAAACTTGACCAATAAAATATTTATTGCTTTATTCGTTGCAGTATGCAAGGTTTGCTGTATGAATACTACAATTGCTAAGGTATTTGTTTGAAATAAAATATGAAACTCTTGTCTTACGCCTTTCCTTGCATGAACACAGAGGGATACAACTGCAGCCATCTGAATAAGGGCGCCATTCGCAACACGTTTAGAATTTTCTTAACGTAGTACGACTGTAGAGGGAAATTAAGTTTTTTGGACTATTAAGGACTGTGCACGTAACTCATGAAAACAAAATTAAAAATATATTGAAACTCAAAATACTTCTTTGAGCTCTTCTAGGATCAGCCCTGTGAAAGATCATCAGAAAAGTTAATCGAGTAGAAAATTTCTTTGCAAAAAAAATGGGCAAATACTGGACATACTTTTTGTGTGAAGTAAATTTAATTGAATGCTGCTGAGTGTTTGGTGGAGTACCGAACCGCTTGGTAAAGGCATTCACACCGGTTTTATATACAAAATAATTGGTCAAGCAGCTGTTGTCAGAGCATGAAAGTATTGTCAGAGTATTGTCAGAGTAATGTCAGAGTATGAAAGTATTGTTGTCAGAGTCACAGCTATAAAGTATTGTCTTAACAGAAATTGCCTAAAAGCGGCACTTTCATCTTTGTGAAATTCAAACCACTAAAGTATGCGCCTTCCGCCTTCCCCCCATCCTTCCTTGTTGATTACAGGTAAGCTGCCCCACAGAAGATATCAGGACCTGGACAATAAATATATTCCAGCTCTGCAAAAAATGAATATTTGCTGTATTCGACAGTAAAAGAGGCACAGCAATTAAGGGAACGACCATTTGTGAGCACTCTTGAATAAATTAATTTTGGTGTAAACTGACGCTGATAATTAGGCCTGGCTGCGCTGAAGGCTGGACGGCTGGTAGTTGCGCGCGGGCTCACTTTGATATGGGTGCAGTGGACCCAAAATGGTCGGTTTGTGATGTTAAACAGCGCGATTGAGTCATCTGCTTGCGCTGAATGCAGTAGTCGTCAACCGGCCTCAGTACAGTTAACGTACTGTGGCTGAACTACAATGCCCGTAGCACGGCCGAATTTCCGGCAGCTTTAGTCAGGCTGGAATCCGACGACCGCATCTCTGCTGTCCTCCGGTGGCCATACTTCGGCAGCACATGGGTGGCTTTGGGTTGGCCGGAGCCCTACGTCTGGAATCTGGCAGTATGAACGTACGCCGGTCGACTGGCCGACGGACACTGGCCGTTGGACAGTGAGGGGAGTACGGCTGTATACGGCCAAAAGGCCCACATTTGGACCCGGGCTGAACATGGTTGCCGGAGAAAGGCCGGGCAGAAAATCACCGGTCGAAGTACACCGGCTTGAGTAAGGCCGAACAGTCCTGTGCTGCCTGGGTACATTGTTAATTGCGTCTACCGTGTTTAGTGCCCCTTCTTCAGTTGAGACTGATTTTTTATCTAGCCCGTTAGATGTTCATATATTGTCATTATTATTAATTAAGGCACAGCAGCTTGGGAGCATTAGATGTTTCCGAAGAACGCCATTAAACGGAGCTACTAAAGCAGGCTGATAAAAAAAACATTAAACTTCCGAAGCACAAATTTTTGTGGGAAAGCAAATCTTTTGGAATAATATGTACCTAGGCAAAAGAGGCTTACAATCCCTGGGCTACATTGAGCAGGTTGTGCAATGCCTAGCTTGGTTTTTTAATACTTTTCATCCACAATAAGCTCATTTATAAACTGTAGGCGAACGATTCGTCCCCTTCCCATTTTTTTGCGTTTCCTTGTGTATTTTATTTTAGTGTTAATGCTCTGTTTTGGTTTCGGACCTCTGTTTCTTCTTACGTGGAGCTGGCGAGCGTTCCCCCACGGTCGCCTTGTTGCTCGCCGTCCCGTGTGCTGTGTTTATGACCTACCGAGCGGCGCCAAGACATCCGACACCGGTGGCTACGTGGTCTGGGACCGGGGCGCGAGACGGACTGTGCCCGGCAGTCGAGCGTTCCGTCCCGTGTGCTGTATTTATGACCTACCGAGCGGCGCCAAGACATCGGACACCGGCGGCTAAGTGGTCTGGGACCGCGGCGCGAGACGGACTGTGCCCGGCAGTCGAGCGTTGAGCGTCTACGAGTGTGCGTGTGTGGTGAGAGCCCTGAGCGGATCGCGAGAACGCGTATGTAAGCGAAAGAGACGGCGCCGCCCAGGCGCATTTGTCAGTTTTGTACGAACCCAAGTCAATAATTAAACAGTTTGTTTTTGCCTTCTCCTACGAATTGTACGGAAGCTTTTATTCGACCGTCTGTCTTCAAGCAAGAAAACGATCTGGAAGTTAATTCGAGAAATCGATAGCTAACAAAACGTAACGTCACGAGAAGTATATATCTGTAGTGATGAGAAATTTGTGCTCATGGATATATATTTGATGCTAGAACCGCTCCTATATTCTACTAAAAACCAGACATAAAACTGCGCCGCCAATAAAAAGTTAGGCTTACATTTTTCTGCAGGACATAACGCCATCAATATTCTATTCTTAAACGTTGTTTTGCTGCTACATAGTTCAGCCATCAGGTTCAGCCAAAGGAAGCGGTATTTTGGAGTGCGCGATATTGTTTTATACAAATATTTACCGAAATTTGTTCCTCGCAGATGTTTTTCATCCAAACAAAACGTATGCCACTGAAATTTGCCAACAATACTTATCTCGGGTAGTAAACTACTTTGTTCAAAATGAATTTAAATTTGAAATCTTTATTGTAGGATGACAGGAACGGTACTTAAAAGGAACACGCTTACCAGAGAATGATGTCCACAGAGATCCTGCAAATAGCACAAAGGGTCATTCTTTTATAAATGAATAACGGGCCTCCTAATTTTCTCCTGGTATGACATTCAAAGGTCGATGCTTAGGTAAGTAAAATATCTACGTGACAAGGAAGTCTCTTGGGAAATATATTCGTTTATTCATTTTCTTTGTTATTTAAAACCGCCACCTAAGACTCAAGTATTGGTTTTCAGCTGGCTTCTGCTCGAAAAATGTATATTTATCTAAAGAATTCCACTGAGTCACGCAACGTGGTTGCTTCAGTTCTGCTCTGCACGCCTTGATAATTTGTTACAGCCTCGCAACACCATTTCCGCAAAAGATATGTGCTTTTTTCTTACTGCTAAACAGTTTAACGTGGCTGAAAACGGAGGGCACGGGTGTACGCGAACGTAAAAAGCTGAGTCGAGTGATGAGAAAAAACATTACAACTCAAAAACAGCTCCCGTACCGGGGGAGCCTATATCCTACAATTTACTGTAATAAATTCTTCGGATACTTCGTATACGAACTGGCTAGGCCATTTACAACAGGCCTTTTACGACAATGGTTGGTAAAGCAACTAATATCAAAACACAAAAAGGGTTGAAGATAAAGGCAAATACCCAGATGGGCATTTTAAATGCAACTGTTTATCCCATTGTGTAGGATAAGCAATTTGTGTGCTAGGCGTTGTATTAAGGTAATATAAAATAATGCTTCGGTTTGGAAGCTTAAAACACCTCCAGTTCCTGCCGATGCCGAAATAACCGCAAAAAACAAAAAATGCATGAAGTGGCTATAAATGAATATTTCCTTTGCCGCAAACGCGGAAACACAATTCACAAATTTTATCCATCCCGTGTTGATTTCCAATCAACAATTCATACCTGATGATTGTGCCCTAATTATTTTAATTGCGCTTTATAACCCCACACTCTTCTGTTTCGTCAGCAATCACACTGAAAGGGGCCCTGAAAGGCGTTTTGAGCACACTAAATTGACTAGCGAAATCGTTAGATTGGGTCGTCAACATCATCTGTGCCAAGTATTACTCTTTTACGCGCAGCGGAAAGCTCACACTTTTGTTGCAAAGTTTGTCGCTTGTTTCTCACCCTTTCCTTCGTGTTTTTGGACGCCGACATCTTCACATGTCTACATCATCGATTCCCAGATGTTCGTCATGACCTAGACATCCTGCTATTGGGCGGCGTTTTCACGCACTTCCGGCAAAGAGATGAGTCGTCTGCTCAGCGTCGGCTCGCCGGCTGATCTGCCAGCGGAGTGCCGGAGTGCTTGGACATTTTACGACAAACGAAACAAGTGTAAACAAACGCTTAACCGTTTGTATTGAATGCAACAGGGCCATAACACGACATGAATATTCTCTTACTTGAGTACGTTCCATAAAGAAAGCGTTGAAGCCCCGTGGCACTTCTTTCGTGCAATCGCAGAGAACGCCCTGAGCCGAATGCCCGGGTTTGACGCATACATTTTATTCAACTTCCAAACAATCCAGAGATGTGTTTCGAACGAACACAACGTCACAACATGCGTTGCAAGTCCGAACCGCGATTGACAGACGATGGGTTGCCTCCTCCTGCCCCTCGTAAATTCGGCACTCACCTCGCGCGCGGTTTGCGGGGACGAACAGCAAGTCACTTAACTCTGGCGCACAAGCCGAGATGGCTTTTAGCCACGCACACTGCACATACGCCATGCGAGGTTGAGTCGTACGCCGCTTGAGAAAGATAATCCAGACCATGGGAAGCACTATCCACCCGCAGAAGCACAACGTCGCATTTCATCGCGAAACAAAGGCGTCCACAACACACACACCATCGCCTCCTGTAATGCCAAACGCATCTCGCACTTCCAAATGGGAGTGAGTAGTATGCCTGCAGTGCCCATATGCCGCGAGGTGGGGCCCCAAGCTGAACCGGGATCACGCAACCGTAACTGACCTCTAGAGTGGTTTGTGCCTTGTGGCCAGGGCAACCGATGTTTGATATTGTCAAAGAAATGGTGTTTGCTGCAGCGCTAGAAAGCTCTGAGCCGCGGCGCAGCATGTTTTGGCAACGTTACCGCTCTCCACCACGCGTCGCCCCAAGCTGAACTGGCGTTTTGTGCACGGGTTGTGTATCGGCTTAAAATGTTTTTTTCACATGCCGCCGCCAGGAATTACCACCACCACAAAATAAGATCCGGCACCAGCGGGGCCACATCTGATACGGCGCTTTTTGGATAAACAGTGCGCTGTGCATCCAAGGGAGCGAGCGCAGGATCCTCCCCGTGCGGCTGCGAGTTCGCCGCCGATAAAGAGTCGCGTGCCGCCGATAGCAAAGTTCTGCAGCAACGTACACCGCGAAAGGGCAAGGCCAGGCCGCCGCACACATGGGGCCAGATTTTTCGTTCGCTTTTCCAGCCTTGAGCGGAGTGCGGAATTCATGGTGTCAACAAAGCTTGCCCGTAGCAGACGGCTGTGTGAGCAGCGCAATAGCGGAAGTACGTCACCGCCGAGGAGCGCAGCATCATGGGAGGGAAGGCTCGCTCGCCGTCAACAGCGGAGAGTAAATTGAAAGGAGGAGGAAACGCGGCGCGACGATAATGCGCGGTTTTTTATTTACGATTTCTCAGCTAATACTCATCGCTTCAACAAAATTCTTGCGGGAGGAGATTGCTAATACATTGCTTTATTTGGTTACATGTACATCCACGCATCGGCGGAAGGTATTTCAGGACCCCTTGAAGTATGAAGAACTTGTTGGTGGGCGAGTTGGTGCACATTCAGCGTAAAGTCAAAAACTGCGCAATATTGGACGGCCCCAGAAAGGAAGGAAGCACAGGACAGGCGCAGGAGCAGACAGGCCTGCGCCTGTACCGTGTTTCCTTCGTTTCTGTGGCCGTCCAATACTGCGCAGTGTTTTTACTTAGCGTTGAATAACACTGAAAAAGCGGTTTTTTTATTTTCTTCTTTGATGGTGATAGATGGCAGCATTACCTTGTTTGGCCTATCACAAGGGCACAGTCTGCAGATTTAATATAGCCCGTAAGTCTCCACAACAGCATTTAAGCATATTTGGGCGGTTTATAGCGTATGAGCCTGTTGCTTAAACATGCGCCGGCTGTAATATGTATGGCTTTTGCAGAAAAAGTGCTCATTTATTAGGATACTGATGCGCCTAAACCTACAACTTACCGGTCAGGAGCGCCATATTTGATGGCTAAGAAAAATACTGACCATCTGGAGACGTTGAACGTGTGCTGAAACCTCGACACACTGGCTTTTTTTCATTTTCAAAACAGCCACCGCCGCCATAGACAACTCGGCGTTGTTAAAATCAGGATGATAACGCCATGCCGATTTGGCAGTTGCGGTGGAGCGAGTAGACAAAGTTTGAATTGACTTTATTTTGACGTTTTCACTAGAGCGTACGGAGGGATAAATCGAAAACGTAATTGAAGCATCAAATTTCAGACGTCATAATAAAATCCAAATTGAATAAAACGGGTGGGGGTCATTTCACTTTGGCAGTACTAAAAACTCTCGTTCCTTGCCTAACAACGCCATTTCTGAAAGATCACTATTATCAATCTCAGTTTAGGTAACCGATAACCTTCGGCTACTAAAAATATTTTGTTCCAAAAAGGTATACCAGCTGTAATTGCTTAGAAAGGTACAAGCAGCGCCTTTACACAAAACGCACGCTTGCTAAATACATCACGTGCTGACATTGCAATACAGTGGTTCTTGGGCTTCGGAACATCTTTCTAGGCAAAGGGTAACAACCTGCTAAGGTATCCTTACTCATTTCCTACTGCGCCCTGGCACAGACGAATCTATGATTTAACCTTCCACAACACACTAAATGAAAGGAAATTTATGTGCCCATAATTATACTTACCAGGTTCACGTACTGTTTGAGCAAATGAAAAAACATTTTTCTTAGATATTAATCAAATACTGCATTTTTATATCAAAATCAGTCTACTTATCAGTTTTCTTACACTTCACAGAAAAACCCGTAAGTTCTAATGGTTGGTACACTTAGAAACAAAATGAACAATAATTAAAGTCCTATGATGCATAAACATAAATGAAGGGATTACACAGGCATTACTGTAACAAACTGATGCTGAGATCACAATAAAGAGTGATAGAAAAATAAAAAATAAGAGACCCATAATGCACTGTGTAAAAAAAGACACGTAAGGAATCAAGTAGTCAAAAGTCTTTATAAACACATAGCTACAAAGATTGGGAGGGCGAAAGAGAAACAGTGGAGAGCATTGCGTTTAATAGGCTATGTAGTGAGGCCCATGTAGCGTGGCAGGAAAAAAACAGGTACAGAAATAACTTTTAAGCTCAGCGCAAAACTGCGAGAAGAAACTAATAAAACAGCAGGTTTGGCAAAAAGAATGACATTTGCAGTGAAAAACAAAAGCTTTTACAGTGAATGGGCCGATGCATGGCGGCTACCAGACGCGCCAGTATTAAAGGGATATTGTAATTGCGTATACATCAGGGCACTTTGAGCACTACCTGGAACCGTATTTTTAATACAAGAAATGCTTCCGTGAAAGAAACTGCAAACAAGGTTACCGTGGTAACGTCGGCAACTTAACTGAAGAAGGAATGGTAATTCTGAATTACTCATGGTTTAGGCAGAACTACGTCTGAGACAGTGTTAATACATAAAAAAAATTTTCTGTGTGGCCTTTTGAGATACTGGAGGTTAGACTTGGGTGAACTGTTTCAAAAAACAGGTGAATTACCCACTTGTGAGAAGCAGGGTAACTCGCAAGCAACGGTAAAGGTGGGCGGCAAACACCGTATGAACAAGATTGCTAGTAACCTGGAAGTTATCGAATGCTTTGAAGTTGATGTGTTCAAAGCGAGAAATAGTTTCAGCACATTATGAGATATATGCCGAGTTGTCGCAGATAGGGTCGCCGATTCGCCAATAACATCGACGCAGTCATTAAGAAACAGAAAGTATGGCATAAGGAATTCTATATTTATATCGCGATAAGAGAAAGATTGTCAGTGAAATTTAATAAGTTCAACATTATTCACACCTGTGACAGAAATTTGCAAAATTGTATGCAAGGGCTATGGAATTGGCCACTAAGGTAATTAAAAGTACAGACGCTGAAAATAACTGAGTAATTGATGGGCGCAAAAAGCGGTCTGTATTGTACGGCACAACCACCCATCTTTATTTGCAACTGAAAGCTCACGTCACGCCCTTTACTGCTGCATACATAATATTGCCTGAAACTCGTCCACTTCAACTGGGTTGCCGACGTTTTGCTATGATTGTTTCCAAGAGAAAAAATCCCCACTAATCATTGACATTTTCTACGCAGTTGTTCAAACCTCATTATACTGTTTAGGATTGTGACCTAATTGTGTACTATAGTAGGGTACTTAGAAAAACAGTGGGCACAGTTGAACACTTTGTCAAAAACAGCCGTCGCGCTAAATGCAAATTTCATATCCTAAGCGTTTTTCTCCAGTGCACACTCTTGAAGTAATGCGAATGACCGGAAGATCTTCTGGGTGCTTTGCATGTGCTTTCCAGCGCGTAAGCCTAACCTGAAAGCCTTTGATTCCGCATGGGTCCCACTCTTCGAAACAAAGTTTGCTTAAAACGAGTAAGTTTGTTGTTGACTTCTGCGCTGAACGACGAACTCGTTTAAGTGCTCTCACCGAGGAATGGCGGATTACCTCAGAGGAAGATGTGAGAATTACAAAAAGTGGCTTGCGCCTTTCGTGCAAACTCTGTGGATTAAAGGAATGTCATTTGGCAGAAAGAAGGCACTTCCACCTTGGGTGCAAGGTTATTTAAACCGTTTGGCAGGTTCCCTTTAGCTACGCGGGAAGGCTGCGGCTTACCACTGTAATAGTTCTGCCATTCGGCACTGAATTTTACAGAGGCGGGTGCAACGCCGTGGTCTCCAAAGATTGTTCCACAACAGTCGACTACAACTAAGTACCCCGCGTGTCGGTTTTCTTCTTTGAACGTGTACTTTTTGTGAGCAGAAATTTACTTTCGTACATGCCGTAAAAAATACACGGAATTCTCTGGTGAGCTTCTCCAGAACTAGGTTATAAACTCGTGGCAGCAGTTCACTCACATATGATTAGATTGATTATGAGGGCTAACGCACCTACGCTACACGAGCGATAAGGCGCGCCATAATTCACAGCTCCGGACTAGCTTTCACCACCTGTGGGTCTTTAACGTGAGTCAAAATATCGCACACTTGCGCTTTTTCGGTGTGTGTACTTCATTAAAAATCGGTCTCAGAGCCAGGGAATCTAACCAGTGTCTTTCGGCTAAACAGCACAACGCCATAGTAACAGAGCCACCACAGCATCTTCTTTGCGGTAGTTTCCGGTCCACTAAAACGAAGGCGCTCTGGCGACCGACGGACACGGTGCACTCCGGATTCCCGTTGCGCTGTGCCAAATCGCTTCGTTGCGGGAGGCGCCTCCACGGCGGCATCGGGCGCGCCAGTCCAGGCAACTATTGTGGAGACTGTTAGTAGAGCGCATAGCAGTACCTTATCGCCATTCGCGTGCACCCTTCGTTTCACACTCACTGGTTTCGGCTGGTTCTAATACGTACAAAGGGGTAGCCCCACAAGTAAGAAGTCAGGAGCACCACCCAATGTCGGGCAACCAAACAACACTCAGAGCCGGTCCGCTGTAAGCCCCGGCCACACTGTGGCCGGATCCGTGACAGCGCACTTCAGCGCGCCCTTGCTGACAAGTATTGCGGAGGTGGTGGACCCCATATAAGCTCTTCTACACCTCCACCATGCGACGTTAACCACTAATGCACCGCGGCGCCTGGATCCAGCAGTACCGACAGTGTAGAGTGAAAGAAACAAGTCCTCAGTGCCACATAGATATGGCAGGACAGAGGAGCCTAGCAACGGTTGCGCTGGAAGCCTGTGCCACACTGCTACAGGCCCTGTCAATGTGCACTCGCTCTGGAAAATACACACATGAATGCGTAGGAATTTATTAAAGCAATCACGAGCGCTTCACCGCTACCCGAGATGCAATGGACACCCTTGCCACAAACTCAGCACTGCCTGGATTCAGCACTACCGATGCTGTAGCCCGCAAGTGTTAAGTCAGAAGCACCATAGGGAGATAGCAGATGAAACATCACGCGCAACGGTTCCGCTGGAAACCCGCGTCACACTGCAGAAGGAATAATCACACTACACCCGTTAGCGCCCATGCAGGCATATGATGTAGATACAGTAGCAAACCACGTGCGAATGCTCCGCTGTCTACGGCTAAGTAACGACGACCATTTCTACAAATAGGCCGCAACAGGCCCCGGCGCTGGTTACGGTGTATACCGGAAATCAGCAGTCACCAGCAGCGCACCGCCTAGGCAGACGGAAAGGCGCCTACAACAGTTGTACTGGAAACGCGCGCCACACTGCTGGAAGCCCAGGAGTACCGCAATGCCCGCACCCGTCCAGCATTATAATGTGGAGACAGTAGAGCACATCGCAATGCTTTTTCGCCACCATCGATGCAAAGACTTTTGCCGCACACTCAGTACCAGCTGGCTCTCTCACTGCTGACCGAGTATCCCGGTAGTAAGCAGCCAGCACAACTTAACGGTGATAGCAAACAAAACATTTAGGACGGTCCCTCGAGAAACCCGCGCCTTACTGTGGTTGACCCAGCCCCAGCGCATTCGCCTGTACCCGTTCAGTTAGACAACGTACAGAAAGGTAGCGGAGCAGTCACTACTGCTTCGCCACAACAAGCGATGCAACGCCGACCTTTCTTTGCAGCACACTTAGTAGCGCCCGGATCCGCCATTCTCTACAGTGTAGACACAAAGTAACAAGTCGGCAGCACCACACGGTGATAGCAAACCAAACAACGCTCGGATCAATTTCGCTGACAAACCACACAACACTGTACAAGGCCCCTAACAGAGCGCTTCCGCTCACAAGTTTCCAGATTCGATGTGACAAAAAGTGACCCCTTATCAATGGTTCGCAATTACCTCCGCTGCTTCGGCGGTGTTTGCTGCACACTCTGCATCGGCTGGCTCTGGCACTGCCGTCGGTGTAGCCGTTGTGAGGAGGCGCTTTAAAGAGCCGGCAATAGGAGCAAAAGAAGAGAAGATGACGAAGAGCGTGCTGAGGTTAGAGAAAAAGACGTGTACAAAGAGGAGAAAGAAAAGGTGCCGAGCGGTGGAGGCAGGAAGGAGAAATCGGTTTCAGAAGCTCTCATCTGGGCGAGAACGCATTGGAGATCTTCGCTACGGAGCCGCACATTCCTCCTGGAAGCTCTCGGCTGGGCGTGAACGCCCAGGAGACCCGACGCTTAAACGCATCGTCATCCATACCTTCGATCCTGGCAAGACCTCTCAACATCAGTAACGCAACCCTCACCGTGTTCCGATTAGCACACGGGAAACAGCGCCAAGTCTTCGCAGCGGCCAGCAACAACGGCAAGGTGACACAGTCCCAGCGGCCACCCTACCCGACAAGCGCACCGAGCCCTGCACACCGAGCATTGACAGGGACCCACAAGTGAGCACGAGCAATAGGGAGTGGGACTGTTTTCATAAGGCTTTTCTGTCATAGGGGATTAGCTTTATTTTCATTTGTACACCTTACTTTGTAATTGGTTCCGTCAACATACGTTGGTCGTTGTCCATCGCCCAACCTTCGTCGATGCCTTTCAGCCGGGTAACCTTTATCTTCCTCATTCAAACAACAACCTGCATCACAGCCGTGAAGCAGCAGCCAGCTCTATGGGGAGATGGCAGAGCAAATATTACTTGCAACATTTGCGTATCCAACCCACAGCGCACTGCGGTAGGTGTCTCCAAAACACACTCACGTGCGCCATTTTATGCCTGTAATGTAAGACAGTGAGCGCCGCATTCACCCCACTTCCAAATCGTCCGCTCGATACAATCCCGCCGTTTGTTGCACAGACATCACAGGCTGGCTTCGGCTGCGGCGAGAGTGTAACGTGGAAGTAAGCAGTCAGCAGAGCCACACGGCAATTGCAGTACAAAAGCACTACCAACGGGCTTGCTGGCGACGTGCGCAAGACTACGGCTGGCTTCCTCAGTGCCCACTCCCGCCAGCCCGTGCAGGCACGTAGACAGATTTTGGATAACGCTTGTACAGTTCTATTGCCCGGGGTTCCCTCTTTCAAATTTAGGCTGCGAGGGCTGACTGAAAATCTCTGTGTGCGTTTATGAAATAGTATTTCGGTGGCGGCATCCAGCGGAAGCGCTGTGTACATTCGGCCATCCTGCATTACCAACCGTCCCGGTCGGAACGTTTGTTTTCATCCTATTCGGAGCTTTCCGATTCGATGTCATTCGCGCAAATCTTGAGCTTGTCAACGGGAGCTACGTTGGAAAATGCCCTTCGTGTACTCTGGGTGTGTTGGACGTTACTAATGCGGTAGCGGTCATTAGGAAGCTTCTAGGCTATGATGTACGGTCCCTTGTATTTGACTTTACGTTTTCGGGATTCTCCGCTTGCTGTGGGTTCTCGCTCAACTAGAACGATGTCTCCGAGTTGAAACTCAGACGGTTAAGCCCGCTTCTTGTTGTTATGTTCGTGCTTATGTTGTGCATCACGGATGTTTTCCACTGCTGCGGCCTTCTTCTCCTCTAACTCTTTGTCCAAATGTTCCGTGAGGGCGTCGTCCACGCAGTCACCCGTAATGCTCCGTGATGCACGGAGCATTACGGGTCCAAACAGCGTAGTCCAAACAGCGTAGTCTTCGTGGCCAGGTGCACGGTGTTATTAATACCCTACTGCACCTGAGGCAGTGTTGAGTGCCAATCCCGACCGTCTTCTCTTTTGGTCATGCGTTCCACCGCCGGAGTTATGCGGTTGTACTGTTTCACTTAACCGTTTGACCCTGGCAGTTGCACCGTTGACGTGCGTTATTCGAAAGCTTTCACACATTTCCCTGAACTTCACACTAGTGAATGCAGTCCCTCTTTCTGTGATTACCACATTCGGTGGCGCGAAAACGCTAGCAATATCCTGAAGAAACTGCATCGCTGGTCCAGCCGTGTTACGAACGGCTCGCAACATGACGAACTTCGTGAAGCCATCAACAGCTACAAATATGTACGCGATTCTCGACTTGCTCCCAAAAATGGGCCTAGATGGTCAAAGTGGATTGTTTGAAATGGCTTGTTCACCTTCTCAATGCTATGCAGCTTGCCTGGTTTTCTTCCTGCGGGCGTCTTGTGGAAAAGGCATTCAACGCAAGTGACCATGTATCGCTTAAAGTAGCGCCTCATGCCTGGAAACCAGTAGGTCTCTCTTAAGCTTGACAGCGTATTGTCCACAGCGAAATGCCCGATGTCGTGCAGACAAGCCTTCACTACCCTCCAACGTGTCTGACTTGGGACGACCCAGAGAAACCTTTCCTGTGAACCTACTTCTTCACCTTCTTGAACACCTTCCCGTTATGCAACTGATATTCGCTTTGCACGCGCCTAAATTCTTTCGAGAGGCATTGTTTTTTTTCTGACCTCTCTTTTAAGTGCCATTATTTTGGGATCGTTAACTTGAGGGATGGCAAGGCAGTCTTCTACTTCGATGCACGTAGTGAGGATCTGTTTACGGCCCCAGGAAATTCCTTGGATGACAAATGGTCTTTTACGCTCCATCCGTAAAAAATAGCTTGCATAAAAGAGTAAGGGCCAAACCATTTACCTCTACTCTGCTTAAACGCTACAAGACGTATTCCCAACAATTGTCGGTTTTACTTCATGTAGCTAAAAGAAACTATTAACAAGCTCAAATTGCCAAAAATCGGAATAACACCCGCAGGAACTTGCAACTTATCAAAGAATTTCTTAACCAGGATGTCCCAGAACCTAATCCCAATTTTATCACTGATGGAACCGCAGTCTATTCTAACGACAGCGACATCGCAAATGCCTCTAACTCGTATTTTTCCCCCAATTCTTCCGCTGCCAATCAACCAAAACAAAGCTTCACTCGCTGTTCCCATTCCTTCTACTTACGGCCTATGTCATACGAAGAAGTATTTCAAACTCTTATCACCATGAAAAGCAGCGGTGCCGGGCTTGACAACATCTGCCCTGCTAAAGTAAAGGCTGTAGCTGGCGATATTTCGACCGTTCTTGTGCATTTAACAACACAATATTCAAAAGCGGCGTCTTTCCCGAAGAACTAAAGAAAGGTAAGATAGTACCAGTATTCAAAAAGGGTGACCGAAGTATCTTATCCAACTACCGCCCCATAACAATACTGTCCTTTTTCAGTAAACTGATTGAAAAGCTGATTGTGTCGAGAATTATTAACTACTTCACAAAATTCAGTCTTTTAACACCACAACAGTTTGGCTTTAGGCCTAATTATTCCACTGAACTTGCACTTATTGAGCTTATGGACTATATCAGACAGAGTTTAGATAATCGTCTTTTCGCGGGTGCCATATTCATTGATCTTACAAAAGCATTCGACACTATCAATCATATTATCTTGTTGCAAAAACTAGAATCGCTTGGTGTATGCGGCCCAGCGCATTTACTCATAAAAAATTACCTAAGCAACCGAAGCCAATCTGTAAAATTCGGCAGCGCTATGTCTGACCCAAGAATCGTCGACCAGGGTGTTCCTCAGGGTTCTATTTTAGGTCCCCTACTATTCCTTATATATATAAATGACCTCTTTACCTGCCTCAACAACAGAAACTGTACCCTCTATGCTGACGATACGACAATATTTTCTTGCGACAACGATATCTCTAATCTAACACCAAAGTTAAAGATCGATCTTGAAAAGGTTAACTGAAGAAGAAGAAGAAGAAGAAGACTTTATTTTTCAGCCGACGTTGTTACAATCCCTGCTGAAGGGGCAGGAGCTAAAGGCATTGAGTGCCTGACGAGGGCTCCTGACCCTCTGGAGTCCACAACAGAGGAGTTCACAGTAGAGGACATGTTCAAATAAAATATGCGTGCTTAGCAATAAGATCCAGCAATACAGAAAAAAAAAGTAAATCGTGAAAAATACAAGAAATCGTACATTTCCTATAATGAGAATCACAAGTTATACAATATACATAGAACTTTTTTCTTCAGTACCTGTTGCCAGCAGATACAATACAACACGAAATGTTTCCTTACTGATTGTTCCTCATGTCTATGAAAAAATCAGGTCTTCACACAGTACAGTTTAAATTATTTAGAGTGAGACACGCCTAGTGATTGTCATATCTCACTTTCTTTTCTATAAACACCACCTTGGTTTCAGTCTTAAATACGGTTGCACTGGTGCTAAAATTTAAATTATCCGCTAGGATGTTCAAGACATGTGGTACTTGATAAGTGGCCGATTGTTTGCCGTAATTAGTCCTAGTTTTAGGTGTACGTCTTATTGGACGCCGTACACAGTAATGACGGTTTTCTGCGTCAAAACCGAACTGCTGGTGCCAAAACAACCTGTTACAAATTAACAGGCCTAATTTCATGATCTTTCATTCCGCTCACAAAGAACTTACAAACACACCATATATCATTTTTGACCATCACGTTATCTATTCATGAGATTCTACTACGTTTCTTGGAGTTATCCTAGACAAAAATATGAAATTTGACAAACACATAAGATCGGTCCCGTCTAAAATTGCATTCGGCATTCGTGTCCTAATTAAAACCCGCTATTTTTCCAATTGTTCCTTCTACGATCGTTATATTTCTCATTCATTCATAGCCACCTCACGTATTGCTTGTCTTCTTGGGGCAACACGTATATTACCCATCTTGCACCACTGCGTCGTCTTCAAAATCAAGCCGTTCGTCTGCTTACTTTCAGTGACTGCCGATCTACTGTAAAACCCATATTCCACCAACTTGGCATCCTACCCCTCTCTCTCGAACTTGATCTTAAGCTATGTGCACTTATTTCCCGTTTACGAGATAATCCTAAATTTTTCCCGTCCTTTGACAGAACATGTTTGCTTAACACAAACAACACCAGGTTTTCAGTGCAACATAATATATTACTTCCAACTGTCCATTCCAACTAAACAAACACTGTTATTTTCTGCTGCCACCATTTGGAATGCCTTACCCCCTTCCCTTAAATTGTACCCCTCCCAGTGCTCTTTTTATAGGTGTGTAAGAAAATTTATATTTGGTACACTCTCATAATCAAACTCTGATCGCCTGCTTCATTCCCCGCTGAACCTCAGGTATAGATGGTGCCTCGTACTTACGTCACAAGAAAAAATATAGATAACTTCTTGAACTACCTACTGCACACATGCGCAGTACTCGAATTTTACTACCAATGTATAACTATTTGTATGAGTGTGTTCCTTTGTGTTTTATTTTTATCGCTGTGTATACCGCCTCCCCAATGATATTTTTGTTTGCATTATGAAACGGGAAGTCCCCCTGTCGGATTTTTTCCATGGGACCTCCTTCTGTAAAACCCTGTTTTTGTAAAAACTGTACCGAACTACTTAATAAAAACAATGTCAATGTCAATGTCAATGTCAACGACATCGGTCTCTTTGGGAGTGTCGTGTGGTGAGCGGCTGAGTGCGTCGACATGCGGCATGATCGTGCCCCTTCGGAACGTAAACTCTTGCAGTCGAAGCCACCACATGCCGATCTGAGGTATGAGTGTTCTTTTACTTATCGTTGCCCACACGGCATTGCAGTCAGTCTCCACTTTGAAGTTTATTCCTATTACTTAGGACCAGAAAATCTCCAGCACCCACACAGCTGCAAATGTTTCCAGCTCGTAGGAGTGGTATTTCTCCTTACACTCGATTGTCCGTCGTTTGGCGTACACGACGGGATGAAGCTGCCCGTTAGCTTGCTCTTGTAAGAGGATAACTCTCAGCCCACCTCTGCTGGCATCCGTGTGAACTTCCGTTCTTGCGTCGAACGAGAAATGAGCCAAGATAGGCTTTTTGATTAACCTCTTTTTCAGCTCGGCAAACGCGAAGTCTTGTTCTGCAGTCCACTTCCACGTTTCGTCCTTGGAAGTCAGTTTCGTCAACGGCTTAGCAATGGTGGCGAACCCTTTGACAAATCGTCGGAAGTAGCTTGCGAGTCCCAGGAATCGGCGGAACTCGTGCAAATTTGTAGGTTTCGGAAATTTCGCTGCACACTGAATTTTGAGAATTCCTGGTTGCACCCCTTTCGCTAAAATGTAGCCAAGGTAGTCGACTCAGTCCCAGAAGATGGACCACTTACTCAATCATAGTGTAAGTCACGCTGTTCGTAAAGCCTCCAAAATCTGTCACAGGTGTCGAGTCCCCGTCTACAGTTGTCTTTGGGAGCAAGATGCCATCCATGTAGGCGAGTGCCACAGAGTATTGCAGAGGTCCGAGAACCGCGTTGATCATCCGTTGGAATGCGTCTGGGGCGTTGGCCAACCCAAACGACTTTAGGACGAACTCGTAGTGCCCGTCAGGAGTGACGAACGCTGCCTTTTTACTGGACTCCTTATCCATGGGAATCTGGTAATAAACAGACGCCAAGTTGAGTCTCGGGAAGAAGCTCTTTTCGCGGAGGCAGTTCAGCTGATCATCGATTAGTGGCAGCGGGTACCTGTCCTTTATTGTCACACGGTTAAGTGCACGGTAGTCGACACAAATCCACAGTTCTACTGCCTTCTTTCGCACGAGGAGAATAGGGCTGGCGTGGTCGGAAGTCAAGTCGAGAACAATTCGTGTGAGCCCTCTCTGCGAAAGAAAGTCGGTAGGATCGGAAACTCACTGGATCATCTCTCGTCAGCTGTTCATTTCCGTTCATCATTTCCGTTCAGCTGTTCATCATCTCTTCATTTCCGCTGCGCTGGTCTCCCCGATCTCCGAAATTTTGAGTGAAAAGCAATCACTATACTTTTACTATACTACACTCACTACTACTACTACTACTACTACACTACTATACTGCATTATACTACACCCAGGTCCAGTTTCTATCTCTTCGCGTGGCATCGGCTGTCGATGAGTGACGTGGGTGTTTAGGTCTCATTCCGGCATAGTCTGGATAGCAGATTTCCGCTCGTGCTACCCGCTCGTGTTCCTTGATGTCCATGTACTGGTTTGACATGTTCATTATGGGTAGGCTTGTCTCGTACGCCTCGTCGACAGTTACGACGCAGCGAGGTATGCAGTGCTCACGTTCTTTCTTACACCTGAATGTGCTTCGACAAACACACCTGTGCTGTTAATGCCACCCGTGGCGTAGAGCTTGACGAATCCCACATACTTCGGTGAAACAACAGTTGACTACTTGGCCCACAGGCGGACTGAACGTTGGGGCAGATCGGGGATCTCAATGGAACACAGCCTGTCAGCTTCGTGAACGTTTTCGCGCTCCTCGAAAATCCTGACTGTCTGTCGCCGCATTACAATCGTTACTAGAGGCTCTCCCGTGAACATCTGCCCCACAAGTAGTGGTATGGACTGCGAGCTGCTTCGAACCACGTACAGACGAACGTCGGCTGTCGCTTGGTCGACCGTGATGGTAGCACTTGCTTCGCCGCAAGACGCCACACATCACAATCCATACCCTCTTTGAGTTTCGTGTAGAAGATTTTCAGGCGTTCTACATCTTCCTGACGTACGTTTACGCTCTGGCTCCACAAGTCGACGTGAGCACGCATTTCATGTGCGTTCAGTTTCTCCAGCAATAAATATTTCTCCTTGACTGCATCGGTAGCGCGGAAGTCGGATTTCACAACGTTTTAAGCAACGCGCGGCTCTTGTTCCTCCTTCACTCTGCAGTCTCTCCTTTCATGTGCCAGTCGTCCGCAAGCGCCGCATCGCGCTTTCCGTTGGAGAGAGGGGTAATTGAGAGACAAATGGCCGTATTCACTGCAGCTGAAGCACAGAGGTTCCCCTTTCTCGTTTGAGAGAGGCTTTTCCCTCTGCGTGAGTCAGAGGCACTCTCGGCGATCGTCGACCATGCTGGCTCCGGTTCCTTCATAAAGTGATCACCCCCTTCTAAAGGCTCCTTTTGATTGTCGGTGAAATCCTTGGCGTTTTGGCAGGAAGCCGGCGAAACTACATTTCCTAGACGATCGTCTAGACGCTTGAGACAGTGTAGAAATTCTTCGGGAGATTCGTACGTGCGAATGCTCAGTGCTCGAATTATGTCTTGATCGTTCATGCCGGTAATGATGTACTCGACATAGCCTTCGCCACTCATATTGCACCGGCGAGACTTGGTGAGCTTGTCATAGTAGTACGATTCAATGGGCTCACTTCGCTTGCGACAACGGGCTTCCATTTCACGGTGGAGGCGTTGCATTCCTGATGTCGACGGAAATTCACGCTTTATTTCGTCTTTTCACTCCACCCACGTTTTGTCCACTGATGACAGGGAATCGTACCAGGTCTTAGCCGCGCCTTCCAATCTGCATGGTGCGTTGCAGGAGATCAGCCTGTTGACAAAATATATAAGTCAGCCAAGTCGTCGACTCGCCGAATGCACGCGTCGACGGTCGAGCAGCCTGATGAAAGGAGATCGAAGGAAGGCACTAGACGCCAAGTCTACGTCACGGGCGTAGCAGGCGTGGAGTGTCTGTTGCGTTTGAAGGAGCGCCATGCCGTTTATCGCTTCCCTCACGGCTGCTTGTACAGCTGCTTGGATGACGGCTGCCATGTCTATCGCCAGCTGCTGTGTCGTGGAGTCACTCGAGACTTCGTTGTCGGATCTGGTGTCGCCGCGCGCCCGGTCGCCATGGCTGACCTGGTTCGCGCCATCTCCATTCGTTGTCACTGAAGACGCTGCGTGTCACGTTACAGGCCCCATCGTAACTGCAGGAGCGGCTTCTCACGTTCGGACGGTGTTATTATATCTCGCTTCGGAACTGCTATCTATATTGAGAGCCGTTGGCCGAACTGAAACAATTCGTTTTAATTAATTGATTTTCTCTACAGCGGTGGCTCGCGTGGCCCACTGGGGAGCGCTCTTCTTGCTCTCTGCCGCGGCGGTGAGCCGGCGCGGCTTCCGCTCGCCTGCTCGCGTACACGATCCCCCCAAGAGCAGATCGGTGGCGTCATCCAGTGGAAGCGCTGCGCACACCTGGAATCGGTCTCGCTACTGAATGATATGTGACAGCTTGTTAACTTAGTAAAGCCGTACAGCCCGCTTCCAGGCCTGTTGCCCTTAACACCTAGCATTGGTCTGTAAATTGTTTTTGTGGCGCGCAAGAATACTTCACTCAAATTGTCCGAACGTCCTTTTCTTATTCCTGGGCGCGTTTATGTTTCAGTGTGGGCGATTTTATCACCTCCAATCGTAAAAAAATAAACTAAATTTATTTCCGCTTTTGATGCCTGAACTATTGGTGAGTGATAATGAACAGCAGTTTAAGTCTAAGAATCTTCAGACTTTGCACTCAAACACAGTGTGGGAGTTTCACACATCTAGTGACCACCCTGCTTCAAACACAAGCAAAGAACGTCCATTAGCAGCGATAAAAAGCTACTCATGCAGCTCCTCGAATAAAAAAAATGTCCTAGCGGTATACGTTGTTTCTCATATAATAAATGTGACGTCCTGGTGACTAATTACACCAGGCTGGACGCGAGGCAGGATCTCTGAAGACATTTTCCTAAAAGAACACAGAGGCAGAAAACGTTCTTTGCAGAAACCAGATTATTTCAGTACCCTGTAAAAAACTACAGCGAAGAAAAGAGCCACGTGCTCTAGGTCGCGGGTCTGAACGATTGTTTAATGTTGGGGATTTTATTTTTTTTAAACAGGGCACGGAAAATGTGTTTCATCAAAAGGCGATACTTTCCCGAGTTTTATAGAGATTCCATACTTCTATAATCTAAATGAAATGCATATACCTCAATATAAAAACCTCTTATCTACCGCACAATTCCAAGATGGTATACGCCAGGATATTTACATTTTTTTTTACAATGTTTTGTGATTAGCGGCCTTTTACCGACCCATAACATTTTTTTTTTATTTTTTAGCCTCCCTCCGCCCTTTCAATCAATATTTTCTGACTGAACGTTCACTCACGCGGACATGGCGTTGTTTGCCTTGATTCCCTAGTGCCATAAACGCATACGCACAAAATAACATTCCAGTCCCAAGGGCTGACCACCTACGTCTTCGAAAGGCTGCCCATATGCGGTACCTTGGGAACCAAATGCTGACGTCAACCGGGCACTGGCACCGAGAGATATTTAAAACGCCTCTGCTTTACAACCTGCAATCGCTGAAGTGGAGTGGACCAATGAAGCAGAATCTATTGCCTATGCAAAACCACAACGTCCGACCTCTGTGTACATGGTCCTAAACGCGGTTCTTGCAATAGCCGAAAGGCCACCACCGCGTCACAGTTCACGTATGTAGAAGCTACAGCACAGTTGTCCACCTGAGGAAATTAGAAGGTAATAAAGCGAACTGGGTAAGGGGCAGAATAACGGTAACGCAGTACACGTCGTATTTTGATTCGTGGAAAAATAGTGTCGTCATGTGCCTGTATATAGTGGTGAGCGCCGTTACGAATAAAGGCTTTATTCTATCATCATGCCTACGTGACGCACCTTACAACAATTATTAATGTGAACGGTTTGATACCACTTTTTCCGGTACTAAAAAAAATATTCCTGTTGTTTGGGTACTGGCGAATTTTTACGAATACATGCGGATTAATAAAATACATAGGTTTTTGATAGACCTGCCAAATGTAAAAAATAATTGTTCATTCATAAAGGGAACGCGTAATGAAATGGCGGAATTTGAATGGGTGAGCAAAACACAAAAATTCTTGACGAAGATTAGATATGCTGTAATACCTGAAATAATAAGTTAAGAGCCGTTTAATTACTGAGCACACCCTCGCAATAAACAATTTTTTACCGTCAAAAGCTGGCATCACATGACGACGACAGTGTGAGGCACGTTTACGCAGCCTATTTTGTTTCAGGAAGGAAGGCATATTTACCGCACTCACTCAGCTAAATATTTCTGCAAAATTTATTTACAATATTAGTAAAACCGCCACCCTGGGCTAGAATAAAGTTTTAATAAACCGCTGCGCTATAACTTTCGCTTCTTTGCGCTTTGTACTGGTTTCCGCTCTGTGGTTCTAAAACAACACATGGTTGATCTGAAGCTAGCCTGGGTGTGTTTTATTGATTTGGCATGCCGTTCCTTCCGTACCTGGAAAAAGGAACTAATTTTTTTTTTCCGTGAAGTAGGATGATCTGTTCGGAACAGTTCAAGGGGTGCATTAGAAAAACACGTTTAACTGCGGTTTGTCACTAGGCAGAGTTCCAGTATTTAACATGCCGAAGTTTTCAAGGACTACATATTTTCGAGACTTTACTAGTATGGCGCCGCTAATTTCTGTCCTTCTCAGCAACAGACGTTGATTGCCACAGTTCTTTTCAAGGACATGCGTTGACTGCTGGCAGGAATACCAAAATATACAATACCCTCACTGTCAAGTACGTGGTGAGCACGTTCATTGTGTAATGCACTGACGACGTTATGAGGATGACATAATTTCATTTGCGTAAGATGACAAAACTCGGAGCGGCGTATGAGTCTTCTTAGCGGCTTATTCTGAGCTAATTTTGGGATATTAGTTTAAACAAAAAAGACACAGCTCTTTTCTGTAGCCATGCTTTCCCAGTATGCGGTCTAGGTTTGATAGCGGACACATTTTTGATCCTTTAAATGTTCGCTCCTGACTAATTTCTACAATCAAAACTATGAATTATGACAAAGGCATCTCAACTGTAAATTGTAACATTTAGTAACTGCACGTTTTGAGTAAGAATGAGGTATTAATTGGGAAAAGTTCATTTGTTGTGTTCCCACCTTTTTTTTACACTTTGGCTTACCCAAATATGCTCATTTACGCTCTTGTAGCATATAAATGTGTTACTTCTAACAAGTCCCCATTTTTTGGAAACGCAGATCGTTACGTGGAGCTCGCGCTCAGGTAATTAGCTGCGAATGCTCCTCAATAAAACTTAAAGCAATAGTACTTTTAAGTGGCAGCATCAACAATAACGATAACGCAAATTGTTTAGGTGTCTCAAGATACATATTTGAGCAGGTTTGCTGGTGAAGGCTCTTACATATGCGAAGCACATCTGAGTATTTCCTTGCTAGCAGTTTCAGGTAAACGTTCTGCAACAGTGCATGCGCCAAAATTGTTTCTATCTGTGTATTCGAATTGGCTGGACATTAGTTGCAGATGGGCTACACATTACCAAATCTATTGATACTGTGTTATTGTGCTACAATTCATATCGCATAAGTATTATCACAATATTACGCTGCAAATAAACTGTCCCGCTTCGAGTTTATACAGACGAGGTAAAAAACCTTGCAAGAGAAACTGCATCACGTTTTGCCCGTTCCGGCGCACACAGAAAGAAAATTAAGGTGCCTTTCGCCATCCCCTTGATTAGTTTCCGTAACTCCATTTGCCCCCGGTTAACAACACAAATCCGTATAGCCTGGCCAGATGCACTATTAGTCCTGCAAAAGGGATGGAAAAAAATTTGACATGTGGTGGTTGCTATCAGCGCCATGCGCAGGCGCTGTCGCCGAATTGTCGGTTGAAGTAGGCTATGTCACAGACGCCCGAACGATCACTCCAATATTTTAGCAGGTGACAGCTAGAATAAACGGCGCTTAGTTTCTCGTAGAGTTGTTTGCGCATCATCACCTATTTGCGTTATCGACCCCCTTTACGATTAAAGGTTATATTAGCGGTATTTTATACACTTGTGCACAGGATGAATACGCCCATATCTTAACGTTAGGCAGAACTACGTACACTCACTGCCCGATGTCAGTGATCCGAGAATGGCAATTGTAGTGAGGCCAACCAAGACAATAATGTTGAGCATGATGACAGCCATCAAAAACCTGGGAGGATTGTCACCAACGCTGAAAAGAAGCGCCACACCGCAATTATTTTGTTTCCACCTTACAATAACTAAAATAGAAACTACACAATATTTTTCCTAAGGGGCAGATTAGGAGTACATTGCGAACAAGTATTGCCGAGGCTATATAAACACCACACCTTAAAAAACGGCATCGTTTACATAACCCTTCAATTTTGGCAATTCCTTGGTCTTGTCTGGTGTAGAAAATGTCCCATTCCATGCCGTTTCTTCCCTATTGCAAGCATCCTGATCGTACGATTGCGCGGTTGTTCTTGTCGCATTCGTGGTGTACACGCGTAGAACGACGCCCCAGCGCTCTCCACTTAAAACCTTATATCAACCAGTGAAACATTATTGTACCTAGGAGCCAAGGACCACTGGCGCCACAACTGGCCATACCACAAACAAAAATTATGTTTCGTAGAAGACTAAAGCAAAATGTCATGAAACTTACAAACTGTGACACTCGTGTCACAACCGGCCATACCACAAAGTAAAAATTACTGTTTCATAGATTACTAAAGCAAAATATCATGAAATTTACAAACTGTGGCGCTAAGAGATCAATTTATAAAATGTATAAAAAAATTAAGAGCTAAAAGCAATTTCTCGAGATGTTCTGCAAACTATTGCCACCTTGTTTCAGTGATATTAGCCATTGTTCTCTAACAGGTATGTATCGAAACAGCTGGTCAGAGATAACAAGTGAAACCAATCGTCTTCGTTGTTTTGCGCTGTTCATTCAAATTCCACAAGCAGAACGGCTACACTCTCTATGTTACTTCATGCGAGTGTGAAGCAAATACTATTAGGCGTTTCTTTGCCTCAGCATCCCCGCACGCATGCTTGATGACTGTAGGCACGGATCTGAGATATAGGCATGCCACGGAGGCTTCAACACACCTTCGTGTATTTAGGTGTAGGCTGTTCCGTTTTTCTATTTTATAGACGAAATTCTGTGTTACCTTGACGACAGCATAAACGTTTTGTTGGCTGACCGAAGCAACTACAGTTGTATTGCTGCTACGGGATAGCCTTGCGTCACGTTATAGCTCACGTGGTTTGAACCGCAGAGATGTTTAACCGTGAGCTTGGTCTTTTGACGTCACCAAAATACACCACGAAATACTTTCCCCGGTGCGGTTCGCCGTGCAAGTCGCCCTCGTAGTGGTTTTGGCAGTGCCGTCTGAGTAACTGCTTTCTGGGAAGTCATAGATTCATCCGCTGAAATAGTCCCATTCATTTTTTTTTTCGGGTGATGGACATTTCAATGTTGGGTCGCACAATGAAGAGATTTGGCGTCCCCTGCTAGTTTGGCATTTAAGCCTTCTGGCCTTCTTGCACTCCTTGAAACGGTGAATGGCCCTCGCGCAGAGAAACAAACAACTCTGTTTTTTCTACACGGCCTTCTTTTATTATGAAGGGAGTCCAGCTGTACAGTCGCTCAGGCTGTGCTCATTTGAGTTGCAGAACAGACAGCTGTCCTTAGACAACCTTACTGTCAGCGTGGAGGCAGAACCTTGAAGGCTGCCTTTGACTTGCCTCTTTAGTGACTGCGTCGAATTTGCGTACCCGTCGTTCGTCCAGTCATAATGGAAGTAATCTGCCGAATCCGCACTTCTAGCTGCAAGAGGTCAAGCAACATCGATAGTTCATGAGGCCGTTCTTCTCTCGGTTTTCCTGCTGGTAGTTTTTTTTACGCTTGTTGGTTGAACTTCAGCACAACCTCACAGGGCAAAGTCTTCAATACTCGGGTCCTCAACGTGGAGTCCTCAATTGATGAACCGTGTAAAGGCCACTTAAGTCTTCGCAGGAGTTAACTTTACGAGATTTAGCAAGTTGCTCATATGCGTATTGATCAACAAGATTTTTCTAACAAAAGCGCTGCTCCAGCAGTTGAATGGCTATGGGGTAGCTCTTGTCGGCTGGCGGGAAGCCGACAATGATGCCTTCTGCTGTCCCCCTCAAGTACAGGCGCAAGTAGTTGAATTTATCAACGTTGGCATTAGCAACTGGCCACCAAATTGCAGCCAGTAAATAAGTTTTTTATTGAAAGGCTCTGTCTCCACTTTAAGTACTCGAAAGTGAACTCTCTGGTGAGATGAGCCGACCTCCTGTCTTATACTAGTCAAAGGGCACGCGGCTGCAAGTTGTCTCTCACTGCGGAAGATCATTCGAGCGATTGAATCCCGGAAAGGTACATTTGTGGTAGATTCCTGGTGTAGTTCTTCTTCGGGAACATTCTTCTCTACCCAGGGCCGGATTAAGGTGGGGGCTACGGGGGCTGCAGCCCCGGGCCCACAGCTGTCACGGGCCCTGCTTGACCATATAAAAAAAGTTATTGAGTGTGGTCGCTGCCCGCATTGAAAGTTGAAGGTAGGAGCTTCAACCTCACCTTCACCACACCGGAGCTGACTAACTCGTGACAGGTGTGGAGGAGTGGGGGGGCCCTCACGTTATGGTTGACAACCAGCGAGTCCATTTCAACTTAAATTAGTTATTACTACTCCTCTTTCTTGTTTTCCCGAGGTTTATGAGAATCCGGCTTTGACCAAAAGTCTTGTGTACACAGCTTGACCGGTCCTAAGAAGCCACATAAACAGGCCCCCAGCTCGACATCGGTCTTTTTCGCGACACAGATCGGTTCGGTAGTCTTTTCGGTACACGGACATCTAAGTACGCGGACTTTCGGCGCGCGCACGTTTCGGTATAAGGAACGGTCAGGCATGCGAATAATGAAATAATGTTTCAAGAACATTGTAAATTGTTTAAACCTGAGGGTCGTTATATGTCATTATTGAAAACTTAAGCACTGCCCTCTCATACGCAATTTCTGCCCGAAATTTCAATGCATGGCGCTTGACAAGGAAGTTCATTGCGATGACGACCCGTTCAATAAAGCTAGTGGATTAGTTGAATCGCATAAGCGTGATTGATATCGACTCGATATTTCGCGCTCAATGGTCAGCGTATGGTTATTTAAATGTTCAAAGTTTGTGTAGGCCACTCGCGGGGTCGTTCGGCTTCAGCCCGGGATTTTGTGCTGTAGCCTCTGCAAGCTGTCTGAGCAACAAGCGTTGCGGAAGCTATACGTCCGCGCGACTCCATTTGTAGCTAATTCTCTAGGCGCCACTCCGTGTGGACGCAGAGGCCGCCGGACCAGCCCGACCTTAGCGGCTCGCTTCGATCTCGGGAATCAGCAGGCCTAGCCGGTGTGAAGAGCTCAGGCGTGGACGCCAAACAAAGCAACAACGTCTGTTTCTGTTCGGGATGACGAAAGCTGTGCCCACTTAAAAACGCATCCTGCGTGCGGCCCCTTCGATGCCGTCTTGAAAACGGACCTCCGCCGCGACTCGGGGATGTTGAGCTGCTTATCCCCGTGGGCGCTTTTCGCTTTAAAATGAGCCGCCAAATGGCGCAGAGCGGACCAAAGGGCGGCCCGCAGTTCTGGTCGCGCTTGGGCGTGGCGACAGGAGGAGAGGAACCCCAGAAGGACCGCGGGAAAAACATTGGACACGGCAGACGTGTTGAGGACTCGAAAACGAGAGGTCCACCCATACTCGCCTCCGTCGTAGACCCAGAATCTAGACGAGAAGCTTCAGCGTGTTTCCACTGCCAGTTACGACCGAACAACGACCCGACCGATCGACAACGAACTACTGACTGCTGGAATTGTTACGCGGCACCGACGGGAGCAGCAGCGCGGAGAGAGCAGAGACATTCTATCCCTATTAAACTGTTGTCTGATGCCATTTCCCGTGCTCACCTGTCGCTCTCCAACCTAAAGGGGACCCGTTATGTGCCACGGCTTGCCGACTTAGCAAGACCATCAAAGCTGCGCGCGCAACAGGAGTTTCTCGCCGCTGAAAGTTCGACGGCCATGCGCAAACCCACGCATGAAGCCGACCGCTCCCCAGCCCAAAAAGCGACATTTTTTTTTGTGCTAATCGTGCTGCGATAGGGAGGTTGCGCGTGTTCTAACCGCCGCGTGCTTTTTAGTCTGCGCGGGTAATCTACAGGATTTTGGCCCGTAAGCCATGGCGGCTAACTGTTTGGCAGATGTCTGTGAGTGACAGCTGCCTGCGCGGACTTTGAGCCCTCCCATATATGCAGGTGGAGAACTTTACAATAAAATTAAAACTTTACAGGCTAAATAAAATATGCTTCTTGTAAGAAAATACTCTTCTGTACCATGACGTGGGCAGGCCGACACGGCACTTCGATTAATTGTGAATCTGTTATACAATACTAGACATAAAGCCAAGAAATTAGTTTCTGGAAAGCGTAAAATTATGTATATTAATTTATCACTGATCAGAGAGCATAACATGGGCTTCGAAAATTTTCGCATATTAAAGCGGAATCATTTTCATCATCATCATCATCATCATCATGGCCCCAAGGACGCAGTAGCCCCGGGCCCCAAAGTTTCCTAATCCGGCACTGTCTCTACCTCGTTTGTCAAATTGGTTAAAGAAGTCTCTTTCGCTGTTAGCATATGTTCAGTCAGCTCACTGATGGGTAGTTGGAAAACCTCCATTATGGACTTCGTCTTGTTTATGACCTTCGTAGAAGATGCGAGCAGCGCATCACACTTCTGTTTCTGAAGTTTCATGGTGAGCCCCGGTACGTTGATGTTACTCTAGCGGGAGCTGAATCGATGAGTCGTTCTTGGCCAGTGCATCCTCTTCAATAGGTTGTTTCTTTGGTAGTGGTCTTCAACGGAGTACATTTTTCATCCTGGTCACGGAACCAAATCGATAATGACCAGGAAAGAGACACGGTAAGAAGAGCGCCAGTTTATTCGCGACCTTGGGATGACTAGTTCAATTCTGAGGATGATGCTGTCACGAGCCTGGCTACCCGTTCGGTATCTTCTCACTTCTTGTTTCGCTTTATCCTTCTTCCCAAAAAGATCACATTCTCGAACACCCCTGTTAGATTTTTTGTCGGTTGAGCTGGGTTGGTTAAGCTTGAGAAGCCCTAGATGGGCTGGAAGGAGGCGACGTCAGTGCGCTTGATTCAGTAGGTGGTGACAACGCCTTGGTGGCTGGTAATGTCGAGGGTGACGTCATATGGTTCCCGCCCGCCGTACACGCAACCTGCCACATACTTGCTCTCTCCGCTCCCTCTCTCTTCTGATATGCTGTCACTGTCGGCAGAAGCTAGGGCGACCCAAAGCTCTGATGTATCTCCAGCGCAAGTGGCGTCATTTTTTTAACCGACGAGAATACTTGTGGTGCCTCAATGAAAATGAAGTGGAAGAAAACAATTGTTTGATGCACACGTGGGTCCACCAACTCGAGCAGGCAACCCAGTACTGAATTGACATAAAAAACTGCCAGGTAACCAGTGATGTGTGTTCCTTCGCGTTCCTCCCCGAAAACGTTATTAGGACATGCGGTAGTTGCGGGAAATTAATTATAATAAGGCTTTTGATCCACACCTCTGTGAAACTTACGTCCAAATTTAGGTGTCCTCAGTACCTTAATGTGTCGTTCGCGTCCGCCGAACAGTGTCCCCTGAATGTTAGTCATGAGAGTGATTTTCGCCATCGTGGCTGTTCGCGCATATCTACAGACTTCCAATTTTAGGGCCAATACAGTGCGTATGTTGATTAAAAAAGATACGCATGTCCTTCTATGGTGAATGTTTTGCGTATATTAGCAACGATTTGGATATCGAGCTCAATCATGCTAAATCGATACTGCAACCGAATAGTACCCGCAGTGCTGATATTTTGCCTACCTACATTCGGCTTAAAATACCGGTTACCCTTCGACAAAATGTGCGCTTTCGAGAGAAATGTGGTATATAGTTACGCTGCCTTTTTAAAACATGGATGAAGAGGTATGTTTCTATGTTGCACCTTGCTTAAGAAGGGTAGTGGGGAAAAATTTTGGGGTGGCTGCGTCACAGCTACGAGATATTTTCGACAGAGATTAGGAGTAAAAACTTATCCGGCCTAAGATGCTACTGTAAGTTGTTCTTGCAATCTCTAGCATATAGTCTTCGTTCAGATCACACCCCAAATTTATATATGCTTAGACGCTTACGCGATGAGAACTAGCTTTACGCTAACAAATGAGCTACCATCCTGCGCAATCATATTGGGCAAAATGAACTTCACAACAATATGATATTTCATACATTAGGCGTGCATAAACCTATTGTGCCTTCCTTAACAGCGGGAAGAAAACGATTGCGTCCGAAAAGGTGGTGTTAATGTCTGCACGCGCAAACGCAGCAGTTTCCCTCTAAACATCATTTATGTTGTGCGCAACTATACGGCACTTGTTCAAATTTAGCACAATGGCTGGTGTTCAATGCGCAATATAACTAGCATGCGTTAAAAGTTCCGAGTTCTGTTTTGCAGCCCAGGCACAATGATATTAGTTAAAAGAAATTGTGCAGCCGTTTTACAGGTGGAGGGTGACGTGGATGCTAGAAGGCCTGAATTTTAGGCGTCTTCGCTGGCTTTTTTGCCCGAGAGCCGTAGTTCCCGTTGCATGTTTTTTCGACTGCTGCATTGTCTCAACATGCATTTCATATGTAATTACTATTTGATCTCTTTAGAAACTTTAAACAGCAGAGTTCACCTCACGCTCTAGGCGCTTAGTTTGCAAAGTCGATCGCAGGTGGATTCTAGCCGGTGCTAACGCGGTCCACTTCACGAGAGATGTACTTTAGGAGACATGCGCTCCACCTTACGAGGTTGTGTCTGTACAAAGTACAAATAGAACCGACTGTGGTATTTGTAGTTTGCGAGGCTGCGAAGCACGGAATCTACATCCGCGGCCTCCACGATGAGCCGCTCAAACCTATCACATTCAAGGCATCCGCACCCTTGCTGGTAGCAGTGCCGCCAAAATCTCGAACACCACCCAGCCATGCACCTGTAAATGCCGTGTTTACACTGTGTTAACGTTCCGCAAATAGCCTGAATTTGCAAGCCAAGGCAGGTAAGTAGAGCGCACCGCTGGAGAAACCACCTGTTGCATATTTTCAGCCGAACCAATGTGATTGTGCATATCTATTGTATACCGTGGTACCAGCTATAGCCCTTCGTGTTGAAGGCGGAAGCGCTCGAACAACAGAGACAAAATGTAGAAAACAGAGACGACACGGCGCTACGACCTTTTGTCCAACATTTTATCCCTGTTATTCGAGCGCTTCCACCTTCAAGATGAACAGTTACCAACTAGCCCAATTGTCCGTTCTACTACAGCTATAGCCCCTCCTCTCTCTCGTCTCCCCTCCTTTCCTATTCAAAAATACATGCAAGCAAACCCGGCTTTCACACAAAAGGGACATTACGCTCTTCTGCTGACCGGAGTTTCATCTCTTTCTCGGGGCGCAACCGTGCGGCCCGGAGCAAGGCAACAGCGACAACAAGGATTTGCGACGCACTAGTCGTGATCACGGAACCCTAGTACCATAGCCAAAGCACGCCGTTGCACGTCCTTAACCACCTCAAACTACCAGACTTAGTTGAAACCAAAGATACGTGGAAAGCTAGCCCTATCATGGTCTAACCGTGCTGTGAAGCCCACGGCGTTCAGGATACGTCAAAAGAAATTGCTTGTCATGCCCACTAAAACTGGAAATATTGGCACGGAGAGTAGTAGCGTGTACACAAATTCTTCGACTGATGAAGAAGCAGAAGCCACCCAAAACTAGTATCATGACCCAAAAAGCAACCAAATAGCTTAAAGCGAATTTTATTCACAGGTTCCAATCTGAAGGGAAACCAGTGGATGCTTTTTGTGGAACTTATTCGAATAGTACGCAGCTGCCACTTCGGAGGAGCTTCCAACCGGATGTTACCGGACAGCATAGTTTCCGGGGTAGGTTTCAGTATATTGCGGAAGAAACCTCTCCTGTGAAAAAGAACGTTACACTTGAAGAAGCGGAGGAAATAGCACTGCGAGCCAAGACTGTACAAACAAATCCAACAAGGATGAATGAACAAAACTGCCGCTAAAAGTAGAGGCAACCCATCACGGTGGCTCAATTGCGAAGACGTCGTGCAGCAGTGCCAAAGGACGCATGCTGAATTCAATTCCATTCCAAAAGGCGGACGCTGCTTCTATATAGAGAAAAACTAACAGGTTCATGTGCCGGCATTTCTGTGCAGGTAAAAGATGCCAGCCCCTGAAAATTATTAAGCAGTTTACTACTGCACGCCTCATAGCCTAGGTGGAGCTTATTTGTGTAAAACGCGTATAGTAGGAAAAGCGAAGGCGCATAGTAACAGGTTTGTAACAAAGAACGGAAATCTTCTTAACTCGAAAACGCTGACAGGTGCAGTGGTTAAAGGCACATTGGAGACGGTTATTCTTGACCCAGCTTTTGCCTTTACCGCTTGTAGGAGGAAAGGTCGTCTCGCTTGAAAATGCCGAAGTCGTCAATGACACGCACACAATACATCAGCGGTGCGAACCAATATTTTGGCTGCCGCAGAAGTCTAGCCTCAAATAAAACGTAGATCGCCCACCCCTGAACGCACGGAATAAAAATAAAAATTTAGAACCAAATATATATGGCCGATATTTCGAGCCGGTAGGCGTGGAATTGCCTAACCCGTTTGAGAACGGGTTACCAATTTTCGGGCATTCCTTTTGAGCCATAAGGGAACTACCGCAGTCAGTGGTGAAGCCAGAAGGATCCAGAATTAGGATGCCCCCCACCCTTAGTCCACTTTTATCTCCTGGGAGAGCTTCACTTACGCGTCGGTTACCAAGGGACGACCTTGAACTCCTTGCTGACTGTGTGGTAGTGTGGGGGACCAGTATTATGCGGGCGTGATTTGCTTTGTTTATTCGAAAAATCCGACACCACATTATTGAAGATCCCTACCAAGGACATCACGCTCAAAGAACGCAAATCAGCTAGTGCATCAACAACATTTTTAAGAAATACGAGTACCTAAATCGCGCCGACCTATGCCAAATGAAAGGTACACCCGTATGTCTGCTCCTGGAAGTCGGTGTTACTCAAAAATGTTCAGAAGCACGGCCGTTTATCTACTCTCCGCTTGTTAATGTAACGGTGGAAATAAGATGGTTTCTCTATGAGTGTTGTCGGTAAGGTTTCGAATAATTTTGATTAGGCAACACCAAATGAAGTTGTGCTAAAACGGCAAAAAGGAATTGGTGGATACTTGAAAGCAATCTTGCCCCAGCATGTGCTTCCGCTAAATTCCCATCACCCTGCCCTTTGTTGAGAATTGTTGGGAAAATGCTCGTGATTCTATGGCAACCGCGGTGTAAATGATTTTTACCGTAAACATTCAATGGAGCCCTGCCGCCGAGACAGTGGTTCAGGGGCCCAATCTTTGCTGGCTTGTTTGAGTTGATTCCCTCTTGTTAGATACAATAACCGAATGGCGTTGCTTCCACTGAGGATGTTATCTCGACTGTTTAAACCGTACTCCCTGAGCAATGCGTAGTAGTGGGGGTTAGGTCCACTCAAGGGGTCAGTGGCCAGGTGCCCAGGCCACGCGTGTGAAACGAAGCATCACCGCCGCTCGGTCTAGCGGCACAGCACAGACGACGCTACGCTCGGCCGCCACAAATTTGCTGCGGCGCTTTCAAGCGACGGCTTGTCTGGACGGTAGAATGCCGTAGGAAAAACCCCCTTTGAAAATGCAGATGGCCCCGCCGGGCTACGAGAAGCGCACAACAGAGGGGTAATTATCGTCGTCTGAGCGCGGCGGCTTTTCCGCGGGATTCCATTGTTGTTGCACGCCGCAGTCGGAACAGCTAGCTTTTGGCAGCCGCTGCTTTTCACTCCCACCACTCGGAGTCGCGGGTACCCGCCACCACGTGCTTGCTCACCCGCGGGTCGGATTTTGACCCGAAGGTGGTGGTTTCTTATTGAATATTATGCAGATGGCTGAGTGGCAGCTATTGCGTGAATTTGGGCCCTCCCTTACGTGTGTACGAAAGGTAGAGGGGCCTCCCCGAGAGAGAACAATACCGGGGTGTTATAAGGCCGAACTTGGCCGCAAAACAGCGTTCTTTTCTGAGCATTCAGCTGTGCAGTTCCCGGCGAGACAAGGAGCCTCGACCGCTAAAGCTAGGTTGGGATTTGTGAGCCCCTAACCGAGAGGTAGACTTTAGGATCGCGTCGGAAATTTATGGTACAGCTGTGTACTGGGTAACTAGATGGATCCTGCGGCGGTAACAGAGTCCCGGCCGCCGTTTCTCGAGCGGTTTGTGTGCGCTCCGAGGAAGGGAGACTTAGACGGAGTACGAAAGCTCGAGTGACTTGTACGCACTTGGAGCAAGCGTCTAGCTGAAGTTCGAAGTTCTTCCAGTTTCCCTTCATCAAATCTAAACGCCTCGAGTTCATAAATTTGGCCACCGTCTCCGAAACCTTCAACGCCATCGCCCTTCCAGCCTCCTGCCCAATCAGCCGGAGGCCGGGCGATTAGGTTCCTGATCGACAGCGGACTTCGGGGAAACGAACATCATTAATCTTTACTATGGGGGTAGCGCAAAATGAAGACTTGTACGAGTGAGCCTTTTTCGTTACTCTTTCTCATAACAACAAACACATGACACGCTTCACTCAATCTACGCCTAAACATGTTTTGGTCTACTGTTGTGTCCAGAATTTCTGGGAAGCACAACGATGATAAAAGAATGAGTAGTAATAACCACACCGAGCAAAAACTACTTGCGGCTTAGCTCGACTTGGTCGGTTGAACAAGCAAAACAAGATGGAGGGCAGTTTTCCTACGGAACACTGTGGCTAGTAGAATGATACGTACTGACCGCATTCCCTACAGACGTTTCAAACCTTTCTAAAGCCGTCGTCGATGTGTAAAGCGAGGTGTTCAACAGCACCTCCGAAAGTGGTCGCCCTCATTTTTCTGCATCCTCCTCCTGACACTTATCAATCCAGAATTTCGGCTAGGTGGCTGTATGCGAGCCCGTACTCGTGTTACTTCATTAACTCATTAGCATTCCATGCTTCATCTGCCTGGTGGTTAGATACAACAGTCTGCTGTCGGTGCCGAGATCAACAACCAGAGTTATCAGCGATGGCAGAATATTACATCATCAGCCGTCGGCGAGCAAGGGTGCACACCTCAAACATTCTTCATCACGTGATCATGTGACGCGTCTCTCGCTTTAACGAGCAAGTCGCTTCTCCTCCTTTTTTAAATGGCCCTAAGGGGCACTAGCCGCCCCCGCAACTCACCTGGGATAATTTTAACAGGAACATTCGGAAACAACTTTTTTTCAATGACAGTACAAGTGACACAATGAATTCCAGCATGGCGAAATACCAAGAGTCAAGGAAAATCAATATCTGGAGCGTGTATAGACGAAAAGGAAAACTAGACAAAACCTGACGAACAACAAAAGAAAACACCAAATCGAAGCCATAGCTATAATGAAGCGCAGAGCTCTGTGAGAAGAAAAAATACGAAATAGTGAGAGATATTGAGAAAGCAGTACAGGTTCGAGGCCTCATATTTCTGAATTGAGTACTGTGCTTAAATTCAGACATTCTATCGTGCCTTGACGTGAACCAGAGAACGGTTGGCCATTTGACTTTATGGCTGCATAATAAAAAAAACTAACCAAACATTGCAGGGAGAAACGGGCTGGGCATCTTTTGAAAGTTCAAGAGCCACCTAGTAGACTATATTTGCCGGGGAGTTTAAGAACAATGGTGCCACGTTAGTAAAAAGCTAAGATTGTTACGTCCTAATGAAATAAAAGCGGGAACGCGCAGTTGCTAAAGATGACTGGAAGACTAGTGATGAAGTGTACAAAAATCGCGCAAAATAAACACAGCAAAGGTATCAAAAATAAGCAAGACAGAAAGAACTGAATAAATGGCGGACGAGCACGGAAGCTAAAATGTCGTTATAGATGTGCAGGGCCGTCCACTCTTCGTGTGAATACGGCGAAGTGTGGCCGTGGTCAGCGAAGCGCCAGCGCACAAGCCGCGGCCGCACATCGACGCTAAGCGCCGCAGGCATATAGGGGCTTGCAGGCTGGGCTTCGCGTCGTCTGCTAGCGCGGGAGCGGGCCGGTTTATTTTTCTGTTAAGCACACCTAACTCTGTGCAACCGTGTTGCGTCTTCGCACGCTGCGACCGCGTTGCGGAAACGCGTGCTTCCTTCACTGCGGCACCTTGTGCAGTTTATACGTACCAGTAAGCGCTTCCTATTCTCAGTTCCATGGTTGGAAATGAATGCACGTACTGTTGCAAACATTTCAGGACTGGCTTTCTTTGGTTTAAGGAGAGACGCTGAAGAGAAGGGCTCCGTATAATGTCGGCCACCAGGATTCATTTAATGTGCACTGGCATTACGAGGCACATGGGTGTCTCTGCAAAGGGCCGGCATAACTTTATTCGGTGCCCTGTGCGAACTGCTACCAGGCTGCCCACTTCTCCTTCCCCGCCCATCAATCTCATTCTTACATTTGTAGCAGCCCGGAATGTCGGCTCCTGAAGGAGGCGACAAAGCGGACGTGGAGCTGCTTTGCAGTTTCAAAACAGGACTTTACTTCCCAAAGATGCTTGCGCTTAGAGCTTTCCCCAACGAGGGAAAGAAGGGGAACCCCCGCGTCCTTCAAAAAAGAGAGGAAAGAGGCCCCCCGAGCGAGCAGATGACAACGGCGCCTGGACTAATGCCAGGAGTCGGCCGGACAACAAGTTAAGCACTTCCCCCCGAAAGGCGACCATTGAAGAGCGCGGGGGAAGGACCCTAAGCCGGCGGTGGCGTCTCCAATACGCGTCTTCAACACAGGCGCGCTTTCGTCGAGCCGGCAGCAGACCGAAGAGGAAGGAATGCGCGCGGGTGCCGAGCGGCTTCCGCTACAGAACCCCCCCCTAGATTGCGGAGCTTTTAAATAAAGACAGCAGTTACCGGCTGAATGGCGAAAGGACAGATTACAGTGGTTATCACTGAAAACGTACGTCAGAGGCAGCATGAACAGAAACCTCAATTTGAGCAGGCTTGGCGTGGTCGACGGCGATGACTACTCGTTTGCCCCGCACGTCTATTGAGATGGTCTTGTTATTACGTCCCAAAACTTTGAAAGGGCCGTCGTACGTCCGAGTGGGGCGCGGCTTCGTTGCGTCGTGTTGCACGAACACGTGTGTAGCTGAGCCCATGTCGGGAAAAGTGAAAACCTTTCTGTTGCGGGTGATGCGAGGTGCTGTTGGCCTGAATCGTGCAAGCCCTGCGCGCAGCTTCTCGATGTGGTCGGAGGCTGCTGGGGAGGAAGGTGTCTGGTCGGAGAAGAATTCTCCCGGGAGGTGCACTGTTGAGCTGTACACCATCTGCGCTGCACTCAAGCAGAGGTCTTCCTTCACCATTGAGCGTTGGCCAAGAAGAACGAGCGAGAGCTTTTCCACCCAGTGCTGCCGATCGAGTTTCGCTGTAAGTGCAGCTTCGAGTTGCCTGTGCATACGCTCCACCATTCCGTTGCTGGTGGGGTGGTAGGCGGTTGTAGGCTACAGCTTCGTGCCGAGGAGGGTCGAAAGCGCGAAAAAGACGTTGCTCTGTAACAGCCGTCCCCGGTCACTTGTTATGCGGGCGGTGGAGTCAAAGCGGGACACCCATGTCTGAATAAAGGCCTGCGCGATAGCCTCAGCTTATATGTCCGCAATTGGTATAGTTTCGGGCCATCGGTTGCATCTCTCGATGTATGTGAGCAGGTACCTGAAACCTTGGCAGGGGGGTAGCGGTCCCACTAGGTCGAGGTGAATGTGGTCAAACCACGACTCAGGAGTCCGAAATTCCTGTAGTGCAGACCGAGTGTGGTGAGTCACCTTCACTTGCTGACACATTTCACATGTCCGAGCCCAACGTAACACGTCCGCGTTGACGCCGGGCCAAACGAATCACTCTGTTATCAGCTGCTGGATGGCACGGGCACCTGGGTGGTAGAATACCACTCGACAAAAATTCAGTGGGACGAAGGTGGTGGGGTTGCCTGGGAGGTATCGCAGGCTACCGTGCCCTGGACGTCGGGAAGTGCCACATACGAAACCCCGAGTGAAGATCCCCCACCTTTCAGTCTCGTCAACTCAGTGTCCTCCCGCTGAGCAGTGGCCATCGTCTCGAAGTCCTTGACTTTTGTGCCGGAAGGGTTGACGCGAGACAAGGCGTCAGCTGCTTCGTTTTAGGCCCCAGGAACGTGGTAGATGTCTAGAAAATTCACAGATGAATGAGAGCTGACGAATTTCCCGTTCTGAGTAGGACGAACTGTGGTTGTTGAATACGTAGGTGAGAGGGTTGTGGTGTGTCAAGATGTAGAACTCACGACCTTTGAGGAAGTAGCGGAAATGCATAATGAATCAATAGATTGCGAGCATCTCCATTGCAAAAGTGCGGTACCGTACTTGTGCAGGCTTCAGGCGTTTCGAAAAGAAGCCCAGTGGCTTCCACTGTGCACCCTCCTGTTGCTGCGGCACTGCTGCGACCGATGTGGAGGAGGCGTCCATCACGAGGTGTGTAGGAGCGTCAGGCAGTGCATGAATGAGAAGGGTAGCCATAGCAAGTTCGTTCTTAGCTTCCTAGAAAGCATTCTGGTGTTCACAAGACCAACAAAATTCTGGGGCCTTTTGGACGTCTCGGCGCAGGAGGTCGGTAATCGGTTGGAGTACTTGAGCACAAGATGAAGTGAACCGCCGGTGGAAGTTTAAGAGCCCGAGGAACTCTCTCAGCTCGCGAAAAGATGTTGGAGCAGGAAAACTTCTCGACGGATTCCTCCTTCAATTCCAATGGCATAATGCATTCAGCAGTGATGTGGTGACCGAGAAAGTTGAGAGACTCCGACACCAAACACGCACTTTTGAGGTTTCAACACCAGACCGTGCTCATCCAGACGCTGAAAGAGCTTGTAAGGTGCTGTTCGTGCTCGCTAGGAGTTCTTGTAGTCACCAGACTCTCATCCAAGTAGACAAAGACGAAATAAAGACCCCGGATGACTTCATTTATCAACGTTTGAAAGGTCTGTGCTGCATTTTTCAAGCCGTATGGCATACGGACACACTCAAACAGGTCGAATGGAGTTATGGCTGCTTTTGGTATGCCCTCTGGTTTGACGGGGATTTGGTGGTATGCCACTACGAGGTCTATCTTGCTGTATATTTTTGTGCTTCCCAGCCGCGCACTAAAATTGTGAATGTGTTGCAGAGGTTACTGGTCCGGCGTTGTTGATGCGTTCAAAGCTTTGTAGTCACCGCACGGGAGCCAGTCGTCTACGTCGTCTTTAGGCACCATGTGCAGCGGCGATGAATGGTTGCTAGACGAACGGCGAATAATTCCAAGCTGCAGCATATGCTCGAAATCACTGCGCGCAGCTTGAAGCCTGTTGCTGGACAGCCATCGTGGCCAGGCGATGCCTGGCGGCCCGGTGGTGACGATGCGGTGAGTCACGTTATGTTTCATCGGCTGTTTCGTGTTGTGGCGCATGGTGAGAGAAGGGAATTTCGCCAACAGGTGGCGGTAGGCAGATACTGGCTGGAAGGCGCAGATGTCAGATGAGCAGATCTTTGACTCCAAACCACGTACTTTGAGGGATGTGTTGTTATCCTTGAGGCAACGGTCATGTACACTCACATCCAGGTTGAAGTGGCTCAAAAATTCTACCCCCTTCAGGCGCCTCGAGGCTGTCCAGACTGTCTTTTTGAGGGTGTCGTATTCTCCTTGTGTGGGAGGTGAAACCAAAATGTCGTGGACAGCGTCGGTGATATCTGGTGGTAGGGCTAAGACGACATGGAGGTACTTAGTCCACTGCAAGGTGATGTGACGGAGTTGAAAACGGGCCTCCACTTGGCTGAACCAAGCTCTTGGATTCTTAGGCCAACAATTCGGTAGTTTCATTTCTGTGTCGCAGACGGCAGGCGTGGAGGCAGCAGTGTTGTCGTCGGAGCTCATCGTGGCGTGTTCGTTGAAGCGTTGTTCGGGTCACAACTTTTGTAGCAGCCCGGAATGTCGGCTGCTGACAGAGGCGAGAAAGCAGACGTGGAGGTGCTTTGCAATTTCAAGACAAGAGCGTTTATTTTCCAAAGATGCGCGCGCCAAGAGTTTTCTTCGACAAGGGAAAGAACGAAACCCCTGCATTCTTCAAAAGAGACAGGAAAAAATTACACCATCTTCCCGTAGGCGAACCCTGAGTAGTATGCGAAGTAGCCATGGGGTCGATTGAAGTTCCCATTAGTTTTCAGTTCATTGTTTCAGTTGACGTTCAGCTTCGCATGTCTTCGTTGTATCAGTGGTTTCTTGACGTAGTTTACATGAGTGAAGGACATAAGGCGCGTTCGCAGCATATGCTCCCATCTCGGTGGGATAAGCGCCACGTACCTCCCATTGCGGCCAGAGAGTCGTGGGATTGAAACCGGGCGCCGCCTAACCATTTCTTTTTATAGTGGACGGCGCTGACGTCAGCCCAAACCCTGACGGGGCTGAAGAGACGCGCATGCGAGAAGAGTGCAGACGGCGGACAACGACAACGAGGGAGAGAGGGACACAGCCCCGAGCATGAGATGCTTCGCATCTAAAAGGCCCCCGAGCGAGCAGACGGTGCCAGGAGTAATGCCAGGAGACAGTCGGACAACACGATAAGCGCTCCCCCCAAAAGGCAACTATTGAAGAGCGCGGGGGAAGGACCCTAAGCAGGCGGTGGCGTCCCCAATACGCGCCTTCAACAAAGGCACACTGTCGTCGAGCCGGTGGCAGACCGGGGAGAAGGAATGCGCGCGGGTGCCGAGCGACTTCCGCTACACATTGAAGCTGTCTGTGGCAATGATCCAGCACACCATTACTGACTACAAAGCGACATGTAGACAAGAATGCTGAAGAAGGAAGGAAGAAAACTTTATTAAGAAAGGATGGCCCGAAGCCGCAGGGGAAGGGGGAGGACAGGAAGGACGCTAGTAATGTCCAGCCATCGACACCGCGCAGACAAAGCTCCAGAGTGCTGTCAAGGTGTCCTTGACACGCCAAGAGGGCCGAATCCACTCTTCGTAGGAGTGAACCCACGCCGGGTGGTGTTGGGCGCGAAGCACGGCAAGGCCCGGGCAAGACCAGACGAGGTGCGGAAGGTCAGGCTTCGTTGTGCCATGGCATGCGTAGCAGAGCACATTGGGGTCCAAGAGAGAAGGGGAGGAACTGGGAGCTGATCCGGTGGATTGTTTTGTGCAATAAATGTGGATTGTTTTGTGCACGCCTTGGATTGCGCCCCGGTAAAAGCAACGTCTAGTTCACCTTCGGACTCAGTCCCACAACTTGGCTGGCCATCGTTCTTCAAAGAGCACAAAGACAGTAAATTTTTATAAAGCGAAAGCTTCGCCATATATTTGGACGGATGGCATACTATCAAAAATCTAATGCATTTCCCCGAGGTTGGTTGGCCGACCAAAAATCTCCCATAAAAAATAAAATGTTCAGCCTCTTTATATTTTGGTATGACGGCTTCATTTGCTTCTAAAGATCGTCGCCCCAGCAATGCTTTTGTGTTCACAGAACAAGACAACTTTCAAGGTATCGGTGTAAGTTGGTCTCTGTAAGCTAGCCTGTTCTGCTGTGAAGCGTGGCCATCTTGGAAGGGAGCGTGATTACTGAAAACTCTCCGTCTCTTGTGATGTCAAAAGTATCCCAAAACAAACCGCATGACAATCACCCGCTAAGGCGACTCTACATGCGTGACACCTGGCTCCAATTGTTTTAAAGCCGTCGGTTAAAAATCTCGAAAAAGAAATTGTTTTTGATAAGACAATACATGCATCCATCATGAAGGGGGAGTACCATAGTATAAATGTCATAAAATACGTATCGGTATACATTTAGATTGCTCGTAAATGCGTTTACTTAGTGCGCAAAAATCGTCGCTTTCCGCTTCTCTGAACTTTCTTTTGGAAGGGGTGGTAGATTTTTCATAATAACCTTTTTGCGATTGAATATTTTGATTCTTTTAGAAAGATGCCTAATTGGTAAAACAAAATGGTATTTGACAGTTTATTCCCGATAGTTTTGTGTGTATTTCGGTGGCTGTAGCCTGCAACGGCGGCCGCGAATCAATACCCCAGCCAGAGTTCGTCAATCATGCATGACACCGCCTGAGGTCCGACCAGGTCACAGACCATGTACATTTCAAGCAGACAATGGTGCTTAAAATGCACAAACAAAAAAGAGGCTTGCCAGTAAAAAGGTTATTTTCATTACCCTAAATGCCAGACAACTGCAGTTACTCATCAAGGAGCTTGCGCGTACTAGCGAGGTCCCGATATTGAGTGACTGAGTTTGTCTGATTTTAAACGTTCTGTTGCTGCCTGATCTTAACCTAGGCAACCCACCGGCAGGCATTAAAGCGAAAGTAGTAGGGCGATAGCTAACCTCAAATAGCAGGAGCAGGAATAAGATCTCAAGCGACCGACAAAGTGTCCTTTTTACGTATAATGCGCACTTAAAATCATGGAAGTTCTGCAGTAACACGAACATGTGCCTCCTCATTGTATACCTTGCGGCACAGAGGACCACACAGACAAGAAAACATCGCCGAAAATGTGGAAGTCGTGGTCTAGTACTAAGTACCTAAATTAATAGGTATAACTCGAGGTAGACACCTCAGGTAGCATATTAACTGAAGGAAAAAGTTTCAGCGTTAAAGCATTTGCTTTTTTTGCTTTTGCGTTGAAAATGCACATATATTTTTACAATGATGAATATATTCGGTTTTGTACACACGTGTCTTGGCTGCGGTTTGGGGATTCTGCACCACTATTCCTCACAGACTAGGGCACAAGTCTAGCGGGGCGAAATGATCGCTGTCAATATGAGCACGACCTCCACAAATAATGTTGTAGATCATGCGAGGTTTGTTCCGATAGACCAGGTAATTAGATCATTACGAGAATTGGGCTTTCGCTTGTAATTTTAAGGGCATTCTTTTCTTTTTTGCTCTTTGTTTTGAAAACTTTCAACACACGCCAGTTTTTAAGCATTTCTTTCTTTTCTTTAACAAACAGCCCTGCTTGGACATCGGCGTAAGTTGAGACAGCTGTAGCCACGAGTTGCCGTAAGCAAGTTCTTCTTCAGTTTGTTTGTTTTTTTACGGGGGAGAGAGGAGATTACCATCGCAGCCTAGAAATTCCAGGGGTGCCTTCCACGGGGCGAAGCACGTGACATCAGCCTCTGCTCGATAAACAAAGATATATTCTGTATTTCTCTCTTAAAATAAAACCAACGATCTGGCATTAAAACAATGTCAGACCCCGGAAACGCAACCCGCTTTCTTAAATAGCCAGATGGTTGTGCGATGTTTTTTCCATATCCATGCACGCAGTAACAATAGCGGAAAAATCGATCTATACTCAAAAATAGGATCCATTCAATTTTGTGCGTCCCTTTTTCTGCATTAGGTACAATTTACGTTTCGGGGCAATAAATTTGCGACAAGGGCCATTTAAACGTAAGTTTAGTTTTTGTTTCGGCATTTTGTGTCGGGAGGGAACAGTCACACTTGAGGTAGTTTTGTAAATGGTGTCCCCCAAAGCATCATCTAGCGGTTTCTCGGAAGGCCAATTCCACCTTCGCACTCTCGTTTTGTGTGTGAAATTGCGGGTCCATGTTTCTCGGTATTTGCGTGAAAGTTTGGAATTATTTGGACATAGGCATTTTCTCCCCCACTTCAAGATGCACCGCCGAAGACTCTTCTTATGGTGGACACAAGACAGAGCCTGCTGGAGGGAACAGGGGACATTCCGTGCAGGTCGGCGCCCCCTTTTGTCGGCGCCCTGGGCGACCACCCCAAAGACCAGCACTTCCTTCACAATCGAACTGAAAAGAGGAAGCGCTCATTTGTCGTACACAGGAACTACACGACGGGGTGCAGTGAGGGAACTGCGCGTTCCCGCAACGCGGTCGCAGCGCGCGATAACGCTACACGCATGCCGAGAGTTAGGCGTGCTTCACAGAAAAGCAAGCACGGCACGCTCCCGCGCTAGCAGACGATAGGAAGCCCCACCTGCAAGTCCTTATGCGCCTGCGCCGCTTATCTTCGATGCGGGGCCGCGGCTTGTGCGCTTGCAATCTGCGAAGCGCGGGCAACCTTGCGCCGTGCTCGCACCAAGAGTGGCCGGCCCTCTACAGGGCAGAGAAAATTGACGCCAGAAATAGAAGTGTCAACGATAATTCTAAGGGAAGTGGTTTAATTTTTGAGTATAGAGCAGGTTGCTTAAGAACAGTAAGATTTGTGGAAAGGTATACACAAAATGCCGCGATGCAGCGATGGCGTAGCGGTAGAACACCCGTCTCGCGTGCAGAAGGACCATGGTTCGAATCCCGGTGCCGGACAATTCCCACCGGATTAAAAAAAATCCGCGTATTGATGGAATTGCACACAGAGGCTAGGGGTGCGGCCTGACCCCGGCGACCATTGCCGGCAATGCACTCCCTCACCAGAGCAGGATTGGCCACCCTGGTGTAGTAACGGCCACAACCTCCCATGAATACGCCAATTAACCCTCGGCGCTCAGTCCCCAGCGGCTGCGAAGCAAGTGACCACGGCGGCGGTCAAACCTGTGACGCAGCAGAGGGTGCTAAGAATCCCTGGATCCGGACAGGCCACCAATGGAATCTGAACCTGGCAACGTTTAACGCGCGAACCTTATCTAGCGAAGCAAGTCTCGAGGTGTTGTTTGAGGAATTAAAGGGAATTAAATGGTATGCAAGAGGCCTTAGCGAGGTTGGGAGGGCAGGCGAAGCCTTTACGGTGCTGAGAAATGGACACGTCCTATGTTACCGGTGTCTAGAGGACAGAGGAGAGCTGGGAGTGGGATTTCAAGTCAATAAAAGCATAGCTGGCAACATACACGAACACTATATCATTAACGAAAGGGCAGCAGGTCTTGTAATTAGGCTCAATAAGAGGTGCAAGCTCAAGGTGGTGCAGGGCTATGCGCCCACATCCAGCCACGACGACCAAATAGCGGAACGCCTCTATAAAGATGTGGAATCGGCAATGGCTAAAGCAAAAGCACAGTATACCGTAGTTATGGGGGACTTCAATGCTAAAGTAGGCAAGAATCAGGCTGGAGACAAAGCAGTTAGGAACTATGGTCTGGGCTGTAGAAATAGCAGGGGGGACTTACTAGTTTAGTTTGCAGAACGGAATAACCTACGCATAATGAATGCCTTCTTCTGTAAACGGGAGAGTCGGAAGTGGACCTGGAGGATCCCGAATGGGGATCACAAAAATGAAATAGACTTCATATTATGCGATAACCCTGGCGTCGTGCAGGATGTGGAAGTGCTCGGAAGGGTAAGGTGTAGTGACCACCGTATGGTAAGATCTCAAATTAGGCTAGATTTGAGGAGGGACAGCAACAAGCTAGTAGGAAAGAAGCCGATAAATGAGCTAACAGTAAGACGTAAAGTAGAAGAATTCAAGATTGCGCTGCAGAACCGATATTCCGCCCTTAACGGGGAAGCCGAGCTCACGACACAGGAAGCCAGCGACAACCTTAAACGCATTATCACGGAGTGTGCAGTAGAGGTCGGGGGCACTATGGCTAGACAGGATACTGGTAAACTTTCACAGGAGGCTAAAGATCTAATGAGGAAACGGCAAACAATGAGAATCTCCACCGCAGCTAACAGAATAGAACCAGCCGAGCTGTCGAAAATAATCAATAAGCGTAAGACAGCTGATATACGGAAGTATAACATGGAGAGGATCGAATACGCTGTAAAGAACGGAGGTAGCCTGAAAGCAGTGAAGAGATGTCTTGGCGTGGGGAAAAATCAGATGTATGCACTTAAGGATACGCAAGGCAATGTCATCACAAATAGGGATAAAATAGTCACAGTGGCCGAGGAGTTCTATAGGGATCTGTACAGTAGCAGGGGCATACAGGATAATGCCGAACGAGACAGTAGTTCAGAGGAGGTAAACATCCCACCAGTAACGACCGAAGAAGTAAGGAAGGCCTTGAAAGAAATGAAAGGGGGCAAAGCACCTAGTGAGGATCAGGTAGCAGCAGACCTCTTGAAGGATGGCGGAGAAATTGTACTTGAAAAACTGGCAAACCTGTATACGCAATGCCTAATGACCGCAATGGTACCGGAATCTTGGAAGAACACGAACATCCTCCATAAGAAAGGCGACATGAAGGACTTGAAAAATTATAGGCCGACCAGCTTACTGTCAGTCGCCTACAAGGTATTTACCAAGGTAATCGCTAACCGAATCTCTGCAACCTTAGATTTCAGTCAACCTAAAGAACAAGCAGGGTTCCGCAAAGGTTATTCAACAATGGACCATATTCACACGATCACTCAGGTGATAGAAAAGTGCGCTGAGTATACTGAACCCCTATATATAGCCTTCATAGATTATGAGAAAGCATTTGACTCGGTCGAAACCCTAGCAGTCATTCAGGCATTACGGAACCAGGGGGTGGATGAGCATTATGTAAGAATACTAGAGGATATCTACAACGGGTCTACAGCTACCATCATCCTCCATAGGGAGAGCAGCAAAATACCTATAAGGAAGGGTGTCAGACAAGGAGACACAATCTCTCCAATGTTATTCACAGCATGCTTGCAAGAAGTATTCAGAACTTTGGATTGGGAACAGGTGGGAGTAGGGGTTAATGGAGGATACCTCAGTAACCTTAGATTTGCTGATGACGTTGCCTTGTTAAGTAACTCGGGGAACGAATTTCAAAGCATGCTTTCCGCACTGGGCGAACAGAGTAGAACCGTGGGCCTGAAAATTAATATGCAGAAAACTAAAGTAGTGATCAATAACCTCGGGACAGCACAGCAGTTTGAGATAGGTGGCGAGGCAGTGGAAGTGGTAAGCGAATATATCTACTTAGGCCAAGTTGTGACCCCAGATCCCAACCATGAGGCAGAGATAATTAGAAGGATCAGAATGGGGTGGGCTGCATATGGCAGACATTCTCAGATAATGAATAGCAGCCTACCATTGTCGCTGAAGAAGAAAGTGTATGACAGCTGCATCTTACCGGTACTCACCTACGGGGCAGAAACTTGGAGGCTCACTAAGAGGGTTCAACTTAAATTGAGAACGACTCAGCGGGCAATGGAGCGGAAAATGATAGGTGTAACATTAAGGGACAAGAAGAGAGCGGAGTGGGTCAGAGAGCAAACTGGTGTTAAAGACATATTAGTAGAAATTAAGAAGAAGAAATGGACGTGGGCAGGGCATGTAATGCAAAGGCAAGATAACCGCTGGTCATTAAGGGTAACAGAGTGGATCCCTTGAGAAGGCAAGCGTTGCAGGGGGCGGCAGAAAGTTAGATGGGCAGATGAGATCAAGAAGTTTGCGGGAATAAATTGGTCACAGTTGGCGCAGGACCGAAATAATTGGAGATTAATGGAAGAGGCCTTTGCTCTGCAGTGGGCGTAGATAGGCTGGTGATGATGATGATGATGATGATGATGATGATCATACACAAAATGATGGTGCATGCCTGGTCAGGCAGAATCGAGAGATGCGCGGCAGTTTTAGTGATAAAGAAAGCTTGTAAGAAGCGAAAAGTGAAAGAATACCAGATATACGGGGACACAAAAGCACAAAGCGAAAGAAAAACAAAATTTATGCCTTCTAGAGATACTCAGTACGCAATTATAAATTTAGAACTGTTTTTTCATAACAAAGTAACACTCGTAAAGAAGACAAAAAAAACGAACATACAACAAAAATGGCACAAACAAACTTATAGGATTCCTGGCACAACTAAAATACAAAGGTAAAGCCTACAGTATTCCAGCTCACTCCTTTATTTGTTGATTACGCGGTTTGCAATTACTCCGCAGCTGGCAAAGTGTGCGTATGAATTCGTTTGCGGAACTTCAGTCAGGTCCACAAATCTTAATTTATAGCTGCGAAACAAACGCCTAAATCTGCCTATGTTCTTGGGGCTTTCAATATAAACAAAGATTTGAAATTTGTATGTGATGCCGCGCCTCACGGTGTTGGAGCAGATCATTTCCCCACAGTGGGCAACGTTCAAAAGCCCGTTGCATTCAGATGTAGAACGTTGGCACACGCTGAACGAAACTATCATATGTAGAAGACGAGGCAGAGCGGCTTATTTTTTGTGCAAAAAAGTTTTCTGGTTCGTTCTAGAACAAGATTTTTTGTTTGTGACGCACTACCAGCCTCTCCTGGGCCTGCTGAAACAGGATCTCCAAAAAGGAACAATGGCCGCCGCCCGCATTCAAAGCCACGCACACTGCCCCGGGGCCTACCATCGCAAGCCCAATTAAAACTCCAGGGAGGCCAATTACCAGCTCCTACGCCCTGAGCCCAATATTAGGATGACCTCTGGAAGGAGTCACAAATGGAGAACCTGCTGAATACGTTCTATCTCGGGAAAGACTGAACACTTGTGCAGCAATAGCACGTGAGGCTCTGGCTGCCGCTGAAAAAGTTATGAGTAAAACTAAATACTATGTACTCAAGGGATGGGCGTGGACCACAAATGCCTTACACCATTTCGTACTACCTTGATTTAACGGGAAGTTGTAGTTGTCAGCGTCACAAAAACTACTGTTCTTTAGAAATCTTACTAGCGAAAGGAAACCATACACAAGAGTTTAGTTTGAGATGAAACGAACGAGGATTTGTCTGCTAGACAACCGGTTGCATGTTCGCTTTTTGGTGGCCAGGGCTGGATATAAATATCTTTCAACTATCGCCTTCTGGTTAAAACCTCATCCAGAACCTATCGATACCAAAACCAACTGCAGAAGTTAGCTAGGTAGCCAGAAAAAGGCGTGCTCCCGTTGACTTTATGGGTTCAATAGCAGAAAGGAAATTGTATAGTCCATACACCTACGAAATGTGTCGTCGGCATACCACTAGTGCATGCTAGCACTGATACCGAAATCAGCTGACTGCGTACCATTTTACTGCGAAACAACAAATATCAAACCCGCTCCAGTTTTTTTTTCTCGCGGTGAAGCCGCTTCACTTGGCGCAGCGCCAATGTTCCTCCTCGCCACCACCGATGCCTCTTTCAAACTGTCATTTCCTTCTCCCCCACCCACCCCGATCACTCCTTCACGAGTTGCGAAATGGGCTGCCAATGGCGGCAGTGCCTTCATCACATGAAAACAGAGACTCGACAGAACCGCTACCGGACGTAAAAAATATCGAAATCCGTCACCGCCGAACCTGTAGCCGCTGCCGCCCCACCAGGGTGTCAAACCGGAACCGGAACTGAACCGAAAACCGGAACCGAATCCGAATTTTCGCCCGGAACCGGAACTGAACCGGAAAAGTATTCTTTCCGTTATTGTGGAACTGAACCCAAACCAGAACTAAACGAAGGAACCGTTCCGAACCGGTTCCGGGGCCTCAAAAATATGATTTCTAGTTTTCCATTTCGGTACCCTACCTTTGCCACTCGCCAGACAGAACCATGAAATATTTTGCATAGTCTGCAGTTCCCAAGGTCCATCATGTTCTCTTCTTACAATTGTCCTCAATTTAATGCAAAGTTGTCCGTACATACTATCAGTTTGCGTTAGGTACTGCCCATCTCTCCCAATTCTTGAAAAGGTAAAAAGCGCGACTTGGCCAACGACAGTAGAGAAGGACGACGGGACACTCTACTGTCTCTACTGTCGTTGTCCACAGTAGACTCTACTGTCGTTGTCCAAGTCGCGCTTTTTACCTTTTCAAGCATAATGCACCAACTTGCCCAACAGATTTGTTTAATGAAGTTCCACTCTCCCAATTCTCTTTTACGTTTAGCATAACCAAGTTACAACGCATATTCCGAGGCAACGTATCATGGAATATTCTTCATGGTTTCTATCTGCATGTTATTTAAACTCGTGCAAAGTTTTTAATGTGTTGTTAATGCGCATGCATCCCTGTCCACTTGTGAAGGCCTTCAGGGACACCATCAACAATAAATCCATATATTCCACTTATTTAGTTTGAATGGGCAGTTATATACAAACAGTACTGAGACACAAAAACTCGTAGTTCTCCAAACTAACATCACTTCTTGTATACAGTGCTGTTGTGTCATTTGGCTACTGCTCTAAGAGAAGATGAGATATAAAAAACGGGGATCCTAATTCCCACTTTTGAAGTATATTTGATAGCATTTCCATGTTATCTTGAATCTGCTAACCTTGAACTTTAAAGGCGGATGGAATAAAGTCGATTAATGCAGGTTAGCAGGTAGACTGGGGTGGATTAGTAGGCGAGTGAATGAGGCAATGTGAATTAGTTGCACTGGTGTGTTGATTAATTTGGATTACAGGAATTAGCGAGTCAGTTAAGGCAGATTAGACGGTGGGACCACACATGATATATTTGGGGTCCTTGGCATTTGGAAATTTTGCAGCATTCTCCTTCACAACCAATCACAAAATTTCGTCAAGCACAAAGTAACCGCAAAGTTAAGTGCCGACCACCTGAACGATATAAAAGTTCTTTCGTTAAGCCCGTATTGCAATGCTATATTGTTTATATATTAAATTTAACATCTCGCACTAAAGTTAATAAATAATTGCCTAATGCATGTTTTATTTTCATCAAAGTGTTTTCAAAACGTGTATATATGAGGTGAGACAGTTGTAAAGAAACTGAACTGAAAAAAAAAGGGAGGAACGATCAACTGGTTTGATGCAAGAGACACCTGATCGCATTCTTCAATACCTTCTCTTTCTTTGTGCTACCATTCTGCAGCCTCCCACAAGTGTAGCATCTCAACCCCCGAACACAGCCTCCTTCAAGCTGAGGAAGCGGCGCCAAAACTGTCATAACACACTCTTAGCAGGCGTGGCCCAACTTTGCCAACAATCGATTGCATCTTACAGCACTTCCAAAGATCAATCGGAGACCACCAACAAGGCAGTCACGATTCTATGGGCACCAGCTCATGCTGGCATTTCCGGGAAACAAGATTACCAAAATCGTCGCTCGAAATT